>NW_026555331.1:10821774-11472031 GCF_014898055.3 Talpa occidentalis | reverse complement strand
ACAAGGAGAGGCAACCTGGGTTATTCTATGAAGAGGAAAGCAGGGTCCAGAAGTCAAAAAACGGAGAATAGCTGAGTCCTAAAGAAGGCTATTCTAGGAGAAAAAAAACAAAACAAATGAGAGAGGACAGAGTCAGGTAGCACCTGATGGATATTGGGAAGAGAAGAACTCAGAGGTTCTCACTTCTCAGCCAATAGTGGGGCCTGTCTTACCACAATTTGGGCCTGTGTGGTGAGGAGAAAGCAGAAGACTAAACCTCAAATGCGAGGTTTAGGGAGAACATTCTGAAAAGACATGGCCTTTGCCTCTTTCTGCCCCCACAAATGTTGACTCCTCAGAATTTGATCCTTGGGCCCTTCACTGAACACTTTCCCTGCTGGGAGAGTGCATCCATGTGCAATACATCCATTGCACAAGTGATGTCTGCAATACTGCGCGCCCCGGCTGAGCCCTCTCCCAAGCGCAGAGCACAGCATCACCTGCTCTTGTGCTTCATCCAAAGACTTGCTTGGCTCAGTCTACAATCAGGATGCCCCATTATCCATCGTCTTTGAATCTTTTCCTTGCGGTCCCCATCTGATGACTTCTACCATTGTGAGGCACAAAATTAATCATTTCAGGGCCTCCCTGGTGGCACAGAGGGTTGAATGCAGTGTTGTGAAGCTGTCTGCAGCCTCTACAGCACCAGTTTGATTCCTGGCTGGCCAGGGAGATTCACACATGGCATGACAGACCTCTTCTGTCTCGCCCGCTGTTCCCCTCAGCAGTGCTTTTGGTCTGTCTGCCTGTTCTGCTCCCCGCTCTGTCTCTGGTGGATCCTCTAACCCTCCTGAGCCTCTGGCCTGTACCCCAACTCTTGTATAAATAAAAAATAAATAAATAAATAATTTCATACCCTTCTGCATTCTACTAGGCTGGGAAATAATCAAACAAGCATCAGATAGATAATAAGATAGATGATGGGAGAAAGAGCCAAAAAAAATTTAATAATGACATTCGACCTCCTGCTTACATGGGAGAAACCCAGTGAAATCCAGTAACTGGTCAGTTGGCTTCAAACATCACCCACCAGAGCAAGGGCGGTTGGGAGAAGAAAGGAGGTCAGTTAGGGCATTGACAAAAGAAGGCATAGTAGACAAAGGTATGCAGCTTTAAGTTCTGCCTTCTCCACTGAAAGAGAAAAATTCACTTAGGTCTTCTCAGTGCATTGAAGGAGAGGCTCTTACAGAGAGAAGTTTACATAAAAATGTGTCTTTCAGGGTCTCCCTGGTGGCACAAGGGGTTAAGCACAGCACTACGAAGCTATATGCAGCCACTGAAGCACGAGTTCAATCCCTGGCCAGGGAGGTACCCACACGCTGGCTAGGGAGCTACCCACATGGCACAGCAGACCTCTCTTGTCTTGCCCGCTGCTCCCCTCAGTAGTGTATTTCAGTCAATCCACCTGTTCTGTTCCCCACTCTGTCTCTGGTGAATCCTCTCATCCCCTGCACCTCTGGCCTGCATAAAAATAAATAAAATCTCTTGCATGCATAAAAATAAACAAAATCTTAAAAAAACAAAAGTCTCTGTCAAAAGCAGTCTCCAACCAGCCTCTGGAGTAACTCCCATGGAATCAACCTTCTGCCAAAAGACACATTTGGGGTGGCAGAGCTTTGCTCTCCCCCCCTTCACCCCCAAGTGCCCATATCAAAAATCTGGCGCTCATCCACAGTTCCTCCCTCCACTCTCCCCTTGACTTGTTCATCTGTTGGTTTTGTTTTCCTAAATTCTCTTGGCATTCACCTCTTTCTCTCCATCCCCAAGGCAACTGCGGGGGTTCTGGTGCTCAATGGTCTCACCAGAATTTCTGCTGCCACCTGCCAATGGGTCTCCTTGCTTCTCGTCAGGTCCCCCTGACACCATTCTTTGCAGGACAGTGGCTGTGACCTTTCTACCAACTGAGACAGCTGAGTCTTAGCCCTACTCATTTAGCAAGGCTGAATTACTCAGCATGGAATTCCAGGCCTCTCAGATTCTGCACTGTCTAACCTTTTACCACTTTCAAGACAGTGATTTTATTCGTTAGCCATACGGAGCCATTACAGTTTGTCAGTCTCCACAAGTACCCACCTCACCCCACCCCCATTCTCCGTGCTGTCAAACTGGCAAACTGCAACCTATATTTGGAGTTTCAGCTCAGTTTCTCCCTCCTCTCCACCCAGCCTTCTCAGCCTGTGTCAAATACATGCCCGGGCCTCTCTCATTCTGCCATTACACAGCCAGGATGTCCCTTCCTTTCTTCACTCATTGCTTCTCCGTGCATTTACTGAGCTGATCCTGGGAATGCAATAGTGAGCAGCAGACGTGTGACTCCTGACCCAGTAGAAAGCGAGGCCTGCAACTGTGTGCCTGTCTGACTCAATGCGCCTTTGTTGAATGATGGGTGATCTCGTTTTCCGGGTGATCACAGCCTTCGCCCTGGCTGTGCCCTGGGCCTGGAAAACTCTCGTCTGCAGGGCTGGCATCTGGGTGGTCAGATTATCCAGAGTTATGGAGAATCAAGGACTAGGAAGGGTCCCCATACTGTGTGACAAGTGAACGGATGCATTTTGTAGATAAGGAAGCAGATATTGACAAGGGAAAGACTGGTCATGAGCATGACATTTTCTATAATTAAAGAATTAATTATAGGTCCAATCCTCAACAGTCGTGGGAATTGTAGCTCCAAAATGGAGGGTAGCAGCTTAAAAGCAATAACGCAGCTAACAGAAGAGGTAAAGGGTGATGAGGTGGGAGGCAGCTTGCTGACCACATAGCAAGGGGATGTCTGCTCTCAAAAATGGAGAGATCTCCAAATAAAACACAAGCCCTTCTTGTTTTTCATCATCTCTTTTTTCAACTATCACACTATTATTAGGGAACAAAATATCTTTGGAGGTGAAGAAATACTTGGGATTTAACAATTGCTTCATCTTCATATGAATTTTCCCTTTTTTCTATTAAAAGAAATACTTTAAATTTAAGAAGGCCTACTATGAAGTTTATAGTTTTAAAGCAAATTTAATTTTCCTATCTATCAACCACATATATTTTATGTATACACACATATATGCCAACAAAGATGTGTAAATTTAGCTAATATTCATGATGTTATTTCTGGCTGATAAAAATTTGATTTTCTTTTAATTTATACAATGTACATGTATCACTTTTACTGTTACAGGGCAGGGAGAGGGGCAGCCCAAACCCCACAAACCTGCCTATTCTAAATGGGTTCTGCCATCCGCCGCATCAACACAAAACATGAGACTTTAATGGGAAGGAACTTTAATCCAATGAGGAAACAATACGGGAAAGGCAAAGAATCCAGTTTCTAGGGCCTCCCCGGTGGCGCAGTGGTTGAGCGCTGGGTTGCGAAGCTGCCCGCAGCAGCCTGTTCAGCGCCGGTTCAATCCCCGGCTGCTCCCCGGCCACCGGAGGAGGGTCCCACATGGCGTGCAGACCTCTCCTGCTGCCCGCTGCTCCCCTCCGCAGTGTACTTCGGTCCTTCTGCCTGCTCTGCTCCCCGCTCTGGCTCTGGTGAATTCTCTCACCCTCCCGCGCTTCTGACTGTACCCAGTGCTTGTATAAATAAATAAATAAATCTTTAAAAAAAAAAAAAAAGAATCCAGTTTCTAAATGAAGCACCCAAAGTTACCCGTCCCCTCATGGGTAAAACTCCATCCCAATGGGGTTGGCCCAGAGCAAGGCCCCAAAGCCTGCCACAAGTCTAAAGCATCTTCCAGTGGGGACCCACAGAAAAGGGTCAGAAACAACCAGACAAGCCCGGAAGGAAAAGAGCAAAATCAACATCAAGATAAAAGCTGCCATGGTCACCTCCCCACGGGTCTCACCCACATCTGTGTCACCCAGTCCACGACCAAAAGGCAAGCGCAGTTTCTTCACGTGTCTCTAGGCTCCATGTGCCTCCTCCAGGTCTCCTTCTGGCTCCATCCTGCTCCTTCCTCAGTCTCCTCTGCAGCTTCTCCTCTCCCTGCTCAGCTCCACCCTCCCTTGAGTGGGGCAGGAAACCTGGAACCTCCCCCTTTCCTGGGGACACCCCTGTTACATTACCAGAAGAAAAAAATTACAAAAACAATTGGAAATAATTGATGATTAATTTTGGATATTAAAGATTTCTTGTTTGAATTTTTTCTGATCATTTTATTATTTCGAAAGAGGAAATTTTAAAAAGAAAAGTGTGAATCTAAGATTATGGTAGCAAGGACCCAGAGAGGGCAGGCAAAGTCAAGGTCAAGGTGAGTGCGTCCTGGATGGAGGCCTCTTTTCGGCTAGGAGCGACCCAGGGCTGGCAGGAAGGCTCTGGCAGCCAGGCTCAAGGACCTGGCAACCGAGGGGTGCCCTCTGCAAGCTGGGCCTCCCGAGGCCCACGGGCATCCAGCGAGCACCGGGGCCCCCCCAAGTCACAGCGGCTGGTTCCTGGGAGTGTGCAAGCCCTGGAAGGGCTGGGTTCTTCGAACCCCGAGTTCGGAGACGGCCCCCCTCACTGGGATTCAGGCACAAAACAGGCAGCCCTGGTGACAGTGAGTATGTTAAGCAGGCGGCACCCAGCAGCAAGCGAAGACCATCCATTACTTCGAGAGAAAACTTCTCACGTCGCGAAGAGGTCACAGGAATAGGAGAAATTAAATGATACCAGGGAAGGGCGCGGCCCTTGGGTGGGTTGAAGTGACAGGGGCTGGAGGGCACCGGGTGGGGGTGGGTGGGTAGGGCAGCCTGCTTCCAGGCTACTGAAGCCACCCCTGGGCGCGCCAAGTATTCAGGGGCCTGTGCCATCTCCTTCTGTGGTCCACGCACCAAAGACTTTGACTTTCGGGCCCCCTCCCCAAGGCCTAGCGCGGTGCCTCCTCCTAGGCGCTCAGTACAAGCTGGGTTGCCCTGAGGCGACTTCTCCAGGTTTTGGCGGCGGGAAAGCAAGATAAACACAGGCACGCGGAGGCCGGCCTTCTCTTCGGAGGGCCAGCCGGGCATTCAAGGGGTGCTTTTAACACCCCACGTGGGGGGATCAGAGCAGAACAGCCCCTTGGCTCGGGTTGCCACCCCCAGCCCGAGGGCACAGCCGCGGATGTCCCAGCAGGCGGGAAGGTGTGCGCGCCCCTCGCCCCAGCGCGGCGGACCCGGGTGGTACCCAAGGGGCGCAGGCAGCCCGGGGATGGCTTCGCCAGGGGTCTCAGCGCGCAATGAACGCACCCCGAGCGCGCCAAGAACGCACCCCGAGCGCGCCCCGAACGCGCCTCTCTCTCCCTGAACTCGCCTTTCCCATCTGGCAAGTGGGGAGACTCCGCGGCACCGCGCCCAGGGCGCGGGGGAGGGGGCGGGAGCGCCGGACAGCTCGGGGCGCGCGCGCTCGGGGCGGGCAGCAGCGCGGGGTCCGCCAGGGCGGCCGCAGCCCCGGGCGAGCGCGGCGAGGACCCGGGCGGCCCCGCGCGGGGCGCGCGCCCCGCCCCCCGCGCCCCGCGGCCGCCCCGCCGCCCCGCGCGGCCCTCGGCGGCTCGGAGCCCCGCGCGGGCAGGGCGCGGCGCGGGCGCGGCCGGGGCAGGCGGGCGGCGGGCGGCGGGGGCCGGGCACGCCGCGGCGGCCGGCGGCGCCTCCCCTCCCCCGGCCCGGGGCGAGCCGCGTGACGTCACGGGCTCCCGCCGGCCCCGCGCTCCCGGGCAGAGCGCGTGCGGACGCGAGCACATGGGCCCGCGGGCCCGGCCCGGCCGCCCGGGCGCGGCGCACGGCGAGGGCCGGAGGCGGCCCGGGCCCGCCCCCCCCCCGGCAGCCCCCGGCAGCCCCGGCAGCCCCGGCACCCCCGGCACCCCCCGGCGGGTCCCTGCTTGGAGAGGATGTCGGCGCGCGCGTGACCTGCGGGGACACGCCGGCACCTTCCCGTAAGTTACAGGCTGGCGTCTGCGCTGCTGGGAACTCGGCTTCTCGTCGGGCCTCGGGTCGGGATGCCCCGCGGGGGGCTGGGCCGGGGAGGGGGCCCGCGGGGCCGGTGTGTGGGTGCAGCGCGCACTTTCTCACCCCAGACGCTGGCAGCGAGTTGGGGGGGGGAGGGGAGAGGCTGACATCAAACGGGCGCAGAAGCGATTCTGGACTCGTGCACGGGGTCCGAGGTGCAGCGCCTGGGCTCTGAAAATACACTCCGGCCGGTGCCGATTTGGGGGTCCCAGAGCGGGTGTCGAGGCCCCGGTTTTGAAACTTGCAGTCTGGGAGCCATGGGATGCTCCCTCCATCCTTGGCAGCTCCCGAGCCCCCTCCCCCAGGGTGGTTTCCGAAGGCTCAGCAGCTCTGTTTTTTAAAACTTTCTCTGCTCGTGCATTGCACTTCCAGGGCTGCCGGGTGTCCACCGCCCGCCCCCCCCCACCCCACCCCACCCCATCGGGTGATTTTCTGGGGGGCTTTTCGATTTGATTAGCTTTCCCTCCCGGCCCAGTGTGCGCTTCTGAGGCCGGTGTTTGTGGTCTGGGCGTGGACTTTCAGGAAGGGCCACATGAGGCTGCCTGGTGTGTGGATACACCATGAACGCGCCTGGTAGTTTGCAAGCGTGGAATAGTCTGCTCCTTCCAGCCCTTGACTTTGGACCCTTCTAGAAGATGGAAGAAGAGGGAATCCCTTGTGAGCGTTCTCAGGGAGGGAGACACGGGCGAGGTCCTGGTGTTTTTCTGGTCTTATGTTTTCCCAAAACAAGCTTGCAGCCCCCTCGCTCCTGACACCCCCTCTCAAGCCCCCCAACAACGTGCCTGGGGAGGCCCGCCCTGAAGCTGTGAAGCCTGGAGACAGTGTTTGTGTGTGTGGTGTGGTGGGCGGGGGCCTGGGGACCTAGGGATGTTGCAGGCCTGTTTTGCATACTGCTGGTGGCAAGTTGAGACTTGTTCATCAGACAGCCCCGTGGTCACAGCGAATCTTTCTAAAGCCCGGACCAGCAGAGAAGGGGCCTGTAGGGAACCTCCAAATCTTGAGTGGAAGTTGCCGAAAGATTTATTAGGAGAAGATCTTCCTGGAAGCAGCAGAAGGGCAACCGCAGGCTCCTTGGCTGGGCCAGGCCAGGGCCCGGTCTCCACTGTGTGGGAAGGATTTCATCTAGGAGGTGAGTGCCTCGTGGTCTGAGGCATTGGCACAAGGGCCCGGATGGAATTCCAGGCAGGTCCCGGGCGGGTGAGGAGGCTGGCAGATCCCTGCGACCACAGTGCTGGGCCTAGTGGACCCCCGGGGGTGGGGGGTGCTAGTTATGGGGTCACATTGAGTGTTTTGTCTGGTGAGGGAGACTTGCTGGTGTTGCTGCTTTCTCTACCTCAAGTGCAGAGCATTGCACAGGCTTTTCCAGAAAAGCAGAAGAAATCAGTTTCTTTTTCTGGCTGATTTTTCTTTTACTGCCTCTCCTCTGCCCCCTCCCACATGCCGTCCCATTTGGATTTGCTCTTTCAGTCCAAGGCTGGAGCTTTTCCGGGCTGGCAAGATGATTTCTTTCTTTTCGGTTCTGAAATATCTGATTCCTTCCCGTCTGCCTCTCACCCTCGGCGCGCACACACACACACTGGCTGTGTGATCGCTGGTTCAACAACCCAGTGGATCCTCACTGTTTTGTGTCCAGGCCTCCCTCGTGTGCCTCGGCTTTTTCTCCCCTGCACGGCAGCAGGCAGGGAGGCTGGCTGGGTTGGGAGCCCATGTTTACCATGCCTGGGGCCTTCTGCCTGTGGGAGGGGATCTCCTTGGAGTCTGCTGGGCTCTAAGACACCCTTCCTTTCTTCGTCTTTGTGTGTCCCCAGATTTGGTCAGACCAAGAGCAGAGGGCCCCTTGGTGGGGAAGCCGAGCACCTTGACCAGTTGGGAGCTGCCGGTCGGTGCTCCGTGGGGAGGTAGCCCAGGGTGTGTGCATGGCCGTGCTTCCTTGCACGTGGCACGAGATGTCAGGTGCCCTCCTGGAGGCTTGGACTTTCACTCTGCATTGCCTTTCATTGTTGACTGTGGACATGGCTTCTCTCTGGATTTCTCTTTGGATGCTGGCTTGTGCACCCTTAAAAGACTGCAACCCCCACTTTACATACGTAGTGTCTGCCAGGGATGGGGGTGTCCCAATATTGGAACAAACAGCAATCTGGAAAAATTGTGACTTGTGTAGTGCCCCTGACGGTTACTCTGCAGCTTCCCTGGAAGGTCACACAGAGGAACTCTAGGCCACACAGGGGAAAAGCCACTAAAATGGGATCTTCACAGGCACCTCCTTTGTCTCTTCTGTTTGTTCTGGCCCCGAGTAATCTAAGGAACCAATAGCAGTAACGGCATGTAATCATAACAATTAGAGTAATATCTGCAATAACATTGAAATCATACATCAGGCCAAACATGTTTTTCGTATTTTATGCTCCCTATAAGCCCATGAGGCAGTTTTAATAAAGTAACAAAATATCTAGCAGCAACGGGCCAGCCTCCGTTGTTCTGCTTTAGATATATCATTGCATTTAATCTCCCAACAATCCTGTAAGATAGGATTGCTAGTGTTATTTCGAAGATGAGGAACCTACAGCTCAGAGTGGTTAGAGATATATCCCCAGGTCACATAGCTGGGGACAGAGGGGCCATTGGGATTTAAACTGGGACTGGCTGACACCCTGAAGTCAGAAGGACAAGTCAGAAGGCCGTGGCGTTAAGGGCAAGCAAAGGATGTTTCTTGACCCAAAGCAGGGGAATTGATCGTGTTCCCCCTCTCCCCACCCCACCCAGCACAGATGGCAACCCCAGCACCCACACACAGGTGCCGCTCTGGCTCTGGCTGCCTGTGTGCTCTGCCTTGTGGTGCAGGCTGCTAAACGTGGGTCCGAGAAGCCTCCCGCAGGGGCTAGAGTGCCCGGAAAATCCTGGACTGGGGGTCTGGAGAAGAGGCCGCTGGGGTCGGCCAGGACCATGGATAGATCAGGAGCTTTTCTTGGTGCAGAATCTAGGGCCGTTTGCAGAAGGCTCCATCCTGCCATCCTGCCTGGCACTGTGACCAGCATTTAATTATTATCAGTCTCCACAGCCCACAGGAGATAGAACTCTGCAAATGGTCATATCCTGCCCACCCCCTCCCCAGCCGTTCTGAGTACCTGCCTGTATCCTGGGTGTGTTGCGGTCGTGTGGAGACCCTAACAGTACAGAGATTATGGTAGCCCCTCTTTCAACCCTCGCTAAAACCAAGATTTCCATACAGGAGGCCGGCATGATTTCATGCATTTTTTAGTTGCAGAATCCAGAATTGTTTTTCCTTTATTTTCTTTTCCCCTTCGTTTTTTGGAGGCAGCTAAGGGGTGTTAATTTGCAGGTGACTGATGGGTCATCTGAGCCCCAGGATTACTTGCTCACCTGCTTCTTTTCCCTAATTGACAGTGAACTTTTTTTTTTTTTAAGATTTATTTATTTATTTTTTATAGAGGCATGTTTTATTTATTTGTTTGTTTGTTTGTTTGTTTATACAAGCACTGGGTACAGTCAGAAGTGCAGGAGGGTGTGAGAATTTACCAGAGCCAGAGCGGGGAGCAGAGCAGGCAGAAGGACCGAAGGACACTGCTGAGGGGAGCAGCGGGCGGCAGGAGAGGTCTGCGCGCCATGTGGGACCCTCCTCTGGTGGCCGGGGAGCAGCCGGGGATCGAACCGGCGGCGCAGAGGCCGCGGGCAGCTTCGCAACCCAGCGCTCAACCGCTGAGCCACTGGGGAGGCCCTAAAGATTTATTTTTTATGAATACAAGAACTGGGGTGTAGGCCAGAGGTGCAGGAGGCGGGGCAAGAGGATTCACCAGAGACAGAGTGGAGAGCAGAACAGGCAGATCCACTGAAATCCACTGCTGAGGGGAGCAGCAGATGACAGGAGAGGTCTGCTGCGCCATGTGGGTCAGCTCCCTGGCCGGCCGGGATCGAACTCATACTGCAGTGGCTGGCATAGCTTGATAGCGCTTCTTTAACCCCTGTGCCACTAGGGAAGCCCCGGCAGTGAACTTCTTGACAGGAGTGGGGCAAGGTAGTCATCTTCCTCCAGCAGCTGCATGACACAGCCCTGGTCTTTGTTGAGTGGGGGGGCCTGGCAAGATCTGCTTTGTTTGCGAGGAAACTCGCTGCACTGTCTGCAGTCATGGTCTTAGATGCGAAACAGCCTGCGGAAGAAACAGGCCCGGTGAGAAACAGACATGAAACAGCCTGTGAGAAGTGCAGGCTTGTTCCAGGGAAAGGACACTGAAGAAAGAGCAGGAAACCAGAAGGCAGCTGAAGGCATCTGGAGACTCGTAAGAGGCCGTCCAGGCCTGGGCTCCTCTGGGGCAAGTGAGCGCCCCTCTCCAAGCCTCAGTTTCCTCATCAATCAAATGTGGCTGAGCAATCCCCAGCTTCCTTGATAACTATGAGCAGGAAATAGGGGATGCACAGCAGGGGTTCAGCAGAGTTTCAGCTCCAGGTCAGCTAATATTACTGTTACAATGATTAGGTTTTATTACTTCCTGTAGCTGCTTGGAGCAGTGGTTTTCGAATACATTTTGTTGTGTAAAGGTAACGTTCTGCTTACATAGATCATAGATAGCAGTGCCTCCACAAGAGTACCTTGCAAATATCTGAAAGAAACCCATGTTAACCTAAACAAGAAAGGTGAGAAGCCCGTCTCAGGAAGGCTAGGAATGAGGGCGTGGCCCTGGGGGATCAGGTGCCCTGGGCGAGTAAGAGGCTTCAGCTCCCTGTGCCTCTGCTCAGTTGTACACAGGGACGGTAGAGAGATGTCCCAGAGTCGGGGCACCTAGCACAGAGGAAGTAAGCTCTTAGAGATTTAAGAGCAATTGTTATGATTTATTATTCTCCAGAACTTCCTTTTCTGGTAAATTAGCCCCAACATTTTCTATTCTGTTCAAGACTGCTTGCTTGATGCATTGATTTACTGAGGTGTGACAGTGCTAGTCACTGTTCTAGCGGCTGGAGTTTCAGAAGGAAGAAGCAACACAGAAATCTCAGCCCTCCAGCAACTCCATTCTAGAGGAAGCCACACAGTGGGACAGGGTGGTCCCTCGATGGAGTTGGGGAATGGGTAGAAGCAGTCAAGTAATAACCACCCCAAATCCAGTGCAGTGTGGCCCCAGCACACTGTTCATACATGTGAGGTGCTTAGCACAGGGCCTGGCATGGAGTAGTTGTTATATTTGTTTTATTATTGTTTTCTTTCAGTGGCAGCTTCATAAGAAGGCACACCCCCTCCCATTTCCCTTCTTGAGTTTTATTCTCTGTATTATGGACTGAATATTTGTGTCCCCCTAAAATGCATTTGTTAAAATTCTGAACCCCCAGGTCATGATATTTGGATATGGGGCTTTGGGGAGCTAATTAGGTGAGATGAGGTCATGAGGGTGGGGCCCTGTGATGGATTAGTGTCCTTACGAAATACTAGAGAGATTTTGTGGGGCCAGAAGTCCACTGCTTGTAAGCCAGGAAAAGCGTTCTCAGAAGAAACCCAGTTGACCTGAACCTTGATCTCAGCCTTTCTAGCTTCCAGAACTATAAGAAAGAAATTTCTATTGCTTCAGCTGCCTAGACTGTAGTATTTTGTAAGGGCAACAGGAGTAAACTAAGGCAGGTTCATCATTACCTGACATACCGGTCCTCCCCTATTGAAGTATAAACACTGTAAGACTGAGGGCTGACAGCCATTGAGTCAACAAACATTTCTTGTGTGCCTACTTTGTGCCAACTCTGCTCTTGTAGTGTTGGGAATGCAGAAAGGAACAAAAACAGTTTCTCACAGTGCTTGGTGGGAGCTGGGATAATAGGTAAGGAACAGTAGACATAATAAATAAGGACAGTACTGGTGCATCAGGGGCAGAGCATTTTGGGGGAGCTAGCGGAGCAGGGAGCTGGACAGCTGGTGGGGGTGGGGTGCAGTGTTTAGTTGGCTGCCTCCTCTAAGAAGCTGACATTGGAGCAGCCTTGAGCAAGGTGAAGTAGTTCTGAAGGATGATGTTTCAGACCCTGGGAAAAGCAGGAGAGGCTGAGGGCAGGAGTGGCCGGGGAGATGGCGCAGTGCCAGCAGCGGGAGGTGGAGTGGCCAGAGCAAGGGCACAGAGGTCAGAGGCGAAGCTGGAGCTTTGGGCCGGAGCATCCTGTAAAGATTTTGGGCCTTTCTAAAGACTAGTCTTAAACTCAGTCAAACCACTGCAGCGTTTCTAACAGAAACCTATTGGATCTGATTTAGCTTTTGAAATGATAGGAACCAAGTCCTGCTGCCACCAGCCTGAGGAGCACTTGCGATGAGGCTGGTCTGCAGGGGGGCGTCGGGTTGAGAAGACTTATCTCAGCAAAATGGATGTAAAATATTTCCAGTGAATTCCCTGATGATGATGATTTTTTTTTTTTAAGATTTTATTTGTTTATTTTTGCATAGAACTGAGGTGTAGGCCAGAGGTGCGATTTTGGGGGGGGGGGAAGTGAGGGGTGAGAGGATTCGCCAGAAACAGAGTGGGGAGCAGAGCAGGCAGGTCTGTTGAAATCCACTGCTGAGGGGAGAGTGGGGAGACAGGAGAGGTCTGCTGTGCCATGTGGGTCAGCTCCCTGGTCAGGGATCGAACTCAGGCTTTCGCCGTGGCCTTTGCAGTAATAGCTGAGACTCAACCCCCCAGGCCTTCAGGGAGGCCCATTTTGATGATGATTATATGTTGATCTGAATTTTACCTTTTAACTTTTTTTAACATGGCTGCTTGGAAACCTAGAAGCACTGGGGCCCTTTCTATTGCTTTGGGCAGCACTGCTGTAGATGGGGCCTGGGGGCTTCAGGGCATCCTGTGGGTGAGCAGCGAGTGGGACTCGATCCCTGACGTCCACAAGCTCCCAGTAGGAGAGAGAGGTCCATTGCTGATGATAACTGCAGCGGGGTGGGGGGTGGGGCAGATGGAAATGTACAGGTGTTGGAGGCACCTCCCCATGGGGTCTTGGGACCCCTGCAGAGGGGGAGGAGGTGATAGGGCCAGAGTGGCAGCTGGAAGTGCTGGTCACTTGGCTGGAGGCGCAGGACTCTCTAGTGCCCAAATGACCAGACGGAAGCCGCTTAAATGGATCTTGCATTCTTTGGGCACGTTTCAAGGATTTTGTAACCAAGGATTTGCTCCCCAAGTTTGCATTTAGAAAGATGACACGTGCACAGAGGGTGAGTTTTAGGAGGAGGTGTCTGCTTCGGGGAATCCAGGCCCTTGATGGACATAACTGCGACTAGAGAAATGTAAATGAAGTTTATCGTCACACACCTGGGAGGAAAGTCTATAAAAGATCCGCGTTATTGCAGGAGTTAAATACAATCACTGTCATGTCTTTACTATTATTTAAAAAAAAAATGACTCTCATTACGTGTGCATCTCGGCGTGCTGACTTGCTGGCATCATCAGCATTCCTGAATGTTATCACACACACTTTGTTCATGTCATTTTTTTATTATGTAGATAACATTTCTGCTCAGTGAATGTTACATTGTTTACTTAATCACTAAGTATCTTGAGTTGGGTGCCTAGCTCTGTTATAGACTATATATGTCACATTTTCTATTTTTTAGTTATTTTTTGCGTTGATCTGTAGTCCGAGGATTATCACATCATAGCATTTCAGCACTTTAAAAGCTGTAGGTAAATATTGTTTGAACTAAACAATATTTAGTGGCTCATGAGGTTTGCACTAAAGTCAAATTTGCTGTTTCCTGGGGAGACAGGTGATGTGTCTTGCTGTCACTGATGCACTAACCCTTCAGTAACATGTGCTGAGAGTGGATGTTATACACTTGACACGTGCTTATACTCACCATGTGTACCTGCGTTCGTTTTTTGTTCTATTTATTTTAATTTATTTAGCAGATATGTGGGGAATGACACTTGTGTTCCAAACACTGTTCTTTTTTTTTTTTTAGATGCTTAACAATTTATTTCTTTTAAAAATCCATGAGAATTTGAGAATTGAAATACTGTTATTTTTTAAAATAAATTTTATTTTTATATTCCCCATACAATTGCAACCCCCTTATTTTGACCCCAATCCTTCCCCTCCTCCCACCCCCCATACAGTGTCTCTGGTTCATAGATTTTTGTTGATTTTGATTTTCACTTTCTTATAGTTATTCATTTTCCTGGTCCCTTATTTGAGTTTTCTAGATTCCTGCTATGAGTGAGACCATCCGGTATTTTTCTTTTTCTTTTTGGCTTATTTCGCTGAGCATGATCCCTTCCAGCGCCATCCATGTTGCTGCAAATTGCATGTGTTTATCTTTTTTGAATGCTGAGTAATATTCCATGGTGTATATGTACCACATCTTCTTGATCCAGTCATCTATTTTTGGACATTTGGGTTGTTTCCAAAGCTTAGCTATTGTAAACAGTGCAGCAGCACTGTTTACATAGGGGTGCAGGTGCTCTTTGAAATTGATGTTTCTGTGTCCTTTGGGTAAATACCTAGGAGTGGAATTGCTGGATCATATGGAAGCTCTATATTTAGTAGGTTGAGGAATCTCCACACAGCTCTCCATAGTGGTTGGACCAGTTTGCACTCCCACCAACAGTGCAGGAGAGTTCCTTTTTCTCCACACCCTCGCCAACATATGTTGTTGCTAGTTTTTTTAATATGTGCCATTCTCACTGGTGTGAGATGGTATCTCATGGTAGTTTTGATTTGCATTTCCCTGATGACAAGTGATATTGAACTTTTTTTCATATGCCTGTTGGCCATTTGCATTTCCTCTTCAGAGAAGTTTCTGTTTAGCTCTTCTGCCCATTTTCTGACAGGATTATTTTCTTTGTTGTTGTTGAGTCTCATCAGCTCTTTGTAGATTGTTGTGATCAGTCCTTTATCATTAGCAAATACTCTTCTTGACATTGAATATTCAGTAGGGATCAAAGCAGGTAAGGTACTGAACAGTTCTTAGGGAGCTTAATGCTTTGTGGGAAAGACAAAGAAGCAAACTTACAAAAAAGTAATAACACTATTGTAAGATAGGAAAAAAATGAGCTAAAATAATGTGGGAGGATCATTTATATGTTGGGGGCGGTTAGCACTGACATCCTGCCTAAGGAACTGACTTTTGAGAGACTTGAGATGTGGGAATTCAACCCTGAAGGAGCCAAATACAGACAGAAAAGATTGATAAATATGACTAAATGCTAAAGAGAAAGCGCATCCAAACAAAGGAAGTTATAATAAAGGATAAAGAGTTCCAAAAATCAGGAACAAGTCAGACAGCCTCATAGCATAGTGGGTGCCAATTGTAAACAAGCATCTCTCCAGAGGAAAAAGCATCATGGTTGGTACCTGTGAACAGAGTCTGCATGTCAGGTTTGTGGAGGTCTGGTGGACAGAGAGCCGAATGCACCCTTCCCAGAAACGCTTTCTAGCTGGCTATGTTGGGTAAATGCATCCAGCTGCCTGACAACCACCTAATCCTCATCCTCCAGGTATAGATCCCCTCAGCACCCCCTGCCCCGCCCTGCCCCGCCCCTGCTCCTCCTGCATAGCCAGCCCCTCCCCCACACTCAGCTTCTGACTCCACCCTTTTGTTTTCTGACTTGGCAATTTTGCCATTTCCATGGAGATGGAGTCACTCGCGGGCAGCCCTGTGAGCCACGTGCCATCTGTACTTTGGTGATTTCCAATGTTGGCTGACTGTCCTGAGCTAGGCTATGCCACTGCTTTTCTAAGAGGTGGATATTTTATATAATTAATTTTTGGGGGGTGACATAAGTTTACAATACCGTGCAGATTCCAAGAGTACATTTTCTCACCACACTCACCGCCCAGTGGCCCAGGTACCATGGTTTCCTTATCCTTATCCGTCCTCCGGTGGAAAGGCACTTGGTTACAGTTTTCATATTTTAAAATGTGCTTCAAGATAGGTGACTCAGGGGGCCTCCCCGGTGGCGCAAGGAGTTGGGACGCAGCACTATGAAGCTTTCCACACCCTCTGCAGTACAAGTTCAGTCCCCGGCCAGGGAGCTACCCACATGGTGCAGCAGACCTCTCCTGTCTGCTTCTCCCCTCAGCAGTGTGTTTTAGTCAGTCTGCCTGTTCTGCTCCCCACTCTGTCTCTGGTGAGTCCTCTCACCCCCCACACCTCTGGTCTGTACCCCAGCTCTTGTATGCATAAATGAATGGATCTTTAAAAAAAAAAGGTAGGTGACTCAGTCTTAGTGAGACTGGCACAGGGCCCCTGCTCAGCTGGTGTGTGCATGCGTGAGGTGCTTGCAGAGCCCAGAGGGCAGCTGGCCTGTGGGTATATAGGGGTTGATTTATGGTGCTGTACACCTGAAACCTGCATGATGTTGCTTTAGTTAAGAATGAAAGAAAAAAAAAATTGACAACAGGCACAACAGTAACAGGAAATAGCAGGAAGGACCTAGACTGAAGTTGTTGTCATCCTTGAGGTCACACAGTTAACAAACAGGGCTGGTGATGGGGGACCTGGGTTACTTTAGCTTTCATGCTTTTATTTATTTATTTTTAAGATGTTATTTTTATTTATTTTTGCATAGAAGAGCTGGGGTGTAGGCCTGAGGTACTGGAGGTGAGAGGATTCATCAGAGACAGAGTGGGGAGCACAGTAGGTGGGTCCACTGAAATACAATGCTGAGGGGAGCAGAGGGCTGAGCCACATGTGGGCCAGCTCCCTGGCCAAGGATCAAACTCCTGCCTTCGTGGTGGGCTGTTGGGCCATTGTGGTGATAGTGCTGAGACTCAACCCCAGGTCACTAGGGAGGCCCCAGCTTTCATGCTTTTAAAAAGAGTCTAGACACATATCTAGCTACCTACTTACCTGGCTAATCTCTCTGTCTTCCTGCCTACTTACATACCTACCTTCCTACCTACCAGCCATCTGTCTGTCTATCTCACTGGCACATTTTGGAAATATGTGGAATGGAGAACAGATTGGGAGCACCTATGATAACAAGTTCGTGCTTTAAAATTTTAAGCCTTTAAATTTCTTTTAAACAAGCCTGTGTGAAGGACCCAAGGCAGGGAAATGTTCGGGGGTGTACATAGTATCAGGAAACTCTGGTGGAGTGGAGTGGGCCTCCTGGGGCCAAGACACAGAGTGGGCTTTGAGTGGGGTTCCTGGCTCTGCGTGAGCTGCTGGGAATGGCAGTGATTGGGTTGACCTTTTTTCTGGGAAGACAGTGGGTTGGGTGGTTGATGTCACTGCTGCATTGCAGCCATTCAGAAGAGGGGCCTGGCCCGGGCTCCAGCAGTGGAGAGGGAGGGAGGGGCATGGATTTGGTATTTGCTTTGGAGATACCAAGAACTGCTCGGAGGACAAAGTTGAAGAGGGCTTAGGGAGACTGAAGAAGAAGCCTGGGACCTTCCAACCCTGCTTAGGCTCTTGCACTTTATCCTGGGGGATATAGGAGGCTCTGGAAGCTTTAAACAGGGCTGGGACGAGATTACAGAGGCATTTCAGAAACATCCGTCCACACATGGCATCACCAGCCAGCCTGGAGTCTCTGAAAAACATTCTAGTTAATGTAACCGAGAACACATCAGTTACCCTTTTGTTGAGTGCTTGGCTTTTCCTATTTTTCGAAAGGAAATCAGAAAAAGGTCCTCTGAGTGGTAAGTCCCTTGGAATTTATGGGAGAGCAGTTGTAAGAGACAGAGGCCCCTTACGGCAAGTATTGTGACTGAGTTTATTATGGAGGCTCACTTTATTAATGATTCATCAAGCGCAGCCAGTGACGGCCTTGGGGTCAGTGCAGCCCGTCCTCCCACCTAGAGATTTCAAAAAGCGATCACACCTATCCTCAGGGTGCACGGCTTTTTGCAAAATAGACAAGTGCAATTGGCCCGTGGAAAACACATGATGCGCTGATCAAACCTGGCCTGGCCTGGCTACGCTCAGGACCCAGCCAGTGGGGGATGTGTTCCTCCCTCCCGTGGGTCTTTCCCCCCTCCACTGCCCCACCCCTTGCAGCACCGACTCCCTCTCCGGCCCCTGGAGCAGATGGGCTCCTCCCCACCCCCCACCACTCCTCCAGGCTGGCCACAAGCAGCCACGTTCCCTCTTGTTTCCTGGGGCATTCTGCACATGCATTCTCAATTAGGAAGCATTCCCTGCATACTTGCTCCTTGCAAAAGGAAAAGCAAAGACTTGAAAAAAATTGAAGGTACCCAAGGTCCGGAGATCAGTCTTCCAGTCCTTGTAATTTATGGACGTGTCTCACCACCTGGCTTAGCCCAGGAAGGTTTGCATGGCTCATAGCTGAGGCATCTGGCCCCCTTGCTGGGATGATGCAGCTGCTGTACTGTTGGTCCAGTAGACTGACATCCTGGCAGCAGCGCCACAGCCCCTCCTGAGAGCACCTACCTCCCACCTGCTGGTCCTTGCCACCTGGCTGCCCCCACCTCCCCTCGCCACCCCACCCCCTCCCACCAGAGTCATGAAGTAGATCTGAAACTCAGTGACTTTAAGGCTTCCCAGGATTGGCTCCAGGACCTGCTGCATAATATGGCCCCGTAGTGGGAGCACAGCCCTCACCTGCCCACGGGTGGAGTGTTTCTGCCCGGAGGGCATCTGTGGTTGAAGTAGCCTTGCCTGGTTAGAAGCCGCTGGGGCTTGAATAATGTAGACGGTTTGGAATGATGCGATTCTCCTATAGACTTGGAGTCTGCACATTCATTTCTGACATTCCCAAGCATGGGAAGAAGCTGTATGGGGCAGCTTTACAATCCCTGCCCCGTTTCCTCTTCTGACCAACTCCTGCTCACGCTTTATGACCCAGCTGAGGGGTCACCTCCTCCAGAAAGGAAGCACCCCATCTACCCCCAAACTGAGAGTGACCAACTCCTCCAAGCCTGCTGCCTCTGTGTTTTCACAGATCACACCCTAGTACACTGTGTCCAGCCCATCCTTTCAGGGCTTGCAAACGTAGCTGCCTAGGAGGGTGAGCAGTTTTATAAATGCACTAGGTGTACCCTAAAAAGAATACATAGGGTGGGAAGTGTGTGTGTACAGCCAGCCTCTAGTCTCAGGGGTGGCTGCTCTTAGATCCAGCTACCCCCCTTCACTGCCAGAAGAGATATCCCTCCTTACCAAAGCTTCCATCATTTTTTTTTTTTTTAAAGATTTATTTATTTATTTATACAAGAACCTGGGTATAGGCCAGATGTGCGGGAGGGTGAGAGGATTCACCAGAGACAGAGTGGGGAACAGAACAGGCAGACTGACGAAATACACTGCTGAGGGGAGCAGCGGGCAAAACAGGAGAGGTCTGCGGCACCATGTGGGACCCTTGCCAGCCGGCAGGGATCGAACCAGCGCTGCAGAGGCTGCGGACAGCTTCACAGCACAGTGCTCAGTCTCCTGCAACACCAGAGAAGGCCCCAAAGCTTCCATCTTTTAAAGGCAAGCTAAAGATACTTATAATATATTTTAAAATACATTTTTTAAAAATATGTAAAGTCTCCCAATTTTTAAATGTTTCAATTCAGATGCATAAAGAACATGTGCAGGTGAAACCCTATACGCGTGGCCAGTTACGGCCCTCAGAAGGGCAATTTGCCGCCCGGAGAGGGCTGTCTCCCATACGCCAGCTGGGTGAGAGAAAAGCAGGCATGACATGCTTTTCTGTGCCCTCAGTGCCTAGCAGGGGGCTGCCAGCTGTGGGGGTGCGCCCTGCTTAAATTCAACGCTGCCTGTGGACAGTCGCCTCCCCGCATAGCGGGTGCTAGCATCGGCCCGCCTGCGGAATGGCCTGCATGTCCTGTTACTCTGCCTGGCTTCAGTCCCTGACGTGCCTTCGTGATGACTGTGTGCCTGGAAAAGTAATTATTTCCTGGAGTGGAGACTGCTGTTTTCCCTTTCCCCTTCCCTCTCCGCCCCCTCAATACGCGGTGGCTTTCATTTAGAGGAAGCCAGTCCCTTTGAGTCCCGCTGGGCTCCGAGGTGTTGGTCTGCTCTTACGAAGTCTTGGTAGTTTCCTGTGGGCTCTTTGACTTTTGTGCCCCGCACCCCGCCTCATCGTTAGGCACTGCTGACTTCCCTCAGGGAAACAGATTGTCCTTCTTGGACAGAGAGCCGTCGCGGCCAAGTCAGAAGAAACGCATCGAATGCTATGGCGAAAACAGCCCCACCCGCCGTGGCGTAGCTTTCCCGTCCTGCTGGTCTGAACATTGTGGAGGGCAAATCCGGTAAGGACCTGGCCGGGAACTGGAGGAGCTTAATCTGTGCCTGGAACTGAACGAGCCTCTAGGGGAATAAAAAAAAATAATAGTGGACTTTATTTATTTTTGTTATTTTTCGTTGATGTAGCATTGCCTTATAGCATGCTGCAAGGTCCAGGTGTGCATCATTGGATGGCAACCTCTGCAGAGGCTATATTAACTTCAACCCCAGAAGTCCAGTCTCTAGCCTTCACCCTGCAGTTGGCCACTGTTACCCCACGTACCCACCCCCGTATCCCTTCCCTCCTGGTAACCGTTAATTTGATTTTATAGTCTAAGAATCTATTTTTTAATTTAGTTTTCTGTTTCTTTTTTTTTTATTTTTAAAGATTTATCTATGCATACAAAAGCTGGGGCACAGGCCAGGGGTGGGGGGTGGTGGTGAGAGGATTCACCAGAGACAGAGCAGGGAGCAGAACAGGCAGACTGGATGAAACACACTGCTGAGGGGAGCAGCGGGCGAGCCAGGAGAGGTCTGCTGCGCCATGTGGGTTGCTCCCTGGCTGGCCCGGAATCCAACCCGCGCTGCCGTGGCTGCAGACAGCCCCATAGGCTGCATCCCAACCCTTGCGCCACCAGGGAGGCCCCTACTTTTCTGTTTCTTTATCACATGTGAGTGAAATCATAGTGTTTGTCTTTTCTCTGTCTGACTTGGTTCACTGCGCAGAGGATCCTTGAGGTCCCTCCGTGCTGTTGCAGATGCAGAGGTTTCCTGTGTTTATAGCTGAGTAGTGTTCAGAGCTATGGAACATCCAGTCCTTGCCTTTGAGAAATTGCAGGGTGAGAGCAAAAGACCGGTGATTCTAACAAAGGGCTCATGTCATGTCGCAGCGTGATGTCATTGGACTCATCAGAGATAATACAGGGCCATCATATATTCAGCCCTGACGCTGCACCCGAGAAATGTCCGTGTGTTGATTCAAGTAAACAGTAGATATTGATGCTCCCTGTAAACGCCACAACGGGACAGTCGTATTCTGTCACCCAGTGCTCACTGCATGCTCATGGCGGACGCTTGGGGATTCTCTCCCCTGGTGCAGTGGAGGGACAGAGACTAGGGTTTTCGATGGCAGTGAGGTAGTGTTTCTCAGGGATGGGCCAGGAGTGCGGGAGCTGCGAGGGGGTGCTAGGGGGGTGGCTTCAGAGCACAGGGCCTCAGGTAAGTGAATCCACCCATATCCTCAGCGCTCCCTCCGAGAAATCACAGTGTGCTTGCACCTGCCAGCATCACCCTGTGCTTTCTGGGCACTCAAGTCACCACCAGGGAACTCTGCGTCACTCACATGTCCATCAGGTTCTCCCTGCGGCACAATAGTTCTGCTGAAGCCTTGGTGAGACACTGTCAGATCCCCTCCGAGGCGGCTTTGGGAGTCCTGCTTCTCGCAGAACGACTGAAAAGCCAACATTTGGGTGTGACAGATTCAGTGCGCCACTCTGCAGTTGCTCCGTCAGGTCCTGTTGATTCCTCTCTGAGATATGACAGGCGGGTCGAGAGGCATGACAGTGAACGCCTGGGAGCAAGCCTCCCCACCTACCTCAGGAACCAGGATGAGGCCCCCATTGTTGACTCAAACTGAGTCTTTCTTAGCTCTCCACTTCACACAGCTCACCCAGTGCTCTCCCCAAGAGGTCAAGGGGGTGTTGACATCCTTGCTTTAGAAATCCTGCGGTGTGTGCACTCACCTTCCCACTTGGCCTGGCATTGACCAAGTGTTCGAGGATCCTATGCTGCTTCTGGATTTTTCTGGAATCATAGTCTCTCCAAAGTGCAAGACACTTCTTTGCCAAGCAGCTCATCCTCATCCATGATCCAAAATGAAGTGCTTCTGGTGTGGGGGTTCCGAACGCAGCTGCTGGAATGGGATGGCCCCAGATGCACTCCCGTCTCTGTGACTGACTTCATTACACAGTGAACTTAATCTCTCACCTGAGTTTTGTCAGCTGGGAACTGAGGATAGAAGCCTGGATTGTGAATGTTGTCATGAGATCGTGCATGCAGTGTGATCACCTGGGGGTGGGGTGCTCATAAACAGAGGGGGACTCCCTTCTGTGGGTGTTGTTCTCTGCTGCTGTTTAAGGGTCACTTTAAGGATCTCCCCCCTAATGCTGGGGCAGAGACTGTTGCCCAGAGGGGAACAGTGACTTGGAGAAGGTCAGACAGTGGCAGTGTTGGAATTGGGACTTGGAAAGCAGGTGAGGTCTGGTCTGCTTTCTCCTCCACGTGGACCCAGAACCCCAGGCAGGTTCACAGTCTGGCCTGACCACTGCATGGTGCCAGGTGACCTTGACCTGCCCTGTGGATTTCGTCTCTTTCTGACGTGCTTGCCGATGCTTTCCTGCATGGAATGTGGGAATGTCCGCACCTCCTCCCATGGAGGTACTGTTGATACTTGTCCAAAGCTTAGGTGCCCCTGGCCTTTCAAAAACATATCAACTGATCGCAGCAGAATAGACTAGGCTCTCAGGAGCCCCAGCTCCCTCTGGAAGCAAAAAATAACAGCTTAACTCCATTGCCACTGCCTGCCTCACATTCCAGCCTGCCGGCCCAAATTACAAGAGGAGGCAGGTGGGTCTCTCTCTTCTAGGAGAGGGGCGCCCTTTACACGATCTGTTCTTTCATGGCATTTACTCTTTCAGATACTTGGTGGCAGAGATAGTAGTGAATAGCTGCAAAAGATCGCTCACTGGTATTGGAAATGAAGGTGGCGTAGAAAGCACAATGGGTGAGAGAATATTCCTCATGTTTCCACACTTGGTGAGACTGCACCACTTTGAAACTCTGCGATCACCCTCTTGAGTCTCAGTTTGCACCTACTACATGCTTGGCTGTGAGGAGGAATGGGTGCTGCCCCGTGCCAGCCTGCAGGCAGGCTGGTCATGGTTCTCTGCTGGCCTGTAAGCCCCCAGTGGGCTCGCCAGCACCAGCCCCTCCCACAGTAGGTGGTCAGTAAATATGTTAACCGAGCAGAGGGTTCAGTGCTTTGCAGTTTGCAAAACCTGTTTGTACTTGTTCCTTCTCTTTCTAAATTCCTGGCTGTGGAATCCTGGGTCCCGACTTCAGCCCTGTCTGCAAAATGACGTTGCTCTCTCCAGTCCTTGTGGACCTTGACACTTAAATAGCTCGACCGTGCGCCTGCCCTGTTCTGAGCCCCCTGCGACTGCATTTAATCAACATACTTCAACCTTAAAACGGTCTGTGTGGTTGGTGTCATATTCCCTGGGGAAACCGAGGCAGAGAGGCATTTAACTTTGCAAGGTGATAACTAGAACCTGGACCAGCTGCTGGTCCAGAGCCAGCAGTTGAAGACGGGCAGCCTGATTTTAGAATCTCTGCCTTAACTGGTGTGCTCCGGTGTCTAGCGGCAATCTCTATCGCCATGGGTGGGTGGAACATTGAGGCGTGTGATTTTGAGTTGCTGGGGGCCCTTGAGAGGTTATTAATGGCACCCACTACCCAGCCCTCAGGACACAAGCATTGGGGAAGCCTCCAAAGGGCGCTGAGGACGAGATGGGATTGGAACCCTGATGTCCCTTTGTCCTTAGATCATATCGGGCCCACCTGGCAGCTCCATGTATCATCACATTCTTTTGTCTTTCTGGAATGTCATCACCTTGAGTGTGGTTCTGAGGGTGGACTGATCATTTGGGCTTTGGAACTCTGTCTTTTTCTGAGATATTTGTGGTGTGGTGCTCCCGTGGGTTTTGCCCCATAGTCTCAGTGCATCCTGCTTGGAATTTGAGGTGGGACTGCAGGTTTCTGACCTCCCCTAGGCCTGACCTGGTATGGGAAGGGACGGTTCGGTGCCAGGCAGGGCTTCTTCCGGGTTAGTGGCAGGCTCATTCCATTCACTCTCGTAGGTCACGGGTTCTGGGGCGAACACATACTCCCAGCCAAGAAGCGGAGAGCTGCAAAGTTGCATCCCCTCCCCACAAAGTGACAGTATGGTTTTCATTGTTGGAGTAGTAAATTATGCTTTTTAAGGATGAGAATGTCTCCCAGCTGTTGATGGTTTACACTTCCAGATGTCACTCTGTCCAGGAATTTTAGAAGGGTACATGACTGGATCGCTTTCAAAGTTGAGATACAGAACGGTTCATTAAATTTCAGATACTTGTCTGTGACCCGGGGAAGTGTAGTACTTCCTCTGGCAGAGGCAGTGCCTGTTAGCTGGGAGACCTTGGTGAGGTGATCAGGAAGCAATAAGCGAAGACTGGTGAACTGGTTTTGCAGGCAGGAGACCTGAGTTCTGGTTCACACTCACTGTGTGATTTCGGGATGAGTAGGTGACCTCTCTGATCTTCAGCTCTTGACGATTTCGGTGGGACCACTTCTTAAGAACTAGAGGAAGCAGGTCGTTCAGTATAAGCTGAAGGAGGCTGTGCTAGCTCTTAAAGTCAACGGAAGGTTTGTGAACCGTATCTGCTAATGAAATCCATCTCCACTTTTGACGTTGGGATGTGCAGACCCAGAGAAGTTGGGGTTGCATCAAGCTGTCACTGAACCTGTGCTGCCCAGTCTGCTGTCAGGCTGTGGCTGCTGAGCCCTGGGAATGTGAAGGGGCACAGTGAAATGTGTTCAGAAGAGTCTGGTAGAACAAGGAGAATATGTGACATCTTCAACAATTGTTTATATTGGTTACAGGTTGAAATGATAATATTTGAGTATTTTGGTTAAATAACATACATTATTGCACTCAATTTCATCAGTTTCTTTTTATTTATTATTGGACACTGATGAATTAGACTGCAACGAGAATGTCGAGCTTCAGAGTTGATCAGTGTACAACCTGGTCAACCGTATGTAGCAGACTCATCGCCTGGATTTGAATCCTGGCTGGACCAGTTGTTTCCTATGTGGTATTGGTATCTGAGCGTCAGAACTTTACAGTAATGGCAGTAAAACAAATATTGTAGTGGTGACTATTTCCTAGAGCTCTTGGAAGGGTTATATGCTGAGATTAGGTCTGAGTCATTGTCACAGCTCTGTGAGTCTTGGTTGCTGTAGTTGTAGTGGTGATGGGTTTTAGGATCTGAAACCACAAGGGTGGAAAGGCCCAGTCTGTGGGGAAGCAACTGGGAATAGAAGCTGAATATAAATGCAGGATTATCAGGGGGCTGAAGTCCATACTCAGGAGCACGCTCAAAGAGGCCCAGCTGGACCAGGTCTCAGAAACTGAGCTTGTTGGGCATGGAGATGGGCACCCGGGCCCTGCAGAGCTCACTCCTGTCCTTCCCGCAAGACTGTGAGGCCTGGGATTTCACATGACCCCTTCTCCCCTGAATATTGGCTTTCCAGGCTCTCAGCTCCCTCAAGCCCTTCAGGCCCTTTCCTCACTGCCTGGGGGAACTCCCAGCCCCTGCTCCCTGGGACTTTCTCTGCTCTCCATTGCCCTCTGAGCCACTTTGGACTGGATTCCCCATTGATCTCCTTCAAGTTAATTGCTCTGTTTTGCATGATTATGTCCCTTGTTAGGAGCATTATCTGAAGAGAAAAAGAGGCAACCTAAGTAAATTCTCCTCTTGGGCTCAAAGGACACCCTCTGCCCATGTTTTCCAGGGACATGGTTTATACATAATTCTTATTATTTCAAGGACATATTTTCTTTTTTTAAAGATTTATTTATTTATGTATACACGAGCTGGGGTACAGGCCAGAGGTGCAGGGGTGGTGGAGAGAGGATTCACCAGAGACACAGTAGGGAACAGAACAGGCAGACTGACTGAAATACACTGCTGAGGGGAGCAGCAGGCGAGTCAGGAGATGTCTGTTGTGCCATGTGGGTAGCTCCCTGGCCAGGGATCGAACTTGTGCTGCAGTGGCTGCAGACAGCTTCACAGGCAGCGTCTTAACCCCTTGCACCACCAGGGAGGCCCTCAAGGACATATTGTAGAAAATTTGGAAAGTGTTAAGTATAGGAAAAAAGTAGTTGTTAGCATGTTCTCTGCATTTCCTTTCTCTTGTTTGCATATTACTTTTAAATGTGAGATCACCCAATGCTGACAGTTTTATTGGATTTTTCTCTTAATGTAATGGTAGGGTTTCCACTTGATGTTGAAAGCAGGCTGTAAGTGTCTTTTTTTAAAGCATCATGATGCTGCAGTAGCCCATTGCACAGATGACTTGTCTTTTGCCAGTTTTACCTGTACTATTGAGTATGAAGAATATTGCCTGTAGTTTTCTGTGACACTTTGTGCTGAGATGAGTGAGCGAGTGTGTGTGTTGGGGTGGGGGGCGGGGGGAGACACACATACAAACAAATCTATTTCCATCTTTCTGATTTCTCTAAGAGTTCTGGAAGTGGAACAACCAAGCCAAAGGTTCTGGACATTTTTAAGGCTTTTGATGCATCTGTATTTTTAAAGATTTATTTATGCATACAAGAACTGCAGTACAGGCCTGCAGTACAGGCGTGGGGGATGAGAGGATTCACCAGAGAGAGAGTGGGGAGCAGAACAGGCAGATCTACTGAAATACACTGCTGAGGGGAGCAGCGTGTGAGACAGGAGAGGTTTGCTCGCCATGTGGGTCAGCTCCTTGGCCGGGGATTGAACTTGTGCTGCAGTGGCTGCGGAGAGCTTCATAGTGCTGTATCTTAACCCCTTGCGCCACCAGGGAGGCCGTTGATGCATGTTTTTAAGTCGTTGCCTCCGTGGCTCTGCCCAGTTGCAGTCCTCAGGTGAAACCAGCCATTTTCCCTGCGTGGCATTGCTTGCTTAAGAGGGTTTGTCAGGCCAGCAAGATGTGGGTCTTGGTGGTAGGAAGGGGCTAGTTATTTGGCCTTTGTCACTGTTTCTCATTATCATTTCGGGTGTCACTGAAATGCCTCACACTGCCACTTGCAAAAGGGGAGCAGCTCTGTAGGGACTGGTAAAGGTGATGACCCGGTCTCTTCATGCTAGTAGACATTTTGACCATGTGCAGGTATTTGTTCTTCAAACCATAAGTAAAGTGATTAAAAATCTACCCAGTAATAAAAGATCATTGAATGCTATTCTGCTTCCTAATACAAGGATAAGAAATCTTAGGAGTAGTTAAAAATCTGTCTTTTATAATAGTCCCACACCCCCAGAACCCACATCCCCGAAATCTCAGGCCAGGGTCTTTCACAACTCACAGGGTCCCGTCCTCCTTGTGGGTCTCCCTTTTTGCCTCTGGCATCTACCAACCTGAGTCCCAAGCCCTCACCCTAGTCCCCAACCAGCTGACCTCTGTACACTCCCTCTGTCCACCCTGGAGTGGCCCGTATCATCCTGGGCCTGCTCACCCAGGTCCAGCCTTATCTCCCGCTGGCCAGCCCATTCCCTGGGGCAGGCGTCTCCCAGTGCAGGGAAGTTTATGCTGTCCACTATCCTCCTGTGAACCTAGGCCTCTTCCAAGACTCTCAGGGCCGCTCTGCTTGCACAGCAGTGTTGAGCCCCAGACCCCATGCACAGAGCTGGTAGCCCCTGGAAAAATGTCTTTTTCTCTTTCTTTCTGGCACTTAGGAAAGATTCCCTGCCCCGCCCCAGGCTGTGCTTCTCAGGCTTTGTCACTTAAGTTGAGCTCTGAAGGACGTCTTGCCCTGAGGCCTCGGCAGGGACAGGAAGCCTGAAGCCCCTGTGTTCTCCCTCCCAAAGCCTTTGAGCTCCATCCTGGCCTGAAGACACCTCCTTGGTTTCCCCGGCCCCTTGGACACACCCGGGGAGCTGGGAGGCCATCTTGTTCCAGCATGACCAGCTTTTTCTACTGTAGCAGCAGGAAGAGTACAGGGCAGGATCTCTATGATCTGAGCAGCCGGGGTAAGGAGCAGAGTCCTGGAGCCCTCGGCAGGCAGGGTGCCAGGAGGCTGGCAGGCCTCCTAGCTCCTGGCGTATCTTCACCTCTGGGCTCTCTGGCATTCTCCCGTGGCCTTTGATTCTCTGCTCCTTTCACTCTACTTCACTCTTTCCTGCTGGCATCCCCGTGACGCCGCCCTAAAAGCCCAGTCTCAGCCCAGGTGAATCCCATCTACCTAGGCCCACACCCTACTCCAGGTGCCCGCCATCAGGCATGCATTTGGGACTGCAGGGATCCATCATCTATCCTGAGGCTGTAGGGCAGAAAAGGCTGACACTTTTTTACCTTACCCTACATCTACCAAGCCAAGAAACATGAAAGTGTTTATAGGCCCACTTTTTGCTTTTCCATTCAAAATGGAAATAGCCATATTGATGCCAGGGTTAGGGGTGTGCAGGGGCTGGCGTGGCGTCTCTCTGCCTGGGTCTCAGTGTCTTAGAGAGAAGGCCGAGGTCGAGAAAGCCCAGTGCTTCTGGGCCATTAACTCTGGGGCGTATTTCAGCGGAACCAAGCCAGGCTTCTGCATTTCATTCTCTAACAAGACCTCAGGCCCAGGGCTTCTTACTGTTTATCTAGTTCATTGTTGCACAGATGAAGGAACCTGAGGACCAGAACGGATGTGACCTTCCTGAGGGAGAGCCTCTGCCGGGATCTGGGTAGGTAAGACTCACTATTATCTGCTAACAACAACACAGTAATAGTAGTAATAATGGTAATAGCAGGATGGTAATAAGTAATAATAATAATAATGTCAACAATAACAAAACTATTAGTAACATGTTAATCATATGTATAATAGTGACCATATATAAACAACATCAATATATAAGTATACTGGTAAAAAATAACATGAGCAAGGAGAAGGGTGTGGAGCAGGAGGTGAGAGGGTGGATGAGGATGGAGACAGAAGACAGCGGCAGAGCCTCTGGCTTTTATTTCCCGGCTGCGGCCCAGGAGGCTGGAGCCTGCCTCTCTCCTGCCTGGCAGCCTCCAGCCCTGTAGTGTTTGTATTTCTCCTTGGCCAGGGATATAGTTTGAAATTTAAATGATAAAGCAAACAAGCCCTGTTTTCATTGAAGCTTTAGAAAACGAGCATGAAACCTCTCCCCGCCGTGGCAGGAGCCAAGGTAGGCCCACTCTCCCTCTCATCACGGGCGAGAGGGCCGTGCGGGCCTGTTGTGCGCACAGTGAATGCCTGCATTCCCCGCCCCGCCCCGCGTCTGCCCAGGGTGGTGTTTGTCCCCACGAGAGCGCCCTTTTATGTAGGCACTTGAGGCCCATGTGTCTCTGCCCAAAATGGAAAGCTGACAAGATGGGCTCTTTTTTCCTGTTAAAAATAATAACACGCCAGGAGTTGTTCCAAGTTGTGCGCCTCAACCAAGTTAAAGAGTTTTGGATCTTTGGCCCAGAATGCCCTGTTCAGAAGGTAAGCCTGTTAGCACCTGAGCCAAGCATAATACTAGCAATTCAGGACGGGGTCTACAAAGGACTCGTGATGAGCAAAAAGTAATTATGGCGTCTGAAGAAACCTATTTAAAATATATATGTTTGTGAGATGGGGTGGTCCCGGCAGCAGAAATGCGCTCCAGCTGTGGGCTTCAGCCTCCGCCGGCCTTTATGCTTGTTCTTAGAAGCAGCTGGAGGGCCTCCCCGGTGGCGCAGCGGTTGAGCAGCGGTTGAGCGCTGGGTTGCGAAGCTGCCCGCAGCCTCTGCAGTGCCAGTTCGATCCCCGGCTGCTCCCCGGCCACCAGAGGAGGGTCCCGCATGGCGCGCAGACCTCTCCTGCCGCCCGCTGCTCCCCTCAGCAGTGTCCTTAGGTCCTTCTGCCTGCTCTGCTCCCCGCTCTGGCTCTGGTGAATTCTCTCACCCTCCTGTGCTTCTGACTGTACCCAGTGCTTGTATAAATAAATAAATAAATCTTAAAAAAAAAAAAAAAAAAAAAAAGAAGCAGCTGGTAGCCAGTTCCCCTCTCCTGTAACCAGAATTTCCCAGAAACTGACAGAGGAGCTGCTGGAGGCCTTTCAAGCAAGTGTGATTTCAGGTGTTGCTTTGTTCAACTCCACCCGCCTCCTTTTTTTGCATCTGTTCCGTGCAATGAGGGTGTGAGAGTGACTGCACAGCCCCATGTGAGGCCATTTTCTGGAGTCACACTGGGTTTGGATCTCAGCTCTGCTGCTTACTGGCTGTGTGAGCCCGCGTCAGTGTCCTGTCTTCTGTGGCACCAGAAAGGGAGTTTTTCCTTTGCAGGCCGGGGACTGGACTGAGGAGAACATTTATCATTTTCTAGGGTTACTGTAAGAAGTCACCAAACGTGGGTGACCTACAGCAGCAGATATGCATCGTCTCAGTTCTGGAGGCCAGAGGTGTGAGGCGGCCAGGCCCCCTGCGTAGGTCTTTCTGCGTAGGTCTTTTCTACTACCCCGGCCCCTCCAGGCGCAGGTCTTTCTCTCCCCCTTATAAGAATGCCAGGCACTGGTTGAGGATCTTCCCTTACCTAGTATGACCTCATCCTCACAAATGACTCTGCCCAGACCCTCTTTTCAAGTAAGTACACATTCTGAGGTTCTGGGAACACATGAATTTGGAGGGGGGGCCTTACTCAACTCAGTATTGATGGTAAACTTGATTTTCTATAACATCCTAGCAGATGAATGCACTTACACCGTCACTTCCCAGGGGTATGGACAGGTGTTTCTCAAAGCCTGATGACTGAGGAGCAGAAGGAGGACCTGATGGCAGGAGTCGGGTGAGGGTCGGAGAGCAGGCAGGATGGGCTCTGGCAGCTGGTGACGGGCAGGGGTGGCCATGGAGCTGGGAGGCCATACTGCTTTATTATAAGCCAGAGAGGCCGTGGCCTGCTTGGCGCGTGCAGGCTTTTCTGCCCTGCCGCCATCAGGATAGATGAGGGAACCCTGTGATCCTGAATGCATGCCTGATAGCGGGCACCTGAAGTGGGTACACCTGCGCTAAGACTGTGCTTTTAAGGGCGGTGTCATGGGGACGCCAGAAGAAGCCTGAAGCAGAAGCAGAGAACGCCAGGGAGCCCAGATAGAGTGATAGATTATCAGGGAGCCCAGATAGAGTGAAGATTTTAGTCCTCCCAGCCCCCCAGCACCCCTGCCTGCCATATGCTTGGTGAACCCCAATAAAAGACCTGCAAAAAACCACTGAGGACTCTGACTCCTCCTTTACCCGGTCTGCATGGGATCAGAAAACCTGCATTGTGTCCAGTCCTGACCCTCCAGAGCGGAAGCTGAGAGAAGAGGGTGTGCTGTGGATTTGTTTAGCAGTAGTTGCCATGGGACTTGCTCGTAGATTGGATACTGTGCATGAGGAAAGGACTCAAGGATGGCCCCTGAAGTCGCAGCTTTAGCCACTGGGTAGATGCTGTGTTTTGAATGGAGATGGGGGAGAAGAGAATTCTGTTCGGACATGTCAAGCTGCAGATCCCATCAGCTGTCTACCTAGAGGTGTTGTCAGGAGAGAGAGCATTTGGAAGACACTGCGAGAGAGAAGGGCTCTAAACCCGTGGGACTGGCGTCCACATAGAGAAAGGCCCCAGGACTGAACCCCAGTGGCAGGGGAGGAGCACAGGCTGCAAGAGGAGGTTGGGAAGGAGTCCCAAGTATGAGCGAGCAAAGCCACCAGCCTGGGTAATGTGGCAGAAGTCTTGGGAAGAGTCATTCTGAAGAATGGAGGCGGTCATCACCGCCAGTACTGCCGGGAGGTCTCTTAGGATGAGGACACGCAGTGGAGTGACCACCTGACTTGGCAGCATGGGGCACGTTGGCGATCTTGGCGGGAGTGCCCCGTCGGAGCCGGGTGGGGGAGCACCAGAGGTGGGGCCTGCTCTGAGCTTGTTCTCCCTCAGTGCCTTTCTTCTTTACTCAGGCATGCCAGTGTCTTGCATAGATTCACTTATGCCCACTTCAGCTTGAGAATTGGCTTCAGCTCTCAGCTCTGTGAGCCTCGTACCACAGCAGAACAGGCCGACCATGTGCTGTTTCCATTGGGCAGATGTGGGTGCAGCCACTTGCAAAGACTACGTGGTTTTCTCAGACTGGTTCTCAAAGGGAGAGGTGGGTGTCAGACCCTCGGTCTGGGCACATGTCCCGCACTTTGTGCTGCTTTCTTTTCTGCATTGCTAGCCAGATTACAAGCCTTGTGAGGGGAAGAGCTCTGTGTCCCGGGGCAGAGACAGTGAATGCATGTCATGCTTTTGTCACTTTCCTCTGGGTCCCTGCCGCAGGCGCACTAATTGATCATGACATTCCTTTCCTCTAACCCACACTCAGAATTCTCTGCATAACATCCCAGATAGCCCGTCAGCCGGACTGCGGCGCTATCAGCACCTGGCATTCCTGCCATAGTGCTGAGCGCGCGGCCTGGTGCAGGATGGGGGTGCAGCAAGTGATCTTCGGATGAGGGGATGGATGAGCCTTTCTGAAAATATAGGGAGCAAGTTCTCTGTCACGGGAGGTAATCAAGTAGAGGTCAAATTCACACAAATTAGATGTCAAAAGAATTCACATATCGGATGGACTGAGTCTGAGATTGTTTGGTATTCATGGAATTACTTAATGAACACTAAATGTCAGATAACATTCTGCAACCTCCCCTTCCCACCCCCACCCCTGTCCTGTGCAGTGGAATTCACTCTCTGTCCTCAAAGGATAGCAGCGTTATGATTCCTTGTCGGTCCTCTTGGCCACTTTGGGCAGTGCGGTCTGTCTGTGTCGCCATGGATGGTGAGCACCACTTAGCTGCGGTCTGAGGGCCAGCCTGACCCCAGGGTCTGTGATGGGAATTCTTTTTAGGGCCCCTATACAAGTTCTGACTCTGTGACCTGCTACTTAGACATAATCCCCTGGGCCTTCTGCACCCACGGGCATGATGTGCTAGTGCTGGTGAGGGCATTCCGTAATCCCTGCTTCTGCCGGACACTGTCCGGCCCCAGGCCGTCCTGAGGGACAGCCACATTCTTCTCTTGCAGCTGGAATGTGGCTCTCCTGAAGGTGCCTCCAGGAGCGTCCTCCCATCTTCCCCTTTCTCTCTGCTCCTTCTGCTGGCTCAGCCTGTTTGCCTCCATCTGACCTTCCCTCGCTTGACCTGGGCCTGCTCCAGGTAGGGTAAGTGGATGCTCATGGACAGATTCTTTCCTAGAAACCAACTGTGGGTCTCACTATCTTGCTTACAGGGGTAGGGTGTTTTGGCCCTAGAGGGATATCAAGGCAGTCCCCAGGACACTCCTGTATATTTAATATTAACAGCCATCTAGTCCAGCTTCTCAAATGGTAGTAGACATCAGAACCCCCTGTTACTGGCCAGAAGGCTGAGCTGCAAACACTCTGGGGTTCAGGGTAGGGCTGGAGAATTAGCTTTCTGAATAGCTCACAGATGACCCCAAAGTTAAGGCTCTTTGTTCTAATTTTGAGTGTCATAATCTAATCCACTATCTGCAAAGTCCCTTCTCTCCAAGGACACCTTTGCAGTTCAGGCCACCATTGCCTTTTGCTACCTATATGTCATATCAGCCTAACAGGTCCCACTGCTTCCACCATGGCACCTTTAAAGCCCAAGTAATGCATTGAAGCCTGCAGAGTCCTGTAGCACCCCCTGCATAAAGCCGCCCCAGGTGGGTGCAACTACAGTACCCACCCTTACAAAACCCTGAACGCCTGACTGCCTCCCAGGTGCACCTCGTCACCCTCCTGCCCTAGCTCCCAGATCTTCATTTACCTCCCAGACACCCTACTCTCTGTGCCGCAGGGCCTTTGCACTGGCTGGCTCGTTCATCCTTTTGAAAGGTTGTTTCCTCCATTCCCTTTCATTCTATTACTCTGACTCATTGGATGGAGTTGATTTTGATGGAATCTTAGAGTAGAAAAATTTAGGATGGAAGGTCTCACAAGGACAAATACCAGAAGTAGAGGTAAGGATGACTAATGAATCTTAGAAATTTCGAGGGAATCTGAGGTCAGGTCAAAAAAGACTATCAGCCAGGGGTGGGGACAGAGAGATTTATTGATCTTAGAAGACAAACCAGTCTGACTCCAAGGCAATAATTTCCACATTAATTCTATCAAAAAACATTATAAAAGAACCAGCTCTTGCCCTTGCAAAATGCAGCTCTTGTCTCCTAAGACAGCCCTCCAGTGTTTATGCATCTCCTTCCTTGTTCTTCTTTCCACAGTAAACTTGCTATGTGCTGATTAATGGGGACATCTGCTTTCTCAGAGGGCCCCAAGAACCCCCCCCACACCAAGCCTCATCATCTGAACCCCAACAGTTTCATAGTCTATAAAAGGAAAACTTGTGCATTTCTTTTGCCTTGATTTAGGTATGGCTTCCCCAGGAGGTGATAGAAGCTGTGACTTGTCCTGTTTTCTGTATCGTCTCACATTTAGTGGGTGCTTAATACCTGTTCTTGAATGAAAAGTAATCAAATGCTTGAATGCAGTGGAAGAGCGTCAGCTCAAGGCTCAACCACATAGTCAAACTTCTGAGTGACTGTGCTGAGGTCCCTTCATTATGGCAGAAAGTGGGATCCAACTGTTGGAGCTGGTCACAATTGGGCACTTGCATAGGGTGCACATGATGATAATAAAGTTTTTTGCTAATAAGAAAATCATAAGGATTTACTGAGGGCTTGCAATGGGTCAGGCACTGCTTTATGTTTATTAAATCATTTGATTTTGCTAGTTGTCTCCACTTTATAGTGGAGGAGACTTCCTGAAACAGTGAGATTAAAAAATTTGTGCCCCGGACAATGAGCAGGGGAACCTGGATTTGAACCAGGGTACCTCAGTTGAGTCTACATGCTTAATTCTTGTACTATATTTTGAGGGAGACAGTGTGTGTGTGTGTGTGTGTGTGTGTGTGTGTCCCCTTTTCACAAGGTTTCCATACCAGATCCTCTAGTTGGGCACACAGTGGAGGTGGGTTCTGGTTACTATTAACGTTTGCTGACCTGTTCCCACCAGAGACTGTGGACTGGTGCCTGCAGGGTCAGAAGCCAGCCTCCCGAGGGGCACATGTCATAGCTAGCTCTTTGGGGTGTTGTTCCCTTTAATGGCTGACAAACAGCCCCCACTCCAGGGAAGCCACAATCACCTCCTGCTGCCCGCAGGGGCCATGGAAGAGCAACGTGCAGATGGACTCTGGTCTCTGGCTGGGGGCTCGCTTTCACCCAGGCCCAGCTTGCTGGTGATGGTCTGTAGGCTTCTAGCAACACCTTTAACCTTGAAGGACTAAAAAGGTCATGAACTTTGACCGTTGCCACTGGCATTTTAATCACATATTTATTTGAATACTGGAAATGAAGGGGGAGTTTAGAAACTTCATAATGGCTTCATGAAATATTGCTGTTGAAGAATGGACTTGTGAAAAATTCCCTTGACTGGCTTCTTGCAGGAGGCCGGGGTTCACTCTCAGTGTGTAGGATTCCCTTACAATTTCCTGGGTTTCCCATGTCAGACACTGTCTTCTGCTCAAAAGAGAGAACTATTACTGGCCTAGCCCCTCCTCTGGTGTGCCTGGCAGAATGGCCACTCCTTTCACTTTCGTTATTAGAGGGATTCTGTGAGGCCGGGGGAGAAATGTCCCTACTGTAGAGAGGAGGGAAGGGTCTTGCTCCTGACCAGCCCGGGTTCAACCCCCGTTCCGGTGTTCATGACCTTGGAGCTGCCGGATACCATAGTCCATGGAAGGCCTTCTTGACTGTGTGTTTTGAGAGGGGTTGTGCTCTCAGATGTACTTCCGAAGGGTGTGATCATTTCTGAGCTTCTGTGTGTGACCGTCTATAATTACCTGTACTGCCACAGTGTGCATGGGGACAGAGGGTGCCCCTGGTGCCTGGATGCAGTTCTGCAGTTTCTCCCTGAATTCTTCCTCCTTCCACCCTCTGACCTCATACAGGTCCCCACATTGGCTGGCAGTGAACTGGGGGGGAAGGGGATGTGTTGGGGCTCAGAGGTGTCTGCTTGCTGGGATGGAGCAAGGGGGAGAGGGCAGATCCTGAACTGACCCAGACAGAAAGGAGGTTCAGGTGGACTGGAGAGGAGTCCTCGAGGGAGGGGTAGGTGTGGTCAGGGGTGTGGGGTCCACACTGTGTGGAGCCTTTGGGCTTGATTTGAGAGAAGCAGGCGGCCATGGAGGGCTGGAGCAGCTATGTTTAACCGTCCTGGTTCCACCCTCGGGATAAGGTTGCTCTCCAGAGTGGCTGTGGACAGAGGGCCCCCAGGTGAGTGCTGGAACCCCAATACCTGGTCTGTGGGCTGTGCCAACCCAGAAGGGAGAGGAAAGAGAAAGGAACATTGCTACCCCAAAGAGGATATTCTGGAGCTCTTGCGAATCAGTCCATTGTCAGTCTTAGTGGAAAGCTTCACAGAGGGTCGTGGCTGCCCCCACGCCTGTTCTGATGCCAGAAGCCCGGAAATAGGCTGGGTCGGGAGGATACTGGCTGAGCCACGGGGACCCCTCTGCTCTCAGAGCAGGGCTTACAAAGCCTTTCTTGTCTGCTTGGGTTCCCCGAGGAGGGTGGCTCCAAACTGGCTTTGCCCAAGCAGGAGGCTGGGCCAACTGGGTCGGAGCTTGAAACATTGCCTGGACAATTTCTAGCCAAACTGGCAGAACCCTTCTGGGGGCCTGGTTCTTCCAGGGTGTGCGGGGAGGGAGGGAGGGCACTCGTGTGGGTACTGGCCCATCTCAATGGAACAGTCAGTGCGGGGAGGGCTGGGCCTCTGGTCACCTCCTGTTCTGTCCTGCTCTGCCTACAGCTGTGACCAAGCAGATAGGACAGAAACCCTTTGCAGACAGTATCTTCTTTCTCTCTTGATCTCCTCCCCCAAAGCTCGCTCTGGGAATGGATGGCTTGGGGCAGCCAGTTTCAACTCCTGTAAGACAGGGATGATAACATCACAGAGCAGTGGGTGGGGGGTGAGGCAAGGTGCCTGGTGCAAAGTACCTGCTCAGTAAATTTCCTTTCAACTCAGAATGAGATCTTTATCCATCCCTCACTGGCCGGAGGAAGAGGAGACAGATGCTATTAGCCCCATTTGATAGGCAGTCAGAGTCAAAGGCAAAGGGCTAAATACCTTCCCTGAGGTGGGACCGCATGGAATCCAGGCCCGGCCTCCACGCCCTGCGTCCTGCTTGCCATGTTCAAGTGCATCCTCAGGTCCAGCAGTCACCCCTGCCCTTTGACTTGCAAAGGCGGCCTACACGTGCATTTTTATAAGGCTATTAAGTAATTTATCTTATCTATTATTATTAATCATTTGTTTTACTTATTTTCATTGTTATTTTTAGCATAGGTTTTAAGCTGTATGGCCATTAAACTTTTGTGGGAGTGGTTACGTTCACACCTCTGGATTTTTATGCCTTTTCTGTTACCTTTTATCCATAGTGGGCTTTTAAGACAATGACTGAAAAACACTTCTGCATTTGAAAGGGACTTTGCGTTGAATTTTGTGAAGCCTTGATCCTGGGCCGCAGTTCTGGAGTCTTCATTGAAGGCCTTGTTCCTGTGGCACAGCATGCAGCTTCGAGTTCAGCCCCCACCCTCCCAGAAAGTCATCTGTCCTGCTCTCCTTCTAGGGAGGACCTGACTGGGCCTGCAGAAACTGGGGCGCAAGAGCCCGCCCGCTTACTGCAGAGTAGATCTGCTTGCTGGGCTGATGAGTCCTTCTATGGCTTCAGCGTCCTGATCGCAAATGAGTCGTCAGCAAGTCACAGAAGCCCTAAGTCCGTCTCTGAGCATGAAGGAGCGTTGGATGAATTGACCCCCCTCCCCCGAGGGCTTAGCTCAGTTCCAGATTTCCCAGAATTCACAGAATGGAGAGCAGGTGTCAGGCACTAGCGGGTCAGGTCGGAACCCTCTCTCTAGAACCTTTTGTTTTGTTGTATGCCTCAGCAAGTTTCCTGAAAGTGAGATCTCCAGAAGTGACAGGTGGGACATTCGCAGTTGGAAGAAGTTTGTAGTGGGCCAGGTGGTTATGGATGAAACGATCCATGAGTGATGCTTGTGTTTGTGTGTGAGTTTGGACTCCATCCTCTTCCCAGGTAGACTCAAAACCTTCTTTTAGAAGATGCACCTTTTTCTCCAGCATTGGGTCTTGCATCATTGTGGGCCAAGCCTTCTGAAGCTGCTAATCCTGAGGCTGGGGTTCTTGATAATTCTTCCTGGTTCCTTTGAGGAGACTTGTGGCTTCTGAATTACTCTTAAGTGGGTTGATTTGCATTCATTAGCTGAGATTGGGCCCCTGTGTAGGGCAGGCTGTCCAGGGAAGATAGTTCTGATGGGGGCCTCATGCTGGCTCTGAACTAGTTAAGTGTGAAGTAGTAGTGACCCTTTTTATCCAGAGGGTACTCTCTGGCACTCAGGCTGCACCTCCAGCCCGATCCTCTCCTCTCCAAACCAGGAGGCCCCCTTGCAACCTGCCATCCTTTTTGATTTTTAAAGAGGTGCCGCCTCCCCCAGGGGGGCCAGAGCTCTCTCATCGCCGTGCATCAGAACATCTTTCTCGTGCACTGGACAGAATTTCTAGGGCACGAACCTGAGTCTCAGTGCCGCTCTGCCGTGGCCGGTGCAGGCGTTCTGTTTGTATGAATTGTTGGTCACAGTTATGGGGAAAGTTTTCTTAAAGGAGGTGGAATTGACCCTGTCGTCTGGTCTAGAGGCAGTGTATATTGTGTGTGTGTTAGGTGGGGGTCACTGGGGGGCTGAACAGGGGCATTGTGTGGGTGCTTTGTTTATAGCAGTGGTCAGAGTAGAGGCTGGCAGGGACTGTGCTTGGAGCCGGAGCACAAGGCAGGCTCGTTGATGAGCCGATAACCTGAGAGAAGTGTGGTCTTGAGAGCTAAGGGAAAGGAGGGACCCTCAGGGGTTTTGAGCACATCCCTAGATCAGAAGGTATATGCTGGAAGGGAGAGGACTGGATGGATGAAGACATGAGTCTAGAAATGTAAGCACGCTAGCCCTTGATCCCAGCACACAGGCGCCTGAATCAGCATGGCCATCCTCCACCTTCCCGATGAGGTGGTGCTGGCGATAGCCCCCGGATGGCTCCTGAAGCCGGCAGGCATGTCGATAAAGCATCAGACATGCAGATGAACTGCCCAGGGTATCTCAGGTCATAGGGAGAATTCTTAGTGGACCTGAGATATTTGTAGAACAGAAGGTTCCGTTTGTTGTTCACAGCCTGGAGGCATGTGCAGATCTGGGAGTGCGAGAGAGATTTCCAAAGCAGACATCTCTCCAGCATCAGTGGTTTCCCTCCTGAGCAAAACCCGGGGAGAGGTCACTCCTGTATGTCCAGGCGTCTCCTTTCTATCCAACCTGAGCTCTGGAAGGCCCTGCTCTGCCTGGGGGCACAGGCAACCTGCCCTGCCCTGTTCACCTGGAGAGATGGTCCTTGATCAGAGAGGCCTATCTGAATCACTCATTCGGAGCCTTTTCCAAGGACTCTCCCTGCACCCACTCAGGGTTGCAAAACCTGCTTTGAAAAGGTTCTTTGGGTGATTGAGGCAGGGAGAGGTACACAATATAGCTGGTCCAAAAGCCGAAAATGTAGCTTTTACATGTCAGTTGAATGTAAAGAAAGGACAGGAGAGCTCCCTCTGCATGCACCCCAAGACCTCTCACATGGTCGTGGAGGTCTTGGGTGGCCCTCTGTTGCCCCACCTCTCCTTGGAGGCTTCACCTGCATGGGGCTCCCTCCCAATGAGGTCCTTTCCTCTCTGTGCATCCCTCCAAGTGACAGGTAACGCTTGGAGGCCTTGGTAGATGTGAAACCATTCTTCTGACTTGAGCCACGGCTGAACTTTGCCTTTGTGGAATGGTCTTAGGTCTTACCCTTGCATTCCTGCTGCATGACAAGAATTCCTGCAGGCTGCATTCCTGCAGGCTGCTAGCTCTCCTTCCAAGGCTGGAGCCCAGGTGATGTGAATCCAGGTCATACCCAGAGAGCCTCGGCCTATGGTGAGGAGGGCAGCCGAGGTGTGCGCAGCTGATAATCCCACAGGAAATGAACACAACGGTGCACAGAAGCGGAACGGCTAATGGCCTTAAACATCAGATGAGAAGGGACATGCAAATCCAAAATGCTATGGAGAGTGCATAACCACAAGTTGGTGTTGTGTTCCCGTTCTGACGGGGGAACGGGAAGAAGCAGACCCACTCACAGGGACATAGCCGGGGGATGCCTGTTGGGCACTTAGGCCTGCTCTCTCCAAACTGCAAACACACATGTCCTTTGACCCAGTCACCCCATTTTGAGAGAGCTCCCCAAGGCATATACCTGTGCAGATTTGTATAACGTGAGCAAGGTACATGGTTATTGATGGCATCATTTAGGAAATCTTGTTTTTATTGAAGTAGCATTGGTTCAGAACCTCATGGAAGTTTCAGGTGTGTGACACTGGAATTTGACATCTCTCTGTAGAGTGTTACATGATAGTCGCCAGAAGTCTGATTCCACCCTCTACCATACAGTTGACTGCCCTCACCTGATTTGACCTCCACTTCCCTTCCCCTTCTGGTAACAGCCATTTTGTTCTTTACAGTCAAATAGTTTTTTTTTTGTTTTATTTTGTTTGTTTGTTTATTTATCTTCCACGTAAGAGTGAAATCATAGGTCTGTGTGACCTATTTCACCTAGTACAGTACCCTCAAGGTCCATCCCGATGGTCACAAATGGCAAGATCATTTCTTTTAATAGCTAATGGTGGGGCCTCCCTGGTGGCACAAAGGGTTAAACATCAGCACTATGAAGCTGTCCGCAGCCACTGCAGCACAAGTTCAATCCCTGGCCAGGGAGCTGACTCACATGGCTCAGCAGACCTCTCCTGTCTCACCTGCTGCTCCCCTCGGCAGTGATTTCAGTAGATCCACCTGTTTTGCTCTCCATTATGTCTCTGGTGAATCGTCTCACCCTGCACCTCTGGCCTGTACCCCAGTTCTTGCATGCATAAACAAATAAATCTTTAAAAAAAAATAGCTAATAGTATCCCATTGTGTACATTCACCATGTCTTACCCACTCACCAGTCAATGGACTTTCAGGCAGATTCCAGTTTTTGGCTATTGTGAGGAATGCTGCAGTGAACCCAGGGGTACTGCTATCATTTTCAATTCGTGTTTTGTATTCTTCGGATAAATACACAGAGTGGAATAGCTGATCATAGGGCACTTCTATTTTAACTTTTTGAGGAAACTCTTCTTTTCATAGTGGCTGCACTGGTTCACCTTCCCACATGGTAGTACTGTGAAGGCAGCAAAAGGTTGGCAGCAACTTAGCCGTGCGTTGGAGACCGTGCTGGAGACTGCGACCAAGGATAGGGAACTTGACGCAAAGGAGCTGCTGAGTGCTGTGTTCATGATCTCGGAATACATTGTCGATAAAGAAACTGCAGACTAGTGAGTGCAGCCCACCATCTTTTGTGTAAAGACTGAATATGGGCATAAGGAATGTAAGAATTTCTATGAGCCTAGCTTTTATTCCAGAAATCAACATGAGGAGTAACCTGTGCATGAGAATGTTGGGCAGAGGGTCAGGGTATGAAGGGGACTCTGCGTCTTGGGGTGTCATTTCAATTTTAAACCATATTGGATGTATCCTCACTCATGGGTGCTGGGAGGTCTTGTGACTGGGGTTATGGGTTTAGGGAGGAAAACTGCAGTGGTAAAGGGCCACTTCTTAGCACATCATATCATGCAAACCCCAACTGAATGACTGTGCGGAATAGTTGACCAGTCCTCCTTGCTGCTGGCAAGGTCACAGCAGCAGGCAAAGTCTGAGCCTTGCCTGGCTCAGCAGGAGAGTGTGCGCTCGCTGAGTGGTTGCTGAGGGGCAGGAAAGGGAGAGAGCAAGTGGCCGTCATGCTGGGGCCTGCGGACCTGGGAGGCTTCAGCCTGGCAGAGCCTACCTCGGTGTCACCTCTCTCTGAAGTTTTAATATAAGACTTATATGGGGGTGGGTGGGGCTCCCTGATGGTGCAAGGGGTTAAGATGCAACCTATGAAGCTATCTGAAGCAGCTGCAGCACAAGTTCGATCCCCAGGCAGGGAGCAACCCACATGGCGTGGGAGACCTCTAATGTCTCGCCTGCTGCTTCCCTCAGCAGTGGATTTCAGTCAGTCTGCCTGTTCTGGTCCTCACTCTGTCTCTGGTGAATCCTCTCACCCCCCACACCTCTGGCCTGTACTCCAGTTCTTGTATGCATGAATAAATAAATCTTTAAAAAAAAAAAAGACTTATATGGGGGGATGGGAATGGGTGAATATGGTGTTTGAAGTAATTTACTGGCTTGCAGTCACCGCCTGGGTCAGTGTTGGTCCAGCTGACATGCTGCAGGGGGCATCCTTCTGAGTGGCTTTTCCCTTTGGCTGGTGAGGCTGTGAGGAGCATGCCGGGGCTGTGGGTCTGGACCTTCCTGAGCAACTAATTCAAACTCATTTCTAAGCTGTATGACTTGGGCTTGTAACCCCAAGGCTCCTGCTCTCGGTCCTCATCGGTCCGCGGACATAGCAGGCGGCACTGTAGGCTTCTGGTCAGACCTCGTGAGATGGTGTATGAACTACCTGCCCAGCCCCCACGCTTAGGGATTCCATCCATGGTGCTCTCCGCCCATGAGAGCAGCCCTTTCTTTGGCTGTGGCCTCCTCTGCCTCCAGCAGAAGGAGCGCAGGCCAGGGACGGGGGGTCTCAGTGATCAATGGCAAGAGTGGTTTTGTCTCAGTTTTTTTTGGGAGGGTGATTTTGAACCAGAGGTTAGGAGTTGTAGAGAAGAGGCTGGAGTCACGATGGGTCAAGTTATTCCAGCCTCTGGTCCGGGCTTTCTCCTTGTTGGCATGAGGTTGGGACAAGGGGTCTTCATGGACACTCGGGCGTGTCCCCTGTGCGTTGGTGGACCGGCTTCCTTAGAGGGACCCATCATGTTTCTGCAGCCCAGCTCTCCCTGGCTGTGACTGCAGTCTCTCCTCTTATGTCTGAGCTAGCAAAGCCACTTAGGTGAGGGCTCCTGGGATTTCCAAGTGCTTGTAACTTAAGTAGTGCCTCTGGCCACCCAGTGTGGTTTTGAGGACCTCTTATCCCGGCTCAGAGGCAAGGGCAGTGCTGCCTTCGTGGATAGTTTGAGAATTCTTGTGCTGAGTCACTGCTGTGGTAATCGCTGTGATGAACTGTGTTCCTGTTGTTTATAATCCCAGGCTGAGGCATCAGCAGCAGCAGCTGTAATACAGCAGGCCCGCTGCTTCTAGCTGGGAGGCGTCACGGAATCTCATTGTGATGACTCTGTCCCGCTGCAAGGGGCTGAACCCCGAGGGAGAAATACTCGAGTGAGCGCTTGGCAAGCTAGCTGGGTGACTGTCCCTGCCTGAGTCAGCATGCACGAGTCATCTAAGTCTGTACAACCTGTTATTTTCCTGCCCGGAAGTTCCAAGGCCAGGAGGCAGTGGGTTATCGTGGTTCGTGGGGGACCCTGCATGTATTGAATCCAGCTGTGTGATCTTGGGTACAAGGTGAACCCCTTTGGGCCTTGCTTGGTCATCAGTAAAAGGGAATTGTTGCCGGATCTGTCTCTAAGGGCTCGGGTTCTAAATAACACTGGGGAGGTGCAGTGCAGCCTGACCCCAGGCAAAGCTGCTGTGAGCATCAAGACTAAGGTCAAGGCCCAGACTAAGTGCTCAGTAAACACATGAGCTGGTGTTGCTGGTCCGTCCTTTACTGTTCATGAAGCCTGCCTGCTCCTGCCCTCCCCATCGCTAGAGCTACCTGGTGGGACTTCAAGCCTTAAAGTTCTTGCCAAGTGTTACGGATGTCCTGATGCCTGTCTGCCCCTCGGGTCTCCTCTCTGTTCTGTGGCATCCAGTGCAGTGTCCAGCTGCGGGGTGAAGTGACCGGGAGTGACTTTTGATCATAAAGAGGGAGCAGCATAAGATTCTGGAGCATCTACCTTTGGTACGATGTCTGTGGTCCTGAGTCTAGAAGAACATGGTGGAAGGAGAGAGGGTGCCTCTGGGACTCGGGATGCAGGTGAGGAGGCAGGATGGAACCTCCCAAGTAACTGGTGGCAGGCGGGACCTAGCGCAGCAGTGAAAAGGTTAGCTGGTGAGTCAGTGCCCGGGAGGAGGCTGGCAGGGGAAAGTGAAGGGTTGGCCTCCAGGAAGGTGAGGGTGAAGGGAAGCTGCCTGGAAGAGGCAGCCCTTGAGTAACCAGGGGTGGAGGGTTGTGCTGGTAGGTGCACAGGTGTCCTTAATACGGTGATTGCAGGGGAGGCCAATGGTGAGTCTGGGGGCCCCCGATTGTCACAAAGACTGACCCTAGAGGTGCTGGTTGACCACCAATGGTGGGAAGTGGTTGGGACTGATGAGAGAGAGAGAACTGCGCAGCAGAGTCAGTACACATGGGGGTGGTGGGCAGAGATTCATTAGAGGAGGGAGGGAAGGGGCCAGATGTAATTTAAATCTCTGGACATCAGATAGAATAATACACAATGCAGATTCCCACTGTCTCCCTGGGCCGTGCTCCTGCCTGGCCCTTTTCTGTCCATCATTTTCTCTTTCTAGATCCTCTTTCCCGGCCCCAGAAATGAGTGCTGGCATCCTGGCCATTTCCTGCTCCGGGGCCTCCTCCCTGCATCTGGGTTGCCCTGGGAAGGCATGACCTCGCCCTGTGCCAGGAAGCAGTCTCCTGCTCGCCCTGTCTGCCTAGGCACAGGTACAGGTGGTTCCCGGGATGCCAGCCTCGTGAGTCGCCAGCAGTGGCACAAGTGGGTAGCAGGGGGCATTCCTCTGGACTGAGTCTTGCCTGGCACAGGACCCCCTGCTTTTGGAGCTAACTCAGAGGCGCAGGGCCAGCCAGCTCTGTGCTGGAGTGCTGAGTCATTGCCCCAAAGGGCAGCCTGAGTCACTGAGGCAGCCCTGTTCTCAACAATTCCTCTTAGGGGGGGCATCCTGGGCCTGAATTGGCATTTGATCCACCTGCCACCTACCACCCTCGAGGTCTCTTGCGCTGCCATCACTTTGCAGCCTGTCCTGTGAGGTCGGTGGTTCCCCTTGGAGATCTTGAGATCTGGAATTCCAGACTCTAACTTACGTCTGAGCTGAGCTGTGTTACAGGAAGAGCTTGTGGGCAGGTCAGGCAAGGTGGCAGGATGGCAGGACGCAGCCAGCAGACCCAGGGAATGGTCTGTGCAGCACAGACCCCTGGGGCTCGTGGGTCTGGTGTGTTCTGTGGGGATCTCGAAATGACCTTGCAAAGTCACCGTCCATCCCTGTGGTGGAGCAGGTGCAGGGAGAACACGTGCCTGTGTGCTCAGGGCTGGGCGCTGTCATCCGGTCCCCACCCCGAGCAGTCCCTGTGTCCATCTCACGGCTGAAGAAACCGAGGGGTGAGGAGGAGAGGACGCTTGCTGGGAGCCTCAGAGCAGGGGAACTTGACCCCAGACCTCAGTTCACTGTGCTAGATTCCCGATCCAGGTTGGGTTTTGTCTGCCTCTCCCCTCCTCTCACTCCCTCTCTCTTCCCGCCTTCCCCTCTGGACTGCTGGGATCTCCCTGAAGGAAGGCAGCTGTCAGGGACGCAGGAAGTGGCTATTAAGAGAACTTCAGGAGGCCTGCTGTAGAGTGGATTGTGTCTGCACCCCAGGGCCACGGTGGCCTGGGCGCCCCTCCACCCTGGGAGCAGCTGGAGCTTGGCAGTGAGGACCCCTGGGGGCTTGTGCCTGGGTGGGCATGGGGAGGGGTCTGTGTGGAGGTCACAGGGTGCAGGGTTGTGCTCCACCTAAGAGAACTGCTCAGGGTGTGGATGCACCCCCTTCAGTCAGGGGGCTGTGCGCCCAGGCTGGGGCGGGGAAGGAGGTATCAGTTTCTGCTGGTGTCAGATAGACAGACAGGTGATGGGGCCAGACTGGTGTTTGTAGACACAGTCCCACTGCTGGTGGGGACTGCAGGCGTGGGGGTGAGGGCACTGGCATCTGCATTTGTGATGAGCTGGGGTGGGGCTGCACAACCCTTTCAACCCCCCGCACCCCCAGCTGCTGCCCTCAGTGTTGCAGAGCCACTACCTGAGGCTGCTCGGGCTGCATGGATCCCCTGGAGTACCTGGCTCTGGTCTTGTTAGGTTGGTGCTTGAAAACAGTTTTGTGCTGTGACTGATGACAGCGGGGCTGGATGTAGCTCCCCACAGGGGATGTGGGTGCCCGGGACAGTTCAGGGCAAAGCTCTGACTGTGGCAAAGCTCTGGCTCCCCCTTGGCCTCGGACTGCACCCACCAGTTGGGAAGGGAGAGGCAGGACCCCATTCCTGAGGGAGCAGCGGCTGCTTGTCTTTCTCCTGATTGCGGATCTAATGTGCCAGGCAGATGCTTTCTTCAGAAATCCCAGTTCCAGCTCCCATGGGTGGAGCAGCCGTTCATGCTTGAACTCATCCTGCTATTTTTCTTTCAGAAAAGAGACGGGAAGCATTCCTTAGGCCTGCCTCTCTATCAGAAGAACAAAGAGGGCTGTGTTTTTCTAGAAAAGTGGAGTGTGTACCTGTCTTCTAGGAAGCGAAGACTCTCTCGCCCCTGCTTTCCTCTCAGGACGTAGGCTGAGGAAGGGAAGGGCTGAGGGTGGGTGGTGGAGTTGGCAGGGCCGGCACGGCCAGGCAGGAGGCTTTCTGCACGAGAGGCTCCCAGGCACCTGTCTGAGCCAGGCTGTGCCGAGCGCTTGCTGCTGCAAACGGCCTCTGGATCCTCAGCACAGAAGCAGCGGGGGGTAGGTGGCCTGTCATTATGCCTGTTTACCAGCTAAAGAGATTAAGGCCTAGAGAGGGCACAGCCACCTGTCCAAGGTCACAGCACCTTGTCCAAGGTCATGCAGCTAGTAAGGGGCAAGTTAGACCTAGGTGGCGGGGCCTGGGACCTGCTGTGTCCTGACTGTGCTGTGAGGAAAATCTCATGGCGTCCCACTGCCCGCCCCCGAGTGCCCGCGGAGATGCTGTGCACTGCGAGGTGTAGGATGTTTTTTAATTTGTTTAGAAACTTTTTTTTTATTGTGCTATCTTCGGGTTTCAGCACCGTATAATCTAGCAACAGAGCAAAGGAACAGACGAAACTAAATCAAAACCAACCCTAGACATCTGGAGAGTTGAGTCCACCAGAGGGGGGGTGTGAGGGGACGGCAGAAGGAGGAGGGAACCCAGTGGATGGTGGTGACAAGGGTGGGGGCTTCAGCAGTGGGTGGGGTCACATACATCTGAAGAGGTATCCTGTACCCCTAAATCATGTACAACCATGTGTTTAATTTCATGCAAACGTCCACTTGCTTTGGCTCCTTCAATTGATTGGTTGACTGAGGCCAAGTTCAGTTTAGTCTGACATAACCAGAGGCCACCGGCCGCGCGGGCCTTGGACTTGGGACAGGGACGCAGCAGTCAGCGTGGCCTGTCTCTCCCGATGGCGTTGTTTGCAGGAGAGGGGCTGTCGCTCTCCTGAGGCGCTCTCACGACTCGGCGACACACCCCGGATGGACCCCTGTTTTCTGACTTCGAGCTTGTTGCTTTACCACCTCCCCCTCTCCCCGCGCCCCGCTCTCATCACCCCTTTATTGCCTGGCATGTAGTAGACATTTTGAAAATATTTGTTGAATGAACAGCTATTTAAATTATGTTTTTCTACAACAGAAACATTTGTGGATTGGATCCATCCTCAAATGAATCTTCAGAATGAGTCGGTTTGTGTGGAAGTGGAGCCGTTTGCTGCAAAAAGAGGAAACGTGCTCTGAGTTGAGGAAAGCAAGATCCTGGAGTCAGTGAGCGGAATCTGCTCAGGGCTTGTAGCTTATTTAATTGCCCAGAGTGTGGAAATCCCCCAAAGGCTCAAGCCTGTCCCTGCTCTGCAGCTCTGAGCGCCAGGGAGGATGGAGCGGGTGTGAATGGACACTTTGGAGGTGAACAGTTGGGTATGGACAGAAAAGCCAGATGCTGACGTGGGGTTCCTGTTTGTGGTGGGCCATTTCCAGGAAACCCCTGTGAGGGCCAGTCTGTAATGGGAGGTTTCTCAGAACTGGGCTGGGACCAACCTGCAGAAGGAGCAGAGTCCTTCGTCTGAGTGAAATTCACTCACGTATGGCGGTTCTCTGACCCTGAGCTTCTGCTTTTGTTTTTTCACCACTTGTTTGTGTTTTCCTTTCATGACCACACCAGAGGATTTGTTGTTGGTAGACGTCTAACTGAGAGGAAAATGGAATACCGCCACCCCGCTCCTGCCCCTGCCTTCCCCATAGTTACATCGATTTGCATGTGGCTGCTTCATTTTGGATAATTTCAGTTGCTGCCTTGGCTGGCCAACTCCCTGACCACACTCATGTCTCCTCAGGACACGGAATGATGAAGTGTGGGTGCTTGTTCTATTGGGAAACAGAAGAGAGAATAAGAACCCTCCAGCCTGGCCAGGCAGGTGGCGCAGGCTCTTGGTAAGGACCAATTCCTAAGTTAAGCGCCTTGCTCACACATTGCAAAGTTGGAAATTGGACCCTGGAGTCTGAATTTGAAGCTTGCATTCTTCTTCTTCTTCTTTTTTTTTTTTTTTTTAAAGATTTATTTATTTATGCACACGAGAGCTGGGGTACAGGCCAGAACAGGGGTGAGAGGATTCACCAGAGACAGAGTGGGGAGCAGAACAGGCAGACTGACCAAAATACACTGCTGAGGGGAGCAGCGGGCAAGACAGGAGAGGTCCATTGCGCCATGTGGGTAGCTCACTGGCCCACTGGGATTGAACTTGTGCTGCAGAGGCTGCGGATAGCTTCACGGTGCTGTGCTTAACCCCTTGTGACACCAGGGAGGCCCATGAAGCTTGCATTCTTCCTGCTGCCCAGACTGCTTCTCCTACACTCGAAGTGCCAACCCAGCATAGGCTGCAGTGCGTAAGAGCCAAGAGGTTGGGACAGAAAGTTCCCTCTCCTGCCTGCAGACTCTTCACACAGGTCTAGAGCCCCTGGACCCTGCTGCCCTGGTCCAGGACCTTTGTGCCTTTTCTCGAGACTAAGCATACACAGGGCAACACTGAGTTTGGAGGAATCAGCTCAAAGTCAGGCCTGGCTGTAGAGTCATCTAGGGTTGATCTTGGGCCTGCGGTTTATGTCACCTGCCATAACCCTCCGTTCCCTTTGCTGTCAAGTGGCTCTGATACCTCCTGCGTCACAGTTGATTGATTGGCGCAGAGGAGGTGCCTGGCCCACAGAAGCCCTCCCCTGTCGTTTGTTTTCTTGTCTCTGCAAGTAGAGGCTGAGTCACTGGACCCGAGGGGAGATCACTCCTTCCCTCCTTGAATGTGTCATCTCACGCTCCTTACGCTGTATTATCTGGGTGTGGCAAGCCCCAGGAATTATGCCGCCGTCCAAGCTGATGGGTGACATACAACCCATGAACACCTCCTTTCACGCTGGGGCCTCGTGACAGGCCCGCAGCTGCCAGCAGTGATGAGAACTGGCGTGCCCCAGGGACTGTGGGGAATGGAGCAAGGCTGGGTAGGGCGACTTACTGGAAGGCCCAGGCTGCGGGGTGAAGAGAAAGGAACAGGTTTTGGTGGGGGAACTGGGGCGCGGGAAGCAGAGCTCCTCCTTGTAGGACTGCTTCCCAGCTGTGAGTGCTGAGGTGCGGTGTGCAACCAGCAACGGGGCCCTTCCCAGAGGCACCTTTAGAAGGCAGGAGGCCAGGGAATCCCAAGTGGGAGCATTTAGGGGAAGGGCCTCTGCACTGTGGTGCTGGGGGAGGGCCCCAGGCTAGGTGGCTTGTGTTGCAGAGAAGAGGAACTGATAAGCATGGACTGGCACCTGAGCCCTTGCGGTCCGGGAGAGTTGACACCTGGCCTCATGGCCATTTCCTTCCTGCTGTAAGACCTTCCAAGGGCTGGAGAGCCCTTCACATTGACACATGCTCCACATGAACATGACCCACGATCAAGATGGGAACTTTGGGGCTGTCACCTTGGGCGTGTCACTCAGCCTTCCTTCTCTCTGCGACTGTTACGTTTCTGGGGATCCTCTTACTGCATATCTTTCGGTGATTTTACTCATTGTTGCCTTCCTCCTGTGCTTCTGTCTTTCCACCAACTACGCTTGGCTTCCTTCCATCCTACTGTGCTCGTTTTGTCTAACCATTCTTCTGAGTTTCGCTCAACCTAGCCAGCTGTTCACCTTCCACTCAGTCACCCAGCCACTCTTCCTTCTGTCCATCCATCCGGCCACCCATCTATACATCTGTCCACCCATCCATCCAATCACCCCCCCACCAGCCACGCTTCCATCTTACTGTCCACTTTCCACTCAACCACCCATTTTCTCTCCCTCCATTTCCCCTTTCCTCCCTCTGTCCGTTGACCCCGCTACTTCATCTAGCCACCCTTCCATCCATTCTTCTACCTAGCCACCTCCCATCCGTCTGCCCCAGCACTTCTGTTACAGGGCAGGGAGGAAGGCAGCCCAAACCCCGCAAACCTGCCAATCCTAAATGGGTTCTGCCATCCGCCACATCAACACACAACAGGAGACTTTAATGGGAAGGAACTTTAATAAAACTAGGAAACAATACAGGAAAGGCAAAGAGTCTAGTTTCTAAATGAAGCACCCAAAGTGACCCGTCCCCTCGTGGGTAAAAGTCCATCCATATGGGATTGGCCCAGAACAAGGCCCCAAAGCCTGCCACAAGTCTAAAGCATCTTCCAGTGGGGACCCACAGAAAAGGATCAGAAACAGAAAAGAGCAAAATCAACATCAAGATAAAAGCTGCCATTGTCACCTCCCCACGGGTCTCACCCACATCTGTGTCACCCAGTCCACGACCAAAAGACAAGCGCAGTTTCTTCACGTGTCTCTAGGCTCCATGCGTCTCCTTTAGGTCTCCTCCTTGCTCTTCATCCTGTAACAGGGTCGTCCCCAGGAAAGGGGGAAGTTCCAGGTTCCCTGCCCCACCCAAGGGAGGGTGGAGCTGAGCAGGAAGAGGAGAAGCTGCAGAAGAGACTGAGGAAGGAAACAGGATGGAGCCAGGAGACCTGGAGGAGGCAGGATGGAGCCTAGAGACACGTGAAGAAACTGCGCTTGTCTTTTGGTCGTGGACTGGGTGACACAGATGTGGGTGAGACCCGTGGGGAGGTGACAATGGCAGCTTTTATCTTGATGTTGATTTTGCTCTTTTCCTTCCGGGCTTGTCTGGTTGTTTGTGACCCTTTTCTGTGGGTCCCCACTGGAAGATGCTTTAGACTTGTGGCAGGCTTTGGGGCCTTGCTCTGGGCCGATCCCATATGGATGGACTTTTACCCACGAGGGGACGGGTAACTTTGGGTGCTTCATTTAGAAACTAGACTCTTTGCCTTTCCTGTATTGTTTCCTAGTTTTATTAAAGTTCCTTCCCATTAAAGTCTCCTATGTTTTGTGTTGATGCGGCGGATGGCAGAACCCATTTAGAATAGACAATAGGCAGGTTTGCGGGGTTTGGGCTGCCCCTCTCCCTGTCCTATAACAATCCTGCTTTCTAAACTTCCTCAGTCTCCTCTGCAGCTTCTTTCCCTGCTCAGCTCCACCCTCCATTTGGGTGGGGCAGGGAACCTGGAACTTCCCCCTTTCCTGGGGACCACCCTGTTACACTTCTAACTGGCTGCCTCTCCCCAATCTAGTCTCCCACCCACCTGTCCTTTCACCTCACTACCCGCCTACCCAGCCATCCTTCTACCCAGGCCCCCTGCCATCTGCTAGTCATCACTTACTGATCGTGCACTGGGCACGGGGCCTGATGTGGGAGATACAGAGATGGATGCGTCTACAAGATCCCTCCTCTGAAGGGGCTCACAGCAGAGTCAGTGTTGTAATAGAAACATCAGCAGGGATACCCTGGAGCCTAGAGGGGAGTAGGGGCTCATCTTGGGTGCACAGGGATAATTTCATTGGAAAGTTGCTTTGAGTCTTGGGGTATGAATTAGTTCTTGAAGCTCATAGGGCCAGGGAAAGGAGGCAGAGGCAGGTATGCAGGTCCTGAGACATTGGCATGTATTAACAGGACTAAAAGGGCGGGCTTGCTGGTCTCGGGCCCAAAACTCATGTGTGGAAGTTTGTCAAACCTTTGTGGCCTTGTCATGCCAGGTCTCAGCACATAGTATGTTCTTCTTAATAACTCTTAATTTGGGGACCTCCCTGGTGGCGCAGGCAGTTGAGCGCAGCGCTGTGAAGCTGTCTGCAGCCTCTGCAGCGTGGGTTCGATTCCCAGCCAGCCACAGACCAACCCACATGGCGCAGCAGACCTCTCCTGTCTTGCCCGCTGCTCCCCTCAGCAGTGTACTTCGGTCAGTCTGCCTGTTCTGCTCCCTGCTCTGTCTCTGGTGATTCCTCTCTCACCCTCCCGCACATCTGGCCTGTACCCTGGTTCTTGTATAAATAAATGAATCTTTAAAAAAGAAAACAATTAGGGCACTTCCTTTGCTGTCCTTTCCAGAGTGGGTTCCTTTTGTATCTCTACTTTTGCCCATAGTCTTAGGCATGGACCAGGGGGAGAAGCAGCTTCTGTGTGAGACATGGGCTCTGTGGCGTGGGCATGGGGTGGGCCACATGGAAGAGTGGGCTCCAAGCTCCCCTTCAGGCCCCTCTCGCAGGCCCATCACAGGACCCAGGAGACCCTAGCGGCCACACTCATTTATAGAAACTTAAAAAATACAGATGCCGTACAACCCGACCTTGGGCTGCACCACTCTTAGCATTTCTGTCTGTTGCTTCCTGTTTCTAGTGGTTTCATATCTTGATTTTGCTTTATCATATCTTATTTCCCCAGTGTCATTCAACTCTAAGAACTCTTGGGCCAGCTTCCCCAGATGGGTCAGGCCCTTGTACAAAAGAGGTATCAGTAGCTGGTGTTCCTCCTCTGTCAGGAGATGAGGATAATCAGAGCCCTCACTCCCAGGGGTGGGCAAAAAGGGGAGGAGCCATGGCCGCACCTCACCTAGGAGGCCACAGAGCTGTGCCCTGCTGGTGGCCATGCCCATGCCTCTGCCCTTGGTGTCCTCTGCCAGCTGGGCACTGCTGGGCATTCAGAGCTCCTCCTGCTTCTGCAGAACACACAGACCTCCCATGCATGTCTGGTTGTGTTCTTGGCAGAACCCCCCTCCCCCACAGAAAGGTATGGGAGTTTTATATTTATAGAGCCCTGATCCATTCTGTTCGATTTCTTTCCAGGAACATTTCACCCCTCGTCCCTCCACAGACAGCAAGCAGTTGCTGAGGCAGCTCCTACAGCTGCAGCATCCCAATTAGTGCAGATGCAGTAGCAGTAGTGGGGCCATGAGGCTGGCATCTCCCTCTCGTCCCCCACCAGACTGATGTTCTGGCTGCTTTCTTTCTTTACTTCTGGGGTGATTGACCAGCTTTTCATGTGGATTGCTTATTTGTGTTTTGTCAACTGGTCATTTCCTTTGGGATATTAGCAAGGTTTTTCTCATTGATTTGTAAGGTCTGTCTTGATTGACTTGTGAATTTTGCACATTGAAGGGACTGGGGATTCCCACAGGACCCTTTGTCAGGCAGGCTGCTCAAGAATGGGCGCCTCCATTTCTATGGGGGACATTTTGCCACAAATCTGCATCTGATTGGGGTAGCAAAATCAGGCTTTGCAAGTGAAAGCAGGACCTGTCCCCATGAATCTGGGCAGTTGCCAATTTTAAATGTTCCCAAAGGAATGGTATTTGCCAGGGTGCTTCTCTCCTCTTGCATCCTGTCTTTATGAGCAAATACAGAATCCTGCTAACTCTCAGTGTCAGTGTAAATGCAGTCCGTAGGGAGCTCTGCCGCGGCATCCCAGGTGGGGGCTGGGCAGGCTTCTCTCTACAGTAGCCACAGCAGATGCTGACTCTGGAATTTCTCCTGAGCATTAATGTTCTCTCCCCTAATGGACTTGCATCTTCTTGAGGACAGGGGCCCAGTCTCTTACTGCATCGCCTGCGTGACCTCAGCCTCGAGGATGCGTTTGCAAGTGTGGTCAGTGCTTTGCTCTGGTGTCTGGTGAGCAAAGAAAGCTTGGCAGGCATGTGAGAAGCTTGTCCCCAGCTCCCACGGGCAGTGGTCATTCCAGGTTATTTCGGCTCAGTGAGGACAGAGCGAGATCTGGGGGAAAGGTCGGGGTTGGCTTCCAGGTGAGTGCCCAGGGGCAGCCAGCTGAGCCCTCTGCTTGGCAACACCTGGCCCCGCACGGCTTCCCTGGCCTGCTGTCGGGAGGAAAAGCCTTCTTCTTAAGCTGCTGCAGGAAAGTAGCTGAGAATGTCGTTCCTGCAGGCGGGTGGGGGATTTGCACAGGGGTGGGGGGACACGAGTGTGCACACAGTGGGCAGGGAACTTCAGCGCGGCTTGGAGTGCTTGGTATGGGCTGGGTTGGCAGGGCCTCATGGAGCAGGGGAGGCCGCCTGGCTCCTTGCCAGTCTCCTGGTGCCAGAGTTTGGGCACCCCTCCCTGGCAAATCTCTTGCAGCCCTAGCCTCCTGTCTTGAGGAACTAACTAGCCTCCAGCCAGGGCTCGTGGACAGGCCTGCTTGCACCTGGCCCTGAACGTGGGTTTGCTTTCCCTCCGCCCCTCCTTACTTTCAGAGTTGACACTTGGTGAATTTGTTATAGAGCAGCCCCTTTTCCCCCTAACAAATTTGGCGGAAATTTCTACCGTTGGGCCGTTCTACCGTTGGGTGATGACTCAAGGTGGAGGTCCTTGTGGCCAGCTGAGCACCAGGCAGAGGTGGCAGAGGCTGCCCCTGCGCTGTGAGGACCCCTGCCAGGAGGCTGCCCACAGATCGAGAGCCAGGTCTCCGTGGGGGAGAGCTTGCCATCTGAAGGACCCACGTTCTAATCCTAGGCCCATTGCTTGAGCCCATGTCACCCGAGAAGTCTCCATGCACCATCCCCTCCCTCATCTGTGAATGGACACAAGTGGGGGTGACAGGCCAGGCTTTATAGTGAAGAGGTGGTAGAATCAAGGGACAGGGGCTTTTCTGGGCACATTGTAGTTCTGAACGAAAATCAGCCGGGCACAACTGGCTTTGGTAGGCAGAATAATGTAATCCCCAGCCCCCATCCCCCCACGAATTCACTTGCCGATCCCTGTATACCTGTGAGTAGTATGTGTCACGTGACCGAGCGGAATTAGGTTGTAGTTGATACAACCTAATGTGATAGGGCCACTCTCATCCCGGGTCCCTAAAGGTGGGAGAGAGACAGAGGAGGAGGTCAGAGCCAAGGCCCGTGAGGAGTGACACTGCTGGTTGGAAGACCAGGGAACCCCAGCCACCTGTACGAGTTGGAAAGCTGCAGAGTGTGAACACCCTAGAGCCTCCAGAAAGGCATGCGGTCCTGCTGAGCCTCGGTGAGACCTGGCTGGGGCTTTCTGTCCCCAGAGCGGTCAGGTAATGTGTTTGTGCACATCTGAGGCTCCAGGCTTGTGGGGGCCGGTTCCAGCAGCCCCTGGAAACCAGCACAGTGGACAGCGAGTCTGATAGCAACGCTTAATGCCCTGCCTCTCGGGAGTGGGAGCCGAAGACTGGCAGAGGGACCTGTCCTCTTGGGTGTGGCCTTGCCAGGCAGCTCCTTATTTGGATGTGATCATGGATGATTGGGGCCACCCCCAGGCCTGCGGTGAGCTGGCAGGGATGGCTTGAGTAACCTGTGCGATCCCTGTGATAAAAGGTCTTGGGTAAGTGTCAAGTGCCCATTACCTCTCCCACTGACAGCCCAGCCTTGGACTCGGGGTGCCTGGGAAGGCAAGGGAATGATGCCTCTGGTATTGGACTCCTCCCCTCCCACCTAGTTTTAATTGCTGGCTTGTTGGAGTTTGGAGTTTCTTGAAACATCTTGGCAGCCTTTGAGGAGTGATGCGCTCCCCTGCCTGGCTCTGCCAGTACAGGGCCCACACCACCTTCTCCATCTTTCGTAGCCAAGTGTCCCAGAGCCTGCTGACAGGGTCCTCCTGAGCTGCCTGGGCAGGACCTGTGGCCCCTGCCCCACCCATGTCCTCTTTCCTGCCCTGCTCCGTCGGCAGCTGTGTGGAGTGGTTGGAGGGGATTGGCCTGACATGAAATCTGGTGTCAGTGTCCAGGGCCTGGGCCTGGCTGTTCCACTCCTGGAATGCAGGAAGCCACAGGGGCTTCCTGTCTTCTATCAGTGAACCCCTCCTTCCAGCTCTTTCTTATTCTGCATCTGCTGGAGCCCTCCTGTGAGCTTAGAGAATGGGAATGAAGGAGGTCTGCCTGGAGGAGGAATCCCATCTAATGGAGAGAAAGAAGTGGTTAAATGTTACAGGAGTTTGGGGGACTGGGGTGGTGGGCCCTTGAGACAAGGGCCTGACATTGTGGGGTGTTGACTGTGAGGGAGCAATGTGGGAAGCCACAGCAGAGGCAGTAGCTTTGTTCTTTGCAGTGGATGCAGGTTTTCATGGAGGAGATGGGGCTGATATATTCTGCTGTGTAGACAGACACCTGTGTTATTACAGATACAGAAACTCAGGCTCAAATAGATAAACCCTGGACCTCCTCAGTAGGTACAACACCCATCGTGGAGCCTTGAGGCTCATCTTCTGCAACAGGCCTGGGGTCATTTTAGAAGGTACCGCGTGTCTGAGGGTTTGTGTGCCTGAGTGTGCTTGGGTGTGTGTGTGTAAGACTTGGAGTCACGGTATAGGGTGGCTTTAAAGGTCTCAAGTCAGAACCACTCCCCTGTGTCATCAGCTGGGCCTGACAGGTAACTGGGCTGGGTGTGCGCTGCTCACATGAAAGGTGGGGCTCTGCCAGGGAGTTTTTGCCATACCCTGACCCAGCGGCCTCATATGCCCTAGTCCGTCATGCTCCAAAGCTCAGTCACCCAGAACAAGAGGCATGGCTGGGGATGCTGCCTGGGCTTGTGCTTTGGCCTAAGCCAAGGTCAAGTTGTTGGAAAGGTTTGGGGGAGGGGGAAGGAGACTCTGCTACCTGGAAGCCCTATTCTCTGCAAACCCCCTTGGCTCCACCCCCGGAACACCCCTGTGCTCCTCCAGGTAGAGGAGTGGGTGGTGAGGAATTTTGTGTGTGTGTGGGGGCATCATCTCTGATCTTGACCTGCCTATTCCTCAGCTGTGCCTGGGGCGGGCCAGCAAGCCCACATGGCTGGAATAACAAGGAGCTCTGCACTGAAGCTGCCGGGCTCTGGCAGGAGGTTGCACCGCGGTGACCTGCACTGACTTCCCTGCTGGTTCTGCAGCTCCCTTTCCTGAAAGGTCCTAGGCTGGCCTTTGGCAAAGTAATGCCCTCTGGGCTGGCCTTGGCTCTAGGAGGAGAATGAACTTTGAGGCCAGGAAGTCTCATTTTTCATGCAGATGTCCTGGGGGCAGGTAGGGACTAGCCCAGAAGGAGGGGGGTGTAGAAGGGGGCCTGGGAAGCTCTTCTCAGTTGCCACTCCTTAGAGGGTACCTCTTTTAATGTAAATGTGCCAGAGATCCCAGGTCTTCCACCCTGCACCCCATAATAAAATTACAGGCTGCTGTTTGCTGGTGAAGTTACGCTGCCTTCCCTGAGCGTGAGCAGCCCACCACCAAGCAGCGTGACGGGAAATGGAATAAAAGGGTAGTCAGTCCCGCTGGGTACTTGGGCTCCCTGTGAGCCATTCTGGCCTCATCCACTGATAATTTTCTCCTTGATTTTGATTGTAATTTGTTTTTTTTCTCTTAGTGTAAAATATTTATTTTGTTTAACAAAGAATTATATAGCACTTATTATGAACTAGGCAACTGTTCTGAGTTCTTTGCAAATATTGATTCAACCCGATGAATCCCATCCCCATGGGTGAGGCAGGCCTCAGACCTCAGGGCTGGTGACCTGTGGTGGCACTTCACCTAGAGCTCAGTGGGTTGAGGAGGGCTCAGGGCCTGTGGCTTTGACTCTGCGATACGCATCGTCAACCGTTTTAGTTCCACAATCCAGAAGTGAAACACTGAGTGTTCCCACAACTTGGGGCATCCTTGTGCGACTTTCTAGATGGTGTCTCCTTGTATGAAGTGTCAGAGTTTATTTGTTCAGTTTCTTGCTTTTTAGATCTGTAGTTTTTTTTTTTATGCTATTATTATTCTTTTTAAAAAAAACATTTATTTTATAGAAGAACCGGGGTATAGGCCAGAGGTGCGGAGGTGGAGGATGACAGGCTTTACCAGAGACAGAGTGGGGAGCAGAACAGGCAGAACTAACGAAATCCACTGCTGAGAGGAGCAGCAGGCCAGACAGGAGAGGTCTGCTGCGCCATGTGGGTAGCTCCCTGGCCGGGGATCAAACTCATGATAACTTGATAGTGCTGAGACTTATCCCTGCACCACCAGGGCGACCCCTGGATTGGTTGCTTTTAAAAAATGATCCTGTAGCTACACCTGTGCATCCCCACCCCCCTCCTTCTTTGCAGTTATCTTCTTAGTAACATGCTTTACTTGAGAAAGTTTGCTAAACTTGAAAGTTTAAACTTAAGATTTCTTGAACTTAAGTTTCATAAAGTCATTTCTAAAATTACTTAAAATTTCCTTACCTACAGCCACGAATTGGCTGTGTCCTCATCTAAGCACATAATCTGGCTGTGGGGGGTTTCCTTCTGGAGGAGAGATGTCAGTGGCTAGCATCTGAGGACAGTTTGGCTTGGGACGGTCAGGACAATGCCCACGAGCCAACAAGTTTGCCAGTTGTGCATCGATACTGCGATTGATTATTTAGGTGGTTATTAGCAAATCATGAGGCAGACATGATTATTCTTTATTATGAATAACAGAATAATGCTAATGCTAGCAGATATTAATTATTTAAGTCTCATTATTTTGTATTAAGCATTGTCTTGTAGACAAACATCTAAAGAGGAGCAAAGATCTAGGGACAATGTCAACCAGTTTCCAGGCACACTGGACTAGGCGCCTCTAGATCCAGTGACTGGTGTCCTGTCAGGAGAGAACACAGACACATAGATTCAGGGAAGAAGTCTGTGGGGAGACCCAGCGGGAGGCCCTGTGGCCCAGCAGAAGGAGAGAGGCATTGACTGGGAGCCATGGGGCGGGGGTGGGGGTGGGAGAATGGGGGGTGGGGGGGTGGGGCCTGGAAGAGGGCAGGAAAGGAAGGGTCCCTAAGCCAGCCAGACCCCCCTCCAGGGGAAAAGGTGGGTGGCAGAACGAGCAGGTCTCCCTCCCTTCAAGCATAGGCACTCAGCAAATATTTGTCGGTTGAAGGAAAGATGAATTACCCTGTGAAACTGGTTATTTCATTCTGCATGCCTGGGCCCAAGCTCGGGGTGCTTTGCAAACAGCTGCAAACATCTTCTCAGCTAGAGGAACCTCTTCCTCCCATTTGCTAGCTGCAGGGCCTTGAGAAAGCGAAGCAGCCTTGTGAAGTGCCATCCTCTCCTGGGTCATGGCAGTGCTGAGTATGATCATGCACGTAGAGCCCCGGTGTGTGGCTGGGCCCCCATATGTTACCACTCATTATTGCTGATGACTGGAGCCACAGTAGTGTTGTTGCAAACACCCTGCTTTCCATCCATCCAACCCTGGCCGCTTCCTCTTCCTCCTCCAGCAGTGGCTGGGGGCGCAGGAAGCTGGGCGCCCTCAGGGAGCGACTCTCTCAGGGCACCTGTCTTCTTCCCACCGTGAGGAAAAACCAGTGACAGGGGAGGAGAGTAGAGAGGTGAAATGTAGAGAAATGGTTTCTGAGAAGAAAAAAAAAAAAGAAATGGTTTCTGAGAAAAGGTGGCCTCACCAGGGTAGACGGGGCGGGGGTGGGGGTGGTGGGGGCTGGAAATTGTCACTCCAGAACAAGTGAGGACATTTTCATCTATCGTCAGTACATACAGCGGCCCTTCTGCTGAGAGGCTACCCAGGTGTTCTTGGGGGGCTGGCAAACCTCGGGAAAAATGTGGGGTTTGCTTGGTTGGGGAGGGGAGTAGATAGGAAAACTATTATAATCGCAATATCATTAAGGATAGGAGGAAAGTTCTGCTTCTCCACACCCCTCAGTATCTCACCCTCCCCCCACATTTGGTCTCACAGGTCATTAGGGTGCAGGAATTTGGGGGAATCATTGAACTTTAGCTCCACTACCCTCATACAATCCTGTTTACAGATTTGGGGAAAAGATGTCAGAGAGGTGATTTGGGCCCGTGTTCCCTGCGCCCTCCCAGCCCTGCCTCGCCAGGTCAGGAGCTTGTTGGCAGGGCCAGGCAGAACCAGGCCAGCGTGCTGGGCCTGCCGCTTCTCGCTGGAGGGTTGGGGGATGTCTGCACAGCTGGTGAGTCTCTGGTTCCTGGAAATGCTGGATTCTTGGTGCCCCAGGAGCTTTAATTGTCCAGAGGGGCATCGAGGGGAGTGTACTTCCCCTTGGTGTGGCCAGACGCCTGTCCTCAAGGACACGATTAGCCTGTTGATGCTTTTGGGCCTGCTCTGCCCCCAGAGAACATCTGCGAGTTCTAGCACCACGAGCTGATTCTGGAATGTCCCCGTCAGTGTATGAAAGTATATGCTTGTTGGATAACAGCCCCCTCCACGGGAGAAATGTAAAAAGTAGGAAGTGACCTTTCCGTGTGATGTCAGCCCTGACCTTTGGCAGAGAATGTTAATGGAAAGCATCAGAAAACCTGGCTTGGAATCCCAGCTTGACCTCTTTAGTTTGTGAAGGTCTCACCTGAGGGAGGAGCCCGCCACCTTCAAGGGCCTCAGGGGAGGTGCGGAGAGGCTCGATGAAATTATGTCCAGCCTGTCAGTGGTGCTCTCTGGGGGTCAAGAAGTCTTTTCCATCTCTACTTACTCTCCTAGAAGTCTAGATGTGTGAGAGCAAGAGACTAGAAGAGCCCTCCCCGTTCCGTGGCACAGTGCTGGCCGCATGGCTGAGGTGCCGCCCAACTTCTACCTGTTGGTGAGTGCCAACTTTGCTTTCCTGTGTGGAAGAGGTGAAGACATGGAACCGCAGACATCTAGTCTGGATGTCTGTGGTGTCAGGAAATCTGGTCTGTGTCTGGGTTTAGGAATGTGCTCCTTCCTGAAGGTTCTATAATGTTCTGGAATGTTGTAGAAGATTCTAGAAAGTCTGGACAGGTTCAGACCCCGGAGACCCTTGAAGATGCCCATGACACACACCCTGTTTCCTTTCAGTTTATTGAAAGGAATTCAAGAAATTCTAAGTGTACTGGGTGCCTTGTTAACCAAAGGATGGCACCTTCTCACCCTTAACTAATTTGGAAAATGAATTAAAAGCATATTCCTTTTAATTTCTGGAAGCACAGGAAATATTCAGGTGCATTCCTGACCGAATGATTATCATAGTTACTTTCGTGTAGGGGCGAGGGTCAGGTGGTGATGATGGCTGTTACTTATTGAGCACTTTCTCTGTACCAGGGACCTTTTGTGCACATTGGATAGATTATCTCCTTTATCCTCCAGCAGCCCTGTGAAGTAAGCGAGGGCAGTTGTTTATATCTGAGGAAGAGGGCGAAGCTCTGAAATGCTGAGTCAACCTGATGCGCTAGTGAGAGATGGCAGCTGCTGCAGATGGGCTGCTGCGACTCCGGAATTTGGTGCCTCTTGGCTCCACTCCCTTGGCGGGTCCTGGATTCAGTGTTGTCCAGGTTTCCTTTGGAATCTCTTACCATATTGCCTTAGAAACAGTCTCCACCATTCTGGCCAAGCACAGTGACTAACACACAGTAGGCTTGCAGTAAATGTGGGTGAATAGGCAGTGTGAACGTGAATATGACCAAGTAACTGCAGTACAGCAACCCCCCCTCTCCTCGGTTTTTGGGACCCTTGGTCAACTGAGGTCTGAAAATATTACTTACTAAATAAGATATTTTGGGGGGTGGAAGGGAGAAAAGGATCACATGACCTTTATTATGGTGTATTGCTCTAATTGCTCCATTTTACTATTAGTCATAGCTATCAATTTCTTTTTTTTTTAGATTTATTTATTTATGCATATCAAAGCTGGGGTACAGGCCAGATGTGGGGAGTGAAATGATTCACCAGAGACAGAGCAGGGAACAGAACAGGCAGACTGACTGAAATACACTGCTGAGGGGAGCAGCAGGCAAGTCAGGAGAGGTCTGCTGCGCCATGTGGGTAGCTCCCTGGTCAGGGATTGAACTCGTGCTGCACAGGCTGGGAACAGGTTCATAGGTTGCATATTAACCCGTGGCGCCACCAGGGAGGCTCCATAGATGTCGATTTCTTGCTGTGCTTAACTGATAAGTGTAACTTTCTTAGATATGTACAAATAGGAAAAAAACCTAGTGTTTGTAGGACTTGGTACCCTCCTAGTTCAGGCACCACTGGGAGATACAGAATTTAAGGATGGTGCAGTCACTCTCCTCAGAGAGTGGCTGCTCACGGCCTTCTGGGAAAGGACAGAGCCTGCGCCCTTGTAGAGCAGCCCAGCTCCTAATGGGATTCCTGCACCAGAACAGATGGGCCAGGGGAGGCGACAGTCTTGGGACTTAGAATCAGTGTGGTGGCCGCATGTAGCTGGGAGTGCAGGGGCAGAGGCCAGCATGCATTCAGCTGCGTGTCACGGGGCCGGGGGAAGATGGGTGCACCTCGCGGAGGAGGGAAAGGACTCTGTAAGATGAACAGCAGTTCACCCAAGGCTGACCAGCTGGAGGAACAGCAGGAGCAGCTGATCTCAAAGGCGCCTGCCGGAAAAGGAGCATTCACCCAGGAGCAGAGGCTCCCATGAGCTCTGCAGCACCCCTGCCTCCTGGTAACCCAAGGGACTGCTGTGGGTGGGCCTGAGGAGCTCACTGTAAATGGCCCCAGATGATTCTCATGCACACTCAGGTGTGTGTTCCATGGGCAAGAGAAGCCTCTGTGAAGCCGGTACTGAAACCTGCACGTGCAGGTGTCGTAAATATGGACACAAATGGCATGCAAATGGCAGTGCGTGTGTTTGCATGCATGCGTGCAATGTGTACACACGAGTGCATGCAGACCTGCATTTGCACACACATGTGTGCAGTGTCGTTATGAATGCTCCCTAGCACTGCACCCTCAGTGAGCTCTGGGGGCTTAATGACCTGGCCTGGATTCATTTCTGTACTGCTATTCTGACGTGTTGTTTTTTTTGAAGATTTATTTATGTGTACATTTGCTGGGGTGCAGGCCAGAAATGCAGGGGGTGAGAGGACTCACCGGAGACAGAGTGGGGAACAGAACAGGCGGATCTACCGAAATACACTGCTGAGGGGAGCAGCGGCCGAGACAGGAAAGGTCAGCTCCCTGGCGGGGGATTGAACTCATGGTGCAGTGGCTGGCGATAGCTTGCTAGTGCTGAGACAACCCCTTGTGCCACCAGGGGGGCCCTATGCCGATGTGTTTTTAATACAGTGAGTTTGAATTTCTACTTTCATAAAAATTTTTGGTTTCTTCTTTGAAATTTCCTTTCTCTCTTCCCTATTCCTTTCTTCCCCTAGATCACGGCAGTGTTGCTCATACACCCAGCCTCCCAGGCCCTCAGAAGCAGAGCGGATGGGACATTAGTGTGGTTGCCCTCTAGAGAGGGGGGCACAGTCAGAGGGAGGGGTGAGTGCAAGCCCCCCCAGGCTCCCCTCACCTGATAGAAGTTTTAAACTTTCCAGGGAGCCTTCGGGGCCTGTCCTGCAGGCCTGGATTCCTCGGTCTGCTGGAGGTTTTCTTTGCCCCCCTCCGCATTTGCCCAGTGTCCGGTGGGCAAGGGTGACTGCTGCCCAAGTTTACTTAGTGAAACGTGCCTGTGTGACTTGAAGTAAAGACCCGTTTCCGTGAAAGTCAGAAGTGCATTCCGAAGTCACGAGCGTGACCTCCCCGGAAGCTCAGCTAATCCAGGTTTTAAGAGGCCTTGGAACAAAGGTGTGATTATGGGAGGGGGGAACGGGCAGGTGCAGCAGGCTTGTGTGGTGGAGTGCCTTGGCCTGAGGAAACCAGCTGAGGAAGCGAACTCTGCCCCCCACTTCTGTTCAGGGAGCTCAGAGGTGCCCCAAGTCATAAAGCGAGGCTGGGGTTTGGTATGGTCATGGCCAGAGGGGACCTGCCTTAGGCTGGATCTGGGGTCACTCCTGCCCCTCCATAGCTGCACAGCCTCAGTCTAGAAGCCTGCCCTCCCCACGCTGCCATCTGGAATTTGGGGATCTGAGCCCTGTCTCTGGGGTTGTATGCATTCCTGGGGATGAAATGGGGGAATTACAAAGGGCCTTTCTGTGAGTGGTGATCATAACTGCTGGTTCCTGTCTTCCCTTACTCCTGAGCATCTGTCTTCTTTCCACTTCATATGCTCGCAGGGTCCACGCGACCCTCCCTGGACACAGCCCCAACCCCTCGGTGTGCCCCAAGGTCCTGAGGCACGTGGCCCTGCTGTTGGTTCCATCCTTCATGGGCTGTTGCTCACAGCCCTGTGTCTTTCCTGAGATTCACGCCCTTTGCAGCAGGCACCCCTGGGTGACCTGGGGTCTCCTCCCGAGTTACTTTCTTGGAGAACCTGCACGCCCTAGAATTTGGGGCCATGAAACTTCAAGGGCTGTTCCCTAGGGAATTGTCTCCCCAGTCATCGGTTGGTGGCTCAGTTCCATGGCATTTTGCCCCCTTTGTTCTTGGGGAGCTGACTGACATCTGGGTCTTTCCTGACCTTTCCCTGAGGGATTTTGGGGACAAAGGCAAACAGAAGGAACTTAAACAAAAAATCCAAACTGTGAAGGTTTGTCATTTGTGGAAGCAAAGTGTTGATGACTTTTCTCAGCTTGTTTGAATATCTTAATCACTTTCAAACCGTAAGGAGAGTAGAAGGGGAGCTGGTTCAAGGGCACGCTTTCTATTATGGAGGACCTACTATGTGGAGGGCTTTACACAGGCCAGTCCCCCAACTCTGCCAGGAAGCACCTGTTCTGCAGATATAACAGGTGGGGATTCAGACATTTGAAGTCCAGGTGTCCAGCTGCGTGGAGAGCTTGGAGCTGAAATCGTCACCCTGACGTGTCTGTAAAGCTGATCATGACTGACATGACTCCTCTGTGCCCTCTCTTCCCTACCCACTGTTTATCTGCTTCTCTTTCATTCTCTTAAAATTGCTACTGCTGTTCCGCTTTGCTCAGCCTCTGGTCTCATGACTGTGAGAAGCACTTGTGAGGTGGTGACCCTTTCTGACTGAGTGCTAGTGCTGCTACTGCTGTTCCCTTTGCTATGGTCTCATGAGTGAGAAGCACTTGTGAGGTGGACCCTGGTCTGTGACTAGAGCTGGGGTGTCCCTCCCTGACCGGGCCTTGCTGCCAGTGGGGGAGTGGGCATCGTGTGGGAAGACCCGCCTTCCTCCTGGGCACAGGTGGGGAGAAATGCCCAGGGGGCAGCTGGTAGGGGAGGCCATTCTCCCTTCCCATCACACAGCCCTGCTTCCGGAAGATGCTATCACTTGTCACTCGGATGTGGAGCCATGTGGAGAAGTGCGTGCATCATGGGCCACATGTGCGCTTAAGTTTTCCTCTCAGCATCCTTTTTTGATTTATTTACTTATTTTAGTGAGGTAACATTGTTTGCTGACACTGTATAGTTTTAGGGGTGCATGTTCACACCTCTTCGGATGTGTTACCTCACCATACCCGCCACCAGAGCACCCGTAGTCCGCCAGCAGAGCCTGTGGGGCGCCCCCTCTCTCTAATCTCCCATCCCATGGCCTCACTGCTACGGTCACGTTTCTAGGGGGTGTTTTTTTTTGTTCCTTTTGTTTTTTTCCCCATATTACACACAAGAGTGATGTCACCCCGTATTTGTCCTTCTCTTTCTGACTGACTTCACGTAGCATAAGCCCCTCAAGGCCTGTCCGTGTTATCGGAAATGGCAAGATTTACCTTTTTTTTAATAGCGTCTTTGGGTTCCATTGTGTATATAGTCCACAGCTTCCCACTCTGCGCCCCTGGCCTTGGGCACTCAGGCTGTGTCCACAGCTCGGCTATTGTGAACATGCTGCAGTGAACATGGGAGTGCACGCTTCCCTTCGGATCCATGTATTTGTGTTCTTTGGACAGAAACCTAGGAGACGGTGTGCTGGATCCTATGGCAGATCTATTTTTAATGTTTGGAGAAACCTCCCTCTGTTTTCCATAGGGGCCCGTCTTTCTTGATTGACGTGATTTTCGGCTAGTTAGTAGAGCAGCACTGAATATGAAACTATGATTCATCGCTCATGATCCCAGCCAGCATTTGCTGGCCACCGTTAGAGTTCCTTGGGACTCTTGCAGCCTGGCTGAACCCAAATGTCACCGTTTTTTAAGTGGGGTGCTAGTTGCTGTGCCTTGCACAGCTCTCAGCGGGGCTGCACGGTGCGGTGTGGGTGCAGGGACTGGAGCTAGAAGGGCTGGGTCTGTGGTTCATGTTAGTGAAGTGGGGTGACCAGGTTGGGTTTGAATTGTACAGAGCAGAATCCTGGCTGATCAGGGCTGCTGTCAGCGTGATGCTGAATCTGCCCAGTGTGGGGCAGGGCCATGTGTCAGTTCCAGGAACTCCAGGGGATGTGGTTTTTCATACCTTGCTTTTATTAAAGGTAAGGAAATACTTTCGAAGAGCTTAGGGAGGTGCATCCCATCTGGCAATGGACACAGCCTTGGGATTCACATCCTGGTTTAATTGGCCACCATTCCCAGCCCCAGGTCACCCCTGTACCCCAAATGAGGGCAGAGTGCATGGGAGCCTGGGCTAGAAGGCTTGGGGATTGCAAAGCAACTGTGTCATCCCAGCCCAGGTTGGGGAGACACTGAATTCAGCAAAGATGAACTGTCGGCAGGAGCACAGCTCTCGCTTCCATTAGGAGCATATCTGGATTTATCTCCTGGTGAGGTGGGTATCACTGAGAAATCATGTCAACACGGCCAGGGACAATGCTGCCCTTCCGTGGTCAGAACACGAGAAGGTGGAGCCTCATCTGTGGCATCAGTTTTGGGGACACCTGACCCCGCCATGCTGAGAGGAAGAGCAGGTGAGGTGAGACCAGTGGGGCCTACTGACCGCTGTTGTCTCCCTGGAGAGCTGCCCCTCTCCCCTGGCTGGGCAACTGTCCCCGGGCTGGCTGCAGAGGCCTCAGAGTTACATCTGCTGACTCGCTGGAACTAAAATTAATGGCATGACTGATGGCTGCTGTAAGAGAGGGAAAGAGAGAAAAACACACACACACATACACACACGCGTGCACACACAGAATTTAGGGGCCTGGGAGCAGAGGGAGGAGCTGCATGTGGCTGTGCACACGCTGGAGACACTCTGGCCTCCCCACAAACTGCTTCTCTCTCAGCACTATTGCCAGGGCCCCCAGAGCTGGCGTCCATGCTCTGTGCCTCGTGTCCCATTCACCAGTCTGGCCTAGGGTCGCCTCTGTCTCCCAGCTAAAGGAGCATCCCTCTGGGCTGCCCATTTTTCAGAGAAGTTTGTGTAGAAAGAGGCTGTCTGGGTTTTGGGTAGGAAATAGAGGCAGCCTGCTGTTTTGTTATTTTTGCCTCCAGGAATGTTCCATGACAGAGGAGGTCCATAGGTAGAATTACCTGGTTGAAAGGAGGGGAAGGAGATGACATGCTTGGGCCTGACCTGACAGCCTGGAGGTCAGAGGCCCAGTCAAGAGAAGGCCGTCGTTTCTGGGGGCCAGGATGTCCCCCACGTGTGCCGTGTTCCCCTTCTCCAGGGTCCCCCACACAGGGGCATCTGGGAGCAGCGGGTGTGACAGTGCACAGAATCAGGGAAACCTGGAAGCTGTGGGTTCCCAAGCCTTGAGGGGTGTTCTGGTGTCTTCTGTATTCTAGCAAACATGCTTTCACAGGAGAAACTAAGAAGCAAGTTTTTATTGCGATGACATGCACTAAAAAGGCACACACACCTGAAGCCCATGTACCCCACGTGGGGCGACGTCCAGTGTCCGATGAGTGAATAGAGCAGTATTTCAGAAGCCCCCATGCTGACCCCCGTCACCAGCTGCCCTTCTTCCCTGACCTCTCACGGCACAGATTACATCAGCCCGTCCATGTTAGATGCCAGTCGCACATGCAGGGTCTCCCTCCCTCTGACCTGTGCTCACAGTTGGTGTGAAGGACGCATTCCTGTACCGCCCGCGGTTGTCCGCCACTCTCCTTGCTCCCCAGTCCTCCACCGTGGGCGATGTGGATGGCCTTGGGGGCGTGTCCATGTCTGGTGTTCAGGTGAGCCTGCTGGGCACCGGCAGCCACGTGTCTGGGTGAGCATGGCATGGATTCCGAGAGCCAGCCCGTGCCCAGGCGTGGAGCTCATGGGACCTGGGGTTGCCTGATATCTGACTTTCCGTGACCAGCAGTTTCCTAAACCCCCAGCTCAGGATGTCTCTCCACCATGTGCAGGAGGACCAGGGCCACGTCAGAGCCAGTCCTGGGTGGGATTTATCCTTTTGGTTTTGGCCAGTCTGTTACAGAAAGAGCAAACGGCCCAAAAACCCCCCAGTGGCAGAGACCGTGACTGCTCCTGAGAGGGGAGAGTGGCTGAGGGTGTGGCTGGAGGTCCGGTGCCCGGGCCCTGCATCCTGCATTCTTGCCAGTGGAGCCCACGGTGGCCGGCCCTGCCCTTGGTCAGGGACCACCGCCCGGCAGCAGTAATGCCCAGCAGACCGTGCAGTAATTCTTCCCCGGGTGACGGAGCTGCAATGTCCCCAACCCAGCAAAACAAACCTGGCCTGGGACTTGCCTGTGGGCCTCCATCAATATTTAACAGGCTCTGCCCCCCTTCTCCTGGCGGCCATGAGCCGGGGCCAGTACTGCCCTGTGCTGTTGCCAGGGACCACTGTGGCCCCCCTCCTGCTGGGGGAGCTGACTGGCACCGGGTGCTCCCCTGCTTTCCAGCTGGAGCTCTTGGTGGCTTAAGGAGGAGCTGGTGGAAGGGGGGCAGCTCTGAGAGTCCAGCCACAGTCCTCCCTTGGGCGGCGGGAGGCCTCATCACTCAGTACGTGAAATGCTGGCTGACTGCTTGGCAGCATGTGACATGCCCATGACCACTGTTACCTGCCAGCCTGGTAATCCCCCCATTTTGCAGATCAGGAAACTGAGGGGTAAACACTTCCCCAGAGGAACTTAATCAGTAAATCTGGTAGTTTGACCTAGAACTGTATTTAGTTTATTTATTTATGTATGCAAGAACTGGAGTGCAAGCCAGAGGTGGGGGGGTGGGGGTGGTGGCGGGGGGAGGCGGTGAGAGATTCACCAGAGACAGAGTGGGGAGCAGAACAGGTGGTTCTACTGAAATACACTGCTGAGGGGAGCAGCAGGTGAGACAGGAGAGGTCTGCTGCGCCTTGTGGGTCAGCTCCCTGGCCAGAGATCGAACGTGCTGCAGTGGCTGACAATAAATAGCTTGATAGCGCTGAGACTTTAACTCCTGCGCCACCAGGGAGGCCCACGAATGAAATGTTTTAAATGCTCCTCTGCTTTCTCTCAGGGATGATATTTAGGCACTTGGGCTTCCTGCTAATCCTTCTTTCTGCCGTGGAAGAGTCGTGCCAGGCAGGTTTAAAGGGACCAGACGCGCTCACCTGTGGAGCACGTGTTGGGTCCAGGTAGAATTCTGTCATTTGTAGTCGTCACTGGAGTCTGGTGTTTCTGGTTGCCTCCACGCTGTGTCCAGCCGCTGGTTTCTGGCAGTGCAGGGCTGTGCTGTGGGGCGCCCGGCTCCAAGCACCCTGCACAGACTTGGCTCATGCTCTTGCTTCTGTCCATTGACATCTTTCACCAAATTTAAAATAACTCAGCCGTGTTTTCACCAGGCTTTTGAACGTTTGCCCTGTTCTCTTCCTCTGGGACTAACATTACATGTCCCATCGATTTTCTGATATTGTCCATCAGGTTCCCGAGGCTCTCTTCGTTTTTAAAATAAGTTTTTCTTTGTTCTTCAGATCAAATAACTTCCATTGCTCTCTCTTTAAATCCACTCATTCTTCTTTCCTTTCCAACGTGCTTTTCAGTGCATCCAATAAGTGTTTCCGTTTGGCTTGTTTTTTAGCCCTAGAATTTACATTAGACCTTTTTATTGTTTGTCTTTCCTTGCTGAGGTTTCCTGTCTTTTCATTCACTGAGAATATATTTTCCTTTAGGTCCTTGAGAAGAGTCGTAAACGATGCTTTAAACCTTTTTCTGCTGATTCCAGCCACCGCGTGGCCTTGGAGACAGCCGCAGTCTCCGTAAAGTGTCTTTATCTTGGTTGTGGGTTATATTTTCTTGTGTGGTTTTTGTTATTTGGTGATTTTTTTTGCTGCATCACAGATGTTATAAATGTCTTTTGTTCCTCCAGGTGTATGGTTTTATTTTCAAGGTAATTAACTCAATAAACTCAAATTCCAAACTCTCTCACTTGCAGTGGGCATCAGTGAAAATTTCTGTTTATTTCTGCATTTTTAACAGGCTGTGTACCAGCTTCATTCCGAGGGCCCTGGGTGCCTGGGGAGGGGTTTATACTTGGAAGTTGGGGTCCCTTCTGGGCATTTCTCCTGGAACTTCTCCTTCCATCCTCAGTTGGTACTGTGAGCCCAGCTGCCTTGATGCTTCAGCCATGACCTATAGGGAGAATGTCATTGCAGTGCTAAGCTTCCTGCCTCCCAAGTGTCCATTCCCCTCCAGGATGACCCTGGTTTTGGTTACTCTGTGCCTTGAGATGGCTTTCAAAGAGATTTTACACACAGTTTATTGTAGTTATGAGACTGCTAGTCTAATAGTTGCTACTCAGCCACTGCTGAAAGTGAACTTTTTAGAAACACTGCCTCTCTTAAGCGAGGGTGTATCTCCGAGTCAGACCCGACCTGGGTGGGACCCCAGCGCTTCCCCTCTAAGTGTGAGCCTTGGGAGCGTCATCTGTAGAGCAGGCAGGTGGTGGGACCACGTCTTCCTCCCTCAGGAGCTACTGCAGTGAAGCATGTGGGATAACGTGTTATGCACTTAGCATCACTCTGTTACCCGCAAAGACCTCCTCAATAGGTGTCCCCTGCCAACCCTAAAAACAACAGATCTTGGTGTGAACCTCATGTGGCTGGGGTCATTTTTACTTTTGCAGATGAGGACTGTGGATACTCAGACATTGTAAGGAGCAGTGAGTGCGCATTGGAATTTTTTTTTTTAAGGAAGAAAGCATGCCTTACTATTATTTTATTTTATTTTTTTATTTTATTTATGCATACAAAAGCTGGGGTACAGGCCAGTTGAGGGTGTTTGAGAGGATTCACCAGAGACAGAGTGGGGAGCAGAACAGGCAGACTGACTGAAATACACTGCTGAGGGGAGCAGTGGGCGAGACAGGAGAGGTCTGCTAAGCCATGTGGGTAGCTCCCTCGCCGGCCGGGGTCTTGAACTCGTGCTGCAGAGGTTGTGGATAGCTTCATAGGTTGCATCTTAACCCCTTGCACCACCAGGGAGGCTCCTCTTTTATGTTTTTTATTTTTAATTGACAGGTGTATGTGCAAGTGTGTGTCTGTGTGAGTGTTTGGGGGCAGGGATGAATAGGTAGGTACCTTGATTTACATATCGACGATGGATGATCCCTGGTTACTGAGAGCCTTAAACAGAGCGTGGCTGCCTGTGGCAGTCATGTGGACAGAACAATGGTCTCCCAAAGATGTCCAAGTTCTGTTCCCAGCGCCTGTAACTGTTACCTTACCTGTCAAAAGGGACCTTGCAGGTCTGATTGAGGATCGGGGCCTGTGTTAGGTGTGCCCAGGCAAACTATGTGGGTACTAACAAGTGGGGACACAGATAGAAGAGTGAGTCAGAGAAAGAGGTGTGGGTGGAGCAGGGTCAGAGAGAGGCTGTACTGCTGTATTTGAAGACAGAGGAAGGGAGCCATAAACCCAGGCATCAAAGAACAATTTCTCGAAGCTAGAAAAGGCATGAAGCTGGATTCTTTGTGGAGACTCCATAAAGCAATGCAGCCTGCCAACCCTGTGCTGGTAACTTGGTGAGATCCGTGTTGGACTTCTGCCCTCCAGAACTGTCAGGAGATGAACTTGTGTTTGTTATACCATTCGGTATTTGAAAAGTTGTTATTGCGATCATCGTCACTGGTAATGGCAGTTGGTGTGATGGTCAAACTCATGGACTTTGGGGTCAGACTGCCTGTCTTTAAATCCCCGGTCTGTGACTTTTCTAGCTGCGTGAACTTGGGCAAGTTGCCTAATGTCTTAGAGCCATCAAGTGTCTCATCTTAAAATTGGTTCACAGAAGCTGGAACGTGCAGGGTCAAGGGGTGGGGCAGCTGAGAACTCTGAGCAGGTGAGCTGCTGACCTAAGTTTCAGCTCCAGCTGTTCCCGGGAGTTTTCCAGCCTGGTCTCACAGAGATGAGTCGGGGTATGGACTCAGGCCCAGACTGTTGGGGCTCAGATTAGGGCTCCACTCTTACTAGTCTGAGCAGGTAGTTCTCTGCACCCTGTTTCCTCATCTGGGAAATAGAGGCAGGAGTCCCAGGGTGGTTGGGGATCATATCAGAGGTTGAACAGGCTCTTGGCAGGACGGTGGGTCATTGTCACTATTGGGTGCGGTGACTGCTGCCTGCGGTCCTGTGAGCTGTGGGTGGATTTGTTCTTTAGATTCGGCTAAGTACCGCCCTGGGTGACGGAGACAAGTGTCCCTGAGGAGCTGAGAGGCCGCTGCACCCCAGCAAGGTGCTCAGGAATGGCTGAATGGACAGAAAAGTAAAAGGCCTAGGTTCTGCCCTGAAGAGGCTCAGGGTGCAGCTTGAGGCTTGGAGGCCTGCCAGGGTCTTCAAAAAGAAACAAAACAAAGAAGTGTTTCCGACCAGCTGACCCGAAACCCTCTCAGCTGGAGCCTTGGGAAGGAGTCCTGAGCTGTGTGCCAGACCCGCCTGTGCCATTAACTCCTCGAGCCAGCCCCAAAACTTTTTGAAAACTTCTATCCTCGGCTTTAGAGTGGACATGCCCTAGCCCGGGCCACACTACCGAGATAGTTCTGAGGAACCCTGAGAAGTAGAAAGTTCTGCCATCTGAGAGGTCTTGCGTGCCAGTGGGAGGCCACATCCCTAAGACTCTTAGCACTCCCGCCTCCGCACAGCTGTAGGGACTGACTTCTAGTGAGTTCCTGAGTATAGCAGGGTCAGCTCTAAGGAAGGAAGGGAAACTGACTATTGCTTTGGGTCTGTGCTTGTAACGAGGTCAACTTTTCTTCTTCTTCTTCCTAGGCCTGATCTTTTGACCAGAAAGGAATTACAAAGACACCCCTCCTGATGGCAGAGCCTGTCAGCTGCATGGAACTTCCTTGAAGGATTTTTAGAGGCAGCTGGATTTACAGTGATATTTGGCCACCTGGGGAAGGAGCTGGTGGAAGCATTGTCTGGATTAACACACCCTGCACGTTTGTGGGGTACTCAGGGAGGCCCTGGCCGAGTGGATGCCTGCAGCCTGGAGAGAATCTGTGGAGGAACACGGAGGATGGGGGACCGGAGCTCGGCCTTGTCTGGAACAGAAGTGACTGGTGGGTCCTGTCAGCCCTCCGGGACCCGCTCCCCTGAAATGTAGGGCCTGTCTCAGATATGAGCATGCGCCCCCTGCTTGTTCTGTCAAGCGATCACCTGGGCTGTGGGGCCCACTGGCCTGGTGTACACGTGGGACGCAGCTGCCCTCGAAGGAGTAGGGAGGTGGGGCTGGGCTGGGGCTGGGCTGGGGCTGGGCTGGGGCTAGGCTAGGGCTGGTGCTGGGGGCACAGATGGAACTTGAAAGGTGCTTTTGGGAGCTGCCACTGCCCCCCAGGCCGATGTGTGTCATGGGACATGATTTACTGATTTTTCTGGCTTCTGTGTGTCTCCGGCTGGTGGACTGTCAGCTCCCAGGACACAGCCCCCCTGGGCTGGCTCTGTGTCTGGAAGGCACAGCATCGTGCAGGGTCCTCTCTCCCGAGCCTTGCTAATGTGTGAAGACAGAGGGCGGACAGGGATGGTGGCACAGGGCATGGCTTCCTTTTTAATTCAGCGAACATTTATTGAGTCTTTGTAGTGTCTTTTTGACTAGGTCTTCAGACATTTTTGTTTTTTTTATGAAAGATTGACTGCTGCAGCAGATAGGAGACTCCAACTGTACTGACTAGACATTAAGGAGATGTGCAGACATTTAAAACAATGCTGCTTAGTGTTTTGAATGAACTCCGAAGCACACGGAGATTACAGGATCCTCGCACGACCGCCTGTGTGCCTACCACCTGACCTGTCTCCGTGTTGGCCTCAGATGTGTTTAAGGAATCTACCCGCTGCACACACACTTGCGCCTCCGTGTCTCTCCCGATGTCATCCGCCTTCTTCCCCTCAGAAGTAATCACTTCCTCAGTTGGTGTCTGTCATCCCCGTAGTGGGGTGTGGGGGGCCTGGTTTCCCGGCTCTGTGTTCAGGTGTAGAAGCCCAGAGTGGGGTGTAGGCAGGCCCCTTTGTGGCCGAGGCCTGAGGTGACCCTCCTCTGGGCCCACGGTGTGTGCGGTGGTGGATCCCTGGCTCCTCTTTTCAATAGGGGTGAAGTTACTCCATCCTGCGCAGCGTTGGCATCAAGGATCACAAAATCGAGGGTCCTGTGCTGGCCCTCAGCATGGGGCCTGGCCCCCAACCCCGGTAGGGGTCACTGTTGCATGGGGAGGACTTCTGGGAAGGAGAGGGGTTGTTTGGGCCTTGAAGTCCTGAGCAGAGCCAGGCGGGCAGTGCTAGACTTTGCACCGGGCACTGCTGGTTGGCGTGGACAGATGGTCAAGGGTCACAGTCCCCGGGCCCATGGAAAGGCCGGATGGCAGGTCAGCAGTAGACTGGGGACAGTGCCTGGGTCAGCTGAAGGGAGGGGGCAGCCCCACTTGGACCTGGCCGGGGAGGGCCTCTGTGGTTCCTCAGTGGACAGCAGGACTGGCCCTGGGCTGCGTGGCAGTGGGTAGGGATGTGGCCTCAGCCTGGGCCTGCCCCCAGGACAGTGGAGACTCGAGCAGCTGGTGGCCCAAGTGCTGAGGTCACCTGCGGCCACCTGGCTCTTGGGTGGGGCCTGAGGCTTCATTTTGATTGGGTTCCCAGTTCCGCGCGTCTTGAGCCTCCTCTCGGAGAGGCTTCTCCCGGAACCAGTGCCGCTCTGTCACCTCGCAGAGTCTGGTCACTGCTCCTCGTGGGTTAGAATCGGATGTTCATGCACCAGTCATTGGTTTCCTGTCTTTCTCCCGCACTTGAAAGGCATCGCTCTGAGGCCAGGCGATGTACTGTCTTGCTCAGAGCTGAAACACACAGTAGGCATCTTACTCATTTATTCATTGCGTCTTAGTAATAGGAGCTGGGAGACGGGACTGGGCTGGTGTGGGTGAGGGGCTCAGCTGGAAACATGAGTGGGGGAGAGACCCCGGACAGTTTCTGCCTTCCCAGGTTCTCTGCACCCCTTCTTGTCTTCGGCTCCCCCCACTGTGGCGGTTGTACCTCACCTATCACATGGCCACAGCCCCGTTCTCTTTTTATCCGTTACTCCCTAGAACAACCTCATTGTGTTGGCCTGTTATCTCCTGCTCCTGCTCCTCCCGGGGGGGCTTGGCACCAGAAAGGCCTTGGAGAAATAAGCTCTCCTTGTCTGCCCTTCTGACCACTCTGAGCCCCTGCCTCACGGCGAGCTTAGACTCATGCATGGAGATGGAGAAATACCTGGCGTGTGTTAAGCCACACTTTGTGCGGGGCTGGTGGCAGACATCAGCCCACTGCATCCCCGGACAGACCTGTGGGGACAGTGCTGTTAGGACAACCTCTTCTCTCTTGATAGTTGTGGTAACTGGAGCACGGAGAGGCGAAAGAGGGCTATCCTGGTTCTGTCTGACCCCTGGGTCACTGGGCCATGCTGCCTGGAGCTGAGAGGGCAACCACTCCCTTTTTTGGCCTCCTGGTGACTGTGTGGCCTTGGGCAGATGACTGCCCTTCTCTGGGCCTTGGTATCCTGATTGGTAGAGACACTGACTGATTTCTCTGCTGAGTTGGACACTTGTGAGTGAATGGAGCACTTTCACACCAGCTGGGCGACAGATGTAAGTCAGGGCACTGGCAAACTAGACCCAGCGCCCCCTGGACTCATCAGGTAGTTGGTGAGCAGGGCTGCTGGTGCTGCTGGTGCTGCTGGTGCTGGAGCTGGTGTTGCTGCTGCTGGTGCTGGTGCTGGTACTGCGGTGGTTCTAGGGATGCTGCTGGTGATATTGACGCTGCTGGTGGCTGGTCCTGGCCTGGTGCCATGTTCTGGTACTGAGGCCCGTGCTTGCTGCTGGTTCTCCTGGTGCTGCTGCTGCTGTTTCTTGGACTTGTGTTGCCGCCTTCAGTTCCCCTTTGTGTTGCACAGGTTTGCAGCTTGCTTCTAGCACACAGGCTTGGCCTGATCCTTACCGCTTACCAGTCTGACTCTCGTTGCTAGGAGGAGTCCTGTTACCCAGACTGCCACTGGAGCAGGCCCTACCTGGACTTACTTATGGGCCCCTGTATGATGGACGTCACAGCCTCTAGTCTGGGGCTAGGGGATGCAGCCCTGCCCACCACCTCCACAGACACCCACATCAGCATTCCCCGAGATGGCTAAGCGCCGGGCCCTTGGGGCTCGCAAAGGGTGACAGAGAGTGGAGGCTGTGATCAGTCTCTAGTCTGAGTGGAGACCAGGGCTCCTTAGTAAACAGCTGTGGGGTTGCCCACTGTTAACCTGGCATGTGCCTGTTAACCTTCCTGTGCAGGAGGCGGGCATGGCCCTCCACAGAGGTCTGAGAAGCCGAGGTTCAGAGAACTAGAACACCCCCAGCCCATCTCTGGGGAGGACGAAGCAGGAGACTCCAGTCCCTCTGCCTTCAGCTTCCTGCTGGGCCAGCGTTTTGAATATTCATGAGCCAGCAAGACTGTCAGGTTATAGAGGAACAGACTTTTAAAAAACAGTAATTGTTTTTATTTAACTTGAATTAAACTCGGAGAACACCACCGTTGGCACACGGGGCCTCTGTTCCTGCAGATGGGACTGCTTAGGATGTAGATATTCTGCAAAAATATGAAGGTGTGACAGCAGGTGGACATGGCCCTCCGGCGAGGGCTGCATTTGGCACGTGGGTCCTCTCTCTTGTTTGTGGTACTTGTGTGCTCTGGCCACATGACCAGAGACAGCGCCTGTCAGCCTGTGTCCCAGGCCCCTTCACGCCGGCCTTGCCGTCTCAGTACCCCCAGGCCCAGAAGATTCGCGGTGAAGTGACTGTGCAGCTCATGCTGAACTAGCTTGGAAACAAAAATCCCAGGCCCGCGTGCTGTGTGATCTGTAGTTCTGCATCTGGTGACTGGCCTCAGCTCTGCTGGCTCTTACATTTATTGAGCACCCCGAGTTTTCCAATCAACCCCTTTAAAACTCTCAGAGTAAATGATGAAATAGTCAGTATTCCCACTATGCAAACGGTTGATGACTCATTCACTTTTCCTCATTCATTTCTCCTCAATAAATTGGGGATAATAATATTCCCTTCCCCGTGGGTTTAGCGTGAGAATTAAATAAGAGAGCATATTGAAGGGATTAATTCAGTGCCTGACGTAGAATAAGCACTCAGGGAATATTAGCTATTTTTTTTACATAAAATGTTTGAATGGAATCAGGAGATCAGAACATACAGGCACATAATATTGAGGATGAATTCATTACTAAAATTTAACATTAAATTTAACTCACAGCATGCTGAGTGCATGCTATTTGTGTCTGAATCAAGGATTGGCAAACTATTTCTATCAAGGGCTGGCTAGTAAATATTTTCAGCTGTGGGGATCATGTGCAGTTCTGTCCAGACTTGTCATTTCCGCCGCGTCTGGAACGCAGCCAGAGACGATATGTAAGTGAATGGACATGGCTGTGTGCCAATAAAACTTTATTTATAAGAACTGGCAGTGGCTCCATAGGCTATAGTTTGCCCCTTGATCTAAATGAAGGAAAACTGTTGTCTTTGGAAAAAAGAAACTTCCTTTTGGTCAGAAGCACTGAAAAAAATCTGTTCCAAGATGCAGTCTTTAGGTGAGGCTTGATAAGCAGCATCTGGCCAGGGTCGTCCCTGGGCTTTTAGGGAAAGTGTAGAGGAAGCTTCACCCGCTAGTTCTCTTTTTGTGCATTTAGCAAACCTCTCTCAGGGCCTGCCGTCTCCCCACTGCTCTCTTGACCCAGATACAACCTAAAGTTGCAGGGATCATCTCAGCGGTGGCTTGGGGAAGCCACTTTAGGGCGTTTTCAGTGGGGTGCACTGTGGGTGCCTGAATCACACTCAGGTTTCACTGCTAATTTGAATGGCAGGCCTGGGCCCCATGCACAGCCCTTGGGGGGGGGCTCTTTTACGGAGTAGCTGGGAGCTTCATTGGGGGTCCTTGGCCCTCTTGATTGATAGCTGCACTCATTGGGAGATCGTGATCCCAGGAGCAGGACACAAGCTTTACTGCCTCATAGCTGTGTGTCCTTGCCCTCCTCCCTAGACCACGCTGAGCCTTGCGTTCTTCATTGATAAAGGGGGACAACACACCTGCACCTCAAGTTCTTCCCTCAGTGCTGCTGGCTGGTGTTTCTCTCTAAACGTACTTCCTCCTCCTGGGGCCTGGAGGGAGCTGACCTCACCCCTCCCTTCCCTTAGGAAGCTGTGTCCTGCCTTTCCCAGCTGGAGCCTGTGGGTGTGAGGCTGGCAGCCCCCTCCTTCTGGGTGAATGTTCCTGTAAGAAGGCCTGAGAAAACACTGGCCTGAGGAATTCCAAAGTTAATGAAGGGAGCAGATTCCAGGAGGGTCTTGGTTTGACCTCCCACCCTTTCGCCCGTGCCCTGCTATCCCTGAGTGAGTTTGGAGGCAACTAGAGGTTTATAGCAACTGCACCAAAGAACTCTCACGCAGGGGGGTGGGACCATGACCTTGGCTCTGGAAGCCTGAGCCAGGGTGGGCGCGAGAGAGCCTCTTCTGATTAATGGGAGAGAGGCCCAGGAGCAACCGGGACGGGCACGGCAAGGCGTACTGGGAGACAACGAGCTTCCTGGAAGAAGCGGGGGGGGGGGGGGGGGTGTGATTCTGTCATAGGAGGAAATAAGGAAATGTGAGAGAGGCTTGAAAGCAAAGCCAGTTGCCTTAAAGTAAAAAATGAGAAACTGCTTTTTTGTTCCTCTGACCCAAGAGGTACACTCAGATAGGGAGATTGGGCTTTTGTTGACTGGAGTTTCCCCTGTCCTCCCCTCTCCTCTCTAGATGTATTTATGCATACAGGAACTGGGGTACAGGCCAGAGGTGTGTGTGTGGGTGGGGGGCGGTGAAGGGATTCACCAGAGACAGTGGGGAACAGAACAGGCAGACTGACTGAAATACACTGCTGAGGGGCGCAGCGGGCGGGACAGGAGAGGTCTGCTCGCCATGGTTAGATCCCTGGCGGGGGATCGAACTCGTGCTGCAGAGGCTGCGCGGATAGCTTCATAGGTTGTCTTAACCCCTTGCGCCACCAGGGAGGCCCGACACTGTTTATTTTTGACTCATGAAACCTTCAGGAAAAGGCTTTGGAGACCAGCCATAGACAGGACATATGGTGGCTTAGGATGCTGAGGCCAGAGAGGGCAGCGCGGTGGCCATTGAGATGGCAGGTGCACCCAGTGAGGTGTGTGTGCAGCTCCAGGGCTGGGTCGGATGGTGGGCCCGAGTGGCAGTGGAGCTGTGCTCAGACCCTTCTTGCAAGAAGGGTCCTGGCTGGGAGGTAGCTCCAGGGCTGGGCCGGATGGTGGGCCCGAGTGGCAGTGGAGCTGTGCTCAGACCCTTCTTGCAAGAAGGGTCCTGGCTGGGAGGTGCGATAGTTCCAGCAGTGTGGGGGGAGGTTTTCCCCAGGGGGTTCCCCCCCTTCCTTTCTTTGTCAGAGGGTGGATGAGCTGATAACTGGTCTTGCAAGGCAGTTGCTTGCTGGGTGAGGGTGGGGGTTGAGGGATCCTTCCTCCTAGCCATGTGTAATCTGCCACCATCTACAACTCGTATGGGGTGAGGGGTTTTGGGGGTGGGGGGCCAGCTCCGCCTATTACCAGGAATTGCCAGAACCCTCCCCTCCCCCTAGGAGGCTTATCTCGCTCCATCCAGGGAGCAGCTGCTCCTGGTGAGGTCTCTGAGTCACCCAGAGGTTTGGGACTGGGTTTAGCAAGAGTTAATACATAAACAAATAAACGGTAGTCAGGGCAAGCCCCCAGCTTTCTGCTCACCCAAGGGCACCCGAAAATCCTGGGTGTGTGTTCAGGGGGCATGAGGATGCTCATTTTAAGAATTTTCCTGATGGACAAAGATACCAGGAGGTTGTGGGGGGCAGGGGGAGACATGCTAGAAAATGCAGGACCATTAGAGTGCCTGAGCCTTCCTGACTGTGTGACCTTGGGGAGGACATTTTTGCCTCTCTGGGCCTTTGTTTGCCCTTTGTGAGGCAGGCTCTTGTGAAAATTAGCTGACCTGAGGTGTCAACCCTGGTGGGTTGCTGAGCCTGAGTCACAAAGTTGATGGCCCAGTTTCCAACTGTGGAGTCAGAGTCAGCCCAGGCGATTCTGCACTCCTGGGGTTCCAGCTTCTCAGCTTTCAGGAGCTGCAGAGGTGGCAGACCTGCCTGGTGTGCTCAAGTGCTTGTTGGGAACTCCTGTGAGTCAGCTCTGGGAAGTGCTGGGGGCCAGTAGAGAGTGGCTGTCACATCGCAGCTGTGGCACATTCCTTGGAGGTGGCAGAAATGACTGGTTGGAGAAGAGAGGGAGAGAGGGGTGGGGGTGGCAGAGAAATGGTTGGTGAGAGCATAACCCTAAGAGCACCAGCAGGCGTCTGGGCTGGGATGGGTGTCCCTAGTTGGGCCATAACGGGTCAGGAACCATGGCCAGGGTGGCCTTTGGGGCAGCTGGAGGGACCGAGTTCCTGAGGGTGTAGGGTGTGCGGGGCCGAGTTGCACACGAGGCAGGTTGAGGGCAATTGAGAGTGAGGGGCTAGGGTGGAGACCCCTTCTCTTTCTGGGGAGACCGGCTATTCAAGGGTCCCCGTGGCAGAGCCCAGAGAGTGACCATGACCCGCTCAGCCAGCAACCGGGTTCCCACAGTGTAGAGGGGACCGGGCAGGGGAGGGCTGTTTGCAGAGGTAGGCTGTCTGGAGAGGAAATTGCTGGAAGGAAGGCACATGCTGTGGAAAAATTGAGCATAAGCAGAGAATGAGAGAGGATTAAACACAATGTTTAAGAGTTGATTTTTTTCTTTCTAAAATGTAATTCAAAATGGAAAATTTGGGTTTGGTAATGGGAAAATAATTGTGTGTATATTATGAAATAGCCTTTTTTCTTAAACATTTTCTCTGATAGAACTAATATCAGGTCTTTGGAGAAAATTTAGGAAGTAGAGAAGTGGATCGCTGGTTGGGGGAATTCCCACAGCCTTCCGCAGAGACTGCGGGTAATCACGCCTCTGAGCAGGAGACCATCTCAGCCTGGTAGGACCTTGGGGTCCCCATTTAATCACTGAAAGCTCCACCCCAGGACCCCTCACTCCCTGTGGGCAAGATCTCAGCACCCTGTGAGCTGGGTTTGATGGCAGAAGTGCAAGTATCGGCCAGCCCTTAAAGCAATCAGAGTACTTGTGGGTTTTTTTTTTTAATTCCAAGCACTTTGGGGCAGCTGGAGGGACCGGGTTTGTGAGGGTGTGCAGAACCGAGTTGCATATGAGGCAGATTGAGAAGGGAGCTTGGAATTGAGAGTGAGGGCCTAGAGTGGAGACCCCCCACTCTTACTGAGGAGACTGGCTACTCCAGGGTCCCCGTGGCAGAGCACAGAGAGTCACCGTGATCGACATCGTTCGAGACCAGAGGCGTAGGAGCCATGCCTGGGGGATGCCCTGCTTCTCTCCTCCCATCTTGGTAGGGGCTAGGTGGAGGGAGTCTTGTCCTGGTGGTTGCATGGAAAGGAGTTGGTGATCTATTGGGTTGTTTTGCAGGCTGATGCCAGGAGAAGAGCTAGATGGTGGGTCAGTTGCTGTGTTTGATAGCCATACCCATCCCAGGACAACACTGGAACCCACAAATGATGGGGCTGTTTTTGAGACCAACTCACAGATCTACAGTGATGATGGTGATGGTGAAGATGATATAGCAATGGTGACTTGATGATGGTGAAGGTGATGATGGTGGTGATGTTGGTGGTGAAGATGGTTATGGCGGTGGTGATGATTATGGTGATATCAGCATCACTCACTCTGAGGTGTGTGGCCACATCTGACCTTACTGGATTCTTAAAATCCCCATGTAGTAGCCAGTACCTGAGGTAATATCCCCCCTTTTTCCAGGCAACATATTGGGACCCTCAGCAGTTGGGGGGAAGGTAGCTCACACTCCCCCAAGTGCTGAGCACGTGTCCCCCGCTAGCATCTGCAGCCCTGAGGCCGGCCTTATGCTCCCATTTTTCCTCCAAGGAGGCAGAGCCCAGTGAGGGGAGACGTTTTGCCCAGTCAATTGTGGGACTAGGTGCAAAATTAAATGCAGACCCTTGTTCAAAATGATTAAGTATTTCTAGATGGTGACCGCAGAGCATTAAGTCAGCCCTTCCGAGGCTGGATCCCTGTGCATTTGCTCCGATCGTGAGTCCATGAAGTGACCCTGGGGAGCACTGAGGCGCGAGTCCACTTCCCTGGCTGTGTTTCCTGGATCTGCAGGGCTGGGCCTGGGGGAGCCGTTTAGTGCTTGCTGGTGCTTTCTGTGAACACTTCCTCTCACTATATGCCCAGGGCTCAGGTGGATACCTGGGAGCCTCAACCAGCCAGCCCCTGTCTGGGGCTCAGTGGTGTAGTGCTGTCTGCGGGCACAGTGTTGAGGGGAGACTTTACCATACTCTCCACTCCCGCTTGAACTGTGGGCACCAGCTCTTTGGTGTGCTGAGTGTTGCTCTCTGCTGAGCAGGCATGCGTTTCAGGAGTGCATACCACCTATGGGGGCCTCAGAGATGATGGCCAGGAGCCCTGGAGGAGATCCTGGTCAGGTGCATTTTCTGTGTGCCTGCAGTGCCCTTGGGCTCATAGGTGGCCCCGCTTCCTCCTCACAGCCATCCCGTAGGTCTCCCACATATCGGGCCTGCCATAGAGCCAGTGTCTGAGGGGTGCAGCCACGTGTAGGGCCCAAGCAATGGCACCCAGGGCCCCTGGCTCAGCGACGTGTATCTGTTCTCTCCTGCTCTTGTTCATGGCTTCGTGCTGAGCATGCTGGTGAGGTGCTACTGGCATTCCCTATTAGTGAGGAAATCTAGGTCCCGCTCTGGGCTTGCCTGCCTTCACAGGCTCAGCCTCTGTCACTTCCTGTGCAACCGAGCACTCTGGCTTCATGGGCCTGGGGGGACCCTGGCCTTACATTCTGAGTGGGTGGCTTTGGGCAGCCCCCGTCAGGCACCTCCGACGCTGGGTCATCGATGGACCTTGTACTCACAGGTCCCCCTCACAGCCGGAGGGTGCTGGGCTGTACCCTGAAGGCTGCGTGGGGACACTCAACTTTTGCACAGCCATGAAACTGCCTCGCAGTGATGTCAGATGCATCCCCGTGGTTAAATGACACATGACTGATTCTATACTTTCTCTTGACCTCAGCTTCCTCACCTATAACGGGGCCCCGCTCTTATGGGCTGAGTTTTGTGTCCCCTCCTTCCCTGAATTCATTTGCTGAGGCTCAACCCTGCTCCCGCCACCCCCAATTGATTATACTTGGAGGCAGGGCCCTTGGGGTGATTAGATGAGGGTGGGGCGCTCTCAATGGGATTTGTGTCCTTGTAACAAGAGGAAACCGGTGCTTTCTCTTTTATAATCACAAGTGCAGCCCAAGAGGATGTGTGAGCACAGTGAGAGGCGGCTGTGTGTAAGTAAGCCACTGAGACTGGCTGTTCGGGACTCTGGCCTCCAGCAACGAGAAAATAAATGTCTGGTGTTTAGGCCACCCACTGTGGCTTCAGCAGACTAAGGCTCTGTGTAAGAAGGGGCTGAAGTTTAAATGAGATTCTTCAGGGAAGCGCTGAACACAGCACCCAGCACGTACTGCGTGCGATGTACAGCCACGTCATCCTGGCCACCATTTACATGTGATTGTGGCCACACAGTTTGTGGCAGCTCCAGGGACAAGCTGGACTTGTCTACTTCCAAGTGGTGCCACCACCCCCTTCACCCCCTGTGGAGAGATATGATGACCACCCCAGTTTTGTTCTCCTTCCTGCAAGCACCTTGAGAGCCAGAGCAAGATGGGGCAAAAGCCCCCACCCCACCCTGTGGTGCAGGCTTAATCAAGCCACTCCTGGGCTGCTGCTTCTTTTTTTTTTAAGGTTTATTTATTTATGCATTCAAGAACTAGAGTACAAGCCAGAGGTGTGTGTGTAGGGGGGAGGGTAAGAGGATTCACCAGAGACAGAGTGGGGAACAGAACAGGCAGATCTACTGAAATACGCCGCTGAGGGGAGCAGCGGGGAGACAGGAGAGGTCTGCTGTGCCATGTGGGTTGCTCCCTGGCCAGGGATTGAACTCGTGCTGCAGTGCCTGTGGATATCTTCATAGAGCTGAGACTTAACCCCTTGCACCACCAGGGAGGCCCCGATCTTGTGATTCTTTATTGAATGCCTACTGTATGCCCTGATTTAAATAATCCTCCCAGCAACTCGAGGAGGTAGATGCTGTCTGGTCCTCATCTTATACTTCTGGCATCCTTGATCCTAAGGTGGAAGCTGGGGTTCCAAGCTTCCCTGGGGCTCCTGACCAGGTCCTGCAGACTGTCCACTTCCTACCCCAGAAATGTCAAAGGACTCTGGTCCCAGGTGAACGGTGGGGGCCCTGCAGGAGACTGAATCTTGTGCGTGATGGGCAGTGTCACTTGCTGATATGTGTGCAGTCCCCCCGGCCCCCTGCAGTTTCCGGAAGTCATAACCGGTTCTTTGGAGTCGACAGGAAGTTATACCCCCCAGCTCTACTGGTCTGCAGTGTGACAGTGGCCTGACAGCCACCAGGGAGGGGGCAGGGCAGCAGGACTGGGGGAAAGGAAGAATAACTTTCTGTGGACAATTCCGACTGCATTGTGGACAGATTCCTGGTGGCTCAGACAATCAGATTTGCTTCAGGAAACCTGGGCTGCAGACAGATAATGGGAAATCTTTATTTTTCCACCAACTCCTTGCCATTTTAAAGGACCCTGTTTGCTAAGTTACCCCTCTGGTGAGAGTGGATTTTGGGTTTTCCAAGCCATGGTTTTATGGAGGTGGTGAGGAGGGGTGGGTGCAGGGGCCGCCGAGGAAAAGGAAGAGCACATTCCACACCCAGCTTCTTCCTGATTACGTTTCTCTCCCCACAGCGAACAAGGGGGCTGATTCACAGGCTCCAGCGGCCTCCCTCTCCGGGCTGGAAGGAGGAAATTCCATCACGTCTATACTGCGGCTCTCTATCGCTCACGCCATTCTCTGCCTCAGTTTTGTGGCTGCCTCATCTTTTTGGAATTTGCCGCTTTTCTTTCTTTTTCTGGGTAAATGTGTTGAGGTTACGTGTGGTCTCATACCACATAACATTCCGGTTTCTGTCTTTTTCTGTCATCCCTCAAGATGCTCTCCTCTTTGGGGCACTGGCGCTGGTTGTTTCTGCATCACATCTGCTGTTCTGTCCGGGCCCCTGCTCAGTGCTCACCTGGGTGGGGCCCAGAGGCTGGAGCTCCTCCACCCTCTGGTTCCTGCCTTCTTTCAAGTTCAGTGAGACTCTCCTTGGGGTGTCGGTGGAGGAACCCCAGAGCCCCTGGACTAGGGCAGCGGAGGGCCTTTGTCCCAGGAGATGGGAGGGGGCAGCTCCTGCTGCTGGGGGGGCCTCTGCCGGTGCCCATCCCACCTGGCCTTTCACTCGGGGGTGTCTGCAGCGCCACCTCTGGCCTCCTGGAAGGGTCACCGGCTCTGTCCTGCCACCTGAGCACGTGGGTGCTCTTGGTGCCCACGTCTTTCTGCCTGTGACCGTGTCTGTCGGGAGACCCAGGTTGTGACCCACTTTGTATCTCAGAGACCTTAACATGGGACCAGATCACGTTTGTTAATGAATGGGGAACTCTCCAAGGGCTGACTGAGAGTTTTCAAAGTGAAAGGGAATCAAGCAAGCCACTTCCCCCTTCCCTGCGGTTTGTCATTCTGATAACTGGTGGCCCTAAGTGGATGGCTGCTGTGTTTTGAGGCAGGTTCTAGAAAGCTCCATCTCTCCCTCCTAGTCCAGCGGGACACCAGGGAAACAGTATCAGAGGGTGTTTAAAGGTGTGTCTCAGCGAGAGGTCTGCGCTGGAAGCATGACCTTGTGCCTTACTAGCACGGGGCCCTGGGGCCCGCGGCAGGCTGAGCTTCAGTTTCTGTAGCTGAGAATGGGGCCCGTGGGAGCGGGAGCCTCTGGGGATGGCGTCTATGAGCTGGTGCCAGCACCATGTGTCCTGTGCCCAGGGAGCTCTCCAGGAGTGACCCGAGGCTGCCATTTAAGAGCTAAGTGGGCAGGAGGGACCCCTAGGACCTGCTGTGGTTCTGCTGGTGGGAGCCGGGGCCGTCCTGTCTGTAGTGGGCATGCGGTGGCCGTGGCATCGAGCGGGAGTCGGGGGAATGGAGAGGGCTGCACGCCGGAGAGCTGGGGACTGGGCCGCCCCTCCTGAAACCACAGTTGAGAGGGTTCCAGGACTCAACTCTGGGCGGCAGCGAGCAGCCACCTGAGTGGAGGGTTGTGGGGGAATGTGCAGGCCCTTGTAGGCGCCTCCCTTTGACATCAAAGATGTTTCAGTGACGTCTTTGTCATTGTGTGGACGGCAGACCTGACTGGCCAAGGTGGTCACTGTGTTGTGCCCATGGGGGTCCACCTCAAGGTGTGGGGAGTGGAGTGTAGAGAGGTTCCCCACATACAGTCAGCTCTACGCCCCCAGGGCTGGCACAGGGTGTGGGTGCCTGAGGGATCCACCGCACACTCAGGAGAGGACTAGGTGACGGTGTGGGATGTGATGGCTGGTGAAAACACACGCAAGAGGGGATGTTTCCAAAGTTTGCTATTGTTGCTGAACAGTTTTGATGGCTTTCTTCCCTGGCTTCGCTGAGCATTTCTCTCCTCCCCTGCAGACTGGGGCAGAGGACCTCTGTTTTGTGGGGCAGGTGTGAAGTCCCGACCTGAAATGATGGTGCTTGTAAGGAGCCAGTACCACAGGCTATTTCCACCCTCCTCGCTGCCTTTTGCTGGTAAATCCCTGTCAGATAGATAACTGAGGAAGCCGGTACCAGTCAGAGCAGTGAAACACAATGACTTTCTAATGATAACAATTAGATTAGTAACTATTAGTCATAGCTGCTATTCAGCTGGTGCTGAGTAAGCCCTGGGCAATGCAAAATGGGCCCCATCTGTTGTATAATTTAATTCTCCCAGTCATGCTAGGAGGTGGAGGGCTGCAATTAACCCCTTTTTACACATGAGAAAAGTGGAGGATCAGAGAGGCAAAGTATAGTCTCTGAGGTCACACAGTTTAAAGTGGCTGTACGGGTAGTCTCGTTCCTGTAGGCTGGCACCAGAGTCTGTATTGTTAACACTGTACTAGTCTGTCAGGGGGAGAGCCGGACCGTGTGTGTGTGTGTGTGTGTGTGTGTGTGTGTTGGGTTGAAGGACAGTAGGGGTCATCATGCAGCATTCCTGTGCTCACTTACTGGTGGGTCAGACATGTTTGCAGAAACCCTGACAAAGGCCACAGTGAAGGATTCTGGGAAGGGATGAGGCTGTGGCTTCACTTCATCATCCCCAGTTTCTCAGTCCTGGACCTGCACTCAGAGGCTGGGGCCGGCTAGACCATGGGGTGCTTTACTCTTCTACCTGCTCTGAATCCCTGGGGATGCAGGCGGCTGCCAGCCAGGCACGACTCCCAGGACTGAGTGACTTCTTTTGTTTCCAGCCTCTGCCCAGCATCCCCCGTAACTTCTCCTTGTTTACAGCCACGTTCCTTTCTTCTGGACATGGCTTCGCCGACTGCTGTCAGCTGAGTGGATCCAGGCGCGGCTGTGTGGGGAGTTCTCCTTGGGAAGGCAGCTGCTGGTGCTCCCCCGCCCTGCTCCCCACACTCAGGCTGCTGCCTGGGAAGTCTCCACTCTGGGACTGACCGAGTTCTCCAGCCTCAGTAGAGCTGGAAGCTGTGTCCCCAAGGAGACGACACCCACAAGGAACAGGCTGCGGTGCCCTGGGCACCGACTGTGGAGACTTATTCTTTATCATCACTGCAACAATTATGTGTTCCCATCTTACAGATGAAGGAACTGAGGCCCAGCCAGAGGGCTGTTTGCAGGAAGCTGGCCTTCCCCTGTCCCCTGCTGGGGAAGTTGAAACCAGGGATCAGTGCTGCGGGTGTCATCGATGCCTTCCAGGTCTACTTCGGTGAAGGCAGAAAGAGCATCCTTTCTTTTCCTTGAACTGCATTAACAACACCTCACCACAGCCTGATGGGTGGGGCTGGCTGCATCTTGGTTAAAGAGCAGGCATGGCTCAGTCAGGCAAGTTAGGAGAGGAAGCAGGGAGGGTAACGGCCTCTGTGGAGACCTGGATTCCAACACTCCTCCCCAGGGGAGCTCTGGCAGGTCCCTTCACTTAGGAGGGGAAGCTCAGGCTCTGACAGTCCCACCACTTGAAGCTTCTGCAGCCCTGAAGGGCGAGCCTTTAGAACTGCCATTTAGAATGGGTGCAGAATCTGCCCAACAGCTCAGGGAGGAGACTTTACTGCTGCCCGTGTAATAGCAACAGAGGCTATGTGTCTCGCCCTTCCCAGGTATCTCCTTGGTGGTTTACCTGTCGACCTCTTGCGGTGCACACAACCACCCTACATGGGAGGTGCTAATCTGCCCAGTCCCTTTGACAGGCGAGGAAATTGAGGTTCAGGATCAGAGCTCAGTTGCTTGCCAAAGATCCCCCAGCAAGTCACTGGCCAAGTGGGGATCCGAACCCAGGGCGAGGCTGCAAGCCCCTGCCTGAAGCATCTGCTGGGAGTGCCCCTGGGGACGATAGGAAGCTTCAGGAGCTGGCGGGTGGCTGTGTTATGCCTCCACCGTCCTACTGGAGAAGTGTGAATCTCCCTATGTGGTAGATGGGGAAAGACTCTGAATGGTTAAGGAACCTTCCAGAATTCAACCATTAGTACCTGGTGACATTATAACTGAACTCAGGCTCACTGGCTGCAAACAAGGGCTTCCTCTTAGATCCTCCCCTCTTTCTTGATAACCTGTAGGTGCAGATCATATCACCTTTCCCCACAGACATCCCCATAGAACTTGTGCTTCCTATTGGTTTGGGGGTGGCATCCCCAGAGTGTCCCTTCTCAGCTATGACCCCTTCAGGGTCACGCATGGTGTCCTCTCTGTGTCTGCCCTGACTCCTGGCTTTCCCCCTGCACCTGGGCCAGCTTGCAAATGCTATCCACTGAGCTCGGCCTGGTAGGTGCCTGGTGGTATCGGATGAATGCTGGGCCCTGTGACTGAGCTCTGGTGAAGGTATTTGGTGGGGACAGCAGCTTGAGACGCTGTTGGGACTCGACTTGCTCATTGGATAGGGCCAGTCTCCCCCATGGGTGGTCTCTATTCCATGCCAGGTGTTGGCAGACTCTGCCAGGTTCAGGGCCTCATAAAGCCGTCCAGTCCGGAAGCACTTCCTCCTGCTGGTCCCCTGCTGGGCACATTTCCTTCTCTCTATCTGCTGGGGAAATGGAAAACAGCTGCCGCTGATGCCTCACAGTCATCTCCTAAGCTGCTCCAAGCCCATCTCTTCTGCCCTCTGCTCCCCTAGCATCCCACAGACCTGCCTCCCCAGCCTGTTTTAATCACGTCTTGGTTCTCCCTGACGTTCTCCAGAGCCTCCTGCAGCCTCTCTGAGGGAAGGTCCTGGGGTCACTCACCGGGCTGTTTGTCTGCTCTGGGCCGCTGCCCAGATCCTGCAGCCCAGCATCCTCACCCCGACACCAGCAGAGCACTGCTCGAAAGGCAGTCTGGGGGTTGCCACAGCCATGCTCAAAAGTAGCAGAGGACTCCACGACAAGAAGACCCACAGCCCCATTAAAACATGGGCAAAGGGCTTACGTGTGCTTTTCTCCAGAGGAGAGACACCAATGGCCAGCAGGCTCAAGAAAAGGACCCAGATCACTAGTCTTAGGGCAGTGAACATCCAGACACAGATGTCTTGTGTACCTGCTGGCGTGGCTGGAATGAAAAACAGGAACAGAAAATGACAAGTGCTGGTGGAGATGTTGGGAAACTGGAACACTCGCTGGTGGAATAGTAACATGGAAAACAGCTTGGTGGCGCCTCATGAAGTTAATATAGAATAGCTGGATGACCCAGCACTTCCACTCCCAGGGGGACATCCAAGAAACGGATTCATACATTCCCACAGAAACTTGACTCAGATGTTCATAGCAGCACTCTTCATGGTAGACGTTGGAAGCATCGCAAGTGTCCATGAGTGGACGACATGAACGGATAAACAAAAGGAGGGGTTTGCAGTATATACATATATAAAATCGTGAGCATTGCATATAGGATTCGTGCTGTACATCGTTCTACGTAAGATAGACCATATGTAATGGACACACGTGAGCTTCTGTTGTGGAATGTACCTCCCATGATGTGTCTGTATACACACCACATGACAAGGGATGAAAAGGCCATGGAAGGAATGCCGTATCGATACATGCTACACCTTGGATGAGCCTCCCAAGCATTCTGTTAGGTGAGAGAAAGGAGGCATTGAGGGCCGCGTATTGTATGATTCCCTTTGCAGTAATCTAGAGTAGGTAAATGCAGATCAGGAGGAATGCACATCAGGAGGAATGCACATCAGCGCTTGCTGGGGGGGGGGGGCCAGGAAGCAGTGGGTGTGAGGTTTTATTTTGGGGTAGTGACAGTCTTCCGGAACTCGAGGTCATGATTGCACAATACCGTGAATGGAGAACATGCTGTGGACATTAAAATGGTTAATTTTAGGCAACTTTCATCTCAGCTAAAAGACAGGCATGGTGGCCTGGCGGCTCCCATGGGGTGGACAGCGGAGAGGTGCAGCGCTGGCTTTATGCCATGTGTTCCCGCTGACTCCTGCAGAGGTGGCTGTGCCCGTGGTGTGGCTGGGAACACAGAGGCTCAGTTTGGACACACAGTTTATGGTGACACAGACGGAACCAGAGCTGGGGCTTGTCTGCCTCCGACCTGCTCTGGCTCGCATGCCACACTCGTCCTCGGCAACACAGAGGCTTTGTTCTGTTGTGCTTTGCCTTCGATTCTGGGCTCGCCTCAGGAACGGTGCTAAGCCCTGGTGCGCCGCGCTGCTGCCAGGAGTACCTCTCGGTCCTTTCTTAGCTGTCTGCCCTTTTCTTCCCCAGAGCCAAGTCCTTTGCAGGCCAGTCCACTTTGGCCACCCACCTACAGGGATCTTTTTCCAGCACAGACTCCTCACATCCCTCTTAGGCGGCAAAGACTTGTAGTCCAAAGAAAACCTCGGAGATGAGGGTTTGCGCTACTGCTCTCCGGCTGTGTGATTATGGATGACACTACCTGCATCTCCTCCGAGTGCTAGAAGTGCATGGGAGAGCGTGGGCACATGTAGATGCCTCCCCCAGGGAGGTTGTGAGGATAGGACACATCTGTCCCTGGGCACGTGCTCTGAGGGTGGGAGAGCCCGGCCAATAGGGAAGGAATGATTGCTCCTCAGATCAAATTCAAGTTTCCTGCATACTCAGCACCAAACATACCCAGACTCCAAAATCTAGCACAAGGACATGCAGCCACTGCCAAGCAATGATCTGTGCATATGCAGGCCCAGGAGAATGAATGGACAGTGACAGGGCTGAATTGTGGGCTTGGTCCAGGACTAAGTCTGGTAGTTGTCTCCTGTAGGTCCAGGATGCCTGTGCAGGGGAGGACAGCAGGAAATAACTGCTGCTTGATTTGTCTGTATTCTCTATGACCAAGCTGGAGGCAGGCAGTTTCATTTTGGTTCCTGGATTTTAGTTGCTTTTCCTTGAATACTAGGAGTTACTGCAGCAAGACATGGTGGAGGAAGATCAAGACACTCCACTTAATCCTCAGCTCACTGTGAGGCATGTGCCCCAAGGCAGAAGCAGAGGGCTGGGTTCCTGGTGGGTTGCCTTGTAATGGCAGGAGCCCTGAACCCCTCCTCATGCATCTCTCTTCTTCTTGATTCTGTCATTTTTTAGGAGCATCCAGCTGAAGCTTTACCTGTCAGAGGCACTGGCAGGGCCACTTCACACATACCTCACGCTGAGTGTCGTTTTGCTTCTGATGGCAGGTGGATCACCAGTAATTGTGACTGAGGCTATGGAGGCTTGGATTTGCTCATCCTCAGCCATGTGACCTTGGACAAGGCAGCTGGCTTCAGAGAAGGAGTCGGGGTGAGACTTAGAGCACCCGAGTCTCATGTAGCCCGCAAGTTCCATGATTCCAGTTCTTTGCCATGGGCATGTTGATAACCCCAGAGTGCAACCTCCTGTCTCTCCATTTTCTTCATCCCATCTATCCACTTACCCACCGCCCATTTATCCACTTACCCATCTACACATCCTGCCACCCACCACCCACCTGTGCATTCCTCTATTCACCTACCCACCCATTGATCCACCCATCTATTTATCCACTCACCCACCCACCCTTTGACCCACCAACCTGTTTATCCTCTCCCCCATCTACCCCACCCACCCACCTATTTATCCCCCTCCCTATTGATCTTCTGTCCACCCACTCACCCACATTTACTAAGCGGCCTCTGGACTAGGTGTTATGCTAGGTCCTAAATATTCAGAGAAGATTAAAACAGGGCCCTTGGTGTAAGTGCCTACCCTCATGAATGGACGTGGATATTGGACTCAGGAAAACCCAATGCAGTGCGCATCGTGATTAGAAAGGTGCAGCCCATTCTCCCTGCAACTAAGGAGACCAGCAAAATTCTCTAAGATGAGTTTGCCTTCTGCGACAAGGACTGCCTTGATGTGGGGGAGGGACACTGTCAAGGACCTCAAGAGGCTCTTGCAGCCACAGGAATTTTTGACAGTGGAGTTCTCAATTGTGGGCTTTGCTGTAGAGAGGAAAAAAAGAAGGGAGGAACTGGTTGGCCCGCCCTCCCATCATTGTCCCTGCGCTTAGTCGCTGTGCTTAGGCCTGTAGCCTGGAGCTCTGTGGCCTGGGCCCCGCAGGCTGTCGGGGCGGGGCCGGGGGTGGGGCTCCTGCAGCCGGCTTGGGCACGTGGGGCGGTGGCAGCACCCTCCCTGAGTCGTGGTGGCTTCTAACTTGGACCCACCTCTGCTCCGGCTGGCTGGCTAGTCCGTGTCCTGTGTTGAAGAGCCGCGTGAGTGGAGCCTGTGTTTCCGGCTGTCCGGCTGCCCCTAAGCAAGGCTGTGCAGTGATTCTGAGGGTGACAGTGGCATGGGCCCTACCCTCCCACCCCCCACCGGGGCGATGGTGCATAAGTCAACTTTTCTAATAAGCAGCCTCTGCTTGCCCTGGAGGAGATGAAAGACTGCATGTAAGAGTGGGTAATTTTGGGTTTTCTGATGAAAGCAGTTGACATTTGTCCGGACCCCATGCACCCTGCCACACCGCCTTTCATCTCCGCTATCAAAGCCCGGCCTGTCATTGGCTCCATCCGGGGTGGGCACCGGAACTGAATTAGGCCAATGGTAAAATATAAAGGACACAGATGGGACGGCCCTTGCAGGCTCTGGATGGAGGTGTGGAGGCTGCTGTTCTGACCTTCCTGGTGGAGGGAGGTTCCCACTGGCGTCAGATTGTGGGTCACTGCCCTTGGGGTCCTCTGGGAACAGTGTCCTTTGGAAGTGAGCAGCCGGCTTCTCACTGTGTGAACACGGGGCTGTTTATCCCCTCTGCCCTGTGTCCCCCCCTTGTCAGTGGGAACACTGCCCCCAACCCTAGTGGCTTCACTGCTTGTCCTGTGCATGGTCCAGAGCCCAGTTAAGCCGTCAGGGGTGTTCCACCCTATAGCATGCCCTTGACCCTCTGCTGTGTGCACTAGCCATCTAGGACTGGGCACATGCGGTCTTCATCCCCACACAGAATCTGCACGTAGTAGGTCCTCTGTTGTGACCAACTGATGGTTCCATGAAGAAGGAACGCTCAGCTTCTGCCACCCATGCAGCTGGTCTAGCTTTGCAGAGGGAGAGCATCTGCATCTCTGTGTGTGAGCGAACAGACTTACGTGACTCAAATTGGGAGCACTTGGTTATCCAGCTTTCCCCAGCACACTCCTCATGCGCCCAGCGGATGCTGAAGGTGTGGTTCATTCACAGATGCCCAGTGCATCCTGTCCAGCCACCCCAAGAGGAGCTGTAGCAGCCTGGCCATTGTCTGTCTAGTCCACCCTTGAATACCTCTGCTGACGGGACACTCACCACCCCTGAAAGATGGAGCTGGCAGTTCTAGTTCTTCTTTCTGCCGAGTCGTGGGCGCTTCCGCAGGGGTTTCTTCCTCCTGGCCCTCTTGATGGAATAGGTCCTTTAGAGAGATGACGGCCATTCCTCTTCTTAGCTCTCGAACTGGAAAGTTGATTCTTCAGCAGCGCTTTCAGTTGGTCAGGGTTTCAGGAGGAAGCTTGTTTCTTTCTTCCTCCTTTGTGGAGGTGACCGCAGGATCTGCCCCTTCCGTGGCAGTCGGCTCTCAGACTCTGTCGGGAGATCTGGCCCCGGGCCGGGAAAAGGCCACTTGACTCAGAGCCTGGAGATCGGGGGTCTTCCCTGTTCTCCCAGGAGAGTCTGTTCTCCCAGGAGAGCTGTCTGACGCAGGCAGCTGCCGTGCCCTCTTCGCCTCTCCTCTAGAGGGTTAAGCATTTCCCTGAGCTGGGAGGCCTGGGTTATGTGTGCTCTGAAACCTCCCCATGCCTCTGCTTCCCCTGCTTTCAAGTGACCTGCGTCAGGATGAAGTTATCGGGGACAGTGTCCGCCTGGCTCTTGGGAAGGACATGCCCAGTGCCTGCTGGCACCCCGCCCCATGGGGGTGCAGGGAAGCCCCAGGGGCATTTGTGTGTGTGATTTTTCAGACCACCCCTCGCCACACTTGGTGGCATCTGAGCTGCCGTCAAGCCTGCACCTCGAGCGTGGTGTCTTTTCAGCAGCCAAGGAGCCGGACTATGCTCCCTGGTGCTCACTTTTTGAGAAACAGAGAAGTGACTTCTAGCACTTGGAGCAGCTGTGGGTAGCAAAGCCATTCCTCTTCTTAGCTCAGCTCTCGGTCTGGAAAGCTGATTTCTTCAGCAGGGCTTTCAGTTGGTCAGGGTTTCAGGAGGAAGCTTGTTTCTTCCTCCTTTGTGGAGTTGTCTGAGGCGTCTGCTCCTTCCCTTGGCAGTCGGCTCTCAGACTCTGTCGGAGATCAGGCCCCGGGCCGGGGAAAGGCCACTTGACTCAGCCTGGAGATCGTCGTCTTCTCCATTCTCCCAGGAGAGCTGTCTGGCTTGGTTTGCATCCCCTGTGGGCCTTACCTGTTACAGATATGGATTGACCCATCAGTGTGCACGTCCAGAAAATGAAGAGAAAGCCCTCCGACCTCACCTGTACACCCCCTAACCTGGCTTTTCTCCCCTTTTCTCTGGCTCTGCCCTGTGTGCCACGGCAGGAAGTCCTCAGAATCTCACGCTGCTTTCAGGGGCAGTCACAGGCCAGTCACTGAACATGAAGAAGCACCAATAGACAAGGTTAAATCCAGAACCCTTGGTCTGACACACACGCTGTTCACTCTTAACCCAACCTCATCTCTTGCTCTGCTCCTAAGCTCCAGCCGCTCAGAAGTCCAGGGTCCTCCCTATCTGGGTTCCCGCAGACAGATTGCCCAGGGAAGCAGAAGTCATCATAACATGAAAATAGTCACTAATAAACCCATCGCCAACATCCAGCCCACCCACATCCGACAATAATAAGTCATTTACTGATTGCCAGACCTTGTAAACATCTGTCAGTCCAGGGCTAGAGCAGCAGAAACTCTTAACTGACCTCCATTTGGCTCCCAGGCTGGATGAATTGCTGCTGCCCACGCTCAGTGTAGCAAAGCAGGGGAGCCTCGGGGCTCACGGCAGGCTCTTGGGCTGGGGCCTATGGAGGGCCTAGTTCCCCACAGTCGTAGTTCTGCCCCTGACTTGCTGTGTGGCCTTGAGCAAGTTAGATAACCTCCCTGTGTCTGTTGGCTTCATCTGTGAAATCAGACTTACACTAGAACCTGCCTTTTAGGGTAATTGTGAACATGAAATGAATTAATACATATAAAGGCTGAGAATAGTATTTCTTGGCACATCGTCAATACTCGTTAAATGTCAGCCATTGATCTAGGTGCTCCCAGAAGACTTTATCACTGTGTCTGTGTGTGCTGGCCAAAGTGAGGCGTACTGGTAATCAGATAGCACATACCCTGATGAAAACTGAGTATAAAACAGGACTTGCTGCATGAAAACTAGGTTTAGTATTTTGGAAAGAATGGATGATGTTGATTTGCTTTAAAAAAAAAAATGCCTCAAGTTACTTAGGGGCAAAAATGCTATTAAAAAAGGGAGTGGGGGAATCTGTATTCCATATGATTTGCAGATGACTTTCTTCCTACTTTAAAAAATGGAAAGCAGTAATTGTCGACATTGAATCATCAGTGTGTTATTTTGCAAGAAAGGCAATCTGTATCTCCAATCAGGGCCAGCGAAGGACCCTTGCTCTTGATTGACCAGTAAAAATGCAACTGGAATAAAACACTGGCACGTCTGCCCTTTCACAGTTGCCGCCTTGTCAGTGACATGACAGTGGGACACGTTGATGGGATGCTGTGAGTGGCCAGCAAGGAGGACGCAAGTCCTGGCCTTGTAGGGACACGCCTGTAATGCATCTGCAGTGGGAACAACAGAGCAGAGGTGGGTATTTCCATGGCCCTGAGCAAGGCTGGCCGAATTGGAGCAGTAAGGAGTGGACAAGAGGAAGAGAAGACGATGGCCTTCTAGGCAAATCAAAAGAAAGTGACTTTAAAATTTAATAATTAAAAAAAAAATGAAGAGATGAAAATTAAGGAAGCCCAAAAAGGTCTCTTGCAAAGTGACTCTCCAACTGACGGGGCGTGAAAGAAGTTGCTATTTCATGAAAAACCTGCCATGAAAAGCCTGGGGTTCTTTCCTTGTGCTGCCTGGCACTCAGAGCACACTTTATGTTTATTATTATTATTATTATTATTATTATTTTGCTGACTCACTGACACTCTTTATTAAAGCTTCCATGAAGAATAATAGAACATGAATCTAGAAGTATTAAAACATTGAGTTTTAATATTCCTCCGTGATAATTTTGCCACTCATCTTTACTGACAATGATAAATGCATGGATAAAGCTTGATAGAGAAGGAGGTCCTTAATGCAAAAAGTTGGAGAGAAAGTACATTCAAACTAAATTTAAAGGAGTTTTGAGGGGCGGGGTTCTCTTAGCACAATGAGAGCCTGTCACAGCAGACCTCCAAAAGGAACATGTCAGGAGGGGCAAAGCGGACGCATAAACCTGTAGCCACTCACTCCTTTACCAAGTGGGAAGTGGCCTGTCAGAGCTGCAGAAGCTCGCTTGCTTGTCAGATATCAGCCCAGGCGAGAGCTTGCCAGGAAGGAACTTAACAGACTATGCTTGGCGAGCATGGGAAGGCGTCGTCACACACTGGCATGCAGACAATTACAAGACACCAAAGCACAGTGTTTCACTTGAAGAAAGTCTAATAAAAAGGAAAATCAATGTGTGTCTATACACTGTGCGCCTCCCAAAGGAAATGACACTGTCGAGCTTTAGACACATTCACCAATCAAAATGAATTTCAAAGGGAATGATGTGCTGTCATTAAACATTATTAGGCATATCATGGAAACTAAATCTTGTTTTCTGCCACCATTGGACGTAGGTTTTAATCCTGTTTGAAAGACCTCAGTTTAGTAATGAAAAAGTCCACAAAGATTCACCATCTTTGTGGTAAATCTAATTCTGAAATTAAAAATTCTCGGCATCAGAGCACACTTTAAAATGACGACTTCCAGTTTTCTATGACAGACGAACCTTTTATATGTATCATTCTAACTGTATGTTACATGTTGGTAATATAGATCATCACAGGTGATTACAAACATTAAATATTTCACATGTATGCTTCTTGGCTTCCTTTTTCAAGAGAACCCCCACTCCCTGCACAAACCAACTTGCTCTCAATAACTGAGCCTTCCTGTCGTGGCTTCTGTCTGGGTCTTCTGCATGCAGTCCTGTGCCCCTGGCCTCTCCTATCTACCTGCCCAGGGAGCCCCTGAGGAAGGCAGCCTTGCCTCTCTCTGTGTCCCCTGGCTTGTGCCGTCCACACCGTGGGGAGAAGGGAGGGCGCCTAGCTGGCTGGGGCCCAGCCTCTGGCCTTTACTCAGCCTGGGCCCTCCCTCTGCCTTTATTTCTGGACAAGCTGGTGAAAACAGGATGGGTGGGAATTCCTAGAAAAAATGGGGAGGGCGGGGTGGGGATTCTGGCACAGCTGGTCCCCAGGGCAGCCCCGTGCACTGGCCTCTTCCAGAGGCGTCCAGGCTCCCAAAGGAGACCCAGGGGTCACCTCCCCACCTACTGGGCCTGTACTGGGGCCGGGGCAGGTGACTGGCTGGGGCACGGCCACAGCTTCATGAGGGCGCAGCAGGGCTGCTGTTGCCCCTGCATAATGGTAACAGTGCTGGCCAGTACCAGCTGACATGCTGTGAAGCAGGGGGGCGTTTACAGTGGAGGAAGCTGAGTCAGGGCATGTGAAACCGGGTGTGAGGCCTTGTGGCTTGAGCCCCAACATTTTCCATCAGTGCCCCATGTTCAGATTGAGAGCTGATACCCAACGTGCCTGGATGAGCGCAAGGGGGCCCTTTCTGGCGACACCTCCCCTACGTGCCCACTTCTCACCATCCAGATCTGCAGGCCCCCTTTCTGTGCAGTGGGGTCTTCCCACCAACCCCGCTGTGTAGAAACCATTCTTTGCTTGTTCAGAGCCAGGAGAACTGTGGTCTTGGGTGAAATGGGCTGTTATGTCTTATTGGGGGATGAAGACGAGAGATTCAACATGGAGGCCCCTTCTGGCCTGTGCCTGCTGGACATGGGGAGCAGAGGGAGGCCAGGCCGGCCTGTGTCAGGCGCCCGCGCGCTGCGCCTCCTGTTGTATAATCAGCTGTCACTTCTGCATTTCCCCGCATCAGGCTTCGCAAGTACAGATTGAACATTAAACAAACAGTGACTGCTTTATAAATATTTAACTCCCACTGTTTAGGAATCGCTCTGGGCAGGAGACAAAATAAGAGTTCCTGGCTGTCCGCCTCGAGGCCCCTCTGGTGGCTGTGGTGGACTGTGAGGGTTGGGGCCTGGGGCTGGGGCAGTTCTGAAAGCCCTTTCACTGTCAGGTGGCGGTGAATTCCCTGATCTTGGGGGGCGTGTTTGGGCACACATGTCTGTTCGTAGAGTTCAGACCTGGCACGCTCGTCCAGAAGTTCCCTGCTGACACCGGTGCCCGAGGCTGGGCTCCATGGTGGTGGCAGTGCTGTCTTTCCTTCATAGAACAGCAAAGCTCTTCCTTTCATATTTTTCTTAATAATGACAACAGACTTGCTGAGATATGATTCACACATTCTAAGAGTCACCCAGTTGAATTGTACATTTCAATGGTTTTAATTTACTCAAGGGGCTGGGCTGCCACCACTATAATCTTCTTAAATGCATTGTTTTTGCTATCCAAAACATGCCCTGTAGTCACTAGCTGCCCTGTCCCCGCCTCCCCAATTCCCCCAGCCCTAGGGAACCACTAATCTACTTTGTGTTTCTGTAGTTTTGTCTATTCTGGACATTTCGTATAAGGGGTTTCATTGTGTGGTCTTTGTGATTGGCTGCTTTCATTTTGCATAATGTTTCCAAGTTTTATCCATGGACCCTGCAATGTGTATTACAGCTTCATTCCCTTTTTATGCCTGCATAGTGTTCCACTGTTTGTGTGGGTGGGGGCATGTGGAGATAGCAAAAATAGCTTCCTTTTGAAAAAGATCAAGATATAGCCAATCTGGGGCCTCCCTGGTGGTGCAGTGGTTGAGCACTGGGTTGCAAAGCAACCAGTCAGCCTCTGCAGTGCCGGTTCGATCCCCGGCTGCTCCCTGGCCACCGGAAGAGGGTCCCACATGGCGCGCAGACCTCTCCTGCCGCCTGCTGCTCCTCTCAGCAGTGTGCTTCGGTCCTTCTGCCTCCTCTGCTCCCTGCTCTGGCTCTGGTGAATTCTCTCGCCCTCCCGCACTTCTGACTGTACCCAGTGCTTGTATAAATAAATAAATAGGGCCTCCCCGGTGGCGCAGTGGTTGAGCGCTGGGTTGCGAAGCTGCCCGCGGCCTCTGCAGCGTGGGTTCGATCCCCAGCTGCTCCCCAGCCACCAGAGGAGGGTCCCACATGGCGCGCAGACCTCTCCTGCCGCCCGCTGCTCCCCTCAGCAGTGTACTTCGGTCCTTCTGCCTGTTCTGCTCCCTGCTCTGGCTCTGGTGAATTCTCTCACCCTCCCGCGCTTCTGACTGTACCCAGTGCATGTATAAACAAAACAAACAAACAAATAAATAAAACATGCCTCTATGAAAAAAAAAAATAAAAAAAAAAGATATAGTCAATCTGATATCTTGTGACGAGGGAAAGCCTCTTTCACAAACACAAGTCCACCATGCTGGGAGAGGTGTGAGAGGGTCGCTCGAAGCATGCGGTGGAGGTTCAGATGCGTTCAATTTTTATTTAACCTGAACTGTGCATCAGGCCCTGAGTTCGTGGGAGACCCCGACTTCGTGATCTCTTGGATCGATCTACACATTTAATGTAGCTTGTCCTGCTGGATTGTTTTGGGGGATGCGTTTGTGTTCTCAGCCCACCTCATTGGCTTTCCAGGGCGGTGCCCTTCAGGAGAGGAGCAGAGAAGATGTGGCCCTCCCAAGTGCCCTTCCCTTGGCCGTCGTGAGGGTGTCCAGGTCTCTTGCTCGGCTTGGTGCTTTCCCACCCTCTCAGTATGAGACTGATTTAGCGCAGGCCCGTCTGACTTGGTCTCTGCAGGAAATGTTAATTAATGGGGGCTGCTATCATTCCTGGTCATCGCTCAGTCATTTAATTATGACTAATTGTTGTGGACGCAGTCAATGGCCTCCCGTGGGTCCCATTTACTGGACCTGCATACTCACCCCCCAGCTGCTGAAATGTGGGCTGCTAAAGTTCACAGACCCCTCTCTGGAGATCTGCCTCCTCCAGGAAGTGGCTCACCGCCCCCTGCCCCCAGCTGCTGCTGACTCAGGGGTACAAAAGACCAGCCCCCTTGCTTCTAATGGGGTCGCTAGGGTCCCGTTCATGCTCCAGAGCTCCTGTGAGACAAGCTGAGGTCCGAGTTCTTGTGGAGCCCTCCCCTGCCTGCCCTGCGCCCCTCGCTGGCTCTGTCCTGAGCACACTCCCAGGAAACACGCCAGTGAGAATTTCCTTCTCAGCATCTGTTTCTGGGGAGCTCACTCCCAGACACTGGCTGGTAACCAGGCCCCTTTTCTGGGTCCCCTCTGAGGGCGTTTTGTCTTGGAGATTCTGTGCTGGGGCTTCCTGGCGGTTGTTTTGTCAGTTTTGGTTGCAGAGCCTTCTCAGGCTAATGCAACACGCAGAAGCGTGGGCCCTGAATCACGGTCCTGGCTGTGTGCCGCTTCTTTCCTCCCGCCTCCCGCCGCTTCCTCTTTCCCTCCTGTCACCCCCAGTGAGCATCCTTTTCTGTGTGAAATTCAGCAGAAAGGGAAGAGAATTGAGCTCCAGATTGCCTTGGGGCCCATCTGAGCCTGGAGCCCGTGGCTGACCTCAGGGCTGCTCATGTGAACTCCTCATATCATTTCTGTTTCTCAGTATTGTTTCGAGGACCAGAGTGACTTGGCTGGGGGCGGAGTGTAGCAGCTGTCACAGAATCGCCTCTCAGTACACAGAGGCTGGGAAGATGTCCCCAAGGTCTCCTGGTTTTCCGCTCTCACCTGGGGCATCTGCCTTGTTGGTTATCACCCACCCAGGCCCTTTGGGGTGTCACTTTTTTTTTGTTTACATTGTTCTTTCTTCCTTGGTTACTCTTCCTTTTCTCAGTGAGTCCTAGTGAGGGTGATGACCACATGCCACCTCCTCCAGGAAGCCAGCCTGGCTCCCATTGCTTACTGGATGTGTAGGATCTGTAAAGTTTCTCTCCTTTACTGTTGCTGGCTTTGTGAATATGGGGTGACTGCCTGGTGCACTGTGCCACCTGCCCACCCCCTAGAGTCCTGTGCACATTATTAGTGCTTCATAGCTGGTGCCCTTCAGCTTGGCCAGCAGCTGGAAGAGTTAAGCAAATACCCAGCAAGCACATAAAATAAAGTAAGTGCAGAGCTGAGCAGGACGTGGTAACACCAGGCCAAGGGTAAATACATTCAGAAGGTCCTGTATGTGACTAGTGGGGGGCACGGTCACCTTATCTGGGGTACCTCCTGCTACCTGCCCTCCATCTGCCCCTGCCAGAGCTCCGCCCCAGAGAGCCGGGTTAGCCTGAACATAAAGCACCATCATGTCCCTGAAAATTAGGATCTAGGCTCAATTCCAAAATATGATTATTGCTTCCTGGGATCAGCCAGGAGGCGTTGACCTTTTAGCCACAGGCACCCACTGCTGTGGCCCAGAAGGTGCGTGGCCAGTGGGTAAGGGATCATCTGGTCTCTTCTCGTGTCCCGTCTCCCTCTGGCTCTGCCCTGTCTCTGGTTTGCCTCCTGCTCCCTTTGAAGGGACACAGCGCTGCTTGCAGCCTGGGCCGCTGCGGTGGCGGTGGAGGGGCCGAGGAGAAGCTCGTGTTCGCGGCAGTCCTCCAAATACAGCAGGGTTGGGCTGACCTTTAAATAGACGGGCTCCAGGCCACTCAGTTCCTGGAAGTTTGAAGAAAGTCAGCCTTTCAAGTGATGCGACTTCCAACCTCAGGAGAGATGCCTGTGTTTGTAAAAGCCATAATTGTGCGCTGCCTTTGCACTTCACTGCCTGTGGCCGCGCGGCCGCTGGGAGCCAGCATGCCAGGGTTAGGAGGGGAAAATCCTCAACTATTTTAATAGACCCTTCTTAGAAGCCAGATAAACATAGGTATTGTACTTTGCAGCAGAGGCGGGGGTGGGAAAGGGAGAGGCCTGGCATTGCATGAAAGGCCTTTTTAAGCTGAACTGATGCTCTTCTTTTTTATTTGTAAGCAAAGTTGGGGTGAGTGAAGATGCCAATATCTCCCTGGCTGCGTAGAAGCCCTGGGCTGCAGGTTCCTCATTCCTTCCTTGAGTCCTCAACACGACCCTCCCTTGCCCTCCCCCAGGGAGAAGCGTTTGGGTGAAGGTTATCACCACAGTTGATGTAGCTGATTTACTTCCTTCCACACAAACTTCCAACCAGCTCTTGCTTTGCAGTTATGCAAAAAAAAAAAAAAAAAAAAAAAGCATAATATGGATCTAAGCACGAGAAATATCAGGTCAGCCGAAATGGAGGGACAGGCTATGCAAAACAGTGCCCTGTAATCTTCCCAAGAGTCCAGCTCACTCTTGAGAGTTGAAGAAAGATGGAGAAACCTTCCAGATTGAGGGATTTGGCGAAGGTGTGATGACCGCCCGGAATGCTTGACTGTGCATGGCTGGTGAAGCTTGAATGGGTGTGAGAACGAGACGTTCCTCACTCTCAGTGATGGCCCCGCGCTGGGCGGTGGTGACTGGACATCGTGGTGACCACCTGGCACTATTTCCAGGTCTGGCATCATTGCACGGTTCACCTGGAAGTGGTGCAATGTTGTATCTGCATCTCATTAAAAAAGGCACTCTAGCACCAATAGTAATAATTCTTCGATTAACAAACCAATAGGGGGGAAATCCCTGTAGTGGAGAATTCTGACTTTTAAATGTACTTAAGTCTGGGAACTTAACCCTTCTCTCTCCTCGCTTTTCAGAATGTGCACATGCACAGGCTTACATACGTGTGTGGCGTGTCACAGAGATGTCACCTTGAGCCTATGGGGGTACAGTCCCTGGCCTGCCTCAGCTGTCGAGATTCAGGTGCAAGTATTTCCAAGCAGCTTGAGTTAAGGCAGCCAAGCCCCAGAGCAGTTGAACAGCTCACCCAGATCATGCAGCCAGGAGGTGCTGGCCCCCATGCACCCCAAGCCTCGGGACCACTTGTATATGGGGGGCAGAGGGAGAGAGTGAACAACCCAAATTGCACCCCCTAGACTCCGGGTCCATTTCATGCCTGGAGCGCAGCCAAGCCAGACTCCAGTAGTCCGCGCTCCGCACCACCCTAATAAAGCCAGTGTTTACCCTGGCTGGAGGTGCGCATCAGATGTTTTTGCCAATCCCCAAATACGGCCAGGTCCAGAGCGCGAGGGGTGCTCCTTACGTAAGGGCCCGGCGGTCCCCAGACGATGCACTTCCTCGCAGGCGGTGTGTCAGTGCCTGGCGACGGGTTACTCATTTCCTCCGGGAAACTTGGCATTGCCCCTAGACCCGTTTCCTCCTCCCGCCACATCCCGGGGCTTCCTCTCTTGAAGGTTCTCTAGATTCCCAGGAACACCACCACGGATGGCCTGGCCTTTATGACTGTGGCTGTTGATGGGAAGGGACATGGGGAGCAGCGCTGGTGTCCCCCTGGGCCTGGCATGCACCCAGCCCACCAGTTGCTGCCAGTGCCAGCGGCCAGGGGTCTGGCATGGTGGGAGGCGCCCCTGGGTTGAGTGACCTGGGTGCAGGTGGTGGCGCAGCCCTGCTGCAGCTCCTCCCCCCTTCCTAACGGTGTGCCCTGAGCCAAGAATGGGATTTAGATTTCCCTCCTTCCTCTGCCCCGTCTTGGCAGTGACGAGCAGGGGATGAGGGGTGAGAAAGGGGGACTTGAGAGGGCTTGTCCCACAGGGCGTGCACAGTGTAGAGTGTGAGATCTGTGGTTTCACAACTCTTTCCATCTACTTGGCAAAGGGCCGTGAAGCAGACGGCCCATTCTGGTGGTTGTACGGGGGCACCCCGAGCGATCAGGCCCTTAGAGCCCTTCACTCTGTGCCCCTTCCTCCCCAGGAAGGCCTGGGCTCCGGGTGGAGGGGGGTTGGCTGAGCGCTCCCAGGAACGAGCCTTCTAAGGGCAACGGGAGTGCTGGCCGCCTTCGCTCAGAGGCCCCCCAGTAGCCTGTGGCCAGTAAAGTCAGTGGGCATTTCTCTCGCCATCTGGGCTGGAGATGTCCCGACTGCCTCTGGTGTAGCTTCCTTCACCTCTGCAGTCTTCCCTTGAACTTCCCTTAGTCCCTTTCCAGCAGGATTAAGATTTTGTTCTTGGGGTGTAGATATCCCTTGAGGTCGGGGCTGAGGTTTACTTGTCAATGGTTTGCCAAGAACCTAGTGTTGGGGCACTGTTGATGCCAACCGGCTACTGCGTATGTGTTCTCCCTGGGCCAGATGGGGTTGGGGTGAAAATAGCTTTGTCCCATAGCTGCCCCTGGATGCTGCGGTATCCAGCCAGGCCCTCCTGCCTTTGCTCTTCCTTTTAAGCTGCTCCTCCCTTGGGAAGGAAGAAAATGGCTTCCCCTCTGTGCTGGCTGCTCCCCCATGCAGTGAGTGTCTAAGGTGTTTCTGGCTATTTGTTTCTGAAGGTTAATTCATTGGCTTTTGAGAGAGGCCACGTTGGTGAGTCTGCCTGTCTGCCCAAGTGTCTGTCTGCCTCATCTGCTTACACGCCCACCAGGCACTGCCATTTCTGGTATCTGCCGCACCAGGCCCCGGGGTGGGTGTTGAAGTCCATCCTCCCTGGGCCGGCCACCAGAGCGAGTGGGCAGTGGCCTTCTGTGTCGAGGAGGAAGTGAGCCCGGGCCCGAGATCATGCAGTTGGAGAATGTCAGGGTCACATTTAAACTCAGGAGTCTGCACAGACCGGGGAAGGCCAGGGGCCGCCGGGGGCACAGGGTGTGACTGGGTGCAGCACTGGAGGCGGCCACTTAACCTTGCTGAACCTCGGGTTTCTACCTGACAAATGGGGGGATAGTCAAATGGGGAGATGTGATGTGCCTGCCCCTCGGGGTCATTGTGAACCTCCACCAAAGGCTTGTGGTCTGCGAAGTGACCTCAGCACAAGGCACCACCCCCACCGCCTTGCCTTCTAGGACGATTTTGGTTATGGGGGGCTTGACAAGGCCTGGGGTGACTCATGGGGTGCCGACTGATTCTGAAAGGTGTCAGTAGGGCAGAAGATTAGGCGGAGGAGGCTGGAGTTCCCCAGCGATCTGGGGTGAGCTCTGGGCAGACATTGTTTCTCTGAGAAGGCTGAAGTCCAACTGAGCCCCCGCCAGAACCTTCCTCTGCAGTGAGGAGCTCCCCACCCTGGCAGCCCCTGCCTTTGTTTTGCTTTGCTGGTCTTTCTCAGAAAGGAGGAAGGCTGTGCTGGGTGTGGCCCTGGCTTCCTATGGCTGTCTCGAGGCTGGCCGGGCTCAACATGACTTGCCTCCTGCTGGCGTTGGGCACTGGCCAGGTCTCCGTGCCCTGGAGCTACCCTTGGGGGCCAGGGAAGGCAGTCAGCACCACTAGGCAGTATGTGGGGCGAGGCTGCCTCCAGGTGAGGGGCCCTGGGCATTGTCGAGGGAGCCCCCCTGAAGGCAGCCTCAGTAGCGTTTTCTCCCCGGCCTACCTGGGATCACAGTCTTCTTTGTGACCTGGCACAGCTCTTCCCTCTGCAGACCACCTGCCCCCCAGAACTGCCCTTTCTTTTTGGATCCCTGCTTGTCTTTAGTTGGACCCCGTCCATAAAGGAGGCGCCTGAGGGTCACCCCATGGGGTCAGCCGTGCCCCCTGGGGAGTCTTGCCAGGAAAGGATGTGCTGGCCAGGAGTCCAGCCCCTGCCCCATTTCACGTGGGGTCGCAGAGGCTTGCAGGCGGCAGTCCTGAGATGGTCTTTGCTGTCCGGCTCAGCCCAGTTGCTTGCGGGCAGCTCTCGGCCTTGGCAAGTGCCTGAGATAGCAGAGCAAGGAGCTACCACATCCCGAGCGCGTAGCTGTGCCGCGGACATCATGGTCCTGAGCATGGGACAAGGTCCTTGTGCCCATAGCATGGACCTGAAGCTCCAGAGGGAAGGGGTCCTTCTAGTGTCACTCACTGAGAGAGCGACAGCCGGATTTGGGACCCAGATAGCTCTGTCACCCAGGTCATGACCTTTTATATGCTCCATCCAGCCCAGAGCCTGCCCAGGGCCAGCGCAGGAGAGCTGGGTCCTGCTGCTTCTCCTCTCGGGCCTCGTCCTGGTTCTCCCGGGACAGGTCTCTTCCACGCCAGGCGGAAGCCTCCAAACACCAAAGTAACCTCCTCAAGGAACCCCTTTGGGGTGTTTAGGGTGTGACATGTCTTTGCTTAGGGGTGGATGTGGGGTCTGGGGCTCTCATTCTCCCTTCCATCAGCCTCCCTGGCCTGCTCAGCTGGAATGAGAGTTGTGAGCAAAGTGCAGAATCTCAGCACTTTCCAGGCAAGTCTGTGGCTGCCTGTGGCTACAGGCCTCTGAGTTCCATCCTTGGACGGAGGAGCCCAATCACCTGCTATTTCTTCTTGGACATGCGGACTCCTTTCCAGTGTTCAGGGTGAAAATGAGTAACTTTCATGGTTCTGAGGGGCCCGGTTGTGAACGAAGGACCTTACTCATGGCTGTATCCATGGCCTCCAAAAACACATCTATTTGAAAGCTCCCTGGAATCCCAATTCCTGAGAGGTTAAATGGAAGATTCCTTTGGGGTTCTGACTTTTTTTCCCCAAATGTTTAAAGAAAAAAGTAAGAGCCGTTTGCATTCAAAGCTGCCAAGCTGGGAATGGGTTGAGCTTCCTTAGAAATGAAAGAAAATCCCAGTCTAGCTTTATATACTGGCCATTGGGCATTTGTAGGACTTTTGTAGGACATCCTGGTATCTCTGCCTGGAAGATATATGGAATGCACCTTCTAGATGCAACATATCACCTCAAACAGCTTCCTTGCATGGTCCTGCCACAGAGAGGTAGACAGGGCAGGCATGAGGCCCATTTTGTGGGTGAGCAGCTGAGACTGCCTGGGGTTGAGTGACTAGGGGCTGCCTGCTGTTGCCAAACCCGCCTCTCTTTTCTGTTTTTTTTTTTTTTGGTCTGTGAGGTCAGGTTTGCTGTGCTATCTTCTTGCGTCATTGTCCTGTCTACCCAGGCTTCCTGGTGATGGAGGAGCAAAGCGCTGGTGTGTTTTGGCAGCTCAGTGACCCTTCCCTCCTGCCTTCTCTTTAACCAACAGGTATTAAGAGTCCATGATGCCAGGGTGTTCACCGGTGCTGCTGCCCCTCGCCTACACCCTGATCTGGGAAGGGAAGTTGCTCCAGCGAACAGCACACATCTTCACAAACTGGTGAGACAGCGTAAGGCTGAGGGCGGCAGGGGGGCCCTGTGGCTGGAAGGCGGCATTTGGGGGCTAGCGCTGAGCACGCTCCTCAGAGCCGTGTCCCAAGGTGCCCGGTGCTGGTGCCCGCAGTGCACACCTGTCATGGTGGAGTCCTGCTAAGCGGGGCCAGAGTCTAGGGGGCCTCTTCCTAGAGGTATAGAGCAGGTGGTCAGTCCTCCAGAGGTTTGCACTTTACCTCGAAGGACACAGATCTGGAGAAGGGAAAGAACTTGCCCAAGGCCGCATGCTGCTGGAGACAGTACAGGCTGGCTCAAGGTCAAAGTGTAGGTCTGTGCATTCCTCGCTTATATTGTCCTTTTCCTTTCTAGTGGTTAAGTCCAGCAGCTCCTAACTGGTGGCATCACAGCTTGCATTTCCCTCTTGGGAGTGATATTCAAAATATCTAGGCCTGAGCAAACAGGTTGGAGTTCCGCCTGCTGTGCAAATCTTGCATTTGTGAAGGTCAAGGGGAACATGACCTTGGAGACAGACCCAGGGAGTGGGACAGTCGTCGTCCCCTGGGGAAAGCAGCTCTTCATCAGCCACTTCCACCACGGTGAAAGCATTTCAGTACTTTAATTACATTACTCAGGGTGGAAGTGCCACGTCTGGTCTCCCCAGGAGGGGGAAGGGCAGGACTCTTCTCTTAGTTTCCTGAGATACGGTGTAATTATAACAGTTTTTTTTTTTTTAATAATTCTTTTTAAGAATCAGTTTTAGGTATTTAAAATAATAACCGTGTCTTTAAGATGTTAAACTCCAGGTACAGTAAGTGCAAAAGGCAAGCTCCGTGTTGCCATCTGGGAAGGGGATTTGGATCTCACCCCCCGAGGCTGAGCAGGCCAGAGGCCCCTGCTGCTGTCGGGGCCCTGCTTTGCGCCTTGTTGCCTGTGGGGCTGGGCACTGACACTTGGACTCTCGGCTGAACCCTAAGTGTGACTGCGAATGCCTTTCACGACACAGCATATTCACTTCCCGAGGCTGCCCCGAACACATGACCACAGCTTAGCGCTCACCCAACACACATTGTGAAGCTCTTTATAGGACGGCGGCGTGCTCTGTGGGTCAGATGCCCGACACGGCCTCCCTGGGCTGAGCAGGGCACCTGCAGCTCTGCTCTTTTTGGCCATGCTAGGGAGAGGATCTGTTTCCGTGCTCATTCTGGGCGCTGGCAAGTCCCCTTCCTGGTAGCAGCAGGACCGAGGTTCCCGCTCCTTGCTGGCTGTCCGTGGATAGCTGTGTCCAGTTTCCAGAGCCTCCTCCCTCCATGGCCAGATCCAGCTGGGACGGGTTGAGTCCCTACATGATTCCAATATTTTCTCCCCCCGCCTTCTCATCTCTAACCCCTGCGGGAGGGGAGGGTGTGGTGGGAGAGACCCTCTGATTTGAAGGACTCCTGTGATTAGATTAGGCCCACTGGCAATCCAGAGCAAGCCCCACCTCCAGGTCCTTAATCTAAATGACATCTGCAAAGTTCCCCTTGTCATAGGAGGTAGCGTGCGCCTGGTTCCCTGGAATTGTTACTGGACACACTGAAGGGGACCCCAGGACCTCAAACCTCGCATGCCCTAAATGGGTCTGCCCCCAGCTCATGAAGACAAAACATACTCTTAGTGCTTAAGACCTCCCATAGAAAAGGACTTTAACAGAATCAGTGTGCAACAGAGAGAAGAAAGAAAAACAGTTTCCAAATAAAATACAAGTGAAGAGAGAAGAATAAAAAACAGTTTCCAAATAAAATACGAGTGCTCAGCCAAACAGGGTTGACCCAAAGCAGGGACACTGAGGCCCGAAAGCTCAACCTAAGGTGCTTTCTGGTGGGGACCCATGGGGATGGGGCAGAAGGGGCCGGGCAAGTCTGGAATGAAGAGAGCAAAATCAAAATACGAGTCAAGATGGGCCTCTCAAACACATCTCCCCCAAATATCTCCTTCCACGTCCCCCAAGTCCCTGTGCAAGGCCAGGCCGAGACGCAAACACGACTTCTTCTGCACACGCGCTTCTGCCCCACCGCCTCCTGCAGCTCTTTTCCCTGTTAGCTTCTCACCGCTCAGCTCCTCCCTTCTTTGGGTGCCACAGGGAACATGGAGCCTCCCCTTTTAGACGACACTGCTACAGAATTAGGATGTGGACATCTTTATTTTGGCGGGGGGACATTATTTTGCCCACCATCCTTCACAAGGGTGCTGTCAGGGTTAAGTGACCTGGTGCATGTAAAGCGCTTAAAATATTAACTTGAACCCTCTGAAATTCCATTGTTCAGCTGTTGACGTCCAAAAGTCAACGTAATAGTATCTGGTCTATAGTAAATCTTCGCTGAAATTTTGAAAGTCATTTATTGGCATTATGATTTTGGTAGTATAATATTTATGGGAACATCCTGATATACTCTTGATCATTAGATATTTAAAAAATTATGGTCTTCTGATCTGGCTGAGGGGGGTCATGCATGTCCCTCTTTGCTTCCTGCCTTCCATCTGGCTCACTGTCCAGTCCGCAGCTCCTGTTCCCGGCCCCCAGCTGCCCGGAAGTGCCCCCTTGCATCCCCAAGCCCGAGGCAGCACCAGCCCAGCTCTGGACGTGAGCATGAAGTGGGGCCATCTCCCACTTGGAGACCCACGAACCCTCTTATTCTTGGGGACCTTCCCCTTGCCCCCGCCTTTCCTTGAGCCTTTGCCTTTCTGAACCAGCCCTGGAGCACACGGCCCGCACAACCTCTGTTCAGGGCTCACTGACACCAGGGCTCCCTCCCTCCCCCCACCCAGGCCCCCACCCCACTGACTTTGGGTTGCCCTTGGAGTGTGATTCTGTGTCCAGAATGCTAACTCCCTGCATGTGGACCCCACAGACCCACAGCATGCGCCTGGATGGGACGTCTTCGCTCCTGGGGCCTCGTCTGTCCAGGGGTGTGGTTGTATGCTCGGGAATACGCACAACTTGCTTAACGGGGTTGAGCTAGCAAGTCCCTCCGGTCCGTCTGCCCATGACTGCAGGGAGGCTTTACACGCCGTTCTCTTTATGACCCCACCGCCGCCTGTCCCGCAAGCGCCCTCTTCAACCCAAGAACGGCCCCCTTTGGGGACAAGATTGCCCAATGTGCAGGTAGCGAAACTGAGGCCAGCGTGTGCGTGTGGCATGCCCGAGACCACACCAAGTCCGAGCGACTGGCATCAGCAGTGAGTTGGAGGCGTCGGGCCCGGTGGCGCCGGACTCAGACCCGTGTTGCTGGCGGGTCCGTGGTGCTGGTGAGCAGAGTCTCCGCTTTCCTCCTCGACATCCTGCAGCCTGGGCCCTGCAGCCGCGCAGCCTGCTGCTCACTCTCACTGGTCCAGCTTATCAGATGGTGTCGGGAGGGCTCTGTGGGCCGGGCGGGCATGCAATTGCCACCCTGACTCTGGTTTTTCTGCCACAGCTGTGCCGGGGTTTTGCATTTTTTAAAATGGTGACCCAAGTTCCGTTCTGGGGCATCCGGCATTTGGGGGCAGGAGGGCCCCACATGGAGACAGAGGCGGCCAGCCCTGCCCCGGCGGCCCATGGTGCGGGGCGGGAGGACGGGACCATCTGGCCGCCTGGGTGCCCCTCGCTCGCAGGCGGCCCGGCCCTTTGAAGCCGTTTTAAGACCCATTTGGTAACTTGATTTGGAAAGTGGGATCGATGACTCTGAGGGCACAGACTGCTCGTTAGCGGCCTTCTGGGCCCCGCAAATTGAGTTAAGTGGATGAAGTCGGCTTCAGCTCTCCCTGGACTTGTGGCTGAGGTCCAGCCCCTTTGTAAGGGGACCCTCTCCTGGGCAAAGGACTCTGAAAAGCTTTCCGGGGAGTCCGGTGCTCTGTTTTCATCTGTGAATTCCACGTCCCCTGCAGGGCTGGGCAGTGGGCCAGGAACACCTACACGCGAGCCAGGGGTGGGCTGGTGCATCTCGGAGGCTCTAGGACAGAGGGACCAACAGTGTGTGGTTGTGGCACTTCCCAGGGCTCCTTAGCCTTCCCCACCTGCCGCACCCCATTGCCGACCACTCGGGCTTATACCCAGGGCTCATGCACACTTGGCTGCCTCGAGGGCCACCCTCCCCTTCCCAGGCACTGCCACCTCCCTTCAGAGGGACCAGGGACTTTTGCTGCCCCCAGCTGTGCTCTGGAGCCCCACTGTCCCTGCCCATGCTCGACACGGCATATTGCACCCTTTTGCTGGTGGGTTCGCTGCTGCCCAGAGGCTGTGTCCTGTTCACGTGCAGTCCCTGCCCGGTGAGGAAGAGACCCCGAACCACCTGAATCATAGACCCCCCGGAAGGTTGGGGGGTGCTCATCCTGGCTCATCTGAATGTCAGCTCGCTCTTGTCCCCCAAGGAGCCTTGGCTTTGGAGCTCCTGCTCTATAGTCTCTCTGCTGCTGAGCCCCAGGGAGGACTGGCTGCAAGGGAATGACCGCACTACCCTGTCATTCATTTTTTCACCCTTCACCAAACCCAGATTTCACAGCGGACCCAGCAAGACGCAGAGGCACAGGGCCTGACCTCTGAGGTCCGCTGCCCTTTTTTTGCTGTGTGGCCCAAGGAGAGACCCGTGGGTTTCTGAACCTTGGTTGATTGAAAAGAAAGAAAGTGTTTCGAGACAGCAGAGCCTTCCGAGGCAGAGCTGGCTGGGGGCTGGTGTGGACCAGGCCGACTGCTCTGCTGCTCAGTCTGCCTATGCTTTGAATTTTGAATTTGGAGACCAGGTGTGTGGGGAGAGAACTGACAGCGCTTGGTTTTTCTGCGGTTTCTTACTCAAACTTGCCGAGCAAATAGGATGCACCGGCCATTGCATCATTTCCATCCACCTGGTCGAAGTGGGATGGAGTCCTGAGTGGGATGGAGTGGCCGGCAGCACGGCCCAGAGGCTGCCGCGGGCCTGTAGTCTGCTGGCGAAAGGAGCGGAGGATTAAACCTTGCAGGAAGGTGACCTCCAAGCCACAAAGAAAGCCTCTTCCAGCCTGGATGTATCCAGGTGACCTTGTCCCTCCCAGAGATAGGAAGGGCATAATCTTTATTGCTGAGTTAACTGTCCTGTGCAGCTGAGAAAGTGCTGATTCTGAAGAAGAGTGAGGAGAAGACTCCCTGGAGGGCGATAGCAATAATACCAAGGAGAAGAGTGGTGCCCGCCCTTGCACTGAGCACTTGCTGCCGGTTAACCCCACTCTACAGATAAGAAAGCCAAGTACAGAGCCGTGTTCCGGCCACAGGGTGCAGGGGTCAAGGCTTGGGAATGGGGCCCTTTTTTCTTTTTTTTTTTTTTTAAAGATTTATTTATTGATTGATACAAGCATTGGGTACAGTCAGAAGCGCGGGAGGGTGAGATAATTCACCAGAGCCAGAGCGGGGAGCAGAGCAGGCAGAAGGACTGAAGTACACTGCTGAGGGGAGCAGCGGGCGGCAGGAGAGGTCTGCGCGCCGTGTGGGACCCTCCTCCGGTGTCCGGGGAGCAGCTGGGGATCGAACCGGCGCTGCAGAGGCTGCGGGCAGCTTCAAAAGCCAGCGCTCAACCGCTGCGCCACCGGGGAGGCCCGGGGCCCTTTTTTCTATCTGCGAATATTTATATACTAACCCCCTGGCAATGGGCAAAGAGACACCTGATTGGTGGTGTTATTCTTCTATCAATCAGGGGCAAAGCAGATGCACAGCCCTTTGTTCATCCTAGCTTGATGCCTGGGTGGTGGCCAGAGCTGCTTCATGCCTAGGGCACATGAAAAAAAAAATTATATACTACGTGGGCATTAAGGTGTGGACTTTCAGGCTCACGGCGACTTTGTGGCATGGCGAGATCACGTTGTTCACGGCGTGCTTCTTCTTCGCGACAAGCGTGAGCTTTGCCAAAGGCCTTTCTGTTGCCCCTCCTAACACTAGGTGGGTATTTTCTTCAAATTGCACCTGAGGAAACAGGCTGAGAGAAGTCAGGCAGCTCACCTGAAGCCACACAGCTGGGGTGAGTGGATCCAAAACCCTGTATGTCTGGCTTTTAATATCTTGTGTTATTACTTTCATTCCCTTGTTGGGGAAGAATTGGGCGAAGGGAGGGCAAATGATGGTGAGAGCAAAGAGATCTTTCCTGTCCATCTCCTGAGGGCAGGTGGACACAGTCGGGGCAGAAACACAAGTTTATGCTGGTTAGGACAGGTCATTTCTGGGACTCTGTAATCTGTCCATTCTGACTGCTCGGTCCCCTCCCTCTCCCAGGCTCACCCCACTTCTTGTTGAAACGGACCCAGCACACAGTGCACCTGCTGGGTTTTACAGCGCAGGCCGTGGTTTCCCTACCTGCACGGGGTGTGGTAGCTGCTGTTTGATTTGCATTTGGGAGAACGGGAGAATCAGGTAGAGACTCGGCCCCTCTGCCTCTTCACAGCTCTCACACCTGGGCAGGACTCTGGGCCTCTGTGTGTGCCGAGGGCCTGTGGGGGCTGAGGCAGGTGATGGGATGCAGAAGAGGCAGTTCCCAGTCACATGGCAACTTGCAGGTGTCTTCTCCCCTCTTCTGTGACCCCCAGCAAAGCACCCGTGCTTGACACTGGTTGTGCCTTCTCGTGCATGGCATCTGCCCTCCCGCTGGAAGCAGTTGTCCCGTGAAGGAGAACATGGTTGACGCTGTCTTAGTACCCAGCCTTCCCTGGCCCTGTGTCGGGCACAGATAGATCCTGGGTTTTGGGGTGAAAAAGACCCCCTTCTTCTGAATACTCTCTGGTTTCTTAGGGAGGAGAACTCATAGGCAGCTCTTCTTGCTTGTATCCCAATTCTGGGTAGAAGGACAGAGGTCTCCCCTGGATTTCTCCTTCCCAGCCCAGGATTTTCTGGCTGAACTGTGGCTCCTCCCAGATTCTTCTGTTGAAGTCCTGACCCCCAGTACTTTAGAATGTACCTGCTTTTATGTTAGCATGTATCCGAGGGGTACCCCGGGACCTCCAAACTTGCAAGCTCTAAAACAGGGTTCTGCCACCCACAGCGTAAAGACAAAGTAGACTCTTAGTGTGATAAATCTTTACTAGAATTAGTGTGCATAAGGAGAGAGAGAAGTTTCCCAATAAAATACCCCAAATTACCCAGTCCCTGTGGGTGAGTGCTCGGCCAAACAACGTAGGCCTGAAGCTTGTCACAAATCTAAGGCACCTCCTGATGGAACCACAGGGAAGGGGTTTTGAAGCCAGTCCCAGAAAGCTGGGACAAAAGGAGAAACCACGTCAGCTAACAGCTGCCGTTGTCAGCCCCCCCACGTGTCTCCTGCGAGTGTCTCTACATAGCTCTCCTCCATGTGTCTCCCCCAAGCACCCTAAGTCCCTCTTGTGGGTCCAAACCTGAGAATCCAGCGTGCCCTTCCTCCATGTGTCTCCTCCAGAGCCCACCTGCCTTCCCTGTTATGGGGCTTCACCTGCGCTCAGCTGCGCCCCCAGTTTCCAGGAGCTCGTCCAAGAGCTTGTGACTGGCTTGGGAAACACGGTGCCTCCCCTTTATACAGATGTCCTGTGTCACCTAGAGGTTGCATCATTATGTTAAATGAGGTCTTCAGGGTGGACTGCCCTCCAATATGACTAGGGTCTATACAAGAAACAGAATCTAGGGTGCCAGGGCACAGACACACCCAGAGGGAGGACCACGTGACGATGGAGGGGGATCCTCAGAACAAACCAGCCCGCCGACACCTTTAGCCTCCAGAATGGTGAGAGATGCTTTTCTGTAGAGTAAGTCTCCCAGCGGGGGGTCCTTGCGCAGCCACCCTTAGCACTCAGCCCCCTGAGCACCCCCTGCTTCAGCTGTGGAAAGGGGCTCCCGGCTTTTGCCTCGCGGGAAGGTGAGGGCCCCCGAGAACAGGTTGCGGACACCAAGCACTTCTCTTGGCCAGTCCCTATTCTAAGGCTTCCCGAGTCTGAACACACTTAACTCCTCGTGTGTAGCCTTCTTGGGGAGGATGTTGGTCCCATTTTATGGCCGAGGAAAGCGGGGTGCACCGCTGTTAGCTTGCCTGATGGAGCAGCAAGTGGGGCCCTGAGCGGCCTTGGGAGCCTGGTGTTGGTGTCTGGCGTGGCTTCCCGCCCCGGTTCACCTCATCACAGTGTGGGGAGGACCCAGCGCAGCGGTGCCGGGCCCGTGGGACACACTGCAGGCAGACCTGGGCCGGATGCCTTCTTCTGCGCTGAGTTGGGGATGTCTGGACCCCAGGAGCTCTGTGCATGTGTCTGTCTGTCTGTCTCTCCTGTTTTTTTGGTCCCAGCCCCCCCTTGTCGCCTCCATCAGCCTCCTGATTGCCTTCCCACCGCATCCCTGGTCTTCACCGACTTGGCTCCTGCCCCACAGCCCAGCCTGGCACTCAGACCTGCCGGCTGTGGGAACACCTCAGCGGCTGCTGCTTTCTGGGCGACACGTTCCGTGACTCAGTCCTCCTCCTGGCTCCAGCCCGGTCTGCTCACTTTTGGCAAACTCGAGGAGTCTGAATCTCTGCCTCTTGTCCCAAGCCTTGCTCATCACCGACTGAGTTCAGGCCCCGGGGACGGGAGGCCAGGCCTGGCTCCGTAGTTACCCAGGCCTTACGGTAAAAACACATCACCCTGACTGCGGGCCAGCCCAGGCATCGGCCCAAGCGGCCCGCCCAGCAGCTGGGTCCCGCCGGCGTCTCTGCCTGAGTCACTGGCCGGAGAGCCTCCTCTGCGGGCCCCTTCCCCTGAAGGCCCAAAGCCTGGAAAAGCTCGGTGCAGAAGATGTGGACTCCCTTCCCATGTCCATCATCCGCACCTTCGTCCACTGGGCGCGTAGTGAGCGCTGGACACAGAGCTTAGCTCTTGCACACACCTTCTCCTGCGCTCGGGGGCAGCTGTCTGCCAGGCTCCCTCTTCCTGCCCAATGCACTGATACTACCCCTAGGCAGTGCTCACCTGTGCTGGGTTCTGCTGTGAGCCGGGTACCTGGGTTTGCTCCCGTGACGCTGCAGCTTATACTGTGAAGACTGACTGCGCCCCTGACTGGGGGGTGTGGAGACCTGGGAGTTTCTGGGTCCCCAGCTCCTGCATGCACCGTCTGCTGAGCCCTGTACAGGGCCATTGGAGCGGGAGAAAACGTGCGCCGAGCCCCTGTTTGCCCCCAACACACCTGAACTGACCAGGACCCCAACTCAGGGCATGGCCATTCCTAGTTGCTGCCTCCGTGGAGTGAACTGGGGCTCTGGGGTTTCCCGTTTGCTTTAATGGTCACTGGATGCAGAGAGCAAATTTGCTTAAGGGACTTTTGGGGGTGGAGATAGTTGGGAGTCACTGGGGGGGCAAAATGGGTCACTAGAACTCCAGGTCGACCTGGGCAGGGCGATCTCCACCCAGGGAGGCCTGGGCCTGCCTGCCTTCATGTTCCCTTCAGCCCCCGGGGTTCAGGTTGCAGCCTGGGGACAGGCCAGCGCTGTCACTGGTCTCCCTGGTGGCCAGCGTCGCCCCTCCCATTTGCCTTCCGCGGTGACCCAGAGGAACAGCCTCCCGCCACGAGGTGGGGGCATGGGATGGTGCCGTCTGCTCAGCATTTTCACAGTTAATGAAACATTTCACAGGCATGATCTCATTCCATTGAGCAATCACCTGGGCATTCAAGCCCCCGTTGGACCGAAGGGGAACTGAGGCTTCTGCAGAGTGGGAAAGTGTCCTCCTGAGGGCCATCCGCATGCATCTACCCTCCATGCCCATTCCTGAAGCCAAGGGCCCTGCACAGGGAACTCCAGGGCCCGGGGAGCCTGGAAGGTGTCTCTAGCCGGATTATGGGTAGAAGCCTGGGAGGGCCGAGGGGTGATGCAGGCTGGGCGGTCCTCCCCGAAGATACTGTCACAGCATGGGGTTGGCTTCTTAGGGCACTGGTGGCCACAGGGCCATTGTGAGAGGGAGGCCGAGTGAGGACTCCCAGAGGCCTGCAGCAGAGGGGTGCAGTCATTGCAGCAGCACCCCTTCTCCTGCGATTCTAGGCACAGCCTCCCAGGGCAGAACTGCGGGTCCCTTGTCCCAGGAGGCAGCCCTGGGCTGACTGCAAGCCCCCATTCTTTCCTCCCTTCTCTGCTCCTTTGAAAACCAAAAACAGAATTCCTTGAACGTTGTTCTAGGAAATTTATGTTTTAAAAAATTAATCTCTCTCTGGATGCCTAGCTTGTGACAGCTGGGAATTCAAGAAACAGACGTGGGTCTCTGTCACCCAGGCAGGTTCAGAAAGGCTGCCCCCACCTTGGTGTTGGGGGGAGCGAGGGGATCCCGCAGTTTCACTGTCTCAGCAGAGATGGAAGAACCTGTTAACCTGCCTTAGAAGCTAATAAAAAAGATCCCAGTGAGCTCATGTCTGTTAAAGCCCTTTGAGCTCCCTGCGCGATGGGGCTGTCTTCACACACGCCGTTGTTACTGCCTACTCAGCGCCATGTCCCCGGGGCTGCGAGGCCGGCTGCCAGCCCCCCGGCCCCCTAGTGCATTCCACTTGGTGCTCCTTTTGATTCTTGAAGACCCACCTTTTTAAAACATGCTATCCTGGAATGGACTGGCCTCTTTGGGGTGCTTATTTTGGGCTAGGCTTTTGTCATGCGGGAGCTCCTTTCAACCTTGCGGCCATCCTGGGAAGCAAGATGTATGCATAACCTCATGTTCAGGTGAGACACCCGAGGCTCAGACTGCAGAGGTCAGCATGGTCACCAGCTGAAAGTGGCCAGCAGAACCTGTGCCCTGCAGCAGTCACACCTGTGTTTTCTAGGCCCTGCTCTCCAGTGAGAAGCCTCTGTTTTGCCCTTCCTTAACTGGAGGAGAGGAAGAATTTGCCTGGAATTTGGCCCTGAGTTGATGGTGATATGTGTTCTTTATTTTTTTATTATTTTTTAAAGATTTATTTATTTCTATACAAGAGCTGGGGTACAGGCCAGAGGCGCGGGAGGGTGAGAGGATTCACCAGAGGCAGAGCGGGGAGCAGAACAGGCAGACAGACACAGACACTGCTGAGGGGAGCAACAGGCGAGGCAGGAGAGGTCTGCTGCACCATGTGGGACCCTCGCTGGCTGGCTGGGATCGAACCTGCACTGCAGAGGCTGCGGGCAGCTTCACAGCGCTGCTATCAACCTGCTGCGTCACCGGGGAGGCCCATGTGTTCTTCACTTTTGCAGCAAACATTGGATTGGCTCTCTCTGTCCCTTTGAATTGTTCCGGGGAACAGCAGCCTTCCTCTGCTGGGAGGTAACCCTCCACCCCTGGCCCCGCAGCTGCTCTGCAGGAATGCCTTCACTTGTCTCTTTGCATGAGATCTGAGTGCAGTGGGCCTTGAGGTTGCAGACACCAGGCTGTGGCTGCCCTGAGACCCTGACCCAGCCCCACCTCAGCTGTCACTTCTGCAAACATCAGGCTCTTCAGGATTCCTTTTTCCGAGGGTGGCTATGGAAAGAAGTAGAGGTAGAGGTAGAATATTTCGTATGGGCCACCCCCCTTTCCAGGAACTTTTACTATTTGGTCAGGCGGGAACGGCACCATGACTACCCTTCTAGCTCAGCAGGAGATAGTTGAACACGTATTTTGCACCCATTTCACAAACCAGGAAGCTGAGACTGAAGCTCAAAGTTACAGAATTGAGGTGACTTCAGAGGATGAAACGCTAAACCTTCCCTCACTAAAAATCTCTGTGGCCCATGTCCATGTGGATATCCTAGATGACGGACTTATTTTCAGATGACGGATAAGTGGTCCAGAGCTGCCGGGCTGCCCTTTCTGCTCCCCAGTGGCATTCCAGTACAGAAGACGCATGTGTGTAGGTGAGGTTTGACCCAGGCGGGTGGGCTGCAGGACTTGGAGAATACAACCCACCACATTCAAATGTTAGTCAACTTGAATGACTCTTTGTTAGCTACTATCAAATAGGCCACAAACATATGCAGAAATGAAAACAAAAATGGGCTTTTGTCATTTCTTGGCAAGAGAAGACTTGTCAGTGGGGGACACAGTGACCCTCTATTGCTCAGAATCTTTCTTGTGGGCCTTGGAATATTATTCAAGGATCATTCTTCGCAGTGAGAGACCCCACAATGCCTGTATTGTAACTAGTCATTGGTAGGGACCTTTTGGAAGACCTAGTATCTGGTTGAGGCTGTGTGTCTGCTGTGACTTTGACTCAGTGTGTGCCCAGCCCCTCTCCACTTCTATGCGTGTTGTGTCTTCTGACCCCACAGAGCCTGTAATAATGGGAATCGCCTGCTTCCTACAGAGCAGCAAACTGATGTCCATCCAGGAGCGGAAGTAGTTTCCCCGAGATCGTACTGTTTCAGAGTAAGGATTCAAGCCTTAGGGAGACTCCTCCATTAAGCACATTGTCCTGAGCTGCTGCTGACTTGGTCCCAGGGATGCTGAGTGTCGTGTGTGTGTGTGTATGTACATGTGTGTGTGCCCTGGGCCAGTGTGTTATGTGTGTGAGCATGTTTTCGCCTCAGCACAACCCCTGGGCTCCTCCTCCCTCTTTTGAAATGTTTGAGTGAGCCATGGTCCTGAATTCATGGTGATTTGAGATTTTAGAAAGGCCACATTGTGCCCTTGTCATCACATGTGTCATGGACTGGACTGTATGTTCCTCTGCCCCAAGCTCATGTGTTCAAGTCCTAACCTGCAGTCTCTCAGAATGTGACTGTATTTGCAGATAGGACCCTTAACGTGGTTACTACGTAGAAATGAGGTCATGGGTTGGTCTTGGTCCAGTTTGTCTGGCATCCTCATGAGGATCAGGGACAGCAGAGATGTGCACACAGAAGAAGGGCCAGGTGAGGACACAGCAAGAAGGCCATGCTGGGAGAGCAGCCTCAGGGCAGCCCAGCCTCGCTGATGCTTCTGTCTTGGACTTCCAGCCTCTGGAATTGTGAGATAATACCTTTCTGCTGTTCAAGCCCCCAGACTGTGGTGTTTTGTAGTGGGTGCCCTGGCTGACTAATGCACCCCGTGACCGGAGCAGTGCCATGAACCTAGGTCTGCAAGCTCTGAAGGGAAAACTATTCATTTCATGCTAAGGGGAGAGTCAATAAAGGCAATAAATAGACTCAAGCTACTTCGTCAGGGTCCACCATTACCAGGCATGTTGATCTAGGGAGCACCTTTGATTAGGGAATTGTGCACAAGAGTCTCTATAGCAGCATTTCTGTCTTGCAGATGAAAATCCAGCCTCCGAGAGGCTTAGTAACTCGCCAAGGTGCCCAGCTGCTTGGTGCAAGACTGAACCTCCATAGGTGGGCTCCAGAGTTGGGAATTCATCCCCTGGACCTCCGGACGGAGATTGCTTGGGGCCATGTCCTCGAGGAGCTCTGGGATGTAGACTAGAGAGCCAGCGATGACAGTGTGCTGGACTGGGATGTGAGAAGCCTGTCTGGGCCCCCGGTCAAGTCGGGAGAGCCCCAGCTTTGCCCCCAGTCCCAGCCGCACTCGGCTCAGCCCCACTGAAGGACAGCACAGAGCCGGGCTGGAGGGGCTGGGGCAGTGGTGGCGGCCGGGCGTGGGCCAGCCCTGCTCTGTCCAGCGCCATCAAAGGCTGTCTCTTGGCTGGCACGGTGGGAGCAGCAGGCCACCGTGTGTGCTCCGGACAGAGGCTGTCTGTCCTTCCAGACAGGCAGGCACAGGCAGGGCTCTGGCAGGGCCAAGGACTGCCGCCTCTCCCCCGTCTTCTCTGGCAAAGGGAAGACAGCCCTTAGGTCTAAAATTTATTCAAGTCCTACATTTCTCTGCAAAAGATGCAGACGGCTGGCTTTGAACCTGGGTTGGAATTCACCTTTGTGTAGAAGCTTGTTCGTTTTACTCCGTTGATTTTTCTTTTAAAGAATTGTCATTTCCTAGGCTTTGTGCTCTCTTCATAGGCGTGATGATTAGTCTCATCATCACCTACGTGATTGGTTTTTATTTCTCTTTATGGAAGTTATGCAGCAGTACTGGCCACTGTGCACAGTGCTTTAATGCTTTTCAAAGAGATTTTTCAACCACTGTTTGTTACTTCTACCTTATCTGTTATTATCCCTATTTGTATAAATATGAAAATTCAAGCTCAGAGATGTCAAGTAACTGGCTCAGGGTTGAACAGCTTGGGGAAGGTGGAGGCAGATTCAGAGCAGATACTCTACTCCCGGGCACTGGGATAGCACATGGGGGGTGTGTGATGTGAGCCCCACTGTGGACTCTGGTGTCAGGGGCAGTTTTATTCATGCCCTCTGCACACCAGGGAAGCTCGTCTCTATTTTATAGGTGAGGGGACTGAGACTCAGGCGCTTGTAGCGGGTCACGCAGCTCATGGCTGCCCAGGCCCCACCCCTACCCTGGCACTAGTGAGCAAGTGCCTTTGCCTGGCAAAGCTTTGGTTCAAACCTCTGATGTGCTGTGTGCTTCAGGCAAGTATGTAGCATCTCTGAGCCTCCTTGATAAAACAGGGAGAAGACTATGGGGTCATGTTTTTAAACTGGGTCATGTTGGGAGTCGTGCCATGGAGGCACCCTGTGAATCTGCCCCTTCCCCCCTCCCTGTGCACTGCCTGCTGTCTCAGCTGCTTCTGGCCCCTTTTGCAGAGCCAGTGACCCTGGGATCATCAGCCTCGACACCACTTTCCTTCCACTTTTGCTGCCTTTGCACAGACGCCATCTCGGATCTCTCACCGCCACCCAGGTGTGCCTGTAGCTCGCCAGTCCCAGCTCCAGCCACCCGCCTGGCCCGCACTGAATCTGGCCCTGTCCAGGGCCAGCTGATTTTCACAGCTACCCTCAGAAATTGATACTATGCAGTACCCGCCTTTGTAGCCCAAAGAATGGAGGCACAGAGAGAATGACACTCTTTTCCACGGTCACACAGCTTTTTTGGTGGCTGCACCAGGATTCCAACCTGGACAGTCTGCCTTCAGTGTCCATGCTCGTGGCTATGATGCCTGCAGTTCAGCAAGAGCTTGGGGTGGGAGGGGAGTGGGGTGTAGTTCCAGGTTCCCTGCTGCTCCTCCTTCCTGGGTTGAGGAGGGGGTTGCAGATGGCATCCGCTGTGCCGTTGTGGCACACACATTGTCAGATCTTGGACACACTTCCTCCTTCCCTGGTACCCAGAGCCCAGCTGGGTGAGCAAAGCTGAGTACCCTTAGTAGGAAGAGGGGATGGGAATGACTTGGAGGGCAGCATGGGCGAGGAATCCAACAGGAATGTCTAGAGTGGTTGCCTGGCTGATTGATCTAAAGGTGGGGGAGGGTGCAATTCAGTCATTGAGTAAATATGCTTATTTAACACCTTGAGTTGAACCTTGCAAAGCTTTATGCTTTCTGTTTTATTTGATCCTCCTTTGGGGAAGACAGCCGTTTTATAGATCTATTTTTAGATGAAGGCCCAGAGGTCCGGAGAGGGTACTTAATGAGCGTGTTGGAGAACCCATGCGGAAAAGCTAGGATTTGACCTGAGGATTTGGGGCTCCAGGTCCAGTGTTCAGGGGTGCTATCCGATTGGCCCTCTGATCTGGAACCATGCATGGCTTGCTGACTCCAGAGCGGGGGCAGCGGCAATGCTTGGGATAGAAGCAGCAGGGATCGCCATCAGGTTGCTGGCGGGGAGCTGCCTTTGCGTAAGGCTCAGCTCTGGGCATGTCATGCGTACGGCTCGTGGAGTCCTTCTGGCTGCCTGAGGGGTGGTTCTCTGGACCCCAAACAGTGGGGCTCAGGCATTGTGGTCACGAAGCTCGTCCAGGGCAGCACCCCGGGATCAGCTGCTGGAGTTAGCCTGGGTCCTTGTGTTTTGCTGCTGCCCTGCTGGGCCTCTCAGGCGCAGGATTTGCTGGGTGTGTGAGTGGGTGGGTGCCTCCGGGTCTCTGAGGGAGGATGTGTGGGGGTGGGGGGCGAGCTGAGGTCTCAGCCATGTGAGTGCATTTCTCATCAGTCCTCGGGAGCCTCCTGTCTAGGTTTTCATCTTATTTGTGTGTTTACTGAGCATGTATTAAACAACTGCTGTCTTCCAAGTATTGCTGGATTCTGGAGATACGGGAGGATCCCCCTCATTGGCAACACCTTTAGAAAAGGAGCAGGGAGGGGACCTCTGTCCCATGCCAGGTGCTGCTTTCAGAGCACAGAACTTCTCTGTGAAGCTGCTCGGCGTCCGAGGCTCAAGGAGACCGAGGACCGTCCAGGTGGGAACTGGCGGAAGCGGGTTAGAATCGTGATCAGCCGGCCCCTCCAGAGCCCGACTCCTGCCTCTGCTCAAATCCGTTCCAGGCTAAACTCAGTTCCTGGGAGCAGAGAACTGCTGTTCACTTAACTGTTCCCAATGCTTGCCTTCTGGGGGGTGTCTGCCCCCTCTTGGTGCTCCTCAGATGTAGTAAGTGGTTCTCAGAAGAGCCTTCCTGCACGTGGTAATTTTGTCATTTACAGCAAACCCAGGATTAACAAAGTTCTAGGAAATATCCCTGATTTCTTAACAGTTCCTTCTTTTGCTAAAAGAGATGAACTCAGGCAACCCTGGTATTAATTTAGCCTGTCCAGCCCAGCTTCTGAAACTATGATTATTATTTTTGAAATTTCCAAGCTGAAGAGGGAGGATACCACCCACTTCCTTATACAGAGGAGAAAACAGGGCCATTTGGCTCCGGGAAGATGGCCCGTTGGCGGCACAGGCTCCAGGAGAGGCCTCCGCCGGGACCAGGGCTATGACTTGATGGCTGCTATTTGCCTGGCTGGCCTGCTGGAGGTGTGTAGATAGGAGACACCCTTCCTGGAAAGACCACAGCTTGGGGACACAGCAGATAAGGGTGGGTGGGTGTGCCTGACAGGCCCAGAATAAAAGGATTATCCTTAGAAGTTAGGAACTGACCTTCCTTGAGGTGGGTCCTGCAGATAAAGGTGCTTTTCAAGTTCAGTTGGCGGGAGATAGAATCTCTGTGGCCAAGCATGTCCCCCAAGCTCCCCAGCCTTGTGGATGTATGCATCCTGATAGGGAGATCAGCACCCTGAAGATAGGGGCAGCATTTATCACTGGCCCCTGCAGCTTGCTTTGAGGTACTTCCTTCCTGTCCACCCTCTTCTGGAGTCTGTCTCCACTTCTCAGATGCAAACACTGAGGCACAGATAATGGTTTTCTTTTTCTTTAAAAAAATAAAAAAAAAATCCTGATAGCATTCTTTCAACTTCCTGGGACATTCCAAAACTGCCCTGGGCACGGGTTTAGTTGAGCACATACTGCAAAGCGGGCACAGTGCTGTGCTTGCTGCCTTTCAGGAGGGAGGAAGGTTTAGGTGAGAAACCGGGTCAGCACAGCAGAGACCCCAGTGCTGTGCTGGGGCCACGGGTGGCCTTGAACGCACACAGCGTGGACGTGGGTGGTCAGGGCAGGAAGGATTAGCCTGGGGAAGAGGCGACCGTTCTGCTCTACATGGAGATGGAGGGAGGAGGGAGGGGGCCGCAGAGACCAGACCCTGGAAGATCAGTTGAATTTGAGCCGCGGGCAGGGGAGAACTGTGAGCGTCCTGAGCCAGGCTGAGAGCAGCTGAAGGAGCTGGCAATTCAGAAGCCTGACCTCGCTGTGTTACGGCCTCGAGATCAGAGGGGACGGAAACTAGCAGTGAGTGGGGATGGGGCCTGGGAGAGATGGGGACCCACTGGAGAGAACCAGTAGCGAGTCCCCTGAATGTGGCGGTGTTGAACTTAGGGGATTTGGTGCAGGGCGCTAGGAATCGCTAGTGTGTGTGTGCGTGCGTGTGAGCTAGCGGTTCTGGAGCTGGGGTGGCGGTGGGTCTGGCTGGAGCCTTGGAGAGCACCATGACCCCGCGGTGCTAGCCATGCTGCCGAGGACTGCAGAGACTCGTGCCCAGGGCAAACGCAGGCCCCTTCCAGCAGCTGCTTTGCTGGCTCCCGAGACCAGAGAACTCCAGCCCTGTCCACGCCGTGTGGTGGCCCCTGCGCTCTTAGCCTTTTCTGTGCTCAAAACCATTTGACAGCATGAAGGGTCCAAGACTACACCCCTTTCTCTTGCACTGTTATGTTTCTTTTGGGTTTTACCCTGAGCCCTCAGAGGGGAAGCGGTGCTGAGTATGGGGGCTCTGGAGGCCCCGACCTAGCTCCGACTGCTGGCCTCCATGGTGATGGGCTGTGAAATGGGTGCCGTTGTAGCATCGACCAACATCGAAATGGGTTGGTGGTGCGTCTGGGAGACAGTGAGCGCAGAGCCGGGTGCCAGCCCAGGTGGACGAGGGGCTGCGCTGTGTCTTGGGGACACTCGCCCCAGGCCTGCCCTCTCCCCACTGTTGAAGCTGTAATGGGTGTTGAAGGTGTAAAGAGCACATGTCTTGTTCTCATCCCCGAGTCTGCCCTTTGGGTTGGGTGTGATTAACTCAAGGAATTCAGCCCCACGTGAGAGACCAGGTAGTTCTACCGTGACCTTATTTTATAGGAAGAGACCTGAGGACTACACCCCTCCCTACTGGCACCGAGGATTAGCCCGCATCTGTTTTATAGACTGAGACTGGGAGGTGGCTGGCTGGTTCCCTTTGGGAAGATCAGGGACTAGGGGGCATCTGGGATTGGATGGGTCTTGGAGGGCTGCCCTAATCTGTGCTCTTCTCTTTCTCCTGTAGACTCAGGGCTCCCCTGCCCTGGCCTTTCTCTGTTCCTCCTGTAGTTGCTTATGGTGCTTCTTTCACCACCTCCAGGCAGCCTTCCTGACTGCCCTAGGCTGACCCCAGCACCACCCTCTGTGGTCTCGTGTGGACCTCCTGTGTGGTCCATCCCTCGTGGCTAGCACTGTGGAATCACAGTGCCCACCCCCACTCCTCTCTGTCCCTCAGTAGCTGTGCCCGCAGCTGTCTGCTCTCCCCTTCAACTGGGGGCTCCCTGCAGGCAGCAGTGCGGTTCCCCATCTCCAGGCCCGGGAGCCTTTCTCAGTGTCCCGATCTAATAAGACTTAGTCAATGTTTAGTGAGTGAATGAGAGCTTTTATTTGCATGGCGGTTGTTATTGGAAAGCTTTCAGTTCCTGCACCTCTCACCCCTTCCTGCCTTCTGGGAGGAAAACGTGGCAGATCAGTTCCCAGAAGTACGAACCCAGAGGGAGTTGGTGCCCTGAGATCATTTTATTTGTCTGTTCAGGAGGTGGCTCCGGCTTTGCAGCAGCACTTGCAGTATTAGACCAAATCTGTGACCCCCCACTCGGATTCCTAGGTGCCTTGAACAAGCGGTCACTTGACAAATGTACGCCATGTGCCTCTCCGAGCCGAACCCCATTCCAGGCACTTGGGACCCCTCAGGGTGGGGAAGAAGCCGATCTCGCTGAAGTCCGGTTGGGCGGGAGGCAGAGGGAGCCCCCCGGGGGCGTTGGGCCGGGTGCCTGGGGGCCCAGCCCCAGGCTGGTCTGTTCTCTCTGACTCTCCCTTTGCCACTTAGGTGAGCGAGCAGTTAGGTTAAAAATATCTTCAGAGCCTTTTTCCAGTTCTAGAATTATTAACTCTTCTGGTAACTCTTGTCTCACATGACCCGTGGGGAATGGACATGTCCCTGCCGCAGGGACCTCCCAGCCCATGGAGGCGAAAGCCCAGCCAGAGGCCTGCGCAGCAGGCATAAGCAGGAGTTGGGGGATGAGCCTGCTGGTGAGCTCAGTGGCCTGGGTTTGGTGGGATAAGCGCAAGCCTACGGGACGGCCAGAGGGGCTGACGGAAGGACAGGGAGACAGGTGCCCTCTGCTTGGTCCCAAGGGAACAGCACCTGCCAGGAACCTTCTCCTTCTTCTTGCCCTCCCAGACTTGGGGTTATTTGTCCCCCAGGGTTGACCTGCTCCTCAGTATCAGCGGGAGGCCGGTGGTCCTCAGTCCTTCCACGGAGAGATGCTTACTGGTTTCTCTGCACCGTGCCTGCTGTCGGCTTGCAGGGCACAGCAGCTGTCGACCCAAGCTGTCATGGGATCGGAAGTGATGACAGCAGTGCCCTCGGCCGGGGCCCCCCGTCCAGAGTGGGCACCCAGCTTCCGTCCCACACGGGCGTTCTCTGAAGATGCCGGAGGGCACTGAACCTGGACACTGACTTAGGTGGAAGCTGGAGCAATTTTGGGAGGTTGTGATAAAGGGGGTGCAGTGAGTTGAGATGTGTTCCCCCCAAATACATGTGCAAGTCTAATCCCTGTATCTGTGACTATGACCCTATTTAGAATAGGGTCTTTGCTGAAGCCATCAACTTAAGATGAGATCATGTTGGAGGGGGGTGGGCTGGTGTTTTGTGAAAGGAAGGAGACACAGAGCTAGAGATGGGTGAGGACCAAGTGCAGATGGAGGCTGAGACGGGGCCCCCGAATCTACAAGCCGAGGAGCACTCATGGCCACCAGCAGCTGGGAGACAGGCTGAGATTCTTCTCTAGAACCTTCTGAGAGAGCATGGTGCCGCTGCAACCTTCATTTTCAATTTCCAGCCTCCAGTAGTTTGTTCGGGCAGCCCCAGGAGACCGACACAGAAGGGGCTCTTCCCCTGTCCCGAGGCAGGGGCTTCCTCAGGCTGCAGGCAGAGCCTGTGTGCTCATAACACTGGCCTCCGCTGATAAGGCTTGGCATTCTCTCCTTCCTCCATCTCTACTGGCATGTGTGTCGTGGACATGGCATCCCACCTGGGAGCCTGTTCTGTGTCCAAGTCATCCAATTCCAACCCTAGTTTGCTTCAACCAGGTAGAAACCACCCTTCTGGCCGACCCTCCTCCCGTCTCCACCTGCAGCCTCCTCAGAAAGACCTGAAACCCACCCCTCCCTCTCTGACCCCACCCTCCCCTTCCTGGTACTTTCTGGGGCCGCTGCTGGGCTCCCCTGATGCCCGGCTGCCCCCTGAGCCAGGCCTGGCCTCACAGCTCATGCTGCGCTCGGCCTGGTGTGTGGTCGCGTCATTGCTGGCGATTGTCTCCGGTCAGATAGTTTCTCACTCGCTCCAGAGCTGTTCTGGGAGGGGGAGAAAGGGGTCACCCACTCTCACAGCACCTGGGAGAGCAGCCCACTTTCACACCCAGGTCTTCCCCACCCCCTTGTCTGCTCCCTGAAGCTCGGGGCTCCTCTGTCCCCACCTGGCACCAGCCCCTGCGGGAGGTGGCCCAGGAGGGTTTGCACGAGCTAGACCAGGACTAAGTGAGGCTTGAGGGTGCTGAGGTCTTTTCCTGCTGAGCAACTCCGGCCCCCACCCAGGGCAGAACGGAGCAGGAGCCGGTGATAGCGCGTGACTGCGGGAGCAGCCCCGGAACCAGGGCTCTCGGTCGCTGCGGCCCACGAGGCTTCGAGATCCACATCTGCCCCGTGACTCTGGGCAAAGTAGCTGACTTGGCTGTGCCCCACTTTCCTCGTCTGTCAAATGGGGATGAGAATAGCCCCCAGTGTGAGGGTTCCGGAGTTAGGGCTCCGAAGGTGCATGGAAGACTCTTGGCCATTGTCAGCGTGCCAGGAAGGGGGCTCTTGTTCACGACACACAGAAAGCTTTGTTTGAAGGTACTTCAGAAATGAGCAGGCAGGACAGGGTCCTGGCCTTGGCACGGGACTCCCTTGCAACAAACATGAGGCTTTGGGACAGGCGAGAGTATGGACGATACAGTTGAAGACAGTGCCTCATCTGTGCAGGCCACTTGGACGAGCCAGGCAGAGAGACAGGCGGCCTGTTCTGGGGGAGTCTGCGGATTCCTCCTCGGCTATTACTGTGCCCTGGATAGACAGCAGCTCCCCAGCCACCCCGAGGGAAGTTTATGTCTGTTTCACAGATGAGGGTGTGCAGGTGCTCAGGCTGAGGGGGGCTGTCCCTCCGCTCGTCACATCTGCATGCTGAGAAGGGTAACCTGCCAGTGCTGGCCACCTCTCTTCCGTTCCCCTGCAGACCAGGTCACGGCCGCTGGCCAGGGAGTAGAGGGGCCCCTTGCCATTTGGCAGTCACTCGTAGAAGCGCTTGATGTCTCCAAAAGGCATTTGAAGTTGGCCTAAGTAAATGAGGGAGACCCCCCCCCCCAAACTCTCAGGCTTGGGGCACAGTCACTGGCTGCTCTTGCGCGAGTGGCATCAGCTGTAATAAATCACCAGCCCTGAGTGTCTGACGTGACTGTGCTGGAGGGATGGTGACTATGCTTTTCGAAGGAGCCCAGAGTTGCGAGTATCAGCCGGGCTGAGGGCCTGTCATCGGCACGTGTGCCCTGCCCTCCCTTGTCACACACACACACGAAGTCAAACTAGTCCCTTGGGGGGAAGTGAGAGTAGTGGAGGGGTCTACCCTCCTGAGAGCACCTGCGCTGCGACATGCTCTGCGAGTGTGCGTCTCTCTTACTACTCATCACTCGCCCAGAGAAGGTTCTGGAATAGCCCCTATTTCCTGGATGCCGCCTCTGATGTCACAAGCTGAGATGACATGCCTGGAGGTGCAGGGCTGGACCAGCTGGAGCTGACCCATGCTTAGGGTGGACAGCTGCTCATAGGGACCCAGGCAGAATCATCCCACCCCATAGGAAACAGGCCTCACATTTGACCTCATGTTTCACATGTAGTGAGGCTCCTGGGCCCCTTGTCGAGAGCCTTAGTTTAGGGGATTTAGTATTTAAATGAGAGCTAGGTCTTTTGATGAGTTTGGTTTCAGGAGGCTGGCATTAATGTTCTCATCCTGCTTGGGCGCCGTGGGTGTGGCAGGAGGGGAAGGCTGAAGCCCACAAAGCTGAGACGATCAGATACTGCCCCGATGTACTTCGGGGCCTGGACGGCTGGTATCGCCGCCATGTGACCCCACTGCTTCCGTCGCTTTCCATGCACTGATTAGAGATCACGTTTCTGTGACCGGACCTTCAGATGTCTCTGGGATTTGACCATTGCTTAGCCCCTGGGGTCTGCTTTTGCTCCTGTGAGTTCTATCTACTTCTTTTCCATATATTAAAAAAAAAAAATCATCATTTATTGTCATTTATTGCACGAACAGCTTTGCAACTCAGAATGGAAGGGGACGAGAAAATGAAATCAATAACCGACCCCCCTGACCGATTGTGTTTTCCCCAAGTGACCATGTCCAGGTGGTGGATAGGTCTGTTCATACGTGAACTTCCGACTCTCCATAGGCATAAGTGAAAGGAGTCGCTTGTAATTTGTCATAACATCATATCATACGCATTTCCCCGTTTTGTTAAAACACTTTATACTCACGATCATGTTTAATGAGCATGAAATGGTGCATCAAGTTGATAAATCCTATTCTGAAGCCTGTACTCTGTTGTTGAGAATCAAGGTTCCTGGTAGGTTGCGGAAATGCCTACAGGGGCGATGACCATCCTCATGCATATGGCTCTTCTCTTCTTGGAAAATCCTCTGGACAGATTCTCAGCAGGAGAATTATTGAGTCAAAAGGCACCGTTTTATGACTCTTGACCCACATTGGCAAATGACTTTCAAATCAGCTTGTTTAAGCTGCCACCGTCAACATGGGGACATGCCAGTTTCACCAGCACCTCATCAACACCAGGTATTATTAGCTTAAAAAAATTATAATTTGATAGATGCAAAATGGTCTCTTGTTAAATTTCTACTTTTTTAATCCTTAATGAGGCCAACTTTTTTTTTTTTTTCATCTGCTTGTTTACCAACTCTCTTTGGGAATGCTGATTTTGGCTGCTTTTCTAGCCAAGTTTGTTACTTTCCATGTGGACGCCTTCAAGTTCAGCCAGTTGCAAGGCAGCCTTTACTTAAAATGAGTGAGCTTCAAAATTGAGTCTTTGTGGGAAATGCTGATTAGCACATGGGTTCCTGAGCTGGATGCCTGGGAGCTGGACGTTCCTCCCTCCCAGGGACAAGTCCTGTGTGAAACCTGAACTGGCCCTTGTCGTTTTCATGGCCTCAGACTTACTACTTGTCCCTCTAGGTCTGTCTTATGAACAAGGCTGGATTTTTCTTCAGAAACTTTAAGACACAACTCTTTTCAACTACTTTTGGGCTTCCTAGCTCAAGAAAAGAAAGAAAGAACAAGAAAAAGAAAGTCCTCGTGTGTTCCTGTTAAATCTCCTCTATGTGAAAGTGCTGTCTGCGTTTCTAGATAGCTTTCTCTGATTTTTCTTGCTGCTTCACCTCATCTACATCCTGTGGGCTTGGGAGACTCACTCTGTCTACCTTTCTGTCTGTCTAGGGCCTGGAGTTCACTCTACTGTCTCTCCAGCTGGAACCTTCCTCCCCAGGAAAGCTGGATGTGGTTGGGAGAAGCCAGGATGCATGATGAAGAGCCTTGTGGTCCCCAAGGAAGTGTGAAGCTTACAGCTTCAGAGTTGTAGAAAAGCCTGCCTTCAACTCGGGGAATATTTGGATGGGAATTGGAACTTCAGTTTAGAATTCTAGAGCTGAGAGACACCTCGGTTTCTCTCTTCCAGTCCCTTTTTATAGTGTGTCTGATAGCAACATCGCTGTTGCTTGCACCCCTCCCTAGCTGGGACGTACGTCTTCCTTGTTGAATGAAATTGTCCTCATACAGATTTAACACCCTTAAAAACCAAAAAGGGTTTTTATCTGAAATGTGTGGAGACAGGCAAGATGGACTCTAGAAAGGGCAGGCTAGCCCTAAACTCAGGATTCTGCACATTGTGCACTCAGGGTTGGCTGTGCCATTTCACCCACCTGTCACCTGAGGACCGCATGACTGTCTTCGATAAGGTGGACAGCCCACCAGTGCCCAGAACAGAGGGGGCTGGAGACGAGGGACTCTAGGGTGTGCTTCTGAGGACTCAACATGAGGTTTTCCTGCCTTGGGTTGACTATTGACCATGACCACTTGAGAGCCTTTTTACGTTGAAAAATCATCTTTTATCTTCTCTATCTGGGGGTAGACAACTGCTTGAGGGGGCCTGCATCGCATGGAGTGAGAGCCACGCCCTGCTCTGTGCAGCACCTGTCAGAATACCTGCCCCTGTGACTTCAGTTCCGTACCTCTCTCTCGAGGTCCCCTTCATGCCCTACGGGTCCCTTGTCCTGCTTCACCCTAACTTGGTACATGATCTGGAGAGATCATCCTTCATGTGATCTCACGCTCTTTGCCTGGGGATGTCTTCACCACTTGGTGTCCTCTTGCTATTTGAAGCAGGTTTTCTGGAGGACTTGGGGCCTGCCATATGAGCTGCCCCCATGCCCACAGGCCCACAGTGTGGGAGTCTTGTACCCTTGAGCTTTAGACCTTTGAGTACGTATCCAGAGACCTTGGATTGACTGCCTGTGTGTGAGATCCAGGTTCCCAGCTGCACTTTCCTTCCTTTCCCCGCCCCTCTGACCTGCTGGGTGAGTTCAGATGAGCCCCTCCTTTTTGGAGCCTTCTCTTTTCTCCCTTTAGTAGAATAAGAGGATGAACGATTGAAGCTCTTGTGCTCTCTTAAAGCCCTTGAGCCCTTTGGCACAAGTGAAATCCGTGCAGGCCTTACCCAGACCACTGCCCAAGGACAGCTGTTCAGGTTAAAGTGGGCTTGTGGCCCCCTGCTATCCCTGCACCAGCTCCTTGAGCCCCCTGGAGGACTTCACAGGGACTCTTGAGCCCTGAGGGATTTGTGGAGTGCAGCTGGAGAGGGTGGTCCCAGATGCCTCTTACGCAGGCCTGCACCCATGGTGTACACTACTGAGCACTAACCTGGGTAAGGCGCTTTACACAGGGGACGTACAGCTCCTGCAGGCATTCTGGTAGGTTCTATCACAGTGTCTCAGCTCGGGAAGGTGGGTGCTACCTAACCCGAGTCACACAGGAAGGAAGTGGTGGAGCCCCCAGGTTTTCGCTCGGCGGAAAAGACTTTTTGCCTAACGCTGAATTCTCCCTCCACCCCAAACACAGAGACTTTCCTGATCGCTGAGTCTCCCATCCCTGCGACTTGTGATCTTCCACCGGACACCCAGCATCCTACCGGCCCTGGAGGTCACTTTGAGCTGTCAGCCTGCCCTCCACCTCCGAGAGCCCCAGCATTTAGCCTCTTGGCGGCTCCTGGCTCAGAGAGTGTAGTAATAGGCCAAAGGCATGTGTGTTTTCTAGAATACACGGTACTACTTAACAAGCAGCCTCTGTGACGTAACTGGTTTCGTAATTTTCCTGAGTAAACCTCCCTTTTCCATAGTCCTCATCATGCCTGTTTGCACAAACACCAGCCTTTCGCTCTGCACACCTGTCTGCTGCTTCAGGCATCCCTCACAAAAATGAGGACCTCCTGGATCAGGCTGGTACCTGGGTAAGGCGGGTGGCCTGTCTGTGTATTTCTTAGGAACACTGGGCCTGGGTTTCTCCAGTGCTGATTTTGCCTCTGAAGCTGCCTTCTCAGAATGGAGGCGCTGGGCACCCCTCAATACCTATCCCTTCAGGAGCACAGGAGATAAGAGTGCAAGCAAGTTCCCACAACTTCAGGGCGCGGTCATTTAAAAAAATAAATTTTATGTATTTTTTACATCATTTTTAAGAAGCTGTGCCTCGCTTCTGAAGCTCAGCTACCAGCCATCTCCTAGCGCCCCACTCCCTGGCCTCGGCGGCTTCCTGTTATTGTGGGATTAAGTCTCCAAATTGCAGCGCTGTGTCCAATGCCCTCCATCGTCAGCTGCCTGCCCTGGGAACTGGGACACTCCACCTCGTTCATAGTGGTGGACAGCTCAGAACAGGAGGCTGTCCGCCTCACAGGAGGCCCTCACGAGGGTAGCTTGCCCCGTGTCTGACGAGCAGTCAGGGCTCAGTGTGCCTATACTGATGTCTGCTGCTCTGGCTTCACATGCCTTCCTCTGCCTCTCATTTCTCTCCAGTGACTGATCACTGGCCACTTCCTCTGGGAAGTCCTCCATGAGTGCCTCAGTTGTCATCTTCCTCATTAACATTTCTTAAAAGCTGTGGTGATAAACACTTTACGGGAACCCTAAAATTTAATCTGTACTTAAGCATCATTTTTCATTTGTTGTCTAGCTGCTTCAGACATTTTGTTTCACCAAAACATGTCTGTCCTTTCATCCATTTATCCATCCAGGCATCATCTAATCATTCTACACGAGTTTTATCAAGTTCCTTTCTTGCGCTGGGTGCTGGCAGAAGAGATGAAAGGACGTGAATCTCCCCTCAGTGACCTGGGATGTGTCCCTGCATTAAACGGACTGCCTGTGCGTGCTGCCCCACAGCCCTGTTCCCTGGTCACTACCTGGAGCTCAGGCTTTGGCGCCTGTAGCCTTGGGCACTTGAAGAAGGCAGTTCCCCCCTGGAAAGGTCTGTTTGCCTCGCCCTGCTGGCACAGGGGCTGCCCTTCAGTGGCCAGAACCTTCCCAGTGCAGGTTGGCTTCCCGGGGAAGCAGGTGCTGAGCTGTGGAAGAGGCGGGGGGATGTTTATTATGGGGTGCCTTTGGGATCAGCTGACGAAGGAAACCAGCATGGGCCGGAGGGAGAAGTCAGGCTGTGATAATGTCCTAACAGAAGCCTCAGTTCACTCTACGGGAGCCCTGGAGTAGAACTGCACTTGAGGATTGTCCAGGGCGGACATGAGGCTTCTGGCCTTTGGAGGTGGACTCTCCCAGGACGATCGTGACCTTGAGCAGCTACTGTCGTCAGTCAAGGCTGTGTCCAGGGGGCCGACAGCTGAAGGCCGTCTTCTGCCAGCACTTTCTCTGCATGGGTAAACATCTGTTTTGGTCACATTTTGTCCGCAGTATCTACCACCCAGCCAGCACCCTGTGTTTTGGACTGTGGGGTTATCTGTGCTTTATGGAAGCGGCATGATTCATTTCTTCCTTCAGCAACTATTTATTGTTTCATAGTTCAGAAATGAAGTTTTGAGTTCATTTGTCATGCCAGACACCAATGCTTCTCTATTTTTTTTTTCTTTTGACTTTCAGAACATTGAAGACATACAAAAAACCAAAAAAACAGATAGGATCTCACCCAGTTTCAACAATTACCAACTCCTGCTAAGATTTTGTTTTTAGCTTAGCCTCACTGTCTTCCTCTGCTGTATTATTTAAAGCAAAAACTAGATGTAATACAGTTTCATCCATTACTATTTCCTCCACTGGTGACCAAGTAGTATTTAAAAATCATGATGAAAGTGTAGATTTAAATATATTTGCTGTCTACTAGTCCTTTACAGTAAGTATCCCCACATTTAAGTTTTCTGTCACTACGTCAGGAGCCTCTCTTTGGGTTGGTTTCTGAGCTTTTTGTGTCAGTAGGCCCCCCTTTTTTTTCACATTCTTTGATAAGTAACTTCCTTGTTATCTGTGCTCACAGGATGTCCAGACTCATCTGGTGCATCTGCTCTGGGCTCATCATTCCTCCAAGTATCACGGTTCTTAATGGGGTTCATAGCCAAGGGGGTTGGGGTGGTTCGCCATTGGCTTCCTGGAAGAGGTGACCTGGGTTCTGGGGGTGTGGCTTCCTGGTCGGTGGCCTGGGGTGGGGCCTTGTGTTTCCCTGCTCCTGAGACGGTGGAGTGGAATTGTCCACGGGTCGTTTTCTCAGGGAGGGGAATCTCCGTCCAGCCCACCTGCTGCTGCACCTGTCCATCAGGGAAATTCCCTGCTCAGCTTGTGCTCACCTACGATTGAACTGGCAGCAGCTGGAACTTCCCCAGGGGTCCCTCTGGCCCAGCGGCTTTGCATCATTTGAGTAACAGCAGAGTGGAGGGACCACTCTACGCTTAATGGAAATATGTTTTTTCTCCTCTGTGAGTCACCAAAAACTACAGCGTTTTAGCAACCCCTTGATCTGGCTTTTTTTCAATATGTAAATGAATGTCATTACAGTTCAGGAAGTACAGCCTCTGAGCAGGGAGGATGCGATGGAATCAGTGAATTTTAGATCTGAAAGACAGAAAGATTGCTGGTCCAGCCCCTCCTTTGCAGGAAGTCTCAGTGGGGAGGGGACTTGTGAGGTCACCCAGCGAGCGGCCTTGGGCTTGGAGCGAGAGGGAGCTGCTTGACTCTGCAGAGCAGTTGCCGCAATAGTCTCCCTGTTTTGCCCACCCCACTCGGCAACCCCCAGCCCACCCTTGGGGGCTCCAGAAAAGTGCCTGTTGGGTGGGGGTTGTTTTCATCTGCACAGTCACCTGTGAGCTGTGACAGGCTCTTACCGAAAGCAGTAGCTTTGATGTTCTAGTGAAAAGACCCACATGCACCGGCAGGAAGGGAGGTTTTGGGGTTAGGGAAATGAAAACTATTTCGCTTTGGGGTTAATCTAATAACACCCTGGGGTGGAAGGATGTGTGTGAGGGAAAGTTGAGTGTCAGTGTAGGTACAAAAAGGAAAGTTTGAGGTAGAAGGCCAGGAGGTGAAATGCTTCCACGCTTCAGGGAAAACCACCGGTGAGGAGAATCCCCCAGAAGCCTCCTTCCCCCAGCTGCCACTGCACCCTCTGTTTTGATGGGAGAATTTACACAGCCCTTGACAGTTTGCAAAGCATTTTCATGTGTGTTACCTCCTTCAGTTCATGAACGAGAGGGCCTGCTGGCCCATGAGGGCTGCTTTTAGGGGGAGCTTGCTGGGCACCGGAAGCCCAGGAAAGACCTACTCCAGACCCCCTTTTCATGGGCCCTGGGTGGCTCCTCACTCTGCCTCCTGGAAGGGGAGGGAGGAGGCCAGGAGCTAGAACTAGGCTCCCCCAGAGAGCTGGGGCACCTTCCCTGCCACTTGGTGCCTGCGCTGCTTGCGCTATAACCTGGACAGGTCAGTGGCCCCCCGCTCCTGGGTTGCTGGGGTGCAGTGCCGGTTCCCAGCACAAACTGGAGCCTGACTCAGGGCGGTGGCGTGAGGATGACTTTAGCTGACTTGTAGCTTCCCCACTCTAGAGGCTGGTCTCTGCTGAATCATGACCCCCTCGACTGAAAGCAGCGAGAGAGCCGCTGTGGGTCGAATCCTTCCAGCCACCCAGCTGGGAGGGTGGAGGATGCAGCAAGGCTAGCTGACCTCGGGAGTCACCGTGCCCCAGGTTCCACTGGGCTCAGACAGCTCGGGCTTCCCCCACAGGCCCCACTCCTTCTGCGGGGGCGCCGGGTTCCCAAGGCCACTGTGTGGCCAGTCTCCTTGGTCCTTGGCTTTTCTTTTTTTTTTTAAATAAGTTTTTTTTTTTTTAAAGATTGATTTATTTATACAAGTACTGGGTGCAGTCAGAAGCGTGGGAGGGTGAGAGAATTCACCAGAGCCAGAGTAGGGAACAGAACAGGCAGACTGACGAAATACACTGCTGAGGGGAGCAGCGGGCGCAGCAGGAGAGGTCTGTCATGCCATGTGGGACCTTCTCTGGGGGCTGGGGATCGAACTGGTGCTGCGGAGGCTGCAAGCAGCCTCGCAGCCCAGTGCTCAAATGCTGTGCCACCAGGGGAGGCCCTGTCCTTGGCTTTTCTCAGTGGCCGTGGGGGCTGCCAGACTTGGGGCACTGAGGGGTTGAGCAGCCTAGTTCTAGCTCCTGGCCTCCTCCCTCCCCTTCCAGGAGGCAGAGTGAGGAGCCACCTGGGGCCCATGGAAAGGGGGTCTGGAGTAGGTTTTTCTGGGCTTCTGGTGCCCAGCAACAGAAGGCAGACAGCTTCTTTCTTCCTCTTTTGGGTTGAAAACTAAAAGCACACAACAGTTGTGAATGGCTAAGTCATTCACCAGACCAAACCCGATAAAAGGGTTCGCAGTGAAGACCCCTCCCAGCCTGCTCCCCAGGCCCTCTTTTGATGTCTTCCCCCGACTTTGTGCAGCGTTGAGCTGCTTGGAAAGGAAGACGTACGTCCGTGAGGCACCTTCTAATGTGTGTTGAGAGGCGGCTGTGGACAGTGCAGCCTGGGTCAGCAAGGCTGGGCTCTGTGCCCTTGGGTCCCCGCAGCGGGATCTCAGCATTACCAGGCTGGGCCTGGGGATGGGGCAGGCTGGGATGGGCGCCTGCCTCTCCTCTGGTCCTGAATGCACCCGCCCTTCTGCCATGGAGCTCCCAGGGAGGCGGTAGCCTGGACCCGCATCCCAGCTCACCCATGTGCCTGCTTCAGACCCGGGCCAGAGCCTCCCTGAAGCCTAGTTTCCGCCGGGATGGAACAGGGCTCACAACAGAGTGTGCCTTGTGGGGCCTTGGAAAGATCTGATGGACAGCACTCTCTGGGAGGCCCCTGGGCTGCAGTTCCCTTCTGCCCCCTCCGCTGTGAGGTGCCCTTCCTGGCCCCAGACCCAGCTCTGGGGGGATGTCATACCCAACCATCCATATTTCTTTTTCTTGGTGGCAGGGGGTGGTAGTTCAAATTAAATTTCAGTTTTATCCCTTGTAGTTATCGGCTCCATAAATCTTAGCGCTTGTACATGCAGAGTGACGGGGCTGTGTGAGAACGGCCTGTGTGGATGCCTGACGCTCGGCCTGGGCGCCTGTGTGTGAGCTGCTCCTCAGTTTTTGGCCATCTCTTATCTAACTATGAGTTTGGACTGGCGGGAAAAATTATAGGGTGATTTAAAGCGTAGATTTACATGGAGATTCACCAGTTAACTCGGAATCCACCCCTCCCCCCCCCAACCACACACATATACATATACACACACATGCATGCACGCACACACGCACACACACATGCATGCACACACTATTGGGTAGTGAATTCCAGACTGCCCTTTTATCCCTAATATCCAGTGTGTTTCTAAGAACAGGGCGTTCTCTTAGGTAACCACCGTGCAGCCATCAGGTTGGGGAGCTGAGCATTGCTCCAGTCGTGTTTTCTAATCCACGGACCAAACCTTCTCTCATCAGCTATCCAGTCAGGCCCCTGTAGACCGTCCTGCCCTGTGTCCAGACACCACTGCACTTAGTGGCTGTGGCTCCTTGGCCTTCCTCTGTCCAGGAACAGTTCTTTGGCTGCTCTTAACCTTGATGTTTGTGGAGTCCAGACTGGTTGTGTTGTAGAATGGCCCTCAATTTGGGGTGGGGCACGTGCTTTCTGAGAGCTCATGGCACGTGCTTTCTGACTGTCTCTGTGACCCTTCCTGCCCCAGGTGGCTGGGGGTCACATCCACGTTTTGTGGATGAGAAAATGGAGGCCTATGGACCATCAAGTGACCAGCGTGTGGTTGCTTCCCAGAAAGTGGCAGAGCTGGGGTTCAAATCCAGGAATGTCTCATCTGCCTGCCAGGCAGGGGGAATAACTAACTCATCAGTGAGGCTCTGAATTCAGCAAAGATCATCTGCTTACTCTGAGCCAGCCGTGGCCCTACGCATCCTGTGCACACTGCCATGTGTCCCCACTCCAGTCTGAGAAGGTGGCTGCCCTGCCAGCTCGTGGTCAGAGAGGTCAAGTAGACTGTGGGGGGCAGCTCTGCCTGCAGCCTGTGTTCAGAGCGTGTCCATGAGGCCTGGACATCCCGGTCTGCTGGATCTCACACGATCCTGGAACCAGACTGGAGGCTCTTGCTGCCTCTGCTGACCTTCCAGGAGAGGCACAGGAGCCTTTGCATCCCTTTCCAGGGCCGTCTCCGGGGGGACCAAGACCTCGCCAGGCGTGGTCTGCTCTGTGTCTGTGCAGGACGGTGTTGTGATAAGTTCCAGGTCAGGAGTCCCCAGCAGTCTCTCATTTCATGGCCGGCTCGCTCTCACTCACCAGAGCAGCCCGGGCCGGCCCCTGGCTGCGGGTGGCAGGTCCTGGCTGCCGTCAGCACGCCCAGTTGCTCCCATTGCCCTGGCAACATCCAGGTGGCATTCAAAGCTGGCCGCCCCGGGATGAGGTGGCCTTGCTTGCAGCCGAGTTGGCGATGAATTATTCAAAGCTGTGCGTGTGTCACACTCCGGGCACCTCATCTTCGCTGGCTATAGGAGGATAATCCGACCCCATCTTCTGTGCTGTGGCGAGCAGCAGACACCCTAAGATTGGGACGTGCTGGATTCTGCTGGCAGAGTGAAGGAGGCTGCAGAGCACAGGGGCCCAGGTGCCTGTGCCTGGCTCCCCAGCTGCCTCCTATCCTGGGGACCTGGAGCGCCCGGGCCCCTCATCCATCAGGGTGTGGTCATTGTCGTCCTGCATGGCGTCAGGGAGCGCTGCAGTGTCCTCAGCCGGCCGCAGCCCCGGCTCAGGAGGGCGTCTCCATCCATCACAGAGACCCTGATGTCCCGACTATGGGACAGTGTGTCAGGCAGCAGCCTGGAGAGCAGCAGCCACCCCACACCCCCAGCCTACTTCACATCGGGGCTGCATCTGCACCCCACTCCTGCAGGGGTGCCGGGTTCCCAAGGCAGGAAGGCTGAGCCCCCCGGCCACTGTGTGGGCCAGTCTCTGTGGTCCTTGGCTTTTCTCCATGGGCGTGGGGACTGCCAGGCTTGGGGCACTGAGGGGCTGAGCAGCCTGCCACTCTGACCACCCAGGACCCCTGAAACCCTGCCCTGCCAGCAAGCAAGCCTCCTGCGGGGCCAACTCCTGGGAGAAATTAGACATTTTAGTTCCTTCATTTCCACTGAACATTGCTCCGTGTGTGCGCTTTCAAACATTAATTAAAAACATTAATCAATCTGGCTTCCTTGGAAAGAGGCTCTTTCTCTGTAGGAGCTTATGTTCGGGGTTCTTAGCCCTCCCCAGCATCACCCCAGGAGGAGGGGCAGCGAGCCTGTAGCCTGTGCGCCGCCAGGCACTGTGGCCTGGTGTCAGCAGCCCCCCCAGCCTCTCTGACCTTTAGTTTCCACATTTATGAAATGGGGGTGATGGTTGTACCTATGACCTGACCTCCTGGGTCGTTGTAGGGGGCGCAGTGAGGCCCTGGAAGTATGTCCCTTCCAAAGTGTCACCGACGATGTTTTGAAGGATGATCACCTTTCTCGGAGACCTCCGGTTCCTGGACCCCCTCTTGTATGTGCTGTCTCCTTTCATCCGGGTGGGGTGTCTGGGGTGGGGTGCGGGCTCTAATCTAGCCCACTTCAGGTACTCTTTACTCTGTGTCTGTGTTCACTGAGCCCCAACTTCTTGATGATTTAGCTGCCAAGATGCTGGGTGTTTAGGAGGGTGGGAGGGAGGCCTGGAAGGAGAAGGATCACCCCCTGTAGATGTAATCTTGACCCTGGGTGCCACGCTGCCCCCTGAAGGAGAGGAGAAGGTCAATGCCTGAGCCCGTTGGGTTGAGCAGCCCACCCTGCTTTGGAGGGTGAGCAAGGCCCGGGCCCCTTTCCTCACACTGCCCATCCGCTTGGCCACCACCTGTAGCCACCTGGATTGCCAGATAGGGTAAGAACCTTGAGTGAGGCAATGCATGATCCCAATGATAAACCTTATATGAGGCTAATCTGAGGTGCCCTCCAGGGTGCAATTCACAGTCTGCCCTCTGCAGAGAGGATTAGGCATCCAGGGACAGGCAGTTCTCAGAGCGGGGTATTGGGTATATTCCCTTGCACCGACAGTTGCAGGAATCTGATGAGTGAAAACGCTTTAGTGGGAGGGGGCACACGCTCCATGGGGTGGGGGCTGCAGACGAACACCTGACGTCGGTTCTGAGCTGGCCGCTACGGCGCTTCTGGAACACGGAGCTGTCCAGCCGGACACGGGGGTGGGATGGCTCAGTGCGTCTGCACATCATGAGACCCAGTGCTTGGCGTGTGCTGGTTGCCCAGTGGAGTCTTCGCCTCCGACATTTCTGCTTAGCATTTATGGGCAGCGCGTGAACCATCTCATCGCCAGAGCCGTGGTGCTAATCTGTCTCCACCTTTTTATTGTTTATTTCTAGAATCCTGCGACTCCTGGGGTTTAGGTGGTTTTAATCAGAAAGAAAAAAAAAAACATCCATCTGATGCTGCAGAGGAACCTGAGAAACATCCTTCCCTGAATCAAAGCTGGGATGTCTGTAGAGAATTAAGGTAAGGGATCGTCTCCTCTTCAGCTCTGGGGGACCAGCAAGTCTTCTGGAATTGGTGACACTTGGGTTGTGGTTCTGGGCTTATCAGCCTGGTTTCCTGAGCTGCTCCTGGGGCTCGGGCGGCTTGACCTCAGGAATGTGGTGCCTCGGGGGCTCTCCCTCTGTCCTGCTCAAGGAAAGAGGCCACCATCGGCTGGGAGATAGCACTCGCCTTGCTCCTGGAAGCATGTAGGGGTGCCCAGCTGACTTGCTAAGATTTGTGGGGATGGCATGGAGCTTGGGAAGGGGCTATATGATTCAGGACTTTGGGGGGCTCCAGAATGTGATCTCGTTTGCCCTCCCCAGCCCAGACTGTGCCGCCCCTCCCCCTCTCCTTGCACGCATGGTGGCTGCCTGAGCTGTGGGATAAGAGGTTAAGGCCTAAGGCTCTTGCCAGCTTCCTGGGTTTTGCTCTGGTCTCACCTCGGGTAAGTCGCTTAGCTGCTTTGAGCCTCAGTTTCCTGCTTTGTAAAATAGGGTTGGTTGCAGCACCTGCCTCTGTCGTGGGCACTGAATGAGGTAGTGGACATGGTACTAAGCTTGCTTCCCAGCAGGAGGAGGAGGTGCATAAAGCAGAAGATGTTCTTGTCTAATTCGTTCATGCCACTGTTCCGTGTTCCTTGCATGTACCGGGCTGTCTGCAAGTCCCCCTCCTGCTTTCCCGCTGCCTTTCACCTGCGGGTGAGATCTGTGCTGGGAAGTGGCTCGTGAATCACCCGCGCCCTGAACAGAACTGGTAATGCCCTCCGGCTCCACAATTTAAGGCCTGACTCCTTTATTTTTTGTGTTTTCTTCCCCCTCCTGCCCCGCCTTGGTGCCCTTGTTTGAAGCAGAGCAGCCTCACACAGAGAGAATCAAAAGAACATTTTTAAAGACGTAGAACGAAGAGTGAGGCCAGTTGCAATTGTTTTAAACAAGATATTGACAAGAATAAATAACACAATGAAAAAACAAAACCTGTCCCCACCCCAGACTGGAAGACAGTGCAGGCATGGGGGTGGGTGAGGGCATGTGGACCGTGGGGCCCGGGGAAGCCAGGCTGGCACCAGGGCTGCTCTCCTGCGCCTGACGGTGTCCAAGGGTGTGAGTTTTGCTGGGCTCCCGTGGTTCCGGCAGTGCCGAGACCAGGAGATGGAGAGCGGAAGGTCGCGCCCTTCGGTCCAGGCTGGGGAGCCTGACACAGGGGGACCCCCACGTTCATCCACCGGGGAGGCTCCCTGGAGAACAGGTGTAGACACCTACCAGGAGCTCATCTGATGAGCAATTAGAAGCTCCTCCGGCTTGTGGGACTGCGCCCCACCCCCTCAGTGCTTCTCCTCCCCCCTGGATTTCACGGCATTATCCAGTTTCCCACTTCCCGTGTCAGGTCCCATTTGCCTGAGGACAGCTCACGGGTGTTCCTGGAAGTGGGTGCCCTTTCTGGCCCTCGAGCACCCAGCCAGTCTTGAGCTGTGTTTCGGGAGCCACATGCCTGAGCCAGGCTTCGGGGGCAGGTGTGCAGGAAGAGCCCTGCAGCCTCTTCTGTGATGCCTGCTCCTGGGGCACCTGCAGGACTGAGCCTGCTGTTCCCATGTCTGGGGAAGGGCAGATGGGACCCCAGACCCGGTAGGGAAGGGGCTGGAAGCGGGAAGAACCGTCTCTTGATGCCTTGGCTGCAAATATGGGCCACGTTGCTTGCCTTCTGTGAACGGAGGAGAGGCTGGGCAGGTCTGTCTGGGGTGAAGGGAGAGGAATTTCCCTAGAAGTCCGCCTCTGGGAGCAGGGAGAGGGAGCGTGGGTGGAGGCTGGGATTCTGAGACCCACGTCCAAGCAGGACAGGTCTGTGCTGGGGACTCAGGCCCCAGCATTTGTGCTGCTGCAAGCAGACCTCCCAGTCCTGGAGGCCTTGCTGTCCCGCTGGGAGCCTGTCTGCCTGCATCCCTGCAGCAGCCTGCTCGCCGGGGCCGCGTGCCAACAGGAGGGCAGCCCCATGACTCCCGTCCTGGAGCTGGGACCCTTGGCACCTTCCTGCCATGGCACAGGGCAGCTCTACCTCCTGCTCCCCTGGGTTCCTGGGCAAGTGCTTTACAGCTCTCCAGATTTCTTTGTCCACTGCAGAGTGGACAGGCCCCATGAGGGTGGTCACAGGAGTGTAGACCCAGGCCTGAAAAAGCGACCTACGTCAGTGTACATGAACTCGTGATTTGCTCCTCTCCCCCTCCCTGCTCTCCTGCTCTCCCGGTCATCTCAGCGTTATGTACTCTCACCCCAGGCCCTCCTTGGAAGAAGGAGGGTCACCTTCCTAACTCTGGGTCTGCTCTCCCGGCCCTGCCTCCTCCTGGGGGCATCTCTGGCCCCGATGGGCACCACCAATCTGGCGTCTCTGGCGAGAGGGCCTCGGGTGCCTCCTGCCCGCCTGTCTGTGCCCGAACTGGCCCTGGTCTGCAGCCACCAGGTGCCCACGTGAGGGTGGCTTCCCGTATTCACTGTCCCCAGCATCGGAAGAGCCCAACCCGCTCCGAAAGGTGCACTTGAAGCACGTTTGTGCCTCCAGAACACCCCGGCGCTGGCCCACTTACCGTCATCACATTGTTTCTTGTGGTTTCATATTGAGGTTTTGGCTCATTGCATCTGACCTGGAGTTTATTTTTAGTAGTGAAGACAGAGTTTAATTAATGTCAAACAGGAGGGCACACGCAGAGGAGGGACTGGTAAGCCTAAGGAAAAATGTGCCTGGCTTTGTCTTGGTGAACATGGGTCACAGCCAAAGATGCTGGGCTTCCTTGGGGTGCCCGGGGTGGGGGGCCGCTAATGCGGGTTGGGGGTGTCGGTACCGCTCCCCTCCTGAAAACGAAAGTGTCTTTGGGTCTCTTTCCATCCAATTTATCCAGCTGCAGGCCACACAGCCCCTTTCTCCAGGTCACACTGGGGATGATGATGATTCCGATTAAAATAGAGGGGAGACCAGGCCCTCACGTCCTCAGGTCTTGTCACTTGGGAGCTCGTCCTGGATGGTGGGAGGCTCAGAGCGGCCTCGGGGCTCTCTCCAGCCCTGTTTCTCACATGAGGACAGGTGCACAGGGCATGCTTGGTGAATGTTTATGTGGATGGACTGAAATGCACTTTTTCAGGACATTGAGTTTGGGTTAGCGAGTCCGTCAGAAGCCCTCTGCCTGCTTTGGGAGACACAGCAAGCACAGCTGGCTGCTTTGGGTTTTACAGCTTGTAAAGTCCTTTTTTCATGCTTTCCCCTTTCTCGTATTCCATGGCTGTTTGCTGAGAGCACTCTGCCTCTCTGCAGAGACCCTGGAAGGAAGGAGAGAGAAGCCGCTGCAGGAAATCAGAGACTGGCTTTGTGGGTCCTGTTATGCTGGGTGGGTGTTCTGCTCCCCCATCCCTCCATCCTATGTTGAAACCCACTCCCTGGTGTGGCAGGGTTAGGAGCTGGGGCCTCTGGAGGCTATAGTCTTGGGGGTGAGCCCTTCTGATGGGATTAGTGTCTGTAGAAGAATTCACACTGCAGAGGGCTTTCCGTCTCTGCTCCCCCAAATGTGAGAACCCTGACCTTGGACTTCCAGCCTCCAGAACCGTAGGCAATAGACATCCATGGCTTTGTCGCCCAGCCAGACTCTCATGTTGCAGCAGCCCAGGGGCAGGCATGGGTGCACAGATAGGTGCACTGGAGACGCAGCGGGATTGATAGCTGAGTCCTCCCTGCTGGGTCATGTGGATCTCAGATTTGAACGCGGATCTTCTAAACCCGGGTGTTTAAGCCTGTGCACCCCCAGGTCCCCAGGCAGGTATGTCCAGATTCCCTGTGCTGCTGGCTCCTCACCCCTCGCCACTACACCTGCCCTCCCTGGCCTCTCTCTGGCTCGGCCAGCTGTCCCTCGCTGCGCCGCCTGGCTCTCTTTCTCCGGGTGAGGTGGAACCTGCTCTCAGTGATGCTGTGGAGGGAGGGCCGTGCTCGGGTTCCCACCAGGGTGGTGGCCTGTCCAGCTGAGGCCCCTGCCCCAGCACCGAGTGTGGGACTGGCATGCTGTGGTCTTTCCCCTCCCTGTGCCCCTCCCTTTCTGGCCATGAGCTGGGTGCCGTGTCCAGCTGTGGGGACACAACAGAGCAGATGAACCGTCTCTGCCTTTAGGGGCTTCCCCGATAGGGGAGAAGGGCGTGTTCAGACGACCCTATGGGTTCCGTTATGGGGCTGGATATTGGTGCACCCCAGCCGCCCCTCTCCTAGGCTGATGCTCTGACCCCCAGTGGGGCTATATTTGAATTATGGGGTGATTAGTGTTAAGTGAGGGCATGAGGGTGGGGCCCTGCTCTGAGAGAATTAGTGTCCTTGTAAGAAGAGGAACCCCCCCCCCCAGAGCTTGCCCTCCCTCGCTCCACGCCATGTGAGGACACACAAGAAGGCAGCTGTCTGCAAGCGGGGAAGCTGGTCCCCACCAGGGTCCTTGATCCTGAACTTCCAGTCTCCAGGACAATGAGAAAACCAGTCTGTCGCGTGAGCCTCCTGGCCCTCACATTTGCTGGGGTAGCCGGAGCAGCTGTGGACACACTGGATGCTCAGCAGCAACCACAGGGGGTGGATGGCCTCGGTCCCAAGGACCCCCCTTTAAGTGTTGAGCCCTGGCAAATGCCTCTGCACCTTCACAGCCCCGTCTGGGCCACGAGCCCTGGCCCAGTGACCCTCCGCTGCGCTCCTGCACGCTGCACGCTGGCTCTCGGGGCTCCCCTGAGCGGGCCCAGTTGCTCGTCTTCACTCCCTCTCTTACTCGCAGGTTATTCTCAACAGCTCCTGGAACTCGGGGCAGTGCTGTGACCCCTTGGGCGGACACCCTTAGGAGAGGCCCTCCGGGCACCGCCAGCCGGAGCCTGCGTGGGTGCTCCCGTGGTCCCTGCTTTCTCTCGCTGTCAGTTTGCCTCCCGGAGCAGCCAGGCACTGGGGGCCCTCACAGCTGCTGCTCGGCCCCCGACGTCGGGTCCTGTCCTTGCTGGAGGGTCGTGCGGATGGGGGTCCGGAGGGGTTGTGAAGGCAGCGCTGCTAACACCGCCAGCTCCGGTGCCTTGTCCGCAGTGTCCCAGCACCCTCAGCTCCCCCACACACGAGGGTTAACGACGGTGCCGGAGCCGGCGCGGAGCACCCAGCCGTGGAATGTGTTTTGCGCATACCAGGGCTGTGCGCCTTCCACAATGTTTTAGCTTCAGGTTAAGGTTTAGAAGCTTCGACTATTGAGAGGACCATTTGCTAAACGGATGTCCGTGCCCCACATCCGGGTCATGGTGTCCAGGGGTTCCTGCTGCTTCATGCCCTCTCCCTCGCGGCCTCCTGTTTCCTCCGGGCGACCGGCCATCCTGGCACCAGTTTCTTTCCAGTGCTTGCCCTTCCCTCGCTGCTGTTCTTGGGATCCAGATCTTTCTGGGGAGCTGGAAAAAGTTGGAGATGTGAGCCCCCCTCGGGTGCTGCCCAGGTTCTGGGGACGTCCTTGCTTTGGCTTCTGGGAATTCAGCTTCTCCTCCAGGTCACGCCTGCTCCTGTTGGGTCTCTTCCCCCACAGCTGGTTCAAGCTAGTCCCTCTCAGCAGAAAACCCCCACTGGGATTCCAGGCGTCCGTGCAGTTACAGAGATGAGACTTTCCATCTCGGGAGTCAGCGTGTCTCAGCATCTTGGAATGTTCTCCCCCGAGGGCTGATCTGGGCATTTCTCTGCTGCTGCAGAGTCCAGGCGCTCAGCTTCAAGCCCGTGGAAGATCAGGTGGGGGACCCCTAACCTGTTGGGTGCAGGAAAAGTTTCCGACATACAGAACTAAGAAAAGCTAATTTGGGGCCTCCCCGGTGGCGCAGCAGGTTGAGCGCAGCTTTGAAGCTGTCCGCGGCCTCTGTAGTGTGGGTTCAGTTCCCGGCCGGCCAGGGAGCTACCCACATGGCACTGCAGACCTCTCTTGTCTCGCCTGCTGCTCCCCTCAGCAGTGCTTTTGGTCTGTCTGCCTGTTCTGCTCCCCACTCTGTCTCTGGTGAATCTTCTCACCCTCCCGCACCTCTGGCCTGTACCCCAGCTCTTGTAAAAATAAAAAAAAAAAAAAAAAATCTTTTTTTTTAAAAGAAAAACTAATTGAAGTGCCACCGTCTGTGACTGGGTTTCTTCCTAGAGTGTCAGCCACGGGGAGTCAGCCCCACTGCAGGAGACCCGGGGGGGACTTGGAGCCGGGCCTCAGGTTGGCCATTGCAGGCCCTGTGCTGGAGGCAGGCTCTTGGAGCTTCTGGGCCTCAGCTTCCCTCTCTGCAGCACAAGCTGTTTGAGGAGCAAGTGGCGTGACTGCCTGACTCCCCAAAACACCTGGCAGTGTGCCACCCACGGGTGTCTTCATGGAGCTTCTGCTTCAGGTCTTTGCAGCTCAGCAGCCGGGCAGGCAGGTTCTGGGTAGTGTCGCAGCCCCTCCCAGCTCACACTCAGCCCAGTCCTCTTACACGTGGGGACGGCTCTTCAGAGGGCCAGAGAGCATGGCGGGTGGTCATCACTGAGAGCAGACACTGGAGGGCCTGTTGCAGGGGTCACGATTGTTTACCCGCCTCCCCTCCATTTCCAGGTCTCTCTCTGCACACTTGGTTTTTAGGACAGTTTTAGATTTTAAAAAAAATGTAAACTTTACAAACTTTGTGATGTTAGTTCAGAGGGGTCTCCTATACCTTCCACCCAACCCCCTGTTACTAACAGCCTACATTTGTGTGGCATTTGTCTTGTATTTAATGACCCCCAGCGATACGTCATTACCAACTACACACCATACTTATTCCACCCCGATTTCCTGAGTTTTAACCTGATGGCCTTTTCCTGTTCTGGGACCCCTCCCGGGACGCCACTTTACATTTGGTCACTGGGTCTCATGCAGTGTCCGTGGCTGGGATGCTGTCTCAGATCTTGTTTTTTTTTTTTCCCTCTCTCCACCCTTTTCACCTCCTCAGTGTCAGCTAGGTTTTTATTTTGAATTGTTAGTTTATCCACTTTGTTTCCTTATCTCACCCATATACATGAAGTCTCCTGATGTTTGTCTTTATCTTTCTGGTTTACTTCACATAATCCCTTCAAACTCCTTCCCTGTTGCTGCAGGTGACAACAATTCGGCTTCCTTTATAGTTCAGTAGCTGCCCGTGGTGTGGATACACTGCCTCTTCTCCATCCAGTCTTCTATCAGTGGGCATAGGGTGCTTCCATAGCGTAGCTATTGTAAATAATGCCACAATAAACTTCACGGAGTATGTAATTCATCGAGTTGACAGTTTTCATATTCTTTGGATAGATACCCAGAACTGAGATTGCTGGATCGTGCGGTATTTCTGTATATTTCTATAGATAATTTTTAAAAGAGAGAACCCAGACTGCTTTCCAAAATGGCTGCACTGATTTACATTCCTGTCCTTATTTTTGATGACCTTGACCATTTTGAGGTGTACTGATCACATTTTTAATTTCTTCTCTATGAAGACTTGGCTGATGTTTTTTCCATCACTAGACTGAGCCAGAGGGCTCGGGAGAGAAAAGGCACAGAAGCAAAGTGCCATTTTCATGATGGCATCTCCAGGCCGCACACTCTCCACCAGACTGCTCACTGCCTGCTGACCTTGGCCATTTGACCTTGACCAGCTGGCTGAGCAGTGTAGTCAGATCTCCTTACTACTGGAAAGGATGTCACTGTATACAGCACCCACTTAAAAAGTGGTGGGTGATGGTGGGGTGTCTACACAATGAATCTCTGTGGGAGATCTACGTCTTCTCCCCTTAGGTACTTACATGTGTGAACTAATGGTTATTTGTTTATACTTTGGATTAGAATCCAATATGACTTTTTTTTGTTGTTCAAACTTTTCCAGTTTGGGGTCTTTGGCCTCCTCTCTCTTGGCTTCTGTGTCCCTTTGAGACCTGCCATCATTTGTTTTCCTTTTGACATTCCAGGATGCTCTGGGCTCATCTTATCTATTTCCTGCCCCAGATTTGGAATCAGGCACTTCTCCAAGGAGACTGGCTCCATTTATTCTTTTTTAAAGATTTATTTTTATTTATGCATATAAGAGCTGGGGTGTAGGCCCGAGGTGCCGGGGAATGGTGGAGAAGAATATTCACCAGAGACAGAGTGGGGAGCAGAACAGACTAATCGACTGAAATATACACTGAGGGGGAGCAGTGGGAGAGACAGGAGAGCTGCCCCATATGGGTCAGCTCCCTGGCTGGGAATCGAACTCACACCACAGTGGCCGGCGATAGCTTGACAAAACTGAGACTTTAACCCCTGCGCCACCAGAGAGGCCCCTGTTCATTCTTTCTTAGAACGGTGTTAGAAACCAAGATCTGGATGCTAGCTGTGCTCACTGCTACTGGGATGTCATTGCTTCTAGATCTTCTCAGCCAATAGAGCAACAAAACATGAGTGTGTGCTAACTAGTGTGTGTATAAATACCTCCTTAGGGAACCGCTTATGCCCATATTCAGGTAACACAAATTCATACTGAAGTCCTAACTCTAATACATTGTCACACTCCATCGGATTTTGAACAGACTGGAGTACTTCAGTGTTAATTGGTGAGAGGAGATGATGTGTGGGAAGGTCCGAAGTCCACCTGGGCAGAGAATGGCAGGCTGGGAAGACGGGACTTTTCCCTGGGGGTAGTGTGGTCTAGGACCAGAAGTCCAGGGGAGTCCAACAGTGGGGCAGAGCCCAGAGGTGTGTGTGTGCTGCCCAGAGTGCTTGCTGACTGGGATACTGCCCTGTCTGATCGCCAGGGTCTGGCCTGACGAGTGGCATGTACTTGTTTTGTCTGCTGCCCGGTGCACCTCCGTTGTCCATGGCCTCTGCGGAGGTCCTAAAGGCCTGCTCGCCCCGTGTGGCCACATTCGGTTACTCTAAGGGAGGGTGAAGCCAGGAGCATGGGGCTTGCCCCTTCCCATTAGGCTTGTTCCTGATGTCGCCATAGCAACATTTCTTCCTGGGGCAGCAGCATGTGGTCCCATGGTGACCACTTTACAGGGTTTTTGGCCCCACACTGCAGAAGCAGCTTCCTTGGCTGCTGTCAGAGCTGACACCCCGAGCTGGGGCGCCTTCTATGCAGCTACCACTCAGAACTGGGGGACCCCCTTTTGACTTTTCGGTAAATGGTTCATCTTTATCTGGAATTCCCTCCTGTTAAAGCAACTGGCATGTTTCCTCTTCCCGTGTTGAACCCTGATGACTGGCAGAGAGCTTCTGAGCCATCTCCTTTGCTCAGCTGAGCTCAGAGGCCCCGAGGGCTGATGCCCCACAGCCCCTGCCCGGAACCCTGGCCCACCCTCACTGTCCTTACCTTTGCCCACAACCACAGACTGCTCCCCAGGGGCTGGCCACAGCTCCGTTTCCGCAGCCTGCTGTGCATGGAGGTGGTGTTTGGGTTTTCCATGTTACACAGCAGTCCCCGGGGCGGACTCCCCGGTCTGCAGAGGGTGTGTCTGCCCGTGAGGGGTGGCAACAGCCCTGTTCAGTGAACAGGGGTGGTGCACACAGGGGAAGCGAGCCGCTGGGGGATGTGTGAGCCCTCGGTCTGCAGGGGGTGTGCCTGCCCGTGAGGGGTGGCAACAGCCCTGTTCAGTGAACAGGGGTGGTGCTCACAGGGGAAGTGGGCCACTGGGGAAGTGTGAGCCCTGTGCTTCTTGGGGGTTTCCTGTGCACAGCGCCCTGCGGGAAGCTCACTTTGGCATGCTTTCCGCAACCCTTCACACTCACCCAGCCCCACCTGACCTGGAATCTCCTGCTACCTGCTCATGGGGAGCCGCTCACTCAAGTGTGGCTGCCGATGCTAAAACCAAGCAGCAACACCCCAGCCAGCCAGCATTTTTCCCTCTGCTCCCCATAGAGTATTGATGTCTGAACACACATTCTCACCAGGTACCCCACCAATCCTGTTGTCATCCCGATCCTGAGGCTCATGGGCCTTCAGGTGCAGTGGGATTGGTGAGGGGCCACCACACTCCTTCTGGAACCTCATGGCTCATCATCCCGATGATGTTCATCACCAGACGCCGACCTTTGAACATGGGATCTGCCTTCCGCACACAGCCTCCACTTGACCTTTTCTTATTCGCAGCATCCCAGGAGACATGGTGCAGATTTATTGGCGTGGGTGCTCATTTGTAAGGCTGCTGTAACAAGGTACCACCGCCCAGGTGGCTACGGACACCAGGAGGTTACTGGCTCACAGTCCTGGACGCCAGGAAGTCCAAGCATAAGGTCAGCAGATCCAGGCTGTCTTCCTGGCTTGCACCTCCTGCAGGGAGAGGGGACAGTGGTCTGGGGTCTCTTCTAAGTACACTAATCCTTGAGGATGAGAGCTTCACCTTCAAGACCTCATCTCACCTTAATTACTCCATAACGGTCCTATCTCCTCACCCAGTCACACTGGGGGTGAGACTTGAACATGCCACCTCTCTTTCCACATGACTTGTGTTGCCCTCCCCCCCCCCGCCGGCTGGCCAGTAGAGCGGGTCTGTAGAACCATGCCAACTTGTATACAGTAGCTGATCAATGATCATGATTGTGTTGGGCTCATTGGGTAGGAGAGAAGGGGGCTGAGCCCAGGGGCCAGCACGTCTGTGCCTGTGTCTCCCTCCTTCATCTCAGGGGCGGAAGATCACTGAGCAGGCGCCCTCTGCCCAGCACGCCCTTCCCAGGGCATGGTTCGCATGACGCAAGGTCTTTATAAGCACAGAGAAGGGCCCAGCAGTGCCATCATTGGAAATATGACCTCAACGTCACCTAAGTCCGCCCCGATTGCCAGCAGGGCCTTGGGCCAAATCTACAATTCCCTTTCCGCAGACTGGAGCTCCCCGCGGTGCCTGCCCCACAGATGGCCGTGGAGAAGAGAGGAGAGACCTGTGCTCTATGTGTGTGGGCCGCAGTACGGTCTCGGTCCTGCCAAGTAGGAGGGTGCAGTGGGGAGAGTGACTGCTGTCCAGATGGACTCTGAGCTGGGCTTCCCAGTGCCAGATGCCGCTCTTGGTCCCTGGCTGTGCGACCCTGGCCGGGTTACTTGCCCCCTCTGAGTCTCTGATCTTTGTTACTTACCGAGGTGGTACAGCTTTCCTCACGGTGGTGACATTTACCCCAAGTGACCTGAGGTGGTTTGTAAAACACAAGAACATTGGTTGCTATGGGTAACAAGTCTGACCAGAAAACTTCATCACCGCATATTGTTTGAGACCCGTAAGGACTTATCACCAACGTCTGGGCTGATTCTGGGGGGGCTGGTGTGAAGTCAAGCGCCTGAGTCATCCCAAAGAGCAGACAGAGATGACACCCTGCAGATATGTTGGAGTCCTAGGGTCTTTGCCCTGCTGTCTTCTGTACAAAAGCAGCTGGTGCCTCCAGCGTGACGTGCAGCCTGGCCCTGCTAAACCTTGGAAGATCTGGCCTCTTCCAGGTGTGTCCGCGTTCTGCTCTGCTGACTCCTGGGTCATCCTCACAACATCTGCCCCGCTGTAGATGCAGCCACAGCTGCCTCCTCTGCTCCTGTGCACAAAACTGGCGTGTGATGAATATTGGCAGGGAAAGTGGCTGTCTTCTGCCCTCCAGGGTGCTGGAGTGCACCAGCCTCACCCAAGGAGGCTTTTGGCAGGATCGCGCCAGGTCTTGGAGGGCACACACCCTTTGACAGGCATTCTCACCGCAAATGGGTCTATCCTTTCTAAATAGTGGAGCAAGTTTCAAGGTATTTGTGCCACAGCACTGACAAAATCATCAAACCTGGAGGACAGCCTCTGTGCTCCCCAACGTCAGGCTTGGCTGTCCCTGAGAAGAAAGCGATGTTGCGCGCCCTTTGCATCCCCACTGAGAGGTCATGCTGCTGGCATGTGCATCACCTGAGGCTGGCCTCTGTGCCTTGGTGAAGGAGGGCGTCTGCAGGGTTTCTCCTCTGTAGAGTTAGAGTTTCCCCTTTACCATAACTAAATCTCTTGTTGGGAAGTACTTTGAGATTATAAAAATTCTAGGTTTCCTGTCCCAGTTTGCACCAGATTAATTTTAGTATCCATTGGTCAGTCTTGCTTGAAACAATTAAGCTGTGTCTTTGCCAGCCATGTTTGTCTGTTTCATTGCACCTCTGCATTTTTCACTTGAAATTCTAATGTAAGGAACAGCTTCCATCTACTTCCCGTTTGAAAAAGTTCAATTACTCGTATCAGTATGAACTCATGGGTTCTCATTGTATTGGGTATATATAACTCGCAACTCCAATTTTTTTTTTTTGCTCCGATTTTCCTAGATTTGGCCACTGGGATGCCCTTTCAAGTTGGGTCTGTGTCCTTTTGACCTTCACCACCATCTTTTGAGCATTTATTGGCACCGCAGCATGGAATGTTCCAGGTTCTCTGCTTTCCCCGCTCTGGGATCAGCAGTTGCTCCTGCAGTAGCCAGATCCTGCACCTGAATTTAATCACGTGGAAACATCAGAGAAACCTAAATTGAGGGACATTCTTCAAAATCACTGGTCGGTAGTCTTCAAGACCAAGGTGACTGAGGAGTAATTCCAGATTAAAGAGACTAAGGGACGTGGCAACTAAATGGCTGTGTAACCCTGGAGGATTTTGGATCAGAAAAAGCCATTACTGGTGAAAGTTGAATAATGTCTCCCAATAAAGCAATAACATTGTGTCGACAGTAATGTTATGTTACAATTGGATAATGATGTCGTTAAGGGGAAATCACAAGACAATAGGAATTCATTGTATTGTTCAACCTTTTTAAAGTGAAATTATTTCAGAATAAAAAGGAAAAATGCAAATGAGAAAATTTTATAAATGCCTGCAGAAAGGTGTCCATATCAGTTCGTTAGGTAAAATAACCCATAGTCCTTTTTGTATGGCGTTAGCCCACTTTTGTGAAAATAAGAGGGGACAACACAGTGCGTGTGTGTCTTTATCGGCATGCAGGAGAAATTCTGAGAAGTGCATGCATTTCCTGTTAAAGGACATTTCTGGGAAATGTGATTAGAAGGTGTGAGAGAGCGGGAGCTTCATTGACCTTGTGGTTTTTTCTTTCTTTTTCCAAAAGATCTATTTATACAAGAGCCGGGGTGCAGGCCTAATACACGGGAGGGTGACAAGACTCACCAGAGACAGCGGGGAACAGAACAGGCAGACTGTCTGAAACACACTGCTGAGGGGAGCAGTGGGCAAGACTGGAGGGGTCTGCCTCGCCATGTGGGCATCTCCCAGGCCTGCCAGGGATTGAACTCGCGCTGCAGAGGCTGCAGATTGCTTCACAGCGCTGCGCTCAACCACCTGCACCACCAGGGAGGCCCTTTTTTCCCTTTTTAACAAAGAACATTTTCTAATATTAATGAGAACATGATTGCATGGTGTGTGTGTGTTTGGGAGCCTTTCTACATGTGTGTTTCATTTCCATGCGGCTCCACATGATTCAGTTTGCATCGCATGTGCCTGCACAGGCAGGGCCAAGTAAAAGCCAGGTTTTCCCCTCTAGGTCTGCTTTCTCACCTCTGGTCAAAGTCCACCAGTTGTGGAAAGCCCTGCAGTCCACCCTGGGTAGCAAGGACACCAGCGTGCTGGTCTCCCCGTGAAGCGAGGAAGATGGTGGTGGTTCTCCCTTGAAAGCTCATGGAGAACTATCCCTGATGTACCTCCTTTGGGGCTCCCCTGAGTAATATACATGTAATTTGAGTGATATATGTGTAAATATTTTGAATTAGAAATTTCTTAAGTTTAGTCACCCTCTCCGTTCCTTTCAGGAGCCCCGATTCCTCCAGCGGTGCTGGATGTCTTCAACCCAGCTTGGCGTGAGCCAGCGTCCTGCCCTCCCAGAACTCCCAGTGACCACTAGGCTGAATTTCACATAGGCGATTTATTTCATGTATAATGTTGTTATCCCATTTCAGGCACACTGCTGGACTCGAGGAGAGATGCAAGCATGAAAGTAAAATCTCTTGAAGCCCTACTGTGTGCCTTGACAAATGCTGACTCATGTAACCTCCCCACCTCGGGTCACGGATCACATTCTTCCAAGTTATGAGTGAGGAACTGACACAAATCCATGTGAGCCCACAGGCCCTGGCATGTTCATGGAGTCTTGAAGAACCACCCTCTCCTCTTGCTTATTCTTACTCCTTTGGGGGTTCATTTGTCCAGAATGACTTCTGTGTGTTTTCTGCTGCTTCCTTGTAGTTCCAAAATATCACCTCCAATTTCCCTCATACTTCTCCCTTGTTTTGGGATGGTGTCTCCATGGGTGGATTCCTACTAACAATTACAGTGGTGGTGATCATAGTAAGCCTAGAATGTAAGTGTCGTCATTTTAGAGTAATATTAACAAAAAATAGCTTAATGTGCTAAAATACATAACATATATATGTTAGGATATTTTGATATTAAAGTAATATCAGCATTCTGTTAATATAAACTTATAGTATAAATTTATACTAATAATATGCATATACTGTGCATGATATTTGGTGCCCAATCTTTCTAAATTTCTGATCAATAAGATTCTAACATCGGAAATACATTTGAGGAAGATGATGCTCATACAGCATGATTTCTGGGAAGTCAACTGATGATAAAAAATGCAAGTGATCGCTGATCTCAAGCCCAAATGGCAAGAATCTCTTGCTAAGTGTTGAGATACAGCCCCAGGAACCCCAAACCAGGAGTTGCAGTTTGGCCGAGCGAGTGCTGTTCCATTTGCCTCCAGTGGCGGCTCGGTGGCCTGCCAGCTCCCCGAGGCTCAGGTGGCCTGCAGGTCCTAGCCCTGCCTCAGGCTTCCACCTCCAGGCCCTCCTGGCAACTCCTGGTCAGTGAATGCAACAATGTCCCAGTGACCATTGGAATCCAATTTTAACATGTTGCTTCTCCAAATTGCTGCATTTATCTTAGGAACTAAAATGCCTTGATCTTTCATCCCACTCTGGCTAATGTGAGGGTAGCAGGCCCAGACCAGGGCCAGCAGTAAAGTGGACAGCAATGCAGCAGCCGGACTCCTTGCCAAATTCAATTTTTGCAAAACTTACCCTGACATCCAGACCTGGGGTTGGGGGTGAGTCCTGGCACCCAGGCCACCGCAGGCCTGGCTGCCTCCTGTCTGCACAAGACCATGTCCAGTGGCCTCCTGGCTCAGCCCTCAGGACTCGGGCTGTCCGTCATAATCAGAGTGCGGGTCCCCAGCCTGTAGGCAGGCACACGGCCGCCTTTAACACGTGCTCCTCAGTGACCCCACCATAAAGCCCTTCGCGGAGGGGTCTTCCCTGATGAAATGCCATCTTGGAGTGAGTGCTCAGGTGAGGGAGCCGTCTTGTGTGACCTGCCCCGCCTTGAAGGGTCTTAACTTCTGTGCCCAAAGTGCTACCGGTTTACCTGCTCACAACGACTCAGCAGCTGGGAGCTGGGGCCCGGGACTGAGAAAACCGGGGCGTGAACGAAGGCGAACTTTGTGATCCTGCCCGGGAGTCAAGTCACACAGCAGGTGCAGGTTCTCAGTGCTCTGGCCTCTGACCCCATTCATGGGCTTCCTGTCTGTAGCTTGTGGCCTACTCTGTCTTAGGGTACACATGTGGAAGCGACTTTCTTTAGACTGTGCTTTGAGGGCAAGTGATTCACCTCGGTTTGTCAGCATACATAACAGGCTTGGCAGGCATCGTGGGTACCCAGCGTCTGAATAAGATCTACTTGCAAGAGGACCTCGCAAAAAGTTTTTGCGATCTGAGGTCCTGCTCAGTGGGATGCCAGGTGGGGCCACATCCCCACTCTCGTGCTGACCGGCGTGTGACCTTGGCTGGGGTGGCTGCCCTTCCCTACCCCCATCCCTGTGCGGGGTGGGGTGTGTGTGTGTGTATAACTTTGCTTTCCCTGGGCGGCTGCTGTGTGCAGGCGCCAGGCGGGTGGATGGCCAGGGCTCCGTGAGGAGAGCAGGAACTGCAATATGCGTGTGTTTAATATAGTTCCTGTTTCCTTGGCGGCAGAAGACCTGCTTCTTCGCGAGCACATCATAGGCAAGCCCGTGTCTCCGTGGAGTTAGGGTGGGCTTTGTGTCTCTGCCCTGACCTGTCCATTCCACAAGTGTGCGTTGAGCCCTTGCTGGGTGCTGAGAAATGGACAAGCTGTAGCGCCCACTCCCCTGGGGGGACTTGGTCTTTGACAGAGGCCATCAAAGCAGGAGATGTAAGTGACCCCAGGGATGTTCTGGCGAGGTCTGTTGGGTGCTGTCGCCCGACTCTGTGCCTAGTAGTTGAGGGAAGACTGCACCTGCCGAGTGCATTGCTTTTCCCGCATTATTCCTTCATCTTACTCGCTGGATGGCCATGGACATACAGCAATAGTGTCCCTACTCACTCTTGGCATTAATCTACGGTCACTGCCTTGGGCCTGGCAAATGCATTCTGTTCATGCTTGTATGTCCAGTGTGCTTCCATCATTTGACTCTATTCAGTTCAAGAGAACATACTGAGAGTGTAGGTGACAGTGTGGTGCATAACCTGAGGTTATGCTAGGGTCACACAGATGAGGAGACCTTCACAGAAACACCCACAGTCTGCTGGGAAGGCGTCGTCTCGGCACATGTGGGTGTGGGCCATGCTGGCCGCCAGGAGGGCTGTTGGTGAAGAGTAAGAGGCTGAGGGTTGTGGGCATTTGAAAGTGTGGCTCTTTTGTTGCTGTATTCCCCACCACCCTGATTTCTGCAGTACTGCCTGGCACATAGTAGGTGTGCGTGGAAAACCCAGGGAGCTGTCAACCAGGGAGGATGTTCTAGGACCCTAAGAAGGGTTGGTGCTTCATTGGTGCTCTCTGGGATGTGATGCCTTTTTAGTGTCCTCACTGCTAAATGCTGACTAATAACAAGCAGGGAAGTGAGGGCCTTGAGGAGCCCCCTGCACGTCTGGCCCCACTGTCAAAGCCATTCTCATTTCTGGTAACTGTGACTTCTGTGAAGTAGCCTGACCCTGCCTGCCGTGGGTGATGCTGGTGATCAGCACAGGCGGGTGCCCAGCAGGGCGGGGCTGGGCTTCTTACTCCCTGCACAGTTAGGTGCCAGCTTAGCACATGGTCAGGGTGTCTGTGCCCACAGCCACTTTCTCTTACCCATGAAAATGAAATTCTGGATGGACAGAACCTGGTCAAGGTAAGGGAACATGTAGGGCAAAGCTGATGGTAAATGCGTCTTGGTTATTTCCTTGTACTTTTCTGAGTACTTCCCCCAGAATCCCCATCATCTGGCCTCTCCGCCAGCCTGGCAGTGGCACTGACTTAGGAACTTGCCAAGGACCTGGGCACCGTTCACACCTGACTCACCCTGTCGCTTTAATCTTCTCCTTGAAGCCTCAGGCTCCACATCTAATTAAGAAAAGAAAAAAAAAAATGTGGGACTTTGTAGTCAGAGTAACTCTAGGTGCTGTGACAAGCGAACCCCAGTGGGTCAGTAGCGCAAGACAAAAGATGCCTGTTTCTTAGCGGCCCAAGGAGGGTCTGTCATTCCTTCCTGCATGCCTGGGAGACCCAGGTCTCCTCTGTGCTGTTTGCTCACCACCCTCCCCGTGAAGGACCTGGAAGTCCATCCAGCTGGCACAGGGGTGGCAGGTTGGGGTTCGTGCCCACATTTTAAACTGTGCAGGGCGTGGCCTGTGTCACCTCACTTGCATTTTCTGGTGAGAACTGGGCATATCGTAGAGGCAAGGATCTGACACGGCCATCCCTGCTGGGTACCACCTCCAAGGCCAGCTCTGAGCTCTGGCAGGGCCCATGGGCTTTCATCAGGCACTGGTGCCTTCAATACCCCGAAAGTGTGGCATGAAGATGTGTGAGGTTGGGCTTCTGACCACACCCTCAAATGGTGTGAACCACAGCCCTGTCCTTTGCTATCTGTGGGATTTTCCCTTTATGCTCTTGTCTAATGTTGTGTCATCTACAGGGTGATTCAGTTTTTTGTGTGTAATTCAGTTTTTTGTTTGCTTCACCAGCTAATTTGGAAACTTCTAAATGGATGTCATGTTTGACACTGGGATCGAGATGCTGGCGGCGAGTTGCTCTCCTTCCTGTGTGTGTCTTTACCAAGAAATACCCATGAGCTGACAAGCCCATGATGGCTTCCTGCTGGACTGGGTGGCTACTTCCCGCCCTTCTCAGATGCTGCTCCTAAGAATGACACGGGGGTTTTGTTGAGCATGTGGAAAGGGGTTTTTGGTAAGGAGTCTGATTAAGCTTAGGTAAGTTTCCTGAAAAAGAAAAGGATCCTCTTCTTTGAAATATCCCCAAACAGTAAGAGTGTCTGTGTTGCTCACTGGGGCCAAGGACAAGTGTGTACTTGGGGCAGATCACTGGATCCCTCAACAGCCGGGGACGGAACTGGTTTGAGCTTCATTCTCTAGAAGAGGATCCTGAGGCTACAGAGGATGGGAGGTTTGGGGCCATACTGCCGATCCTGGTGGCGATGCTTGGAGGTGTCGGCATCCAGCTTCCTGCTCTGCAGCGTACTGTCCCCACCCTGAGGTCAGCAAGATGGGAGTGGGGCCTGGGGTCCCTGGGTGTTGAGGATACAGGTGTTACCAGCAAGTCCTGTCAGAGCAACTCATGGCTTGATGGGGATCTGAGATGGTGGTGAGGGTGGAGAGAATTTGAAAGTCAATCTCGTTGAGACTCACATTTGCATGGTTATGCTCCATACGGTCTAAGTGAGCTCAGAGTCATGGCTCTGCACAAAGGCAGGCGAGGTTCTTGGGCCATCTGATCACATCGTCACACACTGGCCCACACATGGCCTTGTTCTGCGTGTGTTCCTGCCCAGAGGCACCTTGTTTCACGTGCACTGCCGGTTCACAGCCAACGGCACCAGAACTAAGGGCCCAGGGGTGCTTATCTACATACCGGTTTTCTCTGCAGACACCCACAGCCACCTCATGCTTAGGACCACCAGACCAGTCTCGACAGCCAACTCCTTAGCAGAGCACAAGCACAAGGACAGTGTGGCACTGAGCAGACCCCGGGACGGCACTAGTTTATGGTGTGAGAGCGCAAGGGCAGCCGGAGCGCCTGGCGCTTGGTTGGACCTCGGCTGGGCGTGTGTGTTGGGAGACTCAATTTTTTCCCACCAAATGTTCGAGAAAGACCATGAACCAGCCTCGAATCGGGGGTGACAGATGACTTGTGGGGAGTAGGTGAATTCAGAAGCACAGGCTCCGTAGACAGACAGCAGGGTCGGTGTGGAGGGAAGCTGAGCAAGTGCCGCCGAGCTCCAGGCCAGAGCCTTTCTGAGCGCAGGGCCAGAGAGTATGTTTCAGGCACTGGGACCCCACGGTCTGTGTGGGCCGGACCTAACAAGAGGGCATGGCTGTGCGCCATTGAACCTTTCTTTTTCTGCACCCAAACCTGAAGGACAGATTCTCCTGTGTCCCAAGATGCCATCCTTCTGATTTTCCCCTCACCATTTAAAAATGTAAAAGCCACGCTCAGCTTAGGCTGGAAAAAAGCAGCTGGCAGCCAGCTTTGACCTGAAGGTCCTGGTTCACTGACTTCTGCCTCAGACACTCCCAGGTAGGGATACTTACTAATAATACAAAAACTAAATAATTCGGAAGAGCACGGGATAAAGTTTAAATATCCACCTGAATTCCCAAGACCCAGACGTTTCCATAAACAGCACAGAAATGGCCCTCCTGGACACAGGCAGGCCCCTTCACGAGGTCCTAGAGCTAGTGCATGTCTGCTGGGGTGTGCAGTAGATGGGTGTCCACGCAGCCCCATCTCCATGTATCGTGACCCAAGGGGTCCTCTGCAGCTGGATCTGATCTCACCACCTCGTCCAGTGCGCATGTCTTCCGGCGCTGTTCAGTCCTCCTGCTGTTACGCATACATGTTCACATACATGTCCGTGCTGCCGGGAGGCATGCCCTGCACTTGTGCACTTCCCACATTGCGGGCCACACAGTGACCAGAGCTCCAGGGCTGGGTGGTTTGAGTGCAATCTCTGGTCCAGGGAGACCAGGCTGCTACCTTCCCGGGGCAGGCAGCTCCCTTCTGCTCTGAAATGTGCTGGACGGAGCATCTAGTTGCTAGAGGTGACCCCTAACTGCCTGCTAGCAGAGAAATGGGTCCTCATCCTCCAACTGCAGGGAACTGAGTTCTTTCCATGTGTGAGTGACTGTGCTTAGAGGAGGGTCCTCCTGGCAGCCGCCTTGGGGGAGCGCAGCTGGCTGACACCTTGCGTTCAGTGGTGAACCCCAGTCTAAACACCCTGCTGAACCTACCCACACTTCTGACTACAGGACTGCCTGTCCCTGCTGCAGCACCTTGCATAATGCAGTGGATGTTGGGGGACACCCACTGCTGATCCCGCAGCCTCACCACGGATGTTGGGCTGGAGGAGGAAGGCCGTGGAACTTTGGGCGCTTCTCACCATATTGGGCTTATTGCCCACAGTTGTTCATTAAAATGCTTCTTGTTCTTTTTGCACTATTTTAAAATGGATGCCTCTAAGATCCCAAAATAGCCCAGAAATATTTTTTTTTAAGATTTATCTATTTATGCATATAAGAATTGGGGTACAGGCTAGAGGTGTGTGGGGGTATGTGTGAGAGGATTCACCAGAGACAGAGTGGGGAGCAGAACAGGCAGCCTGACTGAAATACACTGCTGAGGGGAGCAGCGGGTGAGTCAGAAGAGGTCTGCTGCACCATGTGGGTAGCTCCCTGGCTGGCTGGGGATTAAACTCATGCTGCAGAGTGCAGATAGCTCCACAGTGCTGTGTATAACCCCCTGCGCCACTGGGGAGGCCCAGCCCAAAAATATTTTTGGCATTTTTACTTGTTGGGGCTGCTTACATTGGGTTGGAAGATGACCCAAACCTTGGTAAATAGTGTTTTTACTGTTGATGATGCAGTTTGACTTTCACAGATTTTATAACAATAGCTGACACTTATTAACTACAAGCACCACAGATTAGATTAGTAAATCCTTACAACAATGCTCTGTGGTTAAGACTATCAGTACTTCTATTTTTATGAAGGAGAAAATGGGCCCAGAGAGGTTTAGTGATTTAGCCAAGATCACACAGCAAGTTAGCAGGAGAGCTTATTTTTTGGTCCAGGCAGTTTGGCTATAGAGACTGGGGCATTGCACCCCCTAAGCTGTTCCACCTCCCCCTGTGGCTTCCCGTCTGTCCACTCTTCAGAGGGGACTGGCCCTCTGTCCCTGGTTGGGCAGCATTAGCTTTAGCATGATTGCTGTAGTTGGTTGGTGTACACATTTCACATGTGCACAGGGCTTTGCCATTTCAATCTCACATTGGGTCATGGTGGGGATGGGAGGCTGGTGGCTGGGACATGTTGCAAAATGTGTCTTAAGCAAAACAATCAAGTCCAAAGTCACAATCCCACCGGACCCGCTGGGTGGAGAGGCCCGATGGCCTGGGATCCTGTCTTAAGGCCCGTGTTCTTCCTTCCATGGGGAGGTCAGGGGCCTGGCCCCACCCGCCCCCTCTGAATGCTGCTGTCCCTGCACAGATGGTGCAGCGTCCACCCCGAGATGCTCGCTGAGGCCCAAACTGGAAATCATTCTTTCGGTTTCCTCTGTGGTCTGTGAATTTTCATCGTGGCCTCTGTTGGGCCAGGGAGGCCCATTTCCTTCTTTCTGTTGTTTTTCCCAAGCTGAGGGAACATGGAGTGGGGAGGAAAAAATCTTTCCATCTTCTGTCCTTAGGGAAGCTGGCCAGAGTCGGTCCTTTTAGCTGCTGGCCAGAGGCCTGGCCCCCAGCCTCAGAAGCCACGTCCCCAGCGAGCGCTCTGCAGAGCCAGTGTCCAGACCGGCCTCCCCGCAGTTCGGGCACTGAGGCCGCAGCAGGCCGACCCTGCCCTGGAATGTGCCTCAGAGAACAGCACATCTCCTTGGCTCCCAGCGCCCCCTCTGCTGGGAAGCAGCGCAGTTCCTGTTCCCAGTACACCCCCCGCCCCAACCCCCTTCAATACTTTTAATAACTGCACAGGAAGTCTTCCCTCCAGCTCAGAGGGTCATCACAGTTTGCAGCCTGGTGGTGTCGGCGGTTTCTTCAAACCTCCGAGTCTTGCCAGGGGTTCATGAATCACATATTAGAGCCTGGGCTCTAGATTAGACAAGCCTGAACGTCAAAACCAGAACTGGACCTTGGACTGGCTGTGTGACGTCAGGCAAGCTCCTTCACCTCTCTGAGGCGCCCTCAGTTCCCATCTGCAGAAGGGCAGGGTGCAGCCCCGGCAGGGCCGTGGGGACCAGAGGCGGGGTGGCCTCCTTCCTCGTGACAGCCTGCTGGGTGGCTACTGGACAGTGGGGTGGAGGAAGCTGGCAGAGGAGATGGGCAGAAAAAAGAAGTGACTCTGCCTTTTCCCATTAAAAAGGCATCAGAGAAAGTAGCTGGTGATATCAGCAGCTTTGCTCCAGGGTTCCCGGACCACAAGGCAAGTTCAAGAAAGTGACTCTCACCTTTGTAAGACACTGCAGTAGACTGGAGTTTCTGGCCCCTCTTCCAGGCACAGTGAATGTCTCTGCGTCTCTGCAGTGGGCGAGGGGCTTTGGGGGCAGGAAGTCTGCAGACACACCTGGACTCCGCAGCTTTCTAGCTCTGTGACATTGGACACTAACTTCTCCATGCCCCGTATTTCTCACCTGAAAAGTGGCAACCAGAATATCCCTGCACACGACATTGCTGTGAGGCTTCGATGCGGTAATGTGAGCCAGAGCTGAAACTGCTGCATGGCGTGAGGAGTGTGAGCTGCTCTTCTCACCACCCCGTCCCTCTTTCTGTGCACGGGTGGGAGTGTGTGCGTGCATGGGTGCATGTCTGCTTGTGTGTGCTCGTGTGTGCATGCATGCACTTTTATTTGCGCTCATCTCCCACTAGAGTGCAAGTGCTTTCCAGCTTTGGGCACACCCGCTCTCTCAGGCGTGGAGCCATTTCTCAGCTTCGTTCCTTGAGCCCAGCTAGAAGAATGGAGTAAAATGTGACCCGAGGAGAAATCAAACATTGTACAAACATGCACAACGGTATTAAATAAATAAATAATTTTTAAAAATGTGGCCTGAGGAATACCTGCATTAGAGTTCCCTGGGGGCATCCATGAAAGTTATCAGCTCCTGGGCCCCAGCCCAGAACCACCAAATCGGATGCTGGGTATCAGCCCGGGGCCCTGTTTGGTTTTTTTTTCCACTTGCAACCCAGCAGAGACAGCTGAGCAGGGCTTGTGCAAAGGTGGCTATTGCACACAATCCTTTCCCCAGGAGCACCAGGACATTTTGGGGTAGGGGAGAGGGTGATATAGACCAATTAGCACCTTGCTTGACTTTTATCCTGGATTTTTGGAGCTTGGAAGTAGAGGGAGGAGGCTTGCGTTCCTTGCTGTGGGGCTGAATTCAGACCCACTCCCCACCCCCAACCCCCCCCCCCCCCCGCCCCAGTATGGCTGCTGGTTGAATCCAGACACTTGGCTCTGTGCTGTTTGGTCTCATTCTATTCTGGGTGAAGAGCATTCCATGCTGGGGCCTGCGTTAGCTCTCAGCCTCCAGGTCCATTCTTGGGCAGGGGATTAGTCTTTCCCTACGCCAGGCCATCTGTGTCCAGGACATGCTACTCTCCCCTGGCAGGGCCAATGCTAGCACCGGTCACTGTGTTGGTGCTCCAGGCTCTCGCTGCCTCTCCTTTGTCCCCAACCACAGGGCCTAGGCTGTTCCCTATGGCCCGAGTTCAAATCCTGACCGAGACTCAGCTTGGTCACTTTATGTAAGTTACACAGTGATATGTACCACCCCTTCTGCATACAGCGAGGTGGTGAACTGGGTTAAGTGAAAGACGCCAACTCTTCACCCATCCTCTGACTCTTTCTGAGGTTGGATCCAATAACATGGCCTGCTTTGTCCAGTGAGATGCTGGCTACAGACACTGTGGCCTGGACTTAGAAGAAACATTTCCGGCTGCACTATTCAACCTCTGCCGTCCCCAGAGAAGGAAATTTAGGACTAGCTTCTGGCTGCAGGAGACCTGTAGAACATTCTGAAGTGCTCTGGTTGTCCTCGCTGAGCCCAGCACCCTAGTCCAGTGGACCATCAGTCAACTCCCAGGCCTCGGTGTGAGCCTGGCTGGCCAGAGAGATTGGGTCACCTACTGACCACCCAGACTCTCAGACACTTAATGCTTCTGCCACTGGGTTCTGTTGTTACACAGCTTTTTATTTATTTATTTATTTATTTGTGATAGATGCAAAGAGAATATCAAGCATAGCTATTCAATGAGCAGAGGTTGGCAGGTGCTGCATGCGCCTGGCACCTCACACCCTAGTGGAATGACTGGGTGATCTGACAAGGATACATCTTAGTGCGCATGACTGGCATGTGCTGCTCCCCCTACTCAGGGTGTCTCTCATCCGCTGCACTCACCACTGTCCCCCCAGGTACTGGGTCTTCTGTAGGAGCCATTTGCTGGACATGCGTAGAGTGAGTGAGGCAAAGAGTGGGAGGGGTTGACTGTCCAGAATGTGCATGTGCTTGTTGGGGCTAGAGTAGCTGAGGCCCGAGTTTTCTGTGAGAAGCTGAAGGTTGGTGAGTCTCTGAAGTGCTACTGAGTACTTTGTGTACCAGCCCCAAGGCAAGCCTGTTGCAGCCCCAAGGCCAGGACAGAAGTCAGGCCAAGAGCTCATGGTGGATGAGCTAGACAGATAGCAGGCCTGGCTTTGGGGTGCTTGCTCTGGGCCAGGCACTTTTTGGCTGTTCTTCCTTGAGTCTCACTGCAAGGCCTCTTGGGAGGAATTGTCCCCCCATTTTAAAAAGGAAGGAACTCATCTCAGATGTCAAGTAAATGACCAGGTGCACAGGCGAGGCAGGGAGCAGCTCCAGCTTTTGTCCCCAGGGCTACCTGACAGCAAAAAGCATCTTCTTTTCCACCACACACAGCCCTTTGCAGGCTACACCCTTTGGTTATCTGTGAGGAAGTCCCACCTGGACAAGGGGCGTGGCTTTTATGACCAGGCTCATAACCTCATGACCAGGCTGCCTGACTCCTTTCCTGGTGTTGGCGTGTTGGGTTGAGATCTCCTGGCTTAGTGGGCTTCACGTGACTCCTTCCCCAGCTCCTGGTCTCCACACCGGAGCTCCTTAAAATTCACCCCCCACTGTGTGCATGCCGTGGGCCTCCTGCCTGGAGCGGTCGGTCGGTCGAGGGAAGCACCTTCCCTGCCTGGCCCATCTCGCCTGCCAGCTCAGAGAGCAGAGCTGAGCCGGTGCCAGGAGGTCACTGGGGCTCAGCCTGGGCCAGTGCTGGCCTGGCAGGTGGCCCAGGAGTGGTGGGCAGAAGCTGTGCTTGGCCTGCCGTCCCAGGCACCTGCCGTCCACATGTGTTTGCTCAGCAGGTCGGGAGAGGAAGCAAGATGCTTTCTGTTGAGCCCCAGGCATTCCAGGTCTTAGGGCCCAGCTACTGGAGCTGGCATCTTCTCTGAGGAGCTGTCTCCTGCCCTCTCTGTACCTCGCTTCCTCAACAATAGGGAGTAATTAGGTCATAATCCCACCTCACCCCCACTGCAGCCCCTGGAAGGAGACAGATACTCTGCTGTGTGCACAGAGCTTGGCTGGCAGGTCCTCCAGAGCTGGACTCCAGGCACCTTTAGACCCCCCGAAATGGAGAGAGGCACCCCTCCAGCAGAACCCCCAGATGACCTGCCTGCACTGTCCCAACTCCTTCATGCCATATATATGGGAAAGTATTTGCTTGCGTTCTGCGAAGAACCTCTGCTGACACCCTGCTGGCCTTTGATGAGCACTAGGGACCATTTAAATTCCTCCAGCTTCCTGCAGCTCCTTCCCATCAGAACCAGGGAGGAAACCGGCCCACCCATGCAGCCTGGCAGCTTCCGAGGTTGCACAGCTCTTGTCCCTGCACCAGCTCACCCTCTGTGTGTGAATGAGACATTAATAGTCCCATTTTACAGATACAGCAACCGAGGCCAAGAGAGCTTGATAACTTGCCCAGGACCTTAAAGGTAGAATAAGCGTCAAAGCAGAGCCGAGAAGCCAGGTCTCCCTTCTAAAAACCCGGCCTCCTTTCTTTCACTCTTCGGTAGTCGTGGGTGTGGAAGATGATGTGAGCTTCTGTCCGGGGTGTGCACCCAAGAAAGTCAGAGGGGAGAGAAGGGAATGATTTCTCTGCGCTGCATTTACTTTAGGCCCTGTGGGTACGTGGTGTCTCCCGGACTCTTTTGAGGCAGGTGTGATTGACCCCCATCTTACACGCATCGTAGCTAAGTCCCACGGGGGTGAAATGACTTTCCCCAGGTTCCACATTCAGTAGGGGCCACCTCCATCACCTCACCTGTCCTCTCTGCCTGCCATGTTGCAGAAATCTTGAGTCCTAGGCAGGATGGAGGAGACTGGAGAGGCAGCCGCCCTTCCTGGGGGGCCTGGGCAGCACCCCAAGCTCTGGATGCTCGGATCCTTTTGAGGGACAAGCTCAGATGTCCTATAGCACCCCCAAATGGCTCTGGTGCAACCTCATGGACATGTGTGTAGCAAGAGAAGCCTGTGGTTCCTCTGCTCCAGCCCCTTCCTTTACCAAATGAGAAGATGCCCCGGGGGATATGATTCCCATGCAAAGGTGAGATCGGGGTCCCTGCACCCCAAGATGGGCTGCCAGGCTCCTTTCTTGTGCTGCTGTTCCTGGTCCCTCCCTCTGATTCCATCACCTCCAGCTGCCTATAGGTCACATATGTGGCCCTTGATCACAAGCTGCTGTGCTCAGTCACCCCCAACCAGGTCCCTGTATATGTGGTGTCATCTCCAGGAGGAACACCGGGCTTCGGAGGCAGGCGCCGGGGTGAGTGTGTCTGTGTCGATGGATGTCGATTGGAGCTTCTAGTTGGTGGGATCTGTCCCCATCCTGCTTGTTGTCGCCCAAGTCCGGTGATGGTCCTCCCCACATGTCCCCAAGCAGCACTGACAGTGGCCCCGAGGTCAGGCTCACATGGGCAGGCACTGACATTCCGCCTGGTAGCCAGTCCCTTGGGAGCTGGCAAGATGCAGTTAGAAGAGCATTTGGCAGGGGGTTGGGGGTCCTGTATTGTGGGTTACACCTCCCCCCCACCAGTGTGCTGATGCTTGACAGCAGCCAGTAACACAGCATTTGTGCTGGGGCAGGATGCAGGGAACAGCACTGTCACAGGCCCCAGGGAGGTGAGGGTGTCCAAGGAGTGCCCAGGAATTGTCTGCAGCCTGCATGTGGGGTTCTCCAACTCTTATGATGTAACAAATTTTGCCCTTTCTCTTCATCACCTCCCCAGGTCATGGGGGAGTGGCATGCACCCCATAACCAGAGTGCCAGTTCCTGCCACCTAGCAGGGGCCCCATCTGACTCAGGCCTGGTCCTCAGGATAACCAGGCTGGCTTGGGATCGTTGTCTGGTTAGCCAGGGATGAGTAGAAAATGGGTGATGGATCTCTGAATGCACAGAAGGCAATCAATTGCTTCGGGCTGCTCACAGGCACGTGGTTGCCCTTGTTAGCCATCACCTGGGCCTCAGGTGCCGGGGTGCAGGAGTCACACCTCGGACCTCCTGCTGTCTGCCCATGTGGCCTGCATCTTGCCTGACTCACCACAGCCCTCCCTCTGCCACTTCCCTTCCCGCCCTCTGTCCCGCCAAGGGTTCCCGCCAAGGGCTCCCGCCAAACCAGCCCACAACGGCCTCCTTTTGTTCTCCCATCTCAGTTTCAGGCAGACCCGTCCAGCCCAGTCCCCCCGCTTGTCTTGCCCACCCCTTTGAAGCCTTGACAGGCGGCCAGTGGAGCTGGCCCCGGCGCGCACAGCCTGGGGCTGGTGCCAGAGGCCTGGCAGCCACTTCCCGCCTTGCTGGCTCCCTGGACCTGGCTGTTCCGGGGCCCATTCACCAGGGCACAGAAATGCCCGGATGTGTACCTCAGCTGGCATGGACATTCATCCGGGGCTGCCGACTCGGCTGTTCCCACAGCTCAGATCCCTTTCTCAGGCCTCCCCCATACTGAAGCCCTCCGAGCAGCCCCTGTCTCTGGTCCCCACAGAGAACTGGCGGCAGAGACAGCCTGGCTGGGTTCTGAGCTCTCCAAGGAGTGGGAAGACAGGATGGGGGGTGGGGTGGGCACCGGCCTTGTCTCCAGACACAGTACCTCACCCTGCCATCTCCATCTGCGAAGGTCACTCTTTGAGCCTCAGTTTCCCCTTCTGTAAGTGGAAAGAACAGAACGTGTTGTTCATGGATATCTGCTGAGGAGAAATGAAGGGCTGGAGGTTGGCACATTCTCACTTCTTGATCAATGATTGCGGGGCTTATATCATTACATTGGGGTCATCACTGTTTTTTCTAGAGCATCTGAGCCCCAGGAAGAGCAGGAGGCCATAGGTATGCCCAGTGTGGTCTCCAGGGCGCCTTGGCCCTCCCTTCTCCTGTGGCTCTGGGCCGCCTGCTGCTATTACTTCTGTTAAAAATCTCTGTGCAGGGGACTCCCTGGTGGCGCGGGCAGTTGAGCAAAGTGCTGTGAAGCTGTCTGCAGCCTCTGCAGCACGGGTTCGATCCCGGCTGCCAGTGAGAATCCCACTTGATGAAGCAGACCTCTCCTGTCTCTCCTGCACCTCCCCTCAGCAGTGTATTTCTTCAGTCTGCCTGTTCTGTTCCCTGCTCTGTCTCTGGTGAATCATCTCCCCCTCCCATGCACCTGGCCTATACCCCAATTATTGTATAAAAAAAAAATCCCTGTGCAAATGAGGAGTTTTCTGTTCCTGTTTAGTCCTTCTAAAGGTCATCCGTGGCACTGTACAGTTCAGAGAACTCAGGGAAGCAGAAGGAAAATGACTGGTAATCCTGCCGCCTGGCCGTGCAGCACCAGTGACATCCACGTTGTGATGCACTGAATCTTTGTGTCCCCCACGCTCCAAATCCATAGGCTGAAACCCTAACCCCAGTAGGTGGGGCCTTTCCGACCTGACTGGGGCGGTATAGGGGGTCTTCAGTGCAGAGTCAGCGGTGGGGTTAGTAGAAGAGACAGTGGGGCCTCCCAGGTGGCTCAGCGGTTGAGCGCTGGGTTGCGAAGCTGCCCGCAGCCTCTGCACCGCAGGTTCGATCCCCGGCCGCCGGCGAGGGTTCCACATGGCGCGCAGACCTCTCCTGCCGCCCGCTGCTCCCCTCAGCAGTGTACTTCTTCAGTCTGCCTGCTCTGCTCCCCGCTCTGGCTCTGATGAATTCTCTCACCCTCCCGCGCTTCTGACTGTACCCAGTGCTTGTATAAATAAATAAATAAATGTTAAAAAAAAAAAAAGGGACAGTGGCCACAGCCCCCTCTTTCAACAGAGCACAGTGGAGCAGCCGTGCAGGGACGCAGGGGCAGGACTGCTGTCGGCAAGCGGGCATGTGGCCCTCAGCAGGGGCAGAGCTGGCAGCACTTTGATCTTGGACTTCGCAGCCTCTAGAGGTGAGAGGAATTCTGTCGTTGAAGCCATGTATCTGGTGTCTCGTTACAGAGGCCTGAGCAGGCTGGCACACGTAGACACTGGAAAGACTGGGTCAGAAGCTATGCACACATGCACACGTGTGCACCCACACTTATAGGCATGCGTGTGTTTGCATGTATGCGCACACATGTAACCGTGTGTTCAGATGTCCCCATGTATAAGTTCATGCACACGTTCTTGCATAGACACATGTTTGAAGAAAGTATATGTTACTAGTTTTTGCCATTTAACAAAAGGCAGACTTTTTTCCTATTTGGAGATTTTTCTTCAGGGCAGTGTTCCAAGGCCACGTGTAGGTCATAACACAAACGTGGCACACCCATTTCCCAGCGAGGGAGTCGACCCACTGGGAAGCAACACGTGTCCCCCAAGACTACGCAGCGGTGTAGGTCCTGGAAGTAGAAAAGACTTTTTGGTTCCCTGAGACACTGTGGCAATTATGGGGTTCCATGTGAATGGGGACGAGTCTGCCTCACTCACCAGGTTCCCCCAGCCCCTGCCATTCTGTTAATGGTTGTTGAGTGAATGAGTGTTTAAGGCCCTTTCCTTTTTGATCCCATTTCTTCTTGCTCAAGGCTTATCTCAGTGTCCCCGTGTGGCCCACATAGCTCCTGGACTCCAGGCTAGGATGATGTCCAATTAACTTTGAACCTCTTGGCCCCAGTCCAAGGTCTGGCCTCGAGCAGGTGCTTGCCAGGACACGGGACTCCTATCCATTTGCAGGACTCCTGTCCATTCTGCATTCCAGGCCGTGCCCTCCCCACAAAGCTTTTCGGAACTCTCCCATCCCATGCAGAGGTTAAATTCCCAGGATCCATGGAGTTGCCAGCCGTCTGCCTGCCACCCTCGATCCAGGAATAACTTGGACATCAGCCCTGGCCTGTCACACCTGGGGCTGGCACACCTGGGTTGTTCCGGAACAGACCTCAGGGCTGCGGGTTAAATAGCACCTGGAGTGGTTAGGTGGCCAAGCACCTCCTCTTTGTGAGTCTCCCGGGCGGCGTGGCGGGTGGCGGGTGGCTGGCCGGGGAGGGCCCCTTGGCACGGCTGCTCCCTTGTGTCTGCTGCCAGCGGCGCCTTTGATGCCCACAGGGGCTGCCTGCCCAGCTGAGTGAATTGTAGAAGACAAAAGCTGCAAAAAGCAGCACAAATAAAATGAAAATGACCCAGGAACTGCCAGGGAGCTTATCAGCCTGTTTCCTGGTTGCTGGTCCTGGCCGGGGAGGTGTGGGGGAGTGTTTCTGGGCCTCATGGAGACCTGCCTGGGCCCCGAAGGCAGTGGACTCAGCATTGACCTTCAAGCCAGATAGGTCCCTACAGCTCTCTCTTATGTAAAATGGTTGAAATGATACCCATTTGGGGATTAGATGAATCGAGATACTTACAGTGCCTCCTTGCAGTGTCTAATAAACAGTAACAACAATAGCAGTTTGAAGGGCAGCAGCTGAGACTTACTAGCCTTTGTTATGGGCCAAACACCATTTTCATTGCTTTTTGTTATTAACTCATTTGCTCTTATATAATGACACTGGAAGGCGGGTAATAGTCATCTCTGTTTCATGGGTGAGGAAACTGCAGCTCAGAGATGTTAAGCTACTTCCCCAAGATTGCACAGCCTAGAGGAGGCCAACCCAAAGTTCACACCTGGCACTCTGTTTGTGGGGTGCGTGTCTGTGAGGACCCCACTCACATGCCTCCCCCTTCTCTGCACTATTATGTTTCCCTATTGATGATGATGGTGATAACGACCAAGATGATGGTGGGTGTTGATGCAGGGGATGGCGATTGAGTAGGACATACCTGCCTTTCGCTGGGATTTCAGACTCATTTTCATACTGTGCCATTTCATGTCAGAGCCATCCTGGGAGAGGGTGGGATGGAGACCGGAGGAAACTGAGGCTTAAATGGTGGCTGGAGATACATGGAGCCTGAAACTCCCGGTGCTGGGGAGGGTCGGGAGGGGGAAGAGCAGTCCTGGCCCACTCAGCCGGGCCTGCTCTTCCGACCCTGGCTGCGGGCGGGCACAGGGGTTCTGAAGCATCTGCTTCACCATGCGGGGCGCTCTGCAGGGATCCGGGGCTGCATCTGCAGAGGTGAACAGGTCACCCCCACCTCTGCTCCCTGATGACATTAGACAGAGGCTCTGCTGTCAGTCCAGCCATGATCTGCAGCCCCCCTCAATGACTGCAGACCCTTGTTCATCTCATCGAATATCCATGGTGGTCCTAGGAAGTTCATGTTGATGTTACTAAGATCAGGTGGATTATATTAAGGACTTACTGCCACAGTAATGCCGGTAACAAACAAGATAGTCATCACTTATAGTCCCTGCACCTGGGGAGCGTGGCCAAGTAACTCTGCTAGTCTTGACTGGCCCCCCACGCCTGGTCTTTGCCGCTATTGACTGAGTTGCTGTATCTGGGGTGTCCGGGCATCAAGGGTCTCAGCTCCTTGGGCATTTTTCATCCTCTGGGGCCAGCAGAGTAGCTGGGAGAGTCCCTCCCATGGGCAGGAGCAGAACGCAGAAGCGAGGCCACACCCACGGAGCAAGGCCTTGTCCAGCTTTGACTCACTCTCGTCTGCTGGCACCTGGCGCTCACAGCCAGTTCCCAGGGTCGGATGAGGTGGGACTTTTGCAGTTGATTATTGGTGATAATATCTCAGGTGTCCCTCAGATTTCCTTGACCTTTGCTGTCATCCTGACTTTAAAATTATCGCTCCGTTGGAGAGAGGAAGGAGACAAGCGGGCAGGGGCTCCGCCGGGTGCCCCACATGTCACAGTCCTGCTCCCAGGCCCCACTTAGGAGAAAGTGCAGTCAGTTCGACAGGGTGTCTTTCAGGGGCTGGAGATGGGAGGCAAAGAAACCGTAGGGCAGAGTATGACCTTATCGCCCAGGGGTGGGCAGAGCTACCGGTTCCCACAAGCTTCTCTCCAGCTATGAGCACAGAGTGGGTATGAAGGTGTACGTGGAGACCCGCAGTTCAGCAGAAGATGTGGGCTTCAGCCTGCCTGACTCTGGTGTGGAAGGTGCATGGAGGTGTGTTGTGGCCATGCCACCTCCAGACAAGGGCCTGGCTCCATGCACCCAGCTTCATGCTCAGGCCTGGATACGAGGTGTTCAAGCACAAAGACTCCCCTATCCACTCCTGTTCCCAGTTTCCCCACCTTTAAAATGAACAGAATCTTTTACATGACCTGCCTTGTTGAAAGTCAGTAATGGTATGAGCCGTAAGGATTACTGCAATGATCTTTTCCCTGGAAAGGGACCATTCCACAGTCTTGTACAGGCGTTTGTGTCAAGGAGGTGGCTGTTTGGAGACTTCTCTTTGGTCTTCTTTACTTTCCTGCAGGAAAGGTGTCTGCACTGGGGCACAGCAGCAGGCCCCCTGCCTGGATCCTCAGGCAGTGGACAGGAGCGGAGCTGCCCACTGCTCGCTGCCCGGCTGTGTTGGCAGCTGTAGCTGTGGGAACGTGGTGTGTGGGCAGCAGGAAAGCAAACACTATATTGGGGACTTCCATCCTTGAGCCACTAAGGTGCTGCTGGCTGCTTACCCTTTGTTAAGTGTTCCCAGCAAATGCATGTCTGCAGGAGGAATCTTCTCTTGCTCTCACGTGTGGGGGCTCATGCATGATCTGAGGACTTTGAGGATTGTGCTTGATCTGCCTTTCCCCTTGTTTTCCTTCTGCATTTACTGGGCACTTACTGTATGGTGGGCACCTTGCTAGGTGTGGATAGGATGGTGAGGGAGCAGGGATGCAGGAGACATCACATCACCACGTGGAACCCCCAGAGGTCCACGTCTTCATCCTTGGAAACTCTCTTTGTCCCCTTCCATGGCCAAAGGCACTTTGCAGATGTGCTGAGATTAAGGATCCTGGGATGGTGGGAATCTCCTGGATCACTGAGGTCACGGGTATCCTTATGAGGGGGAGGCCGAAGGAGGTCTGACACCCCGTGAGGAGACAAGAAGACACCCTGGTGGCAGGGAAGGGGGTGGAGAGGCAGGGACCGGAGTGATGCAGCCAGGAACCAAGGAATGCCCGTGGCCTCTGAAGTGCCCAGGCCAGGAAAGCACTTTCCCTTGGTGCCTCCAGAAAGAACCAGCCATCTAACACCTTAAGGTCTCAGCGCCTTCAGCTTATTGCTTATGGCCTTTGGAGTGCCAAGAGGGTAAATCCATAGTTTTCAGCCATGAAGTTTGTGGAAGTTTGTTAGAGTCACGGGTTGCTTCAGGATGTCCATGCCCCGTGTGTGACGCTAGTCCCCATGACTGTGCTATGGATCCACGGTGGGGAGCGGGCTGTGCCAGCCTTGGTGATGAGTCTGTGGCATTCACATTAGAATGAAATCACCTAACAGTGAAGTGATCATAGATGTGATTCTGGAGTGTTTGCTCCTTTGCTGCATCATGGCTTTTGGAGGAGGGGAGAGATGGACTTGGACTTGAAGTAGGGTGTTTCCCCCACTGGAAATGCCTTGGTTGTGGTGTTGTTGCAGCCTGCATTGCTGAGGTCACGTCAGCAGGAAGGGTGGAGAGAGAGAGGGAGGGGGCAGCCTGGGGTAGACTTCAGTGTATTTGCCAGATCAAAACCAGTTGGATTAGGCGCCTGTCACAGGGGCAGCTCCCAACCAGCCCAGATTCTCTGCCTCGTCATAGAAGCTGGGCTTGTCACGGGGGTCTCACTGTGATGGTCCCTGCAAAGTGATGAGCAAAGTGAGACCAGAGTCACAGGGAGGTTCTGCGGGTGGCTGGAAGAGGCGCTGGCTGCCTACGGGACAGAGAAGACCCTGCTCGTTCCTTGCTGTCCACACTGTCCCAGGCACTTGCTGATGGGCTGTCATTGGGCAGATGCTTCACCCCCCCCATCCCGTTCTCAGACAGGGCAAACCCCAAGTCTGGGGTCCCAAGTGTTTGCTAAAGGGCAGTGGAATCAGGTCTCAAATCGAGCCCCCTGGGCTCCCCAATTCTCTTCTTTGAACTGTGCCACCTCCTGTAAGCAGCTGGCTGACACGTATAGGAAAGTGGAAGGAATATAAAAGGCAGTGGACCGTGCCTCTTCACACTAGTGACACAAGGACACAGCGTAACTTCCCGTCCACTGCTGTCTCGAGTGCGGGACGGCAGGTGCACCTGCTGCCCGGGGCCAGTGGGTCACCGCTGTGGACCAGCCTGCGAGCACGCGGGCAAAACAGCTTCGACAGTCCCTGTGTCTTTTCACTCCATTACCTCATCTCTCAGCTTAATCCTAAGGAGATAATTCAAAGGAAGGGGGAAAAAAAAAAAAAAACATTTTGTGAAAATGTCTATTCAATCATGACTTTATTTCTTTTTTACTTTTGATTATGGAAAACTTCAAAAATCCAGGTAGAGAGAATGTATCATGAGCCCCGGCGTCTCATTGCCTATTTTTCACAATTATAAAAGCTTGCTTTATTTGTTTTATCCTTTCTATTCAAAAAAATTTTCAAGTGTATTGCAGGCATTGTGATACTTCACTGCCAGGCATCTCAGGGTATCTTTAGTTATGATAATAAAAGGTAGAAACTGAGCTTGGGTAAGTGGAGAATGGCCACATAAATTGTTTTATGCGTCTGGTACAATATTATGAAACGCTTCAAAATATCTTTTTGAAGTTTGACAAGCTGTTTTAGAACCCTGTAGCTTCTTTTACAGTGAACCATAGTTCCTACAAATTTAATTGCTTGATTCATTCAAGTCTGTCTCCTCTACTTATCTGGTGCCCATTCTGCTCACTGCTTTGTCTTGATTGTCCAGCCTGGAGCCTCGCATACAACAGGCATAAAATAAAATTCAGCCCGAGGAATGCCAAATGAGCATTTTTAGATCCTTGAAATAACAATCTGAGTAACGCAAGCAGAGTACCTTATCATGTGTTTCCACAATGTAAAAACACGTGAGCATACAGGTGAGTTCTAGAAGGCGGCCCCCGCCCCAGGGGAGTTGCGAGTTTCTATGGGAGTGTGTGGCGATCATCAGTGAAATCTGTTTTTCCTGCTTCCTGTTGGGTCACACGAGTCCCTCACTGACTGCACCATCGCCCTGCATCCTGCCAACTTTGTGCAGCCCAGGACAAGAGGAGCCTCAGCTTCGGGGGCAGAGAGCAGGGCTTCCTTGCAATCCCATGGCTCTCCTTTTCTTGCTGAGCGACCTGAGCAAGCTCTGAATCTCCGTTCCTTTACCTTGAAAACGGGATACTGATTCCCGCCCCCTGCATTTCCATAGTGAAATGAAATAATGACGAGCTTGTGGATGTGAAAGCTACTGTCGAGCATTCTAGAGCCGCCCTTGTTGTCTCTGCCATGATACCTGACTGCCTGGTGCCGGGAGGGCCACTGCCCTGATGCCTGCCGGGGGGAGAGTGAGCATCTCCATAGAGAAGCACAGCAGCTGGGGTCTCCTCAGTGGCCCATGCTGATGGCAAATGGGGTGGTGACGACTAATGTGCTCCATGTGCATGGCTGAGCTCACCCATCTTACTGCTGGATTGTCCATCTGTCATCCATCGGCATGTCCTGAGTGCTTACTACAGATGGACCATGTATTCAAGCCCTGAAGCTGCCCATCCACTCAGACTTGGGAGTTTTAAGTGGCAATAGAGTTTGAGTGGATAAAAAAGATGTGGTGTAGACACATAGTGGAATACTACTCAGCTATGAAAAAGGGGGAATCCTGTCATTTTCAACAACATGGATGGACCTGGAGGGGATCATGCTTAGTGAAAGAAGTCAGATGGAGAAAGACAAATGCTGTATGAAATCATAAAGAAACATAAACAAGCTGGGGCCTCCCTGGTGACTTAGGGGTTAAGACGCAACCTTTGAAGCTGTCCTCAGCCACTGCAGCACAAGTTTGATCCCCGGCCAGGGAGCTACCCACATGGCACAGCGGACCTCTCCTGTCTTACCCACTGCTCCCTTCAGCAGTGTATTTCAGTCAATCTGCCTGTTCTGTTCTCCATTCTCTCTGGTGAATCCCCTCAACCCCCAGGCCTCTGGCCTGTACCCCAGTTCTTGTATGTATAAAATAAAAACATAAACAAGCACATGAAGTAAATGAAACAGCAAACTTTTGCTCTATAAGACCAGATTAGTGGTAACTAGAAGTTTCAAAGGAAGGGGAGTAGGTAACATGTGTAAGAAGGGAGAGTTTTGTGGTGAAAGAAGAAACTGAAATTTCAGTGGTGAACATAATGTAGTTGCCTGAAGCCTATGTCATGCTATAAATCAATATGATTTCAATAAAAAATACAAAAAAAAAAAAAGACATTGTATTCCTGGATACATGCTGTGAGCCCAGGCCAGCGCCCCCTCTGAAGTACAAGGGTGTCAAAGCCCGCTGTATCCTTGGCCACGGAGATTGTAACATCCTGGTGCAGGAAGGGGCTCGCACGGAGGCACAGCGGTTCGAAGAATCACAACTTCTGATGAAGAAGCCAGTGCTGTCCCCACCAACCCTTGGCTCGGCTTCATGATGGCCAGAAGCAGAGTGACAGACACCTGAGGGGCAGGATCCCCCCTCTTGCAGGGGGACGGGGCCAGCATTTCAGGGAGCAGAAGAAGGCAGGCTGGTGGGGTGTGTGCTGTGGGGGAGACACTGCGAGCCAGTTCAGAGAGGGAGGGATGTTGTTAAGGCCGCGCTGGGCACTCACTGAAGACTTCACCCAGCATCAAGACGCCTGTGCTTGGGGCATGCTCTGGAGTCCAAGACTTTGTGGGCATTTGGGGCTGGAGCGTTCTCTGCTGTGGGGCTGCCCTGTGCGCCTGTAGGTGCGCCCTGGATTCTGCACACCGGATGCCCATGTTAGCTCCCCAGTCATGACAATCAAAAGTGCCTCTGGACCCCAGCGGATATCGCCTGGGAGGTGGAGGACATCACTCTCCATGGTTTAGACTAGACTCCCAGCGTTGGCACCTCTGGAAATTCTCCCTGCCTGAGAAGAGTATTTTTCAGCTACACTTCAGTTGAGTCTTCATTTTCCCACTTCTTTACTCAAAATGCCCCCCAGTGCTGGCTTCTGATGTGTCACTAGGCCGAGTTGATGGCCTTATCGTCACTATCAAGCAAAGCTTTGTCTTTCCGGCACCATTTGTGGTGTTACTGAAATGAATGCCACAGTTTCTGCTTCCCATTTTTTTTTTAAGATTTATTTATTTATTTATTTATTTATTTATTTATTTATTTATTTATGCAAGCACTGGGTACAGTCAGAAGCGCGGGAGGGTGAGAGAATTCACCAGAGCCAGAGCGGGGAGCAGAGCAGGCAGAAGGACCGAAGTACACTGCTGAGGGGAGCAGCGGGCGGCAGGAGAGGTCTGCGCGCCATGTGGGACCCTCCTCCGGTGGCCGGGGAGCAGCGGGGGATCGAACCGGCGCTGCAGAGGCCGCAGGCAGCTTCGCAACCCAGCGCTCAACCGCTGCCCCACGGGGGAGGCCCTCTGCTTCCCTTTTTGAACAATTAAAGTCACCTGGAGACCCCATGGAGGACTTGAGACCCCATGGGGGACTCCTGAGACCCCACAGGGGACTCCTGAGACCCAGATCAGCATCACTGCTGTCACCTTCCACCTCACTGTCTGAAATCAAGGTCCACAGAAGATTCTTCTGCGTCCTCGATTCCTCCAGCAGGCTCCATCCCGCCTGCTCCCCATGCAGCCTAAGTCATTGAACACAACTTTATACACCACTTGCCTCATGCCTGGCACGCCCTGGCTGTGAGGGTGCTTGGTGAGGTGTGCACGTGGCCACAGCACTGAGGGCGGCTGGAGCCATCTGGGTCACGCGGGACAAACTGGAGGCTAAGACACAAGGCACGGCAGTGCAGCAGCGCTCAGCGTGCTCGGCGCTCGGTCGTGCGATGTCTCCCGATAACAGGGACCCGGACATAACCAGCCCCCCTTACTGCCCCTGCCCTCCCGCTCTGTCCTCGCTGGGTTCCCTGGGATCTTTCCACGTTCTTTGACTGGGGCTCCTGTGAGTTGCCTGGTCAGGGACTGAGGCCTTTACTGCCTGGAAGGAGGTGCGTGTTGCAGGCTGCGTCCTGCCCTGGAGACATGTTCCTGGGAAGTGGTGGAGGCAGGTGACTGGGCACAGTGAGAGGAGGCCCCCAGCCACCACGGGGAAGCCAGCCTGCTTGACACAGGGCCCTGCGGCTCAATGTTCTGCTGGAAGCAAGTGCCCCTTCCTCTCTCCCTCCCCACCCGCCTTCAGCCCGGCTCCCTGGACACGGAGTAAACTTGCTGGGTCGGAGCCTTTGTGCACAGCTCCTGTCAGAGGGCGGAGAAGCGCGTCGGTGAGTGGGACAGAAACTCACTCCCTCGCCAAGCCCTCCACTTGGCACCCTGTGTCTGCCCCTCCTCTCGGCAGCGGGAGGCTTTCTTCCTCCTGGCCACCAGCACGGGTCTTCTTTCTGTCTTTGTTCCCCAGATTCCTCCGGCTGTGGGTGTGTGAAATGCTAACCGCCTGGCAGCTCCTGGCAGCACCTGCCCAGGATCTGGCCTCTCCTTTCCCTTCTCCCCCCTTACCTGGCCTGCGACCTGACTCTTCTTGTAAAATACAGTTCCAAGAACAATCCGCACCAGCTGCCTTGGGGAGTCTTTCAGAGGCACAAATCTCGCCTGTGCCTTCCCTTCTGCTTCCCTTGTTAATACCCTTAGTGCCTCCCCCCCACCGCCCCTTGTCCTCAGGTTTATGTCCTCATGGTCCTTCCTTGGCTGGGCGTCCTGGGGGTGTTGGCTGGCTCAGGGCCAGCGGCACATGGGCTCTGGGGCATGGCCAGGCATCTGGGGGATGATGTCCGGCTACAAAGAGCAGGAGAGGCTCAGGGATGAAGTGGCTTCTAGTGGGTATGGCAGGGACACGGGGGTGCTGCAGGGACTGGCTCATCCTCTGCTGCGATGGGGTCCTCAGAGCTTCCGAGCAGGTGGGGCTGGCGTTTTCCCTGCTCCTTTAGCAGCTGGGCTGAAAACAAATGGAAAGTGGCAAAGGTGGAAGCAGGTGGTTAAGAGGTGGCAGGCGTGCAGGGTCTGCAGGAACCCTGCAAAGGGTGGGAGGCTGGCAGGGCAGCAGGGGACCGTGAACTGTGAGTAGGGGGAGTATGTGGGGGAAGGAGTATGGACTGATGGGCTGGATGTGAGGTCTCAGAACAAGGCTGACCCCATGTTTTTTCTTGAGCAAACAGAGAAGGAAGCTGCCCTTTATTCCCATGAGGGGTCAGTGAGGGGAGCAGGGATCTGTATGTCCTGTGGGCAGGGGTGGAAACTTATGTTTGAGGTGTTCTTCACACATCCATCTGGAGAGATTCAGGAAGCAGCTGGACCTATGAATCTGCAGCGTGGAGGTAAAATTTATGTGTCAACTTGCCTGGGCCACGGTATCCGGACATGAGGTCAAACATCTGTTTAGCTGTCACTGTGAAGGCTACATCAGTGGACTTGGGGTGAAGCACATTCCCTCCATAATGTGGTGGGCCGCACCCAGTAAGATGAAAATCTCAAGAGACAAAGACTGAAGTCCACAGAAAGTGGGCGTTCTGCCTGGCAATCCCTTTAGACTTGAGCAAAACTTCAGCTCTTCCCTGGGATTCCATCCTGCTGTTCTACCCTGAAGATTTTAGACTTGTCAGCCTCCCCATGTGTGAACTGATTCATTAACAGATCTATCTATCTGTCTATCTGTCTATCTATCTATCTATCTATCTATCTATCTATCTATCTATCTATCTATCTATCTATCTATCTGTCTGCCTGTCTATCTATCATCTACTACCTATTTAACTGTCATTTCTATATACCTCTCTAATTATCTCTCATCTATCATCTGCCTATTAGTCATCTATTTATCAGTCTGCCCATCTATTCATTCACATCCATATGTGCTGTTGGATCTGGAGAACCCTAACTAATCTGTGGAGTAAGGGCATAACTCTTTGGGATATCTATTTAAGTCTTGCTATTTAAGCTTTGCTATTTAAGCCATGCAATTTAAGCCTTGAGATGAGGGTATGATCACCAAGAGGGCAAGTGTGGACAGAGGTGCGGTCCATTTGGTTGTTCAGCACGCATGTGCGTGCATGCGTGTGAGTGTGTGTGATATTCACACTTCATGCACTTCCTGGGTGCCAGGCATCCCCTATGATGCCTCTTCTTACATCCAGAGCCTCTATAACCTGATTTGTTCTGGAAGTTTGGGAACTCATCCTGACAGGACCAGCTTTTGTCTGATCAAGGCTTTGTCCCTGTGACCGCCCCTGGCCCCGCCACCCCACCTCCCCTCACCACCGCCCCATGTTCTGAGCCAAGACTGACGTCTGGCTGTTGCTTCTCCTCTATCAGAAATGGACGATTCCGGCCTTTTTCTTCCAGGCCCTTTTCAGTTCTCTTAACCTCCAGCCTCTTGAAGTCATTTAGTGTCTCCTGATACTAGCTAATTCCATTTATTAAAACTTGGAGACTCCTTACTGACAAGGGTTGGTAAAAATAGTCCTGTAGCCCCGAGGGAAAGGCTCATTTGAACTTAGCGATTCGAAAACTGGGTGGTGAGAACGACAAGGATGCAGGACCCCGCAGGACACTTCCCGCGCCCTCTGTTGGGTCTTCTTGTTTTCTTTGTGAGCTGGAATGTCTAACCCTTACTTTCCATGAACTGTGTAGGTGGCTTGCTGGGGACAATTGATTTTTAGTGAAGCATTGTTCCTCTAGATGTGGAAACCATGAAGCAAAGAAAAACATTGAGCAAGAGTCGTCCAGTGGCCGGGCCTGTGCCAGCTGTGGTGCTTGTGCTTGGCCACTGTGTCACGGGGGGTGTCACTTCTGCCAGAGCTGGATTTTGCTCTGGGCCCAGGGTGACCCTCAGAGCCCTATTCTGGCCAAATGTCAAGCGGATCATCTCATTTCGAGGGCTGTGATTGGTTTCTGATAAAGTGAGGTGCCGCCTGGCAGGTTGAAGGCACACAGGCCATGTGGGAATACTGGGTCCTACTTCCCTTCTGCCCCAGGCTTGCTGTGGGACCTTGGCCTGATGTTCCCATGTCTCTGAGCAGCAGGGCCTCTGTCTCTGATGAGCTGGGCTGGGTAGTCTCTGAGGGCTGGGCTGGGGGCTGTGGGAGGGTGCCTGCCCTGAATACAGGCCCAGGCCTCTCCCAGCATCCAGCTGATGTTGCCCAGTGTGGGAGCACCACTGCCACACTGCAGCGTAGCCTCGGCCGTGCGGCCAAACGGCCTGAGTGTCACATGTGGGCAATGAGATCAGAAATATTTAAAACATCCAGAGGTGAAACTTGAAGGTGCACCCTATGCAGAGTCTTTGGGTCTCGTCTCTGTGCTCCGGTGAGTGTGTTTTTCATGCACTATCACAGGATGGGGCCAGAGATAGGGTCAGCCCATTGGATTCATTTTGTCTTGAACTCAGTGCAAGTATTTTCAAGGAACTTGAGGAGCCGAGCCAGGCTGGGAGTCAGAGCACAAGATTGCTGTTGCTAGAGACAGAGAGGGCAAGCCTTCCTCTCCTGTGGGAGGAAGTGCTCGCCTGAGGCTGAGAACCAGGTCAGCTGATCGCCCAGATCCGGCCACCAGTCTCTCTGGTCCCTCAGACTATGGCATTTGGACCGGTGGGAGTCAAGTATTTCAGCACGTTCATTGTCAACTCAGCAGTCTGTCCTTCAGCCCTTTGTGTGTACGTGTGTGTCTACACACCTCATTTTTTTTTTTTTTAAGATTTATTTATACAAGCACTGGGGGTACAGGCCAGATGCACGGGAGGGTGAGAGGATTCACCAGAGCCAGAGCGGGGAGCAGAACAGGCAGAAGGACCGAAACACACTGCTGAGGGGAGCAGCGGGCGAGACAGGAGAGGTCTGTGCGCCGTGTGGGAATCTCCCTGGCGGGTCAGGAATCGCGCTGCAGAGGCTGCGGACAGCTTCACAGCGCTGCGCTCAACCCGCTGTGCCACCACCGGGGAGACCCACCTCTTTCTTTTTTAATAGCTGCTTAATATTCCAGACCCCTCCCCCAACTATTCCATATTAATGGGCATTTTGCATTTAATCCATTTTCTGTTTTATTTCTACTTCCCCTAAAGTCATGACAGAGATGGGGGTGGGGTTGCTTTTTCCCCTTAGAATTGATTTTTTGACTCACCCAATATTCCCTGCGCGTCTTTCCCACCCTCTCCCGTCTTCTTTCCCCCCTCCCTCGCATCCATCCATCTATGGCTCCCGTATGAAACATGACATCTCTGCAGGTGCTGGGCGTATGGGGCCAAATCTTGAGGTCTGGCCTCCGGGATCTCCAACCCCATGGGGAGCCCGGGAAGAAGCGCGTGACGGTGATTACCTGACAGCAGGATCTTGAGAGTGTCTCTCTCTGGCCTCTGGATGTGAGGACCTCTGACCCGGCGCTGATCTTTCACGGGCAGGGTCGGTCCTTAGACAGCGTCACCACATCTGCTTCCTGGGACCTGGTCGACTGCCCACTCGCCCTGCCCCACTGCTGGAGGCTGTGGCCTGAGCAGAAACCACTGAGGTTGACTGGGGTGCTGGGCGTGACAAGGGACCAGAAGCTGCCTGGGCCTGGGAGGGGCGGCTTTCCTCTGTGGGACGGGACTGAGCAGAAGCCTGAACAGAGCTGCAGTCTGGTGCCAGCTGTAAATGGACACAGAGCCTCCGGCCTTCCTCCCCTGAGGAAGCTGAGCGGTGAGCAGGGCGGGAGGTCGTGTGGAACTCACACAGAGTCTGGGGAGGAGAGACCTCGGTTGAGGTGTGGACATGTGGCTGGGTGGCGCTGGGCCTGGCTCCCTCCTCTTTGTCCTCCACGCCTTGTGCTTTTCTGTGGGCATCTGTGCGCTCCAGGGCCTCCAGCCTGCTCCACACTTCGCCACCCACGGCACTTGAGGAAGTCCCTGAAGCTCTGAATGTGTCCTACCGGCCATGGGCATTTAGCACCATGACTCCCTGGGGATGTGAGGGGAGGCAGGGGGATATTCCACATGAAAACACCTGCCCTGCCCCAGAACCGCCTGCCGCATAGAAAGAGCTCTGTAAACACAACACACACACACACACACACTCACACACTCACATACACACACTCACACCTCAATACACACACTCACCTCAACATCCTTACACACACACACACCTCGACACACACACTCTCACACCTCAATACACACACATTCATACACCTTCACTCTTACACATACTTCAACACACACACACATAAACAACACACGTGCATATACAATCACACTCTCTTGCACATTCACTGTGCACACGTTTACACATACCCTCACACACCACGCTCACCTCAACACATACACAAACTCACACACTCACACACACAGACTTACTCTCACGTACCCACATGCATCTCACCCCGCTCCCCCTCACACACACTTCAGACGATTCTTCACGGGAGCGGGCTCCTGGCCATTCAGCGTAGACGGCACCCACCTCTTTCCCGCACCCGCACTGTTCCTGTTCCTTGTCCGTTCCTCTCTGGACACCGAGCACCCTCAGGCCCCCTGTATTTACTTGTTGGGAAGAAGCAGTTGGAAGCTTAAGGCTGGAGCCCAGGCCCATGGGCAACTGCAGGGACCCGATGAAAATGATCTTGTTCCTCCCCAGAGAGTGGCCCGGCCCTGGCCTGTCAGGGAACGGGGCTCTGTAGGAAAAGGGTGTGTCCTGTGAGGGCCCTGTTTCCAGCTCAGCAGGAGTGTCCCCCGGCCCTAGGCAGGGCCACAGACATTTTGGGGGTCAGAGATGTGTCCCCGATATCTGGTTCCAGCCGTCCTCTGGCAGCTTTTACTGTTGCCAGTAGATGAGGAAGCTGAAGTTCAGGGAGGTGTAAGCCCAAAGCCCAGATTCAAACCCAGGCCCTTAGGTCCCGAAGGCCTCACCCATGCCCGGCTCCTCAGACGCTTTTAGATCTGCCTTCCAAATCATAGCACTTATTAAGCATGAAGTGCAAGCCACGCCTCGTTTTGTTTCTTGTTTGCTTATTATGGTTTTTAAACTTTCCCCAAAGATGGGGCTGAGGCTGTCAGCAGTGCCTGGGGCAGGAGGCTTGCTTCCGGTGAGGCTGTGGATCCTAGCAGCAGACAGGGAAGGAGACCCCATCCTGGAGTCAGGTCTGAGAACCCGGCTTCTGAGTTGCTGTGTCATCTGCCCGCAGTCAGCCCCTCTGAGCCTCAGTTTACACGTGTGTAAAATAGAATGTGTGCATCTGCTTTGAGACTTGAGCTGTTAAATACAAAATCCAAACATGCTGCTGGGATACAGCCTCAGCGAGTGGTGGCTTTTTATCATCATTAACATCATTATTATTTTACACTGTAGCACTCAATGTTGTATATAAATGCAACTTCTCTGTTGACCTTAATTATCTTTGTGGCCCCCAAGCTTGCAGACTCTTACTCCCCAGGCAGCTCCACTTTTAACAGGGGTCTGTGAATGAACGGGTGAATGACCAGACAATGGGCCACGATGGTCCGTTGTTTGAGAGGGGCTTATCCCCTCTGGTCAGATTCAGGCGACAACGGCAGGCTTGTCCTATTGTTCCCAGATAGCCCTTCCTATCTCAACGTCTCTGCTACAGCCCAGCCACACCCTTCCTCCTGCGCTATCACCATTCCCACTGGACTCTTGCAGGGCCCTCAACCTGCTTGGGGGGCAGACTTTCATGTGGTGGCCCTGCCCTTGAAGCTGCCCACCCCTCAGTTAAAACAGTTGTTTAGGGAGAGTCTCTCATCCTGGAATTTTCCAGTTCTCAGGGGGGATCTAGAATAGGTTAAATGAAAGAGTGTGGTCAGTGTCTGCCTCTCAGAAGCAACCCCTTGTCTGATGAGTAGATGGGCTCCTATGCCCAGATGATGAGACTGAGGCCTGGACGGGACGGGCTGCTGGTCACACCGCTGGTTGGCCAGAGGTCAGAGGCCCAGCCCGGGCCCAGCTCACTGTCCCTCAGCAGTGCCGTTCCCATCGCAGATCCCTGCCAGTGGTGTCTGTGTCACTCTTCACCCTTTCCTATTTCCAGAGAGGTGGGAGGGGTTGATCACAATGTCAGGACCACCCAGGTGAGGAGAGCTTGGTCTCTTGCTTAGTGTTCAGCTTGATTCCTGAACCAAGCCCCCAGGAGTCTGGGACGGCATTTGGGGATTGGGTGAGGCAGGGTCCCCATCAGTGTTCCTGGGCCACCAGAAGTGAAATGTCCTTGTCTCCCTGTGAACTTTTGTGGGAATGATAGCAGTTTCTCATCAAGGAATATTCGGGCCCTTTTAGGGCCCTTTTGTGAACTTTTGTGGGAATGGTAGCAGTTTCTCATCAAGGAACAGTCAGGTCCTTTTTAGGAGAACCTGCCAGGGTCTGAAGAGGGTGGGCACAGGGGCGCCACTAGCTTGTCAAGGCTCAGGGTTGAGACTCTATACTGCTACAGTGAAGGGGACAGCAAAGTCCAGTGTCAAAGATGCTGGGTGAACTCTAAGAGTCCTACAGAAATACATGGAGAGGTGCAGGTGATGTGAAGAGGGCCTTCATCTAAACATTGTTTGAAATTTCAGACGGTGAGACACAATTTATTATTTTGATGGATGAATGGACATGCAATTCTTAGTTTTTTTTTTTTTAAAGATTTATTCATTTATGTATACCAGAACTGGGGCACTGGCAAGAGGCGTAGTGGGTGAGAGGATTCACCAGAGACAGAGTGGGGAGCAGATCAGGCAGATTGTGCAAAATTCACTGCTGAGGGGAGCAGTGGACAAGACAGGAGCAGTCTGCTGCACCATGTGGGTTGCTCCCTGGCAGGCTGGGGATCAAACTCATGCTGCAGTGGCTGTGGACAGCTTCATTGGCTGCATCTTAACCCCTTGCACCACCAGGGAGGCCCAGCAGTGCTTAGTTTTTAACCAGATTTCAGGACATGTAAAGAAGCAGGAGTGTGTGGGAGGGTATAACCCACACTCAGGGTTATAGAGATACTCCCTTACTATCAATATCTGCACTAGAGGAATACATTTGTCACAACAAATATATCTTACTATCATCCATAGCTTACATTAGGGTTTACTCTTGGGGTTGGACAAATACATAATGACACACTCACATTCACCTATTGTACCATTATATATTTTCACTGCTTAAAAATCTTCTGTACTATACCTATTCATTTCTCTGGATGACACACAATTTAGATACTCTTCAACAAGGATCTGATTATTTAATTGGGATACATCCATAAAATGGAATACTATACAGCTATTAAAAAGAGTTTGTGGCTTTATGAGGTGGTATGGAACAAACTTGAAGCTATGTTAACTGAAAAAGTAATGTCAACCTTAACCATGGTAACTTTTTAAAAAAAGAGAGGAAATACAGTGTCCCAACGGCTATGCTTGCACAGCTATCACTCCCAAATCAAGCCCCCGTGCTTCCTGCATCCACATGTGACACATTCCATTGTTCTTATTCTTTACGACCTGGAAGTCCCAAGAGACAGACTGCTCCAGAAGGGCAGGCTCTGGTCTGTCCATTGGTAGCATTATGGTCAGACCAAACCCAGAGCCAGGCACATGACCACCTTTCCATCAAGCTGTGAATGCATGAATGAGTGAACAGGAGGGGAGTTTTCTTTCTACAGTTTCCTTCTCCCTGCTACTCTCAAACACATATGCTGGGAATGGACATTCCAGAAGTACCATCTTCCTCTTTTAGGCACTGTCCTGACCTCCACTTCCTCCGTTGGGTTTCCTGTTCTGCAAGGCTTCCTTATTATTCCCTAGGTTAGAGGCATAGGCATGAAGAGAGGCTGGAGATGGACCTTTGAGATGATAATGTGCAGCTGACATTGTCAGTTAGGTCAGGCAGATTTCACTTCATTGATTAATTTAGTTGTCAGAGACCAGCGACCCAGCAGCTGGGTTCAGCATCCCCATCTGACATCAGACCGGTGAGTCAGACCTGATGGGGTTGGAGTCGACCCTCCGGCCAGGCCGCCTGTGTGTGACCTTGGCCCTGTTACTTCACCTTGCTGAATCTCAATTTCCTGATCTGTAAAGGAGGCTAAAAATGCTTCTCTGGAGGTTGTTAGGAGGATTAAATGTGATAACATAAGTGAAAGTGCCCTTTGAGGAAAGATGAAGGTGAAAATGCTATTTGCAGGGAGAAAAGTGAGGACCCTCCTCCGCCCCCCATTGTTCTCAGGTGCTTCACCTTTCTCAGCGAAAAATCCCAACTCTAAGTCCGAATAGGTTCTAATTTGGCTCTTCCTCCTTTATTCAGTGCACTTCTCTCGGCCGCCCAGGGCTTTCAGCTTAAGCAAATAAATTATCCAGCTTCTGTGTTCTGCAGCCAGCCATATGTTGGAGCTTGATAGAGATTTTTATCGGGCGGGTAATATTACCCAGCAAGGGATGACATTTCTTATCGGAGGCCCTGCGGAATCAGAGATAGGAGCCCTTTCTTTTTACGGGCAGCCAGACCTCAGTATGCAGGGCTGGCAGGGGGGACGAGAGGGCGGGCAGGCCCCAGGAGCGGACTGCTTGGCTGCTGCGGGCATGCCCTAGCCCTCCTTTCTTAAGAGAGCCTGCCTTGTTGTCATTGGGAGCGGGCCATTGAGGTCTGTGCCTAGAATGGAGGCAGTGCCAGCAGGGAGTGTGGATGAGGAGGGAAGGAGGGAGCGCCATGTTGCTGGACCATCTTAGGGAGGAGCAGAGAGCTTGTGGGCCTTGCCCTTGAACAGAGTGAGGTGGCCGCTTCCCCCTGCTCCTCGGCACCTGCCCCTTCCTCTGCGGGGCAGTGGCCACTGAGGCCCGGAGATCTACCTATGTCTTGACTGTGGCAGTGGTAGGTTATGAATGGCCTCCATGGGACCTTCCTGTCTGCTCCTCGTACTCTGTGTCCAGGGGGCTGCTCTTTATGGATCCCGGGCTGCTCCTGGAGAGGCTCTGGAGGGGTGGGAAGGTGAGAATGGGGCATTTGTTGCCCATGCTCCCTGTAGGCTGCTGGATTATCCAGGCAGGCCCTCCCGAGGGCCATGTGTTTGAATCCTGCTCTGGCAGGCACTGCCTGTGAGATTTTAGGCACACTGTTTAACCTCTCTCTGCCCCCGTTTCTTCAACCCTGCTGTATGGGGGCGATGCTACTTTTCTGGCCATCTTGTACCGCTTGCTGTGGGGTCCCATTGATCTTAGTGTCTCTTTTTCGCCCTGAGAGATGAAAGTGGGGCCCCGACTGGCTCCTGAGGGTCTGTTTGAGGCCAGAGCTCACGGCAGACCAGGCTCCGGTGCGCGCAGAGGAGGCTGGAGGCGGCACGTGACTCGGGCCTGCAGCCTCTGGCGGGACACAAGCTTGGCTCTTCCGGACGCTGTGAGGACGTCCGTCCCTGTCCAGCCCCCGCCCAGGGTGTAATCTCGCTGTCGTCAGAGGGGAAAACAAGTGGTTTCCCCTTCTCCCTTGACCTCTCCCAGCCAGCTGCCTTGGCCCTGTGCTTCCTGCCGTTTGGCCCTATTTCCCGTTTCATTCCTGCTCTCCCTGCCGCTCCAGTCCGGGCCTCGTGATGAGGCTGCTGAGTTTTTCTGTCTTCCTGAGCTTACCTGTTGCTCACCTCTCCCCTCCGAAGGCCAAGTCCAAATTCTGAAAGCACAGCTCTGCCACATCCTACTGTGCACACTGCCAGTCAGCGAGACCCCTTAGCATGGCTTGTGTGGCCTCCTCAGTGTCCCCCACACCCTGGTGTCCCTTCCTGGTGGCCTTGGTGATGGGCCTCGTGGCTGGGGCATCTTGCCTGGCTGGCAGGGCTCGACCCTGTCTTCTGAGTCCACCCTTATATTTCTTTGGCTTGGCTTTGGTTGCTTCTGCTCCCTGGGACTGAGGGGCCTGTGGGTGCTGCACAGACAGGCCTGGGTTGCATCTGGCTCCATCGTACTGGCCCAGTGACCAAGGGTCAGTCACTTTACTGCTGAGAGCCTAGGTGGTCTGGACTCTGACCTGGGCCACTGGCTCCTGTGTCCTGGCCCCCAACAGGCTCGAGTCAGGGACCCAACGGGCAGAGGCTCCCTCTGTTCACCCCGAGGCCTCCCTCTGATTAGCCACACCCTGTGCTCATGCACCAGCCTGTCCTTCACTGTCACCCTGGGTCCTTCCTCCGGGATGTCATCTTCCTCTCTTGCAAAGACTCCTGGTGCCTCGCGCCCTGATGGCAGTGTGAAGCTCTTCCCATTCTGCCCACGTCTGCCTTCTCATCACAGTGTCGACTGTGGTGTACAGGCCAGGCTTGGGCCATGGGAACCATGGATTTGCCTATTGAGAAGCTGGCTCCAAGGGTGTAGAAGTCATTTGTTCATCTGCTGAGCCAAGTTTGGTTGCGTGTCCTTGATCTGTTAGGTCTGTGCCTGGCGTGGGCATTGCAGGGAGGTGTCAGAGGGAGCTGTCCTGGTAGAGCTGTCCTCCAGGGAGAAGGTTGTCTTGCTGAGAGTCTGTGCAAGCCTGGGCTGCACCCCTGGGAACACATGGGCACCTCCCCACAGTAGCCCAGAACCAGGTGTTCAAGGACAAGTGGCCTCTCCTCTGATAGGCCCTGGCCCTGCCTTCAGATCAGATGCCCCCACTGTGGGTTTCCTTCCTGCCCAGGGGCACGGAGTTGAATCTTCAGCACTGCTGGGTGCACAAGGCCTTGCCAGATAATGTCTTCTGCAAGAGAAGTTCTAGAACATTCTGAGATCACCAGTCATGATCGTGCCTTGTTGGCTGCAGTTTGTCCATTGGCAGAACAGTGGGTGAGAGCCAGGCAGCTGGCCACCGACCGTGGGCCTCAGGCACCTGGCCTTTGGCTCAGTTTCTTTCTCCTCCACCACCAACACTGTTCCAGCCCACCCTTGTCTCTACCCTGGATCACCTCTGTGGTTTCTGGGGTGCCCCTGGGTCCTGTCTTGCCCTCTGTGCTCCCTTCTCCACTTAGCAGCCAACACAGTTGTGCTGAAATGAGCATCAAGTTGTGTGGGCCATAGGCTAGAAGTCCAGCCTGGGTCTCCCTGTGCTGAAATCAAGGACTTGGGGCTGGTTCCTTCTGGATGTTTGTGGAGAGAATCTGTTTTCTTGCCCTTGCCAGCTTCTGATTGCCTCCTGAGGTCCTGGACACACGGCTCTGCGCTCCATTTTCCGAGCCAGCTGCGAAGCCTCCCTCTGTGCATTCTCCGATGGGTCCTCTACTCCTCACACTTCCAGATTCAAGGGCCCACTGGGATAATGCAACACAATCTCCCTGCTTTAAGGCCAGTCCCTCAGCAACCTTCTTTCCCTCTGCCACCGGAATTCCCCTTTGCCCTGTCACCTAACAGTCACAGGGAGGATGTGGGCTTGGGCATCTTCGGTTGTGGTGGTTCTCTAGCCGCAGCATTCGGAACTGGGCCTCACCAGCCCTGAGTACCATGTGCACTTGTCAGCCTCAGCTTTCCCCTCCTAGTCCCAGGGCGCGCCCTCCGGCCTCCGCTGAAGGGCTCTGCTCCACTGGATGAGCTGCCCAGAGAGGCTTCCCCGCTGCTCCCTCATGGCCCGGAGACAGTGAATTTATGAGACAGGAAGCTGCTTGGGAGCAGACCAGAGGCCCGCTAGGCCGATGAGCACACTCCTGATTAATTATCGTCATGAGTCTCCTGTTGTCCTCACTGTCAGTTTGTATCACCCCCTGCCCCCAACACACACACACGTACAGAGGCTGGCCAAGCGCAGGGAGGAGCGGGTGCAGCCAAGTCAGGGAGGACAGTCCGTATCTCCATGAGTCCCTCTGATCTTCCCAGTACAATGGTTTGCAGGGAAAAAGAAACTTCCTGGTGTGATTGATACCAATTTGCAGGAAGCAGCTGGCTTTGATGGGGCCATGGAAACAAACCCCAGGGAGACTGATAACTTCTCGTTATAGTTCTGTGTAGCTCGAGGAGCTGCCTGGTGGTGGGAGGGTGTGAATTCCTACAAACGCTGAGTTAGAATCCAGTGTGTGCAGACAGAGTGGTACCAGCAGAGAGGAGGTGGGGAGCCGGACATCAGTGACTATGGTGTTGCCACCAGAAAGTGAATGACATGTTCTATTCCAGTTTCTTTCCAGTGAAAGTGGGGTTTTCTGGACATGCCCCCCATCAAGAGCAGATGCTGTGGTGGTGACCTGTGCTTAAGATGAAGTTAGAGAGAATCATGGAACTATCGGACAGTTCGGTGGGGATTGCCTATCTTATATGGAGGGCTGAGGCTCTGGGGGTGAAGGACAGTGCAAGGTCATGAGCTAGTTGGGGGAGATGCTAAATCATGATGTCAGCTGGGATGTTGGAGTCAGGTTTGCAGAGGTAAGTGGGAGAGACAGTATGATGGTTACTGTGTCAGCCCCACTAGGACATGCCGTGTTTGTGTGTGTGTGTGTGTGCGCGCGCACATATGCATGCGATATGTTTGTGTGTTTTGCGTGTACCATGAATGTGTCATACATGAGTGCATGTACATATGCACACATCTTATTAGTCCTGGAGAAAACCATTAGTACTTCCAGACTTTAGATTGAAGCAAATTTAATTCCAAATCTAAAAACCTCTGCTGCCTCAGGAAAGTGTTTTATTTGCTTCCCTGGAAATAATATTGATACCTGCTGTGCAGGAACCTAAACAGGACAGTAAATATAGAGCGTGGTGCTCAGCAAATACTGTTGGTGATAATAAAATTTATGCTTGTCTACAAGCCACATAGGCATGTGCATCGGCTGCGTGACAAACCACCCCCAAAATTTCATGATTTAGAACAAGGACAGCTTATGTCTCCCAGAGCCTTGTAGGTGACCATCTTCCTACAGCATAGCTTGGCCCCCTCCATCCTCTGGTTCGTGGCCCAGCACCTGGCTTGAGGGTCCTCCATCAGGTACATGAGTGAACAGCCATTCCATTTTCCCAGTCTAAATACTGCGGGCATCTTGAGCGCCTGTCTGGCCCAGCTTGTGCTTGGCCTCTTATCACAAAGCACTAAGTGCCACTTCCAGAAAGTCCCCGAAGCCAGCCAGAAGGGAGAAGCTAAAAACACATCCACTATCATTCAGAGGTGACTAATGCGAAGATCCACTATACGTGCATGGATTTACATCGACGGAGGGGCACGCACATACAGGGGTATAAATAGTAGCTTTGCTAAATAAGTGATAACTGTCTTTCCCTGCCAGCCTGTGCTCTCCTGCCCCATGCCACTTGGCTGCTTTTAGACACTGGCTTCACCATCGTTCAGGCCTAAGTGGCAAAGTCCCTCTAATTTTTCTCGTGTCTGGGTAGTCACTGTAGATGAATTCAGCTTTACACTGCGATTAGTAAGGCTCCAGGTAATATTCTCTGAGCTAAATCTTTGCAATTGTATTTTCCAATGTTATCAGGATATCCTATGGAGCCTAGTGGTTGAAGCAAGGGGTTGTTGAGGCGTTAAAGTTGCCACGTGTACCCTTTGGGAAATTTGCATCAGCCCTGCCTTCCACCACCATGTGGCCGTGCCCTCTGCAGCAGGGACCCAGGGTGAGCATGCCTTTCCCAGCCTCATTGCTGTGACCCCGGCTCTTCTCAGCCCCCTGTCCCTCCTGCAGAGGACTCTCTGGCTGCAGACAATGCTCTGCCCCTGTTGTTCCTCATTCCGCCCCTTGGTCTCTGTAACCCACTCAATTAATTAAATCATGATTTGTGGTGCTTGGCGCTGAGCCTGTGTGGTCTGGGTTCCTGTGGCGTTCTGGCACTCTAAGGTCAGAGCCGGATTTGCTGTGGCTCCACCCCAGGCTCAAGTGAGTCTTACTTTCTCATCTGGCTATTGGGAAGTATTGTGCCTCCCACCTGGCACAGTATGAGTGGCCTAAATGAACACGGCAATGGAGGCGCAGTGTAGCCCGACACGTGGTAAGTTGCCTGGATGTGGTTGGTAGATAGTAAATGAGTGCTCACCTCTGCCAGACACTGGTCCTGGTGCTTTACACCAGGGGCTGCAAACCGAGGCCACATCCCACCCACTACCCGTTTTTATTATGTTGGGCGTAAATGAAATCATCCCACAGCCCTGTGGGTTCTTCTAGGCTAGCAAATAATCAGATTGATGAGAGAAAAAGTCAAAAAGAAGTTAATAGTCATGTGCCCTTAAATGGCAGGCATGTAGAGCAGGGAGATGATAGGACTAGAGTAGATGCGATTAAGCTTTTTGCTAAATACAAGCTTACTGAGTGTTTGCAGAATGAATAAATGAATGAGTGAATGAATGAATGAATGAATTTAGTGAAGAGCTGCTAGACTCCTAAGCATTCAGAGCAAGCCCTAGGACATTCTCACAGGAAGAGACCTTTCTGGACCCAGCTGTGCCCCTAGGTGTAGGTCTTGGGCCACCAGTCCCCTTGTCCAGTGAAAGTGCCTCTGACGGAAAACTGCCGCCTGGTCCACGCATCGCAGCTGGCTCCACATCTGTCGATTCTGGATGTTTTGTTTCTTTAAACAGCTTTGTTGAAATGGATCCACATACCATTCAATTTACCAATCTTAGAACATTTCTATTACCTGAAACAGAAAGTCTGCACTGTTTACCATCTCTTCCCACCCCCTTGCTCCTCTGCGCCTAAGGAGCCAGCCACCTTCCTTTCTGCTGCTATGGGTTTGTCTGCCCTGGACATCTGTGTAGCTGGACTCATACCCCGTGTGCTATGGCGACGGCTTCTTTCACTGAGCGTGATGTGCTCAGGTCCCCCGTGTTGCGGCAGGTGTCTGTCCTTTGTCCCGTTCCCCAGGACCGAGCCACCGGGTGGACACGCAGCATCTTGCTTGCTCATGCAGCAGCTGGTGGGGTGACTGCGCTCTTGGCTGTTAGGACAGTGCAGGTCTGAAAGTACGTGTGGGCGTCTGGCTTCACTTTTCCTGAGTATGTGTACTGGGGTGGGAGCTGCTGGCTCATGCGGCCACTCTGTGGCAAACTTCGGGGACGACACCACTGTTCTCCAACGTGCAGACACTGTTTTCTCCTCGGCGCTGTTCTAGTTCAGATTGCACTTGTGTGCATCGCAGAGGATGTGACACCGTCAGTCGTGTAGAAGTCAGGCTGGTGGTTGCATCTGAGGGGAGGGCAGAGTTGGCTTGGGAAGGTACAGGGCCCCCTGGGGTGGGGGTGGGGTTCGGGGACTGTTGCGTGTCTTGGTGGTTGGTGTTTTGGGTATGTGAATTTGCTAAAACTCATCAAACTGTTCATTTGAAAACTGGACATCTTGCTGTATGTAAATATGCCTAAATTAAAAAAAAAAACACATAGGTAGTGGAGTATGTATACGCACACACACTTAAATGTATGTGTGTATTTGTATCAAATATCTCCTGACATGACTGATGGCCTCTCTTGCCCACCTTCCCCTGGACAGAGTGCTGGTGCTGGGCAGGCAAGGCCACGTGTAGAGAACTCTTAATTAACATGATTAACTATGTCTCTGTAGGGAGCCTCGTTAACACCAAGGGGGCGGAAAGGAGGTTATTTTTCACTCTCCTGACTAGGGGTTGCCTTGAAGGGGTCGTGGGGGTGGAGCTTGGAGAGCTGCTCCCTGCTCTGGGGAGAGGGGTCAGGGGAGCCTACCAGCCCGGCCCCCCAATCCTTCTGCAGGGTGGAGCTGCCTTTCCTTTGGGCATTACACATTGCATTTCACCTTCTATCATTTTCTCCATTTTCACCTCTGGGCAGAAGGAAAACAGCCTGATTTTTTGGCTTGTTTTTGGCCTGGTTTTGAAGACTGCATCAGCCACCAGAACACAGTGGTTAGCTCTTCTTAAGTGCATTAGTGGCAGATAAACAGAAAAAAAAAAAAAAAGAAATTTGTGAATTGAAATAAATTCACAGACGATTAGAGTTGGACTAGCATCACTAATTACCTATGTATAAAAAGTCAATATTCTAAAATTTTGATAAAATTGTAAAACCATATCCTTTTATTTGTGGACTCAAAAAAATATATTTGGCTAGAAAGAACATGTAGAAGTATAAACAAAACTATCTGCTAGAAAGGGCATACACAGCTTTCCATGCATTCTGTCTCGGTTATCTCAGCATTTTGATGAGGTTGGTGGTACTCTTGATAACATGCCAGTTTTTAGGTGAGGAAACTGAGGCACGTGAAGGGAAGTAACTCACCATCACCTGGTAAGGAGCTTGGAGCGGCACCCGCACACCAGGCAGAGTGTTTCCAGAAAGAACCCTGGCACTTAGCCACCAGCTGTGGGCCTCTGGAACTGCTCCCTTCCTCACCTGTGGCCTGTAGGCAAGTCGTGGTGTTGTTGGGGGGAGAGCAAGGCCGCAGAGTGGGGCCATTCCTTACTTCAGAGCACGTCAACCTTTTTGAGCCCCAAATTTCTCATTGGTAAAATGGGATTAAGATGAACAACCCACCAGGTTGTTTTAAGGGCCAGAGGAAAGGGCTATATCTTCAGGGGGTTGGCAGGCAAATGTTTTGAACATTTTAAAATAAATTCCTGCTGGCGGGATGAAGGAATAGTCAATGACAGACTTAGGCTATTCATTTTGCTTGACGCTCTGCCTTTTGGAGGTTATGATTGCAGTTCCTTGCCTGTTGTGACCACTTCTGGCCAAGGAAAGTGAGCAAAAATGACCAGCGGCCTCTCTTTCCTGCCCGGGTGCCCTGGTGCTCTGCCAGCCTTGTCTGGAGGGTTCCAAGACTGACGCGATCTCTGCTTGACGGTGATGGACCTAGAGCCTGAATCAGCAATTCATTTTCACTGTTTAAAATGGGGAATACATGATAGTACAGCTGAGCTTCACTGTTCCTGCAAGGCACAGAGGTTTGAACTGTCACATAGAATTGATTAGTAGGGTCTGCCTGGAGCTGGAGTGACAGAAGCACCTGAGTTCCCATATGGGCTCAGAAGGAAAGCATGCAGGATGGATTGGCGATGTCTGCCATGCTCACAGGTTGGGGCGTGGAAGCCTGCCTCCTGGCTGTAACTTTGGAGGGGCTTACTAACTGGATTTTTTGTCTAGTCCTTCACAAGGACCGCCCCATGCTGATCTCCCTGTAAACAGCTCTTATCAGTTGCCCTGCCTTACATGGTCCCTGCCTTTCTCTTTCCCAGTATAGACTCCTCTGCCTGCCTTCAAGGGCCTCACATTTCTGGCCCTACTGCACCTCCCAGGACACCTACAAGTATCCTTTCTGTTCTAGCCTCAGGGGGTTCTGCGCTGACCACTGAGCCTGCAGTCTGCCTTCCCGGCCCCAGGCCTCCATTGTGGGCCTCCTCCAGGGTGCTACCCACACCCTGCCCCTTCTGTGACCAGTCTTCAAGTCATCCTCTCCCAACGCATCCTTCTGGGACCCACGGGGACCTGTTTTCCTACCCCAGTCCGGGCAGTGCCCACCCCCCATCTGTCCCGGGCTCTTGAAGGCTTATCCTCCATCCCTCCACAGCTCTTTAACCTCACTCATGTCCAGGCCTTGACTGCCTCACTTTGGGCTCCAGGAGTGGCCTTGGGGTTGCCACTCTTCACCATGGTGTCTTGGGGATAACCGGCACGTGGGAAGCAAGTCTGTAAAGGTTTGGTGGGCTAGGAGTGGGCAGGGAAGACCCAACCAGTGTCATGTGGGGATGATGGAAAGTTACACACAGTGTAGAGCGATCAGCTCTTTGCTGGAAAAAATGAAGATTTTGCTGACTTAGCATGTGGCCCTTTCTTCTGCTCATCGCTTCTCTTTTTGGTGACCTGCTCCAGCCAGTTAAAAAAATGATTCATTGCCACAGAAGAAAAGAAAAAGAAATAAATGAGTGGATTGGCAGGACCTGAAATACTGCAGCTTGCTCTGAGTGGGAGGGAGGGGTTGACAAGATGTCCCAGACACTCAGGGGTGAGGAGTGGCCCCTGCCCCCAGGGTGATTACCCCCTTGCTTCACCCAGTGGGTTCAGCTGCTGAGCCCTGGTGCAGCATGAGCTCAAGGCCTGGGTGGTCCCTCCCCCTCCCCGTGTTATCATTGCTTTTGTCTCTTTCATGGCATCTGTCATTACACCTCATCATAGCCATGCTGAATGGATGGTGTAACACCCCATTTTGCAGACAAGAAAGTTGCATCCCTAATGGCCATCCTGGAAGCCTCTGCCAAGTCCTGACCCTAACACCACACCCACCCTCCTTGGAAGCTCCCCCACCAGCTCTGCAGGCTCACTCCTCCTGGTCTCAAGGTGGGGAAACCGAGGCTCAGATACATTGTTGAAGGGGCCCACACCAGTAAGAAGCATAGGTACTTGTATATTTGGGGATTCTCACCACTGGAATTCTGTCATGAAAGCACCTGCTGTTGTGGGCACATTAGCCTTCGTCTCTGCAAGATGCTTTCTTCTCGTCCTCCCCTGTTCTGCTCCCGCCGCTTCTTCGTAGAGGTCCGTTCTGGTGTGTGGGCTGCCGCCCTGAATATGCCCCTGCTCCTGTGTTCTGATGGGGTAGCTGCGTTTCCTTTAGCCAAGCAGGGTTTTCTCACAGCCCCCCTTCTGCTGTTTCCTTTCCCTCCATGCTCTCTTTTTCAGATCCAGTCTGATTGCTCTGCACACTTAGTTCCCAGGACAGCCCGCGCGGTCCTTCCCCAGCCCTGTTCACGTCCCTGACGCCGGCCGCTGGGCCCCGCACAACCCTGCCTGCTGTGTGGTGAGCCCCGCGCTGCACCGTGTGGACTGCGGGCAGTCGGCCTGCTGCGGACCCCGGCTGGACGGATGCATCTGGCTCACACTCACACTCCCTTTCACGAGCACTGCCAGACTGTTTCCCAGAATGACTGTCTCTGTTAGCACTTCCACCAGGAGTGGAGTGCTAGGGCTTTCTGTTACCCCATGTCCTGCCAGCTGCTGGTATCCTCCGAGGTCTCACTCACAGAGGGTGCAGAGGTAACTCAAGCTTTTTAGGGCCCTGGATTCCCCTCCCTTTTAATGTGCTTTTCTGTTGCCCACATCACTTTATCATCATGGCATTTCCAGCAAGAAGAATGTGAAGCAGACAAAGGGTCCTTCTTACTGCCATGCTTTCTTTTCTGTTAGGAAAGCAAATTTCCCCAGAAAACCCCAATAGACTTCCCCTTAGGTGTCCCTGGTCAGACAGGCCAGGTGTCCCCCCTAAGCCGGCCCCTGACAGCCCCAGAGCGTAGCTGCCTGCCACCTCTTCTTGGCACATTGTAGCCTGCCCAGCTCTGGTAAGGCTCTCTGAATAAGGATGAAGACTGGTGACTGGTGGCTGGTGGGTTATCAGCCTTCTCTGGAATCTTCCACAGCAATCTCTAATTTTGCCAGTTTGAGTCTCTTCCTACAAGGTATCTTTGTCTCCAACCTGTCTGATCAACCCTTTGGAGAGAATCAACGAGTACTTGGACCAATCCATGGCCTCGGGGATTAGATTTATCCAGCTCATTTTGGGATGTCAACCTTATTCCCACCCCAGAACCTGCCCTCAACTTGGGTTTCCATCTGGGGATCCACAGAGAGGTCAATATAGAGATCCAAAGGGCAGAGTGCCAAAGCTCCTGCCTGTGCTGTGATTGCAAGGCAGAAGGCCAGGTGAGGCCAGGTGCGGAAGAACACCTGCCAGGGACCAACGCCACTGCCACAGCAGCCTCCAGCCCAGCTAGGCACCTGCTTAGTAACCCTGGCGTTTCTCTCACCAATGAAACGGATCTCTAAGTGACACCTAATAGTGCATTGAACACTTACAATGCACCAGGCAGGAGCATTTTATGAGCGTTTAGTCAGCTGCTGCCCCCGTCCTCTGCACACAGGGCCTGTTCCCGGGCACACGTGCCGACACGGCAGCCGATGTGATGACCTGGCTACGGGCCTGCTCCCTTGGTTGCAGGAGGCCCTGAACTCTGCCTGGATTTCCCCCCCTCTGCAGGCAGGAAGCAGGAAGTCTGGACAGCAAATCCAGGGGATCTCCAAAAACGGTCTACACTGCAGACAGCCCACTGGGGAAACCGCTTCTCCCCCAGAGGCAGCTTTTTAGATCACTCTTGCCTCTGTCACCGGATGCGATGGCTGGAGTCATCATCATTTCTCCAGTTCGAGCCACGCACAGGTCTCCAGGCCATGGTTCCATTCCTCGGCAAGGGGCTGAGTCGCACTAGCGCTGTGCTCCCTGGTGGCTAATGCTGCAGGCTCTCACCCCGGGGCCCCTGTGGCCGCAGCAGCAGCCCAGCCTCCTCTCGCCCCTTGCACCAGGCTTGTATTCAGCTCTGTCCCCCTTTAGCAATGCAGCTGGCCCTATTTCATCTCACGCACACCCAGTGAGCCATAGGAACATCATCCTTTATTTTTAAGGTAAGACAACTGCTACTCGGCGATGTTAACTAACTGGCAGAGCTCACACAGCTCATCAGTGACAAAGTCGGAAGTCCATGCGGTGAAGGTCATCATCTAGGTCATGCCAACCAGTCGCCATAGTTCACGAGCCCATGGACGGATGGCCGTGGTCCTCCAGGGAAGCAACGTTTCTTTGCAGTCGCCTCGTACTGGCTGGATGTGTGTGCCATTTTGTTCCCCTCTGCATCTTAGTCCTGGCTTCTTCTTTTTGGTATAGATCTACGGAAAAGAACACTGACCCAGAGAGAGTGGAGTCCTTTCCTCAGACGTGGGGAGCTGAGAGGAGTCTAGCCTATCACCACATGCACGGATGCGTCCCAGCCACACCGCCTCCCTCACCACACAAGCCATTTCACCAGTGATCCTGTCACTGCTGAGCTATCTCCGTTTAATGTGGTTTTGACAGAAGAGTTGGTCTGGAAATTTTATTTTCAATTAAGCATGTTGGACTGACTTGGTTTTGAAAGGGTTCCATTAGGATGGCTAATTATATGGCGGTTGCTGCAAGGAGATATTTGCACTCAATTTCAGCTCTTAGGTAATTCAAGTCAAATGCATTCTACTTCCCTCCCTAGAGCTCTGTGTGACCATCTTCTCATACTGCAGACTTCTCGTGCGTTATTTTTAGAAATCCAAATCAAAACAGCAATTTTGGCGGAGGCCATTTCTAGCCCAGCAGAGGAAACCGTAGGTACTGATAAAAATGGCCAAGGAGTCAGCACCTTTAAAGTCACACAATCCCTCCTCTGTGTGGGGTCTTGAATTTTTGTGACCATCAAGCTTTCCTTTGTATTCCTTTGTGAGTTCTGAGTTCAAAGGCATTTGAATTTCCTTTAGAATTACCAAAAGATTTGTCCACTTGCAAACTGATTTTGCGAGGTCTTTGTGTTAAGGGCAGAATTGACAGAGGACTCTGGCCTCTGGGTCTCCCATGAAACCTGGGGGTGACTATTCCCCCGCGTGAGCTGCTGGCTTCATCCCGAGAGCAGGCAGGACACGGTCCAGGCACAAGCCTCCCACCTACGGGGGCACTGAAGCTCCTGTGGGAGGGGCCTCATTTCTCAGCCTGTCTGTTCCCGGCGCGTAGCAAATGCTCAGATCATTGAATGAACAGATCGGTGAATGAATAAAATCTGATTTCTTGCTGTTTTTCTCTTTTTTAGAAGTCAACAATTTGTTACATATATAACAAGTGAATAGTATATACTTGGCAAACAAGGCTGACGTCCTTTTTGATCATCACCCTGGATCCTTGTTTCTTCACCTTCTCTGCTAAGATACTTATTATTCCTTTGCCACATCCTTGCAGACCTCCCTACGGTATGAGTGCACACACACGCACACACGCACACACAGGGCCACACGGGCACGGATTATGTAGTCCTGTAATAACCAGTTTATTCTACAGCTTGCCTTTTCTCACTTCATGTTGCATCCAGGTGAGTTCACCTGGCCAGGTGAGTTGCCTGCCGCTGCTGCCTGCCCTGTGCCCTTGTGTCAGTGCCCACAGTGCCTTCTATTTGGACAAAAAAAAAAATAATAATAACATCCGTGTGTACGTTTACACTTTTAGTTTTATTGTAACAGAACAACACGTACACATCTAACATTTTAAATCTGAGCCTCATTTTTCCTTTCCAGTGAAATAAAAAGAAAATTAAAAAATAAAGTCAATAAAGTCAATTCCTAGTGAGAACCTACGGGCTTTCCCATAAACGGCAGGGCTCACATCAGCCGGAGAGAGAACTGTATTTGAAAAGTGTTGAAAGCTCAAACTGCAGAAATGTCCATGAAACCTGCCGAGGAGAAGTCAGGTTGCCCCAGTGTCCACTTACCCAGCCCACCTTTCACACATATACTTTTGCTGAGTTTCTATAAGACCATTTTTATTTTTTTATTATTTTATTTTTTTTTAAAGATTTATTTATTTATTTATTTATACAAGCCCTGGGCACAGTCAGAAGCACGGGAGGGTGAGAGAATTCACCAGAGCCAGAGCGGAGAGCAGAGCAGGCAGAAGGACCGAAGCACACTGCTGAGGGGAGCAGCGGGCGGCAGGAGAGGTCTGCGCGCCATGTGGGACCCTCCTCCGGTGGCCGGGGAGCAGCCGGGGATTGAACCGGTGCTGCAGAGGCTGCGGGCAGCTTCGCAACAAAGCGCTCAACCGCTGCACCACTGGCGAGGCCCCTATAAGACCATTTTTAAAAGTTGTAGTTTTTTTCCTTTTAAAACGTGGGAGAGTGACAGGTCCCTGTTGGAAACACTAACTGTTGATACTCCTCTATTTCACCTCTGGGCCCCATGTCAGAGATGGGAGGGGAAAAGCTAGAATTTGGTGGCCCTCTACTGGGGTCCCAGCTCCTCCCAGCTTCCCGCAGAGCTCAGGGAGCGGAAGCCTTTCTTCTTTACCTGCCTTCCTGCTCGTTAGCGGCCACATCCCGTCTCATGTCTGCTGACAAACTAACAGGTGTAAGGCTATCTTTTGGTGGCTACTGCCCCTTCCATCAAAACTGGCCACCTCCCTGGCCTGGTGGCAAATGGGATTAGGAACACAGCCTATGAAGCTGTCCGCAGCCACTGTGGTGCGAGTTTGATCCCTGGCCGGCCAGGGAGCAACACATATGGCGCAGCAGACCTCTCCTGACTCGCCCGCTGCTCCCCTCAGCAGTGTATTTCAGACAGTCCTCCTGTTCTGCTCCCCACTCTGTCTCCAGTGAATCTTCTCATCCCCTGCATCTCTGGCCTGTACCCTGGTTCTTGTATGCATGAATAAATAAATCTTTAAAAAAAAAAAAAAACTGGCCCCCTCCCTTGGACATGGGGCCAGAGCAGAGCACAGAATGCTGTGAAGACCAAGGGCTGCCCCAGGGACCTCAATTCCTTCGTCTGCAGAAGCGAGGGAGGTGCACCCACTGTGTCCTGGGAGTCCCACCCGTGTGTGTGGTGAAGCCTTAGCTCCGGCATCGGCTTTGCCCACAGTTGCCGGGGTCTCCTTAGGCGAGTCCTCTCTGCTCCAGGCACCTGCCATCCTCATCTGCACAGCGGGCTCAGCCAGCGCCCCCGGGCGTGGGGGCCAGGGGTGTTCGCTTACTCTCCCTCTGGGTCAGGATAGAGGGGGGCGACTCTAAGATGTAGTTTAATTTTAATTTTAATTAGTTTATTATGTTTTAATTAAGTATATCTTAATGCATGTCTTTATTTTGATACATTACTGCATTGTTAATATATATATATATCAATTTAATATTAAAATATTCAGCCTCGGTCTCTTCTCTGAGTTGATATCACAAAGCGTTCCCGACGAGCCGGGAATATGCTGCCTCTGGAGCTTTCCTGTGACTTTATTGTCCTGTTAAATGTGTGCGTGTGAGTGTGTTTGTGTCTTTGCTTTGTGGGGTCCTTTTGCTTTGGGTTAGGAGAAGAGGTTTCGGAGCCCTGAGTTCTGCTCCCAGGTGTAGTTCCAGCTGCGTGCTCTTAGACAGCTCGCTAGCCTGCTCTGTCTCCATCTGCTGACATCTCAGCTCCAAATTAGCCAAGTTGCCACTAACAAGGAAAAAAGGGAGAGAGAAAGAAAGACAGAAACCACACTCGCTGCGAGCCCTTGGGCCCAGCCTGTAACCTGCGGGGAGGGGAGGCATCCTCAGAGAAGCCAACACCCTTGAACTTGTTTCTGTTCACATGAGAAAGGGCCCCTGCCTTGGCCTTGGTGACACATGCCAGGCTTTTCGGTGGGTTCTCAGGGAGGCCCCCATAGGTGCTGCGCTGCTATGACTCATTGGCGAGGGTTTCTCCCCAGCCCCAAGGCCACATGGAGCAAGTGCGCCCCTCTTCGAGGCTGGAGCCACAGGGGCCACAGGATCTGAGTCACACTCCTGTGGGTTTCCCGAGGGGTCGCAGTCAGGCTTTCCCATGTGAGGCAAGAGCTGTGGGCAAGTCTTGGCATTACTTGTGGGTTTGGAGCCAGTGCGGTTCTGCAGGTGAAAGGTCGGGGTGAGAGAGTGTGAAAGTCAGGTGGGGGGTGCCCCTGGCAGGCTCTGGAGAGGACTGGGCTGTCCTGCTCCCCACAGGTTCCGTGCCCTGCCGTGAGGTGCGCTTCTGTTTCTGAATACCCCTGGGCTCTGGCTGCCTGGCTGAGCGGGTCTTTACAGGAACGAGGTCAGGGTGTGTGTCCACTGCCCGCTCCCAGGGCAGCTGGCTTGCCGCTGCGCGCTCCACGCCTGGAGGTGAAATGGCTCTGCAGTAGGTGCTCAGCCCCCCTGTCCCTCCTTCCCCTGCCCCATTCCTGTATGTGAAAGTGCAATTGGACAGGCTCTGCATCTGCCACTTTGTCTACCATAAATATCGTTCAGGTGAATCCACATCAAAGAGAAGGGCAGCCAGTGCATGGAGGGAACAGCCTCGGCATGGCACCTGAAGTTAATCAATAATGAAAAAAAAAAAGAATAGTGGATCCTTTCACTCGCAACCCTCTCTCTGCACATTTCTCAGCAGCTGTTTCTGTCAATTAGCACAGGCCGTGCGGCTCTGGGCTGCAGGGGTACATAAGTGCAGAGCCGGGACACTTCCTTCCCTGTAGTTGGTCCTCCTCCAAGTGATCTTTTGCTTCACAACCTGGAAAACAAGAAATGAGTCAGCCTGACCTATGATTCACAGAGACTTGATCTGAAATGCTTGCTGTAGCGGGGATGGGTTGAGAGCGAGAGTCAGATCAATTAGAGGCCCTTCTCCAAAAGTGAGCCTCAGCGAAGTAGCATGGGGCGGGGATAAGTTATTCTGTGGTTTATGGGCATGCTCTCTGCCCCCCCAGGCCTGCCCTGCTGTGGAGGGACATGGGGTGGCCACAGGCCCAGGGTGGCTGAGAATTCTACTTGATGCCTGCTGACGTAGCCTCTGAGGCTGTTGGTCATTAGGAAATGAAGATTTAAACACCAATAACAATGGAAAGATGTCCCGATGACATGATAAAGAGATCTCTTCATATGCTATCTGCCTTCTGTATATTATCTTTGGTGAGGTGCCTCTTCAGGCTTTCTGCTCATTTTTAAAGTGGGTTGTTCATTTCGTCTTGTTGAATTTTAAAAGTTCTTTCTATATTTTGGATAAAAGAGATGTCTTTTGCATACATTTACTTCCAGCCTGTGGCTTCTCTTCTAATTCTGACGCTGTCTTTTGCAGAGCGGAAGTTTTTAACTTTAATGAAGTTCAGCTCGTTAATTATTTCTTTCATGGATCATGTCTTTGAGGTGGTAGCTCAAAAGTTATCACCAGGCCCAAAGTCTTGTCGATTTTCTCCTGTGTTATCTTCAGGAATTTTATGTCGATTTTCTCCTGGAATTTTATAGTTTTGCATGTAGTGCTGTGATCCGTTCGAATCACTTTTTGTGAAGGGTGTGAGGTCTGTGTCTAGATTCATTTTGTATTTGCATGTGAATGTCTCTCAGTTCCAACACTACTTGTTGAAAAGATTGTTTTTGCTCCATTGTGTGGCCTTTATTCCTTTGATAAAAGTCAGTTGACTTTATTTATGTGGTCTGTCTCTGGGCTCTCGATTCTGTTCCCGTGATCTCTCTGTCTGTTCTTCCGCCAGTACCACACTGTCTTGATTACTGTGGCTTTATAGTAAGTCTTGAAGTTGGGCAGTGGCAGCCTCTGACTTTGTACTTCTCCAGTGTTATGTCAGCTCTTCTGGGTCTGCCTCTCCATATAAACTTTAGAATCAATTTGTTGATATTCAGAAACAACTTGCTGGGGCCTTTGAGACACCACACTTTATTTATCCAGTCGCCTACTAAAGGACATCTGAACTGCTTCCAGTGTTTGTTAGTTATGAATAAAGTTGCCGTAGACTTTTGTGTGCAGGTTTTTGTGTGGGCATAGCATGTGGGTCATCTGGTTAACCACCAAGGAGGATGCCTGGTGGATCACAAGCTAAGGCTGTGTTAAATTTGTTAGTAACTGCCAAGTCTCCCTCTCTATTTTTAAATTTAGCCAGTGATTTAAGCTATTATGCCGCTAACCCAGTTTATCCTCAAAATAACCCCTGGGTTGGGAGTCTTACCTTCTGGTTAGCATCATCACATTTTATTGCGAAAAGAACCTCTGAGCTTCCCAAGAACGATGTTCCTCCAGCGCGACACAGAAGATTCCCTTCAGACTAAGGCCACGGAGCAATGCCAGCTCCTTTGCCACTGGCATTGCTAATGGATGTGCAGCGTTCCACCAGCGCCCGCTGTCAGGCAGCTTACTATGTGTTTGGGAGTCCAAATTCTGGAACCAGAATTCTTGAGTCCTAATCACAGCCCTGCCCCTAACTAACCCAGGCAAGTCACATCGCGTCTCTGTGACTCACTCCTCTGTCACATGCTCAATAAATCTGTGTTAAGCATTAAAAGAAGGATAATGGTACTTACCCCAGAGGATTGTTACGAGCCCCATATAAATATTTTATAAAATGTCTAGAACTTTGCCTGACACAGAGTGTCTACAGAAAAGAAAAATCATCACTATTAGAGGCTTGGGTTTGTACCTTGATATAATCAGGCCCCTGGTGGGATTGAAAACAACCTAAGCCCTTTCACTATCGAGATTCATAAAGCATGACATGACCCCCAAAGCAGACACAGGGGTGGTTTCTTTTTGACAGAAAAGGCTCCTTAGAGAATGCTGAGCTGTGAAGAGGAAGGGACTGTGACCACCAACTCGTGTCATGGACTGAATGAACAAAATACCCAAATTTGCCCATGCAAATGGGTGTGGGTCTCTGACAACCCTTGTAGGGGACTCTAGACTTTTTGAATTCCTCTTTGAAAGGGTCTTTCCAGTCAGTGGCTTCTTGTTTTGAATCTTCCCACATTTACCTCTTTGGGCCTGGAGGGGTGCATTTGGGGGCCACTGGGAGGAAGGAGCTTGTGCTGTCTCCAGCCTGTTAGACCATGAGGAGCAAGATCACTGTTTAACCTGGGCCTCCTTCACTTCCCACCTGCCACATCGCCACCCTCTGTAGAGATTGGATTGGAATTTGAGCAATAGCTAAGCGTTTTTTTAAAACGTAGGAATCTTGTTTATGCAAGAGGTTAAAAGATCAAGGGATAGAAGTGTCCATTACCAAGCCCTGTAGAAGCTGCCTTCAGAATATGTGCCTCATCCCCCTCTTTCTCATCCTCTCCAGCAAGGAAAGTCCAGATGACACCCCCCCCACCCCTCCATGACTTGGGATTGCACCCCCTCCTGCTCTTTGGGTTCTACCTGCCCTTAGGGTTCCTATTTTAAAAGGAAGATCCTTTAAAATGTAAAACAAATCAGGGCACTCCTGCTCAAAACCCTCTGTGGGGGCTTATTTCAGAATAAAATCCAGAGGTCCTACGGGGCCCTCCAGGGCCCGCTTTCTGTCTCTTCCCTCCTTGCTCATTCCACTCTCCCAACTCTCCTTGCTCTAGGCCAGACATACCTGAGCACAGGCTGGCCTTGGGGCCTCTGAAGGAATGTCCCCCTTGTCTGGAACACACTTTCCCCTGCATACTTGCCTGACTTATTTCTATACTTCCTTCAGGTTCTTGCTCAGATGTCAACTCCCAGGGAGGTCTTCTCTGGCCAGTGACGCAACTTCTCTACCCTCATTTCCTGTCACTATCAGAAATAGTTCTTAGTAGTTGGTGGTGGTCTCACAGATTTGGTGACATTTTGCATCCCCATCAGGCTACAAGCCCTAGGAAGAAGAAGCAGGGTTTTGTTCATTCAGTTATCCATAGGACCCAGGATACCCTGCAGTTGTGCCTAGTAAATATTAAACTAGACAGAGCCTTTTTGGTTAGACTCAAGTCTGTCTGACAAAGTCCTAAGTCTCATGTCTCCTGTGAAGTTAGTCCTGAGTCCACTTCCCTGTTCTGAACAGCAGGAGCAACATGGGACCAGGGTTTAATATCCCAAAGATAAGACCCTGAAAATGAATGTGCAAGTGACTGGTTGATTCCTCCTGCATTTGTTGAAAATCGTCCTCACCATATGTAAAGATTTATTTATTTATGCGTACAAGAACTGGAGCACAGGCCAGAGGCGTGGGGGGTTGAGAGGATTCACCAGACAGCGCGGGGAACAAAACAGGCAGATTGATTGAAATACACTGCTGAGGGGAGCAGCAGGTGAGACAGGAGAGGTCTACTGCGCCATGTTTCTCCTGGCCAGCCGGAGATCGAACTCGTGCTGCCGAGGCTGTGAATGGCTTCACAGTGCTGTGCTTAACCCCTTGTGCCACCAGGGAGGCCCATCCTTATCATATTTAGTTTTCCCCCCTCCCTTCCTTTGCTTTAGGCACCAGATGAACAGCCCTAAGTATGTTGTCTATCTACCATCAGACCGGGGTTCCCATCTGTGATGGTTTAAAAACAAAATGGCTCCATTCCTTGACATTCTTCCCATTGAAAGATGGGATCTAGGTCCTTTCCTGAGTCTTGTAAAGTCTCAAAAGAACCTGGAGCTCCTGCCTGGGCTCCTTAGGGTACTTTATTTGGAGGAAATTCCAGACTGCTCTCCTGAAGAAGCCACATGTAGGTGCACAGGCCAGTAACCTGACCTGAGCACCACCAGCTCCCAGCGTTGGCTGATGGCCCTGTGAGCTGCCATCTTGGAAGGAAGGCCATTTGCACTTTCAAATGATCATATCCCAGCTGATGTCTGACTAAGGGCAAGAGGAATTCCAAGTGAAAATCACCCAGCCAAACCCTCCCCAAATTCCTGACTGAAAATTCATAAGTAATATGGCATGGTGGTGGTTTTATGATGCTAAGTTGACCGTAATTTGTACTCAGTCAGCAGTAGTATCCAAGGCTCCACCCAGACTCACCCACCTAAGTAGGAAACAATTTTCAGCAAATTTTTCTTTAACACTCTGGGCATCTGATTTCTCATGTGTAAGTTTGTAGTGATGCTCTATGTTTATGTAGTTGTTGTTTAGAGCAAACACAAGTTTTGTGTCAAACCTAGCAAGCCTCCCAATGCATACTGTATTTCCTCAGATCTAAGATGGCGTCCATTATACACCATCCAAGTATGTGCCTCTCAGAAGGAAGCAATGCTTCCAGCTAAACCACTGAATGCTTCCTTTGAAGGACACACCCCTGCCTTGGAGATGTTGACAGTTGAAGAGATGTACATTTTAGGATCTTTGATTTAAAAAGTAATTAACATAAACACCTAGTGAGGTGTAGACACAGAACAAGATCCCTAAAATTTGAGTATGTGAAGAACAAGAGGAGAACATAAAGCGAAGGTGTCTTTGTATGAAAGTCTCTAACTTATTTTACTGGGGCATCAGCATCTCAAGACCCATCCACATTGTTACAAAGGCACTTTTTCATCTTTTAAAATAGCTGAGTACTATTCCAATGAGTGTACATAACAGAAGATTTTTATCCAGGCATCCATCCATGGGCATTTTGGTTCATTCCATGACTTGTGATTGTGAGTAATGCTGCTATGAACAATGAAGCGAATTAGTCTTTTGGTATTAGTGTTTTCTTCTTATGTGTGTAATATGAATAGCCAAAGAAAATAAGCTGTCAAAACACAACAGAGGTTGTGGCTGAGGGGATTACCAGAAGGCCTGGGGGATGGAGGGATATGGTTAGGGTATTGGCATGGAGGTTTGGTGGAGGGGGAGTAGAGCATGTGCACATACATGTTGAGGTATGAAGGTATACACCCCAAATTATATAGCTTTGTAAATGAACTGCAAATCAATAAAACTGGGTTAAAAAAGGGAAGTCTGTCATCTCTTGTCTCATTTTACATGATAAAACACAAGAGTGATAGAGACAACCTTGCGGTCCAGGGAGAAAGCACCTTCCTCATGCAGCTGTCAGATGGTTCAAATTCAGATGTCACTGCATCATGGTTATTCAATAGAAATGTATTTTGCAAGAGGGATGAAGTCAGATCCCTAAATCTGACTGTGAGCTGACAAGCTGGGTTTAGTGGATGCTCATCTTGAGCGGCAGTCATGGACCAAGTCCGTTTTCTCTCTGGTTCTTGAGCATTTATTTTTTTCAGACTTGAACTAGTAGTTCCTTGAGTGGTGTTGGCTGGTAACAGGAGGGATCTGGGCAGTGGCAGGTGGACATCCATGGTGACCCAGGCCATATTTAGTGGGGCAGAAACAGCTAGAAGCATCAGAAACTAGTAGGGTTGAGACAAAGTCTTTATATGGAGTGGCCCTTGCAGTCAGCTCAGTGCAGCGGCCCAGTGATAGGATGTTAGTTCTCATTTTTAAGGCAAGGCCCCTTCAGGACCAGAGAGGTTAAGTGCCTTGCTCCAAGTCACACAGCTTGATTATGTTGGTTTGGTCCATCAGACACAAGGTCCATGCTCCTCCCATGCTGTGCTGGCCAGAATGTCTGCAAAGACATGGAAGTGAGTCCCTCTGAGACTCCAGCCAACTCGGAATTCTTCACATGCTCCTTCCAGCCTTATCTAAGCAGGGAACTCCTTTTCACACCTCCTTGCCTCCTCTAGCTAAAAATCAAGCACTGTCAGGGCCCAGCACAGTGGGGGTATGTTAGCGCCTCACTCCTGCAGGGGCTTCCCCGGCCACTCTCGGCTCCCAGTGCTTCTTCCCAGGCTGACTGGCCCTCCTGGCTGTGGCTGGTGCTTTCCGTTAGCCACGTCTGTAAGGCTGGAAGTTTCTTGAGGCTCTAGAGTTAAAGATGAACGGCTCCTTACCAGGTAAGCGTGTGTGTTTGGACAAGCTCCTTAGCTTCCTGGGCTTCGATTTTCATATACATAAAATCGCTACCCATAGCGTGAGAACGTGGAGGAAACTGTTACTGGTGATGATGCGCAGCAGGGGAACAACATTCCACTGGGAACAAGTTGCCTGCAGCATCCACTAACCTCGGTGTCTGCTTCCCGCAGTTGTCAGCAACGTCAGGTGTGTCTGCTTAGGGCGCACGGTAAGGCTCGCTGTTGTCTGTTATTACGTGCGACGTCCCTGGTGTCCCCAGGCATCGGGTCCCTTGGTCCTCACAACTGCCCTCCAGACCAGGTCCCTCCCTCCCTCCCTTTCTGCTTCCTTCCCACCACCCACATTTACAGATGAGGAAACTGAGGTGAAGCCTTTTGCCCATAGCTGCACAGCTAGATTGTGAAAAAGTAGGGTTTTAATCTTATCTTGTAAATTCCCCTCCATGTGGAAACCCTTAGTGGCCTGGCTTCTGAGGAAGGTCTGTCACTCCCAACCGCTCAGGTGTGCTTTAGTGAGGACCTCATTTTCCTACTCGTTCTTCAGCTGATCTTTATCCTCATTCATAGGAAATGATGCTGCATTCAGCTTTTTCTGCACACGACTGCCAATACATTTCCTCTTATGTGCAGTTGCCCAAACCTCTTCAGAAACTCAGCGCCCGAGCTGGTCCTCCGAGGAGATCAAGTGCACAGAAGCAGAATGGGGCTCTTAGGGGCGGTGGATGATCAGCACCACAACTGCCTGTTTATAAAGATCTTCCTCCACTTACCATGGGGTTAAGTCCTGATAAACCTACTGCAAGATTCAATCATTGCATGTTGAAAATGCATTTAATACCCTGGCCCTATGGGAACATCACAGCTTACTTAACCTTACCCACCAGCGGAGTGCTGAGAACACATGCATTAGACTATAGTCAGGTGAACTCACATTATGCAAAGCCTATTTCATAATAAAGTGTTGACTATCTCATGTAATTTATTTATTTTTTTATTTTTTAAAGATTGATTTATTTATGCACACAAGAACGGGGGTACAGGCCAGAGGTACAGCGGGGTGAGGGTGGGGGTGAGAAGATTCACCAGTGACAGAGTGGGGAACAGAACAGGCAGACTGACTGAAATCCACTGCTGAGGGGAGCAGCAGGTGAGTCAGGAGCAATCTTCTGCACCATATGGGTATCTCTTTGGGCGGGGATTAAACTCGTGCTGCAGTGGCTGTGGATAGCTTCATAATGCTGCGCCTTGACCCCTTGCGCTACCAGAGAGGCCCCTATCTCATGTAATTTATTGACTACTGAAATCGAAAGACAGTCTGCACAATGTGGTTGCTGACCCCCATGGTGAGCAGAGGCTCCGTCTGCTGCCCAGTATCAGGAGAGATGGAGCTGCCTGTGTTGCTCTGGAACAGATCAGAATCCAAAATTCAAAGTAAGGTTTCTATTGACTGCATATAGCTTTCACTCCATCATAAGGCTGAAAAATCATACGTTGGGGATTGTCTGTGCCATGACCAAAAACACAGCCCAGGTCACTGGCTTGGAATGACTCAAGCAGACCCTTCTACAGAATTCAGACCCCACTTCTCTCCCAACACAAAGGAGGCCAGCAGCACAGATTCCACTTCTGTCATGTGACTTGACATATTGAGGTCTTTCTGGTCAACTGTATTGCTGACCTCAGGGGATTCCTCTAACTGGGAGTTTAGAGGGTGCTGCCTTCATATTCCCCTCACCAGATGTTAAATTCTCTGAACAAAGCACATTGAGTTCTATTTGCTAGAGAACATTCTGAGTCCATAGAACAAGATTCGTCACCAAGTTGCACTCACCCCCAATAAGCAGATGGGGAGTCAAGTGTAGAGGGGGGTAGGACCCCATTTTGGCAGCATGGCAGAGATCTTCCTGTGTTTATGTAGATCTGGTGCAAGCCAAAGGGCTCAGAGGTTAATTCATTGTCCCACGAGTGATGTACTCAGAACAGCGGCCACGTCCATGGCCAGTGGTCAGCCTTGTCTTTGTCTTTTGTCTTTTTCTTCCACCTTCTCCCTTAGGAGGGTCCCATCACCCTCCTTCCCCGCACCCCCACCTTCTTAACCTCAGAAGCCTTACTTCATTTATTAGTGTCTGCTCCTTTTTTATGTGTTTCACTTTGTGGAATCATCTGCTATGTAAATGTCCAGTATTTGTCATTCTGACTTGCTTTCCTCCACACCACTCCCTCAAACACCTTCCATTTTGCTGTAAATGACAGCATTTCATTTTCTGTTACGCCTGAATCGTCTTTCATGGTGTGGCTGGAGCGCACTTAGTGTGCTTGCATGCCCTGGCTACTGTCAACAGTGCTGCAATAAACATTATAGGGCACGAAGATTTTTGAGTTGCTGGATTCATGGTCTTTGGTTGACCTTGACTTTGAACTGCAGTAGGGGATGGTAACTGGTGGAGAGAGAATTGGGGCCAGGGTTTGGAAGTTCATTGAGTGCCTACTCTGTGTCCAACACTAAGAATTTCTTCATTTCCAGGTGTTTGGGATTTTCTGCTTACGTGTTCTCTAACTTGTAACTTTATTTCCATTGTCCTATGTGATCTCAATTCTTTGAAAACCACAGAGACATACGGTGGGATAGAGGAAGTTCGCATGTGTGCACTCTACAGACTTGGAGTCTTGAATCCCACAGACCTTGGTTGGGACCGGCCCCGTCCTCTGCCTGGGGTAGAAGTCTGCACTCTGTAGCCTGTGCGGAGGCGGGTAAAGGGAAAAGTCCGCATCGTGAGAAGGCAGGGCCAGCCCCTGCCCCCAGGAGGCAGATGCTGTGCCAGCTCCGCCTGCCCGGGGGCCAAATAAGAAGAAAAGGCCTGGAGGCTAAAAGAACTTGTCTTGGGATTTACCCCCCTCCCCCAGAGGGACACAGGGCAGTTAGCCCTTGGAAATGGAGAGAAAAGAGGTCTGGGGTGCATATCTCTCCCCCAAACCCTCTCTCTCCGCTTACCATTCAGCACTTGACAGATACTTGCACAGCTGTTGCTGTTGGAGGTGCTGGGATGTAAGAGTTCAACTTTGCCCTGCCCTCCCAGAATCTGCAGGCCTCCAGGGAGCACAGATAATTGAATTATGCCCAGCAGGGGAGGGTTCACAATGGGAAAAGTGCGTTTATAAAGTCATTCTGGCTTTGTTTCTCTCTCCCGCTCTCTGTACACACATCTGCAGATAAAGCAGGAGGACTTTCCCAGGGAAGCTGAAAGGTGGAGATGACAGGGCCCAACCTATAAACTTGTTATCGGAGACCTCTGGGAAATCACTTCCTGAAGGGCAGAGAACCGTGGGTTCCTAGGGGCAGCTCTGGAGGCCTCTTCAGAGGAAGACTTTAATATGCGTCTAATAGAAGACTCAGGATTACAAAGGAAGCCATCAAGTTGCCTGGGCCTCCCTCCTCCTGGGAGAGGGGCCTGGAGCTTTGTGGAGTAGTGGGGTGTCTTGCAGTCAAGGACAAAGTCCGCAGAGCTGAGAAGGGCCATTCCGCCTCTGTGCAGTTGATCTCCTCTGAGGGCCTGCTCGGGTGATGGGTTTCTGAATAGGTTTGGGCAACTGCACAGAAGACTGTCTTCGCCTGTCCCTGCTGGGCTCGTGGTTTCTGTTTCTTTTCTTACCAGCCTGTGTGTCCAGGTTTCTTAGAAAATAGTCACATTGACTTGGTTGAATTTCACACCTTTTAAATTCCCCTTGTTCCCTGGGTGGACTAGAATGAACTGGCAGTTCGGGGGGAGCAGGGAAGGCGGGAGGAGGGGTACAGGCTGAACTTGATGGGAGGGCAGGCCTGAGACTGGGCGATAGAGAACCGTGTCTTGAGGAGTCTCTGGGGTTACTTGTTGGGCTTGGCAACCCTAGTTGGGAGCTCACTGAGCAGAAAGTGCAGCCTGGGAGTGTGGGCTGAGTCTTCATGCAACTGAAGAGAAGTCTGAGGTTCCCAGAGGACCCACGCTGTATTTTGAGAGGTGGCAAAGGCCTTAGGCCCCTGAGGCCAGACATTTGTTGTGGAGGAAAGATTGGCAACCACTTTGCTTATCCCTGCACCCCCCACACACACCCACCCCCATCCTTGTGACCTCAATAAGGTGCTGGGAGCCCTGTTCTACCCAGGAGACCACAGACTCTGAACATGGCTAAGCCGGGTCAGCGAGCTTCAGTTTGACGTGCTGGAGCGAAGTCAGGATTCAGAATCCCAGGCTCCTGGGTCTTTGTTCCATTGCCATGTGACTGGCTACCCCTTGTAGCCTGGAGGCCCTGGGGGCAGCTCCTGGAGTCAGGCTGCCTGGGAGCTTGGTTCAAATCCAAGCTCCCCCACAGACAAAATGGCACAGAGGCCATTTTGTCACTCCTGAGTCTCGGGTTGCTCTCCTGTAACAGGGTGATTGCATGACCTCCCTCAAGGGCTGCTCTACGGGCACCACTGAGATCTTGCTCAGGGAGCTCCCCTCACAGGTGTGAGTGCTCCTTCCATGCTCCCTCCTGGGATGATGATTAGCCCAGCAGGGCAGCAGGTCCGTCCCAGTGTGGGACACCTCCTGTTTACTCCTCTGCCTGTCCCTGCTGGCAGGCGTCACGGATTTGTTTTTCTGGTACGAAGGTTGCGCTGGTGTTCTGGAGTGACCCGCGGGCCTGAGGTTATTAAACAACCCTGCAAGTTAGGCCAAGTTCAGCCTGGCCCGCACGGCCGCCGTGGTGGAAAGACCGCTACTCTGCAGCCTGCTTTCTCGCTCTGGAAAATCCTGACCTTTATTTAGAAGATTTCCCAGTCCCCAAACACGCCTCACACCTCCACCCACCTCTCCCCGCACACCCTGTATTATCTCACCTGGGGGGATGAAGAAGACTCCAGGGTCTGCCCACCCTCTCTTTCGCTTTCCTATGACTGTCCCCGGCGGGGCAGAGCCTGCGGGGTATATTGAGGAGGTGAGCAAGGACCAGCCTGGGCTCACACACCAAGGGGTTGCTCTGCAAGTGCCCGGCGTGTCCACTGCCCTGTGCTTTGGGCCCCTTCTTGCTCGGCAAACACTATCTGTATACACAAAACAGACGTCCATCAGGTTGTGAGGACCCAGTGGCCACACAGGCCTGCCTTGCAGGGCTTTGCACCATGCGTAGCGCACCTCAAGCGCTAGGCACCTGCCAGATGGCCTCATTACCTCAGGGTACCCGCATCAGGCTTTGTAGCCTCTGGGCCTCAGTTTATCCATTGTCAAGTGGGCCGGCTCATAGCTTCCCTGGTGAGGTGGTGAAGGTCAGGAGGGGGGTGAGAAGGCTAGTGTCCCAGGAACAAAGAATTGGGGAAAACATGGCTTATCTCTCACAAAATGAGTCCTAACTAACCACGGTGACTTCAGAACCTTCCACGTACAGTGTTTTTCTGTTTTATAGATTCTGAGGACAAAATGGAGTCAGTGACTATTTCGTATGTTACACAATGACAAACACTACTCTGAGCAGAGGGCTGTTTATCTGAATAATGAAGTCTTAGCTTTAAAATGAAGAGAAAGAAAGAACCAGCAGACCTCTCCTGTCTGCTCAGCAGTGCCTGGTCATGGCACCTGACCCCCAAAACCCCAGCCTCCTGTTGGGGTGCTGCCAACTCTCAGGTTTCAGATTTCTAGCTGGCAGTCAGCCCCCTGCCACGTGAGTTTTCTTTTCCTCCCCCCTTTTCCATGACCCCTTCAAACACCTTCTGAAATTCCCAGTCTTGTGTCCCTCACGGAGGCACTAATGTCCACGTCGAGCAGGTGTTTCAGAGCTTCCTCTGGCCCATCCAGCCCAGCATCCTGAGGCCCCTGGCACCTTTTGCAAACCCCTCACTGCCTCCCAGCGTCCAGACTCCTCTCCTTCATTCTGCTTCTGAAAGCCCAGGGGGCCCCATCTCTGCTTTAAAATGCTGCGTTTCCCCCCCAGCCCGATTTCCCCCATGGAGCTTTCCCCCTTGGTCCATGTGGAATGATGTGCAGCGGACCCTTGAACAGCTGGGGGGTGTGGTGTGCCCCTGTGAAGCAGAAAATCCTTATATAGTGTCTCCCAGTGTAACCCGAAGGCTTACCAACAACATAAGCAGTTTTTCAAGACGTGCTTTCTGTGGTATATTAATCTGAACTGTATTCTTACAGGAAAGTGAGCTAGAGAGAAGGAAATGTTATTAAGAAAATGATGAAGAAGAGAAGGTGCACTCACGCAGTGGTGCTGTGCTATCAATACTGTCTGTTTACTAGAAAATCTGCAAAGAAGTGACCTGGGCAGTTCAAACCTGTGTTGTTCCAGAGTCAATTGTAGTTATTTTTCAACTTCACCTCTCTCGTTTAACCTCATTTTGTGTATTTTCCTTGTTTGTTGCTACATTCCTTAAAGCAGAACCCTCACCCCACCACGCCTCAGCAGCTAAGAAAAGGGAAAGCGCATGGACTTCCCCCAGGCCTGGTCCTCTCATCTGTGAACTGGGGATAACCACTGAAAACCATCAGGGGTCTCAGTCGTTGTTGTGAGGCTTCAGGGAGGTCCTAGACACAAGCGGCTCCCACCCCAGGGTCCTGCATGTGAGTCAATGATTGATTGATTGAATGAATAAATGAATGAATGAATAAATGAATGAATGAAAGCCTTCAGGGCTCTACATGCAATTGTCAAAACCAGATAGGCTTTGGGGGCAGGTAAATAGCAGGTAAATCATAAACAAAGGGCACAACGAAGTGGCGAAGCACAGAATTAGCCATGTAGGCCTGAGCGTGTATCATGTACACACGTGCTGATTCTCAATGCTGCTCACCTGTCGCTTCAATTAAAAAAAGTAACAATGATGTAATCCTCATTACTATAATTGTTGTAAATGTCTTCTCTATAACTTTTGTTTGACTTATGAGCATTTTCACACTATGAAGTATTCTTTAGATATTAATTCAGCTGCACAAGCATAGCACACTTACCAACACGAAACTGGACATACCGCTAATACTAATAACGGCAATATGGCTCCGGCTGCCATCCGCACTGCCCCAAGGAATTCTCCACCAGCAGCTTGAGAGGCCAGGCCCTGGGCTCAGCTCCTGGATGGCCACTCTGGCCTTGTGATGCCCTGTCCTACGAGTGGACATCATGCAGAACAGGGGTGTGGGAGCACGCCCAAGGCCGACATGAGCCACAGTAGGTTTTGTGCTGCCTGTGCACTGAGAAGGGGTATTTCATTCTAAACTTTTTTAATATTAAATTTTACTTTTTAAAAGCATTTCTAATGAGGCAACATTGGGTTATAACACCGTGGTTTTGGGTGGACAGTGGTGTAACTCGGCCTCTGTCTGTGCTGCGGTATGTTTCCCATCAGAAGTCAGGTTTCCAGCCCCACCAACTTACTGGCCCCTCCACCCAAATTACCCCTCTGCTCTGTCCCTTCTTTGCCTTCCAGTAAGCACCATTTTGTTCTCATAACCCAAGAGTTCGTTTCTGTTTTGATTTGTTTGTTCTCTTATTTTGTTTCCCCCTGCTCCTCAATTTTAGGTTTACAGCTTTATATTTTGACATTTGTCTAATAGGATCCTCACCCCAAAGTCTAGTTGCCAAGTTAAATAGAAAAGTAAACATTTTTCTATTTGTTAAATTAAATAAAATCAAAAGGATATTTTATCACATGAAACTCAGACTCCAGTGTCGCCGAATACGGTCTCACCTGCACATAACCACAGTGTTCATTCTCGGCTCGTCCTTACCATTGAGACCTGCACAGAGGTCTCCCTGGCGACCCCCCCAAATGAAATGTATTTACTCCCTGGCTCTTTACAAAAAAAGGTTTTGCTGCTCCCTGGTCTCTGAAGGAGGAGCTGCTGCGTGTGCGTCCCCCATCATGTGGCTACAATGTTCCTTAGCTCCCAGCACCAAGTGGAAATGCTAGAAGAGCCCATTTTTCCTCTCCTCTTCCCTCCCTGTCTTCATTCTCTTCCGCTGAGAGCTCTTTGATTTTGAGGTCCAAGCCACATAAAACCATAAGCGGAGGGTGGCAGGCCTACCCTAGCTCAGGTCTTGCACACAGAGGCCTTCAGAAAGCAGGGCCGTGCGGTCAGCTCCGTCTCCTCCAAGACATGTCTGTGGGCTGTTGTAGGGGAGCCAGGATGGGAACCCTGTGTCATCTGGGATGTCAGGGTCCCAGCCACAGATAGGGTGACCCTGCGTCAGCTCCCAGACATGGTGACTTCTCTAAAGGCTCAGAGACTGGTGGTTCCCACATCACTTCATCATCTTTGTTGAAACTTGGGTCAGTGAATGAAAGGTGTCTGCAGCTACGGGTCAGCTCTGCACAGGATGCCTGCATGTGGCCTCTGGCTGGAAGTGAGGGTCTTGATTCTGGTTTGATGGGTGGCATGGAGTCATGGGAAAAACTGAGATTTGGGATCTGTTCTGGAATCCTGGCTCTGTCCCTCACAGCCGGTGGGATTTTCCTTTCCCTTCTTCTCTTGGAAAGAGGAGTTGATGTTTTGTCCTGGGAAAGAGAATAGAGAGGGCAGGATTTTGTCTTTTTTCTACACCAGGGCCACTGTGCCTAAAATGGTAGTGGCTGGTGGGAGGCACACAGCAAACATCTGTCTTAGAAGAAGATAAAATTTGTGGGATGCCTGCCACATGCTATTGTATCACTAAATAGCGTCATTGCCCTGCCTGTTCTAAAGCTGAAATCAGAAAACTAGTCCCTGGTCAAAATCTGGCCCACCATTTGATTTTATAAATAAAGTTTTATTTATAAAACTGTATCACATCAATGCATTTAAATATAGTCAGGGATGTTTTCCTGTTGTAGTGGTGGAGTAGAGTAGTTGTGAGAGAAATGTGTGACTTGCAGAACCTAACTGGCCCCTTAGAGCAAATCTTTGTGGCTCCCACTCTGAAGGTCAGGGCGACACTCTCTGTGGGTGATGATGGATTTCATTCTCCCCTGTTTGCAGGTGTGTAGGAGTTACCAGTTGAAAACTGGTGCCTAGTTTGTGGTCAGCATTCTCAATGCCCGCTCTAAGACATTTCATTTTTCCTTTGATGTTCTAAATCCGCCACATTACTGTGGCATGGTCAGGACTCATGTTTCTGTGCTCTCCTTTCAGAAGATGGTGTTACTTTCATTTCTTCGTAAAAAGAAACTGAAGCCACCTGCCAAATCATGGGGGATTGACTGTATGACCTGCAACAAATCTGGGTCTGTGAGTGGAGATCAAACTTGGCCCTTCAGAAACAGCTGCCGCCATGGCATCGACGGATAGACAGGATGCCAACAGGGAGCAGGAGGGAGTCCACCTTCAGAAAGTCACTCCCCTCTCCCCCATTTAGTTTCTGTCTCCTCTCACCTCAGCCAGTGGTCAGGAGTTCTGGATCCCAGCATCCCCTGCCAGCCTCTTCCTGTGGTGCAGAACCTGACCCATTCTGTTCCCCTGAGGCTAGACACTGCTCCATGAGCTGGATCAGGCATCATTACCTTCTTTGGACCTCTGGACCTCCTCTCCTGTCTTTCCACCCTGTCCTGCAACAAGGAATTGGTGCCCAGGTACAAGGCCCCATGGCAAGGTTGGGAGCAAAGAGGCGCAGTCTGCTCCCGGTTCAATGCCTTGGCTCCTCTGTAGCCCCAGGGCTGTGGCTGAGACCCCCCCATCCCAGGAAGAGGACTTAGATTCCCACAAAGAGCCATGCTGGGGGTCTGGGAAACATTTCAAGGCTGAGCGGGTGGGCTGGTGTGGCGCTGTGATCATCTGGTCTGGGCAGGGGTCAGGAGGGGGTGAGTGGAAAAACAGCTGCCAGGGGAAACCGAGAGCTTCTCAGTTACCCCATCATCAGGGCTGGGACAACATGCGACCTTCTGTGGGTGGCTGCTGCACCCAAGCACTAGCGTCTCTGTGTGTAGCGTGAAGACAGGACAGAGAAGCCATGTGACCTTGGGCAGGTGACTTGACACTCCGCTCCTCATATTCCTCTTTTTTCAAATGGTGATGATGGTAACTCCTTGGCAGGGTCTGATATTAGTTCTTGGCACATTCTGATACAGTTCTTGGCACATAACAGGTACTCAGTTGGAAGCCATCTTCTGCTCCACTCCCCATCTGTGGAGAGGTTCCCTTCGTGAGGAGCAAGCGGGCAGCAGTCAACTTCCTCCTGGGCAGTCCTTGTGAGCATTTCCCCCTCCCTCCCGCCCAGACCTCCAGCCCCAGAGAACCACCTGGGCTGGGGGTGTGGTCCCCACCTTGCAGACTCCCACCAGGAGTGCACCGGGGCACCTCCTGGTGATTTCCTGTGGGTAGTTTATGAGCAATTGCTGTCCAGAAGCAACCGTTTCTACCAGTCTTTCCATTAGCTTCATGAAAGTGGTCCATGTTGCCCTCACAACATTCCTGTGGAAGGGTGGTTCCCCCACTCGACAGATGAGGCAACTAGGCTCTGACGTGACCGTCTCGGGCCACTTCATGTCACCCAGATCTTCGGTGCCGCCTCAGACTGCTGCCTTCCCGCCATTGCATGTGACGCCACAGGGCTCACACTAGCACTCCCCGGGGTGACGGAGTCGTGCGCTCCTCCTGGTCTTTTGGGGAAGGATGCTTCAGGGTCCTTTGGGAATTGAGGGTGGTAGGAGGCTCAAGATGGGTGTTCGCCGGCTTGGCTTCTGCTGAGGCCTTTCTCCTTTTCTCACGTTGTCCTCACATGGTCTTTTCTCTGTGCCCGTGAGTCCCTGTGACTCTTCCACGATTTAGGGTTCTACCCTAATGGTCTTGATTTATTTAATCGCCTTTATAAGGTGATTTAATTTAATCACCTTATCTCCAAATACAGTCGCCGAGGAAGTATGGCTTCAACATAAGCATTTGCTGCAGATGGTGTGGGGACACAATTCAACAATTCAGCCTGTAATGCCAGTGAATGGACTTCTAATAGCAAAAAGGACGGAGAGAAACTAGGATTAGATTCATGCTTCAGGTAATCGAGTCATGTTTGTGACTGGCGCAAAAAGTAGGAACAAAAAATTCCCTATCAGAAAACCCTTTGTCTTATTTCCAGAATATAAGTGTGTTCTCCAGTGGTTGTTCAGAACCTTGACTTAACCTTGACTTGACCTTGAGATGCCTTTCAGATGCCTTTGATGTAGTGACTGCTGCCCCCGCTTGTCCCCCTGAATCACCTCCCCTCTCCCGAGCTGATCTCCTCAGCCCCCTTTATCTGTCTACCCTCCTTTCTCTGACCCTAAATTTCAGATATTTGCTTTGAGGCCTTGATCTTTAATCTCTTCTCCGTCTGCACTCAAGTCTGGAGAGCTCCTTTGTTCTTAGGGATGCCCATGTCCTCATTACATCAGTATCTCCCAGATGCCCCCTCTCTCCCATGACCCCCACAAGTGGGACATCCAGCTGCCTCCACCACATCTCCACTTGGGTGTCTAACAATCATCACAGACTTCTGCTCCTCCCCCATCTCTCCATCTGTCACCTTCTCCAGCTTCATCAATAGCAACTACATCTTTTCATTCACTCGGGCTGCAACCTTGGAGTCAGGCGATCTAGGACTACACATCTCACCCATCATATCCACTCCATCCTGATAATGTACCCATATGTGACCTCCTCTCATGATCCCACAGTCCCTACCTTGGTCCAAGCTGCCATCAAGCTCTTCCTGGTCTCCCTCGACCTGCCCTAGCCCGTACCCTCTCTTCTCAAAACAACAGCAAGGGTGACTTTGAAATGGAAGGCATAACCTCTCTCCTTTAAAACCCCCAAAGAGAGTGCTCATCCTAGTGTGGTCCAGTCCTCCAACCCCGGTCATGTCCTAGTTCTTTCTACCCCACCACCCTGCCTCACCATCTCAGACACTCCAGCGGCTCTGTCTCAGGACATTGCCCCCCACTCACCCCTTACCCCTTCTAAGCCCTTGCTCAGGTATTACCATGTCAGCAAGGACGTCCTTGGTCCCTGTTTTCAGCAAGCGATGCTCCCACATCTTGACACTCATTCTTTCTTTCCTAGTTTGATTCACCCCATTGCTACAGCATTACTAAAGCCTTACCACAGTTTGAGTGGATCCATTTGTTCCCCAACCCCGCTAGAAAGCAGATTCCAGGAGGAAAGGGCTTTGTGTCTCAGCTCTCCCTGCCTTGAGCCGTGTCTGTGGCGGGTGAGCACCCTCGGTACTCATGGAAGGGACAAGTGACCTTGTAGCAATGACAACCTGCACAGAAGATCAAGTTTTGTTTTAAGAGTAAGCCTTTTAGTCTTTGAGAGCTAAATGCCATATATTGGAAATAACGATACAAGTATAGACATAAATCTTGCTGTACTGGCTGTGTGTATATTTTGTCACTGTATATACATCCACCACTCTATCATGTCTATATCTTCCCAAGGCCCACCTATATTTATGCATATTTTATATATATTTTATCTATTTATTTATTTTTATACAAGCACTGGGTACAGTCAGAAGTGCGTGAGGGTGAGAGAATTCACCAGAGTCAGAGCGGGGAGCAGGACAGGCAGACTGATAAAATACACTGCTGAGGGGAGCAGTGGGAGGCAGGAGAGGTCTGTGCGCCATGTGGGACCCTCACCGGGTGGCCGGGGATTGAACCGGCGCTGCAGAGCCTGTGGGCAGCTTCACAACCCAGCGCTCAACTGCTGCACCATCGGGGAGGCCCATTATATATATATTTTAGATATAAGCCAAGCAGCCCCTTTCTGGTCCCCGGCGGCCCTTCCGGACACAGCCAGGCAGCCAGTGCACTGTGAGCAGGACCGTTTTGTCTCTGGTTCTGGTTTTCCAGAGGCGTTGCTGCCTCCTCTCCAGCTCTGCGGGGTGCGCGGTGGCCCCCATGTGAGGCGTCAGACGGTAAGCGCGTCGGTGGCTGTGACTCCCTGTCACCCGGCTTGTCAGCCTCCTGGAGGCCTCCCCAGTGAGAGCTGGGACAGTCGTGCCTTTCTCCACGAGTGACTGAATTCCCCGCAGCTCCTCGCGGCCCCGGACCATGTGAACGGCTCTGGGGCACCCTCCCTCCTTGCACCAGGACTTTGCCTGCCTCACTGTGCTCCGCACACGTTGGCGCATGTGTCCCCAAAGGCCCCAGCCCTGCCCACCAGCTCTGGCTTCAGCGCCAGCTCGGCCTCTGCTGGGGGGGTCACCCACCTGTGCTGCTCTCTGGAGGGCACAGCTCTGGGTCCCCCAGGAAGGCAAGGTCAAGCCCTAACCTGGGTACCTGCGGAGGCGGCCTGATTTGGAAACAGGGTCCTGGCAGACGTGACCCAGTTCAGACGAGGCGGCCTCCAACCCAGGGGCTGGGTCCTTAGAAGGACCAGACACCAGGGGAGAAGCCGTGGGACGCTGCAGGCAGAGGGGTGCTTGGCCGTCCCAGGTCGCTGACGGGTCACTGACGACCGCCGGAGGTGGAAGAGGCCCCAAGGACCTCACCCTATTCTGTCCGGGGGAGCCTGGCCCTGTGGATGACTTGATTTCAGACTTCGGGCTCCAGAACCAGGAGACAATGAATTTCTGCTGCTCCAAGCCTCCCCGGGGGTGGGGCTTTGCAACGGCAGCCCTAGGGGACAACGCGTTCCACCTCCTGGAAGCTCTTCCCGTTCGTAAGGGGACCCCTCGTCCTTCCACAATCTTTCTGCTCAGTGTTCATTCTTGTGTGAGTTGCTCTCTTGCCAGCTCGCCCCAATAGACTGTGAGCCCCCAGCCATGTCCGTGTCACTTACTATGTGTCCTCTGTGTGCACACACCCGTCGGGCGAGCAATAGATATGGGTGGAACGAGAGAGCTTTGCAGTCCAGGGGAACCTTCTGGGCGTCCCGCTGCTCTTTATTTAAAACTCTCTGTCATAAGGTCCCCAGTCAGGAGGTGCCTGGTGCTTCCCCTGGAAATCCTCAAGGTGCCCTTATTCAAATGATGCTGCTCAGCCCGACGCCTATGGGTGACAGTTGACATGAGGACTTTGAGGACTTTCCCAGCCAGGGGCCGTTCTTACTGTGTGGCCTGAAAGTATTTTCCTAAGAACATGAACCAGAAATGAGTGTGGCCTTCTTGTTAGCAAGACCCTAAATAGAGAAGAAACTCTCAAATGTCAGTCCTTTGCATTTACTCTCCTCCTCTGCACTTCCCCCCACTGCCCGTCACCACGACCCCCCAGTCTGGTGTTTTGGGTCAGGATGAACGGTGGTCCTATTTTGGGTCCCTCCAAATTCTGCTGTACTTTCCACTCCTTAGGTGTTAGAGGAAGGTGTCTGGTAGGTTCTGGTAAATGCTTCTAGCACCTGTCCCCTGCTAGGTGGGTTTGGATGGATTCAGACTGACCTTTACTGAGCACCTACTATGTACCAGTGTTCACAAGAGACAGAGTGACACTCCGGAGCTACCTGTTCAGAAATCTACGTTCACTGTCGAGTGACCTCATATCAGGCCATTTCATGGATGAGAAAATTGAAACACAGAGAGGTTAAGTCATTTGTCTAACATTTCTGAGCCCTTTTCAAACTTAGGTCTGTCTGACTTCAGAGCTAGTGTTCACTTTCCTTTAAATTTTGCAACCACTGGAAAACATCCTTAAGGAGAAATTGCCTTGTTAGTATCGAGGGCTTATTTAATGAATCCTGTGCCTGGGACTGCGAGGGAGTGGGCATTCAGCAGCCTGTCAAGGGGCTTTGACTGTTGATTTATGAACCTGGGGTCCTTGTGATCAGGACACTCTGAAGATCTGGCAGCCCCCCAGCCCGGGGTCCTCTGCTCTGGGGCATTAGGCCGGCTGCTTCTCTGCTCCAGCCTAATGTCCCCACCCATAAGATCAATGACTCCAATTCAGCGACTGTTCACTGCAGAGCCAGACCTCCCAGTGGCCACTACAGCTACGAGGGCCACTTCCAAGGCATCCACGCAGGCCCCTGGGGCTAGAGGCCCGGCGTCCACTGTCTCTCATTGCCTCACCCCACATCATCTCTTCTCCTGGGGTCAGTCCTGCTGGGCCCCTGGGCCAGGCGCCTCACCTCCCTGAGCTTCCTTGGTCTCCTCTCTGAAATGATCTCAAGTGAGTGGCAAGCGTCACGGGCATGCTCTATAACATGAGGATGACACGAACTGAACAATAAGCACCGTTGCTTTCCAGGGGCCTCGCTTTCAGAGCCCAGGGTCAGAGCTCAGGCTCGGCAAGGCGCAAGCGTTGGCGTCTTGGTTGTGCTGCTCACCCATGTACCAGCTGTGTGTGTTGGGGCAATTGCTTGACTTCTCTGTGTGCAGTTTCTTCCTTTGCAAATGGCAAATTTTCCAACCTACCTCTCAGCTTGCAAGGGCTCAATGAGTTGCTGTTGGTGAGGCTGCCGTCGTGTGGGGCTTGCAGAGAGTGACATCCAGGTGTCCTTGTCACCGCTCTGGGCAGAGAGTGCAGCTTTTACAGACCGAAGGTTTGGGCAGCCCTGTGTTGAACAAGTCTACTGGGGCCATTTTCTCCAACAGCCTGTGCTTACTCTGTGTCTCTGAGTCACATTTAAATGGGTCACAATTAAATTGTCTTTCTGTTTTTTTTTTTTAAGATTTATTTATTTATACAAGAACTGGGGTACAGGCCAGATGAGCAGGAGGGTGAGAGAATTCACCAGACACAGAGCGGGGAACAGAACAGGCAGACCGACCAAATACTCTGCTGAGGGGATCAGCGGGAGAGACAGGAGAGGTCTGCTCGCCATGTGGGTTGCTCCGAGGCCAGCGGGGATCGAACCGGCACTGCAGGGTCTGCAGACTGCTTCACAGTGCTGTGCTCAACCTCCTGCGCCACCAGGGAGACCCTGTCTTTCTGTTTTTTAGACATATGGCATTTATTGCACATTAATAGACTGCAATATAGTGTCAACATAACCTTTACATGCACTGGGAACCAGACACTCATGTGCCTCACTTTACAGTGGTGCCTGCCTCACTGTGGTGGTCTGGAACTGAACCCACACTACCGCTGAGGGGTACCTGTGTGACAGCGATTACTGCTAGGTCATCTAATTCTTGGATCAGTCTGATGGACAGTGTGCTGTTACTAGCCTTATTTAAATGAGGAAGGTCAGTACTTGGCCAAGAACGTAGGACCAGGCTGGTAAGTTAAGGGCAAGCTCTTAACCTTCCATTTACCAGCAGCCAGAAATGGGGGTTCTGTGCTTGGGGCTTAGTGATCTGCCAAAGTCTTCTTGAAATGCTTAATCATTTCATCTTGGACTCTGTGTTTTATATGCAAAGTCCTGCCTCCTGACACCTCTCTCCTCCCTGGTTGCCCTCCCTGCTGCCTGCACCCTCTGTCCTTTGCCCTCTGCTCTTGGTGGGGACCTGGGTACAGGCATAGGGAGGGATCTCTCTGCAAGTGTCCCTGCACCCAGGGAGCACGACATTACATAGCAAGTCAGAAAGTCCACCGCAGAATAGGACGGAGATCGCAGAATAAAGTAAAGAGCTTTTCTTACTCATGTTTGAAAGGAGGCCCAGCATTTGCATCGCCCTGGTTGCACATCCCTAATCATGTGGCCAGTCCCGGGTACACAGCACGTGATGGGTGCAAAGGAAATGATCGTTTCCTTCCCTTCGACAAAATAACGAGAATACCTATTCCAGTTCAATAATTCAGTGCAGTTTGTTCTAACTTTGCATTCTCTGGGAGAGAGAGATGAAATCTTCTGATGAAGACCCGCAAGGTGGCACTTTGTCCATTTCCTACAAAAATGGGCTTCCTAAAACCTGTTTGCATTCAAAATGTGGGCTGCTTCCAGCCTGCATGCCTGTTTGGTAGAGGATGATAGGGCAATCTTATTTTTTCCTTCTTCTCCTGCTATAATCCTCAGACACAGAGTTTTCTCTTTGAAACACAGTGAGCAATTACCTTATGCAAATGTGAGCTTCTGTATGATGGGAGGCGGGAGCCAGCCCTGGAGGCCTGGGAACTGCACCCTGAGGGCAGGTGGAGGTGCCAGGGAGGCCTCCAGCTGCCCTCCCTGACTCCCCTGCTCCTTCAGGACTCCTCGGAGGACACGCAGTCCACAGCATGAGAAGTGGTAGGAGGCCAGGTGCACAGAGCTGAGCCTCGAGCTGTGTGGGAAAGCTTTCCCCTGGGTCCGTTTCATGTCTGTCAGTCAAGGCTGTCTGGGGACAGCGCGAGCAGCAGCTCTGGGCTGATTTGGGGCCTCCACAGGTGTCCAGTGATCAGACTCGGGCAGAGTAGAGCGAAGATGCTCTCTGTGCAAGTGCTGCTGTCTAGCCTGGGTGCAGGCCATGGTACATCATGAGGATGGAACATTCCAGAAAGAGTGAGGGATACAAGAGCAACCTGCTGGGAGAGGCCAGTCAAAGGGAAGGTGACCTGGCATGGGAGGGGAACTGGTGGCCAGTCGGGTCTCAGATCCTTTCCTTACACCGGGAGACTACCCTGTCTTCAAGAGCCATCCATGCCCACACAGCCTGGCCACTTCTGCTGCTGCTTTGGGCATTTTTGAACCACCCACCCAGCCCTGGATATGGCAGTGTGGACTGTGGATCCCCTGCATCTATGCATCCTCATTGTTTGCAAGCCTGCTCTCACGGGCCCCCCTAAGTTCCTGCCTCTGTCCACTCCACTGTCCCGAGATGCCTCTTTCCCAGCCACGCCTATCTCTTCTTTGCTCTGATTACAGAGAAATAGGAAGGGTTGAGGGCAGGGCACAAAGCCTTAGCTTCGGGATCCTTTTGGCGAGTTTCACCTCTTCTTCTTTTCTACAGAGATTTTCTCCCAGCCTGCACACAGGGGTCCTGACCAGTGAAGGTTAGATTGATGTTCGCACTTAGACTCCCCAACATGTCATTGAATAATGTATGTGCTTTTGCACTTGTTACCTTTCACTGGCTTCTGTTTCGAAGCCTGGCCTCTTCCTCTCTGAGCACTCTCCGTACATGGTTCCCTTTCCAGTCTTTTCTATTAAAGAATAAACTACAAAATGCAAAGATCACGAGTCTAGAGTTTGATGAGTTTAGCCAAATGTATGCACCTTGTACCCATCACCCCCAAACAGGCATACACGATGTTTCCATCACCCCAGAAATATTCCTGTGACTCTTTCTATCCACCTACCCACCCCACCCTCACACGAGGTAACCACAGCTCTGACTTCCATCACCACTGATATGTTTCCCTGTTCTAGAACTTGCAAATGGAAACTTGCTTTTGGATGTCTGGCTGCTTTCACGCAATGTAGAATTTACCATATTCATCAGACTGTTTTGGTAGCCGCTGCTTTTAGTGCTGTGTCCTATTTGGTTGTCCGGATATACCACACTCACTTATTTATTCTTTTATCTATTGATGGACATTTGGGTTGTTTTCATTTTGGGGGTGATTATGAATAAGGCGTCTATGAGCCTGCAAGTGCAATCTTTTTATAGACATATGTATGTCTGGGGGAAATACCTGGGTGTGGAATAGTTGGGTCATGGACTTGGTGTATTTTTAACTTCATAAACAACTTCCCAACTGTTTTTCCAGTGGCTGTTTCAATTTCTCCTCCCACCATGAGTGCACGAGAGCTTCCGCCGCTCCTTGTCCTCACCAACACTTGTTAGTGACAATCTTTTTCATCTTAGCCATTCTGGTGGGTGTGAAGTGGTAGCTCATGGTTCCAATTTGCATTTTCCTGGTGACTAATAACACAGTGCACCTTTTCAGGTACTTATGTAAATTTCTTATGAGGTGTCTAGGTCCATTCTGAATTTCGGGAGGGTCCTTGATGGCTTATTATCGAGTGGCAAGAGTTCTGAACAAGTTCTGTAGATGGATGTACTACTGAGATTTTCTCCCAGTCTGCACCCAGAACAGTCCTTTGATCTTCTCAGGATCCCAAGGAAGTGGATATTATTATCTCCACTTTGTTTTAGAGAGGCAGTAACTGAAGCACAGAGAAGTCAAATGAAATGCCAGAGTCACATAGCTACTCAGTAGCAGAGTTGGGTAGCAGAGCTCACGCACATGCCTCTTCCAAAATCCCCAGGGAGGTCTCTCCATACTCAAAGCTTATGTCTCCCTATAGCCTGAAGGTGCAGGTCCAGAAGCCAGTGCCCCGGGTAGGGTTATTTCAGTTCACAATCACTCCCTCTGCCTCCCACATACCAGACCATCCTGGGAAGTAGCCGGCTCCCAGGCCCAGCTGGGAGCATCGTCTTCTCGGGAAGATGCCATGGGGCTTTGCAATTCTCCGATGAAAGACAAACTGGGTATTTTTACAGGCCTCCAAGGATGCTGGCAGGATTCCCTCATGCCAGGAATAGCAATGAGGGGCCTGGGCAAGCTTGCTGCCAGTCCTGCTCTGGATGGTGATATTAGAGGAGGTGAGCTGAGTGGTGGGGAGGGAAGGGGCATGTGGGTGCAAGGGCAGGGCTGGGATATTTGTCATAGCCATCTCAAATAGGGCTGCTGGGTGCCCCAGGGACTCTGAGCAAGAAAGGGGTCCCAGGGATAGAGTGGGAGGCTTTGGTATTGTGGTTACTATGCACCCCCAGTCACTAAATGTCAGAGCTCCCCGTGTGCCAGGCACTGTGCCCTCACTTTGTGTCCCTGTTAGGTGCCAGACACAGAGTAGATGCTTTGCTCTTACTTGCTTAATGTGCCTCTAACCCCCTGAGATTATTAAAATGCTCACAGGAGGAAACTGAGGTTCAGAGAGATTAAGTAATTTGCCTAATGTCACATCTGTGCAAGTGGTTGAGGTTTAAATAGGAGCTTAGCTAATTCTAAAGCCTGTCACTTACATGTTCCACTCTGTATCTTTCTGTTCAACAAACCCATGTCAAATTCCCACCTGTGTTGGTGCTCCCCCTTAGGTGCTGTGCTCAGGGCTTATTATGTTGAACAGACCTGTCCTGCTTTGGGACAGTGTAGTGGCTCGAATAGTGGCACCTAAGACATGTCCCCCTCCTGGAACCTGTGGATGTGAGCTCATTGGGATATAGGTTTTTTGCCGGTGTCATCAAGTTAAGGAGTTTGAGTTGAGATCAGCCTGGATGGCCTGGGTGACCCTCAATCCAATGGCTGGTGTCCTTACGTGTGCACAGGTAGAAGATCTTGTGCAGACAGAGCAGGGAGGGAGCGGATGCAGCCATAAGCCAAGGGACACCTCCCAAAGTTGGAAGACCATGGAATCTCCCCTTCGGCCTGGAAGGGCACTTGGCTCTGGCACATTAGGCTCAAGAGAAGTGAGTCAGTGGGTCCTGCCCACACACCACTGACACCAGGAGGGGCTTGGATCTTGGAAAGCAGGATTGCTGAGGGCTGCTGGAGGGAGGCCTCCCACTGCACTAGGAAACAGCGGCCACTCCTCTTTCTCTGGAAGGGAGAGAGCTAACATTGATTGCGTCTTGACTGTGAGTGGGCTAATGGTCTGGATTCTTTATAGACATCACCCTGGATCACTTAACCTTCAGCTGAACCTGGAAGAGGAGGTATTTTTAGCCCCATCTGACGGGGGATAACTGAGGCTCAAAAAACGAAGGTCCCACAGCTCACAGCCTGAGCTCTCAAACTTCAGCAACATCAAAATGACCCTAAGTTTCTGATTCAGCAGCTCTAGGGTGTAGCTATAGAATTTGCATTTTACACAAGTTCTCAGGCCAAGGTGATGTGCAGGTCTGGTGCCTTTTAGAACCACTGGAGAAGCAAAGCAACGGGACAAGGACCATTGAGTTTTAGAGGAAGTAGCAAGTCAGCTGCGGTCCTATTGGAATTAGATGATGCCTCCAGCCACTCACCGTGCGGGGCATGCGGTCACCACGGGTGGGAAAAGAGGGCAGAGAGTCATGTGGCTTTAAATGGCTGGGCTGGAAGAAGTTCTTCTTGCTCTCATGGCTGGGCTCAGTCACATGGCCCCAAGCTAACCGCAAGGCAGGCTGGGAGATGTAGTCCTCCCAGGAGGAGGCGGTGTTGGTGCGAGGAGCACGTGGTGGTCAGGCCCAGGCTGGAGTCCAGCTCAGGTGCTATCCTTCTCATCTCTTGCTTTTCTGCAGGTTCAGGTACATTCAGTGGATGTTTTCATGTCAGTCAGTCTCATAGGCCGTTTTCCGCCCCTGTAAATATCAAAGAACATTTCTGGGTCCATCGGCTCTCTCAGAGGCCCAGGAGCTCAGCTCAACAGCTGCTCAGCACTTTGGAGGCTCCCAACGCATCTGCAGGGGGTTCTTGCAGGAGAGTCATGTCCTCTGTCGCAGGCAGGGCCAGCCACAGCTACAGCTTCTTCAGTCCCTAACCACAGTCTCTGCCACGGACAGACGTCATCGTGGGCAACACTGCGTCCTGCCACTCCTCATGCTGCTGCTCCAGGCAGCTCCAAGCCCAGAGCCCGCAGCCCCGTGCTTTATCCTTTGAGCCTTTGCAAGCACCGTGGCATCTGCTGGAATTCCCTCTGTCCCCTCCAGACAACTCAAATGACACCAGCTCCCCGAAGCCTTTGTCAATCAGCCGAATGAATATTCTACTTGCCCCCACTGTGGAGCAGAGGCATAGGCCAACTGGTCTCCCAGCATGCTGTGTAGACTCTAAAGGCCTCCACCCAGGCCTGTCTTTCTTTGTAGAAGGTGAGACTCAAGACCCAAGACTGTGTGGTGCCTTCCATTTGCCTCTTCATCTCTTACAGAACGGAGTGCAGAATGCTCCCTGGGAAATGCAAAGCCCTTCCCAAGATGCAGAGGGTAAGAGTGAAGATGCTGACATTGGTTGAATCCCAGCTCTGGTGCTTGTGGGAGGTGTGACTTTGGGCAAATGCTTGGCTTCCCTGTGCTTCAGTTTTCCCCTCTGTACAGTGGAGCCAGTAACGTTATGCATATTGGATGAAATTCTGCCCCGAAGCCCTTTTCAACAGTGCAAAGCATGAGGAAGGCCAAGGTCATGCTGTTCTGATTGTGACTCTGGGCATGCATGACCTTGCTCCCTTCTCACACACCAGGCATCCCAAATGACTCACTTGCTGACAGTTTGGTGGTCTTGCATGTCCCTGTGCTTTTGTACTTGAAGCCTGTCTCTCACCTACTCATTCAACAAGGTTTTTCTGAGCTGACAACTATGCAACCCATAGGCACAACTCAGCCCTTCCTGGCCACTCTCATTTTCAGGTCTGTTTACTTTTATGTATCTTTGTGAATAATTTGAGAACAGAAGAAAATTAGAACTGGTTCACTGGTCTAACCCAGTTCCTAACACCATGGCTGGCACATAGTAGGAGCTTACTAAGGATGGATTGAATGAATACATGATGTGGCTCATCTCGGAATCTGCCCCCGGTGCCTAGTGCAGAGCAGGTGCTCGACCAGCACTCTCATTCTCGTATATGGATCCCAGTGTCCATGGGTTCATTTCCCCTGAAGGTCCTGGCTGTGGGAGGACTAGCATGTGGCTGCTTTCAGAGATGGAAGGCTCTCTCTGGCCCTCCTTGACAGAGTTTAAGGTGACCAAGGGGGTCTCCTCGGAATAGTGCAAAGGATGCCACATGCACTGTGGTCCTTGGACCTTCCTGAGGGTCATCATGGACTTCCCAACAGCTGCCATGTTTGCTGACCTGCTTCAGAGTGCTTGTCTCCTGGACCCTGAGTGTCTAGATCAGTAGTGGAAATCAAAGTGGGAGGAAGGGAGAGTCAGGAAGAGGCGAGGGGAGAGGGGAGGAGAGAGGGTAGGAAGGAGCCCTTTCTCTACTGGCCAGCGATGGGCAGATAAGAATTTGGAGTCGATGACTGCCCCACCGGTCCAATGGTGTGATGACAACTTGTAGACAAAACCATTTGATTTCTTTGGCCCTGAGGTCTGGTCTTGCTTAGCAAGGTGGCTCTAGACCTTAATCTGACCCCTTTCTTTCTCATCCCCGGAGGCTGTTTGCTCCACTCACCTCTTGGGGTTGGCAGGGTAGGAAGCGTGATCTCCCCAGCCCGGCCAGGAGAGGACCTTTGGCTCTGGCGCTGGTCTTGCTACAGAAGGGGTGACAGTGTTGGTATGGGGGAGGCTTCCGGCTGGCTTCCATTCTGCCTGGCTTCCTTAAGGGACACAGGGACTCTTGTTTGTTTCTATCTTGGAGGAATTAAATATGATTTTACAGATGCTGTTCTGCTGTTTCTCATACTATTTAACAAAGGTTGTTCTGATGTCCATTTTCACTTCACATCAACTCTCATGCCTAGGACCAGCATATTTTCTGGGTGTCCACTTCCCCACCCCACCCTCCGCCCTGGTGAGGCAAAATTCATATTAATTGAGATTTAATATGTGGCAGAGAGTGTACCTGGTGTTCTCACACCTGTTGTCTCATTGATTCCTCAGGATAACCCTGCAGGACAGGTAGTAGCAGCTCCTGGTTGCAGCCTGGGCAGCTGTGGCTCAGAGGTTCTGACTTTTCATCACACCGGCAGCTGTCTGCCCCTTCAGTGGTCCTCCTGGCATCTACCTGCAGCTTCTGGTTTGGCTTCTGGCTTCTTCTGCATCATGTGTTAAATGCCTGCACCGCTGTGCTTGCACCTCACGGCCGCCTACAATAAAAGCTTCTGGAGGTGGGCTTGAGCGCTAATTTGTTTGCAGTTATTATTTCCCGAAAGGAAAAAAAAATATGTCCACTTACGTTTCACTTCTTTTATCTTTCCAGACCCTGCGGGGCCAATTCTCTGGCTCTTTTGGAGCAGATGTAACCGAGAAATCAATATAGCTGTTACATTAATCCATGGCAACCCGCGTGTCACTGCCTCTCTGGCCCATCATGTTGACAAAGATGTCAGCATCGGGAGGCGGGAGGGCACTTGAAAGAAGGGACGGGGACTCTGAAGTGAAGGGGAGAATTAAAACCCCACGGAGCCTCACTTAGCCGACCAGACATTGCAGGTGGCTGCCTCGGGCACAATCAGGTCTCCGCAGAGCCTGCCCTGGCCTCGCATCTGACATAGCAAGGAAGCCTGCGACGCTTCGGCGTCGGGAGCCCCGCAGGAAGATGAAATCAGCAGCGGTGGAGCAGCAGCCGAGCTGGAATTGTTCTCCTCCGTCTACCAGCCGCTCAGCACAGCCACAGACGGGGTGAGGGCCGGGCTGAGCCCCATACTTTCCTTCTTCCAGTGGCTCTGGGCTTTTATGACTGTCATTCCTGCTAGTGTTATTGTTCTTATTTCCTGACGCAGGGAGAGAGAACATCGTTCATAAACACAGTCCTTGGTTCCATGCAAGCGCTCAGGTGCGGTGCCTGGAGAACGCTGGGTCCGCTCCGGAGCGTATCCAGCTAGTTGCTGTTCGAGGTGTTGAGGGTCTTGGAGGTGTCTGTGGCTGGAGGTGCAGGGGAGGGGTGGGGCGGGTCTGCGATAAACATACTCAAGGCCTCTGCCCTCAGGTCTTCACTTTCTAGTCAGGTCAAGAATTGAACTCAGCTCTTAGCTTAAATTTTCTCTTTCCTACAGAGGTGGCCCGCTGCCCACTCTGAACTCCGAACCTCCTCTTCCCTTCCTCTGTTGGGTAGTGGTTCTCAACCGGGGGTGAGATAGTCGGCAGTGTTGGTTGTCAGGACCTGTGTGCCTGTGTGAGTGTGTGTGTGGATGTGTGTGTGTGCCTGTCACTGGCACCTAGTAGGAAGAAGTCAGGGAAGCTGTTGGACACCCAGCCGTCCACAGGATAGTGCCCACAATGAAGACTTACCCAGACTGTGGTGCCAGCAGTGCCAAGGTGCAGAGAGAAGTGGCTTCTCAGCCAGAGACAGCACGTCCCAGCTTTCCATGCAGCGAGGTGTGGTCACGTGACCAGCTCACCCCAATGGATTGTGAGCAGAAGTCTGTGCCCACCCCTCAGGAGTGCGGCTTTTAGGCCGTGGACATGAGTCTTTCCTCTCCTTGGGCTGGGTGAAGAGAACAGCAAGGCCCCCGGTGACCATGGAGCCCCTGGGAGCCTCCATCACCTTGTGGAGAGCACTCACCTCGAAGTATCCCGGGAATACGAATTACAGTTCTGTGTGTTTTATCCCTGGCATTTTGGGTGCCTCGGTTACAGCGATTTACCCTTCACTCACTGCTCGAGGCACCGAGGCGGCGGCAGGTCTGTGATAAGAACAGCTAACACTGATTGAGCACACGCCGAGAGCCAGACTCCAAGCTCCTTAAATAGAAGATTTCATTTTATCGTCATTCCAACCCTCTCCAGTAGGTACTATTATTCCTCTTGTTTTATTGATAAAGAAACAAATGCCCAAAGAGGTGAGCGGGGTCATGAATGCCATGTGGGAGTCTTACGCAAGATCCGCCCCAAGCACTGAGACTGCTCCTTCCACCATCCTTAACACCCCCACATGTGGACGTCATTCTCTCCCTGTGGGTCACTAACTGTTCCTCTCCTCCACTGTGGAAGCCTCAGACAGAATGACTCTGCTTCAACCCAATTACTTTGCATTTATATATTTACTTTTAATCTAGAGACTTTATCTGATTTGGGTTCATTTCCCCCCACCCTCCTTGCCACCTTCTTTCTCTCCCCTTCCTCTTCACCTTGGAACCCTCGCTTTGTTAACTGATGTCCACCACTGTCCGTGTTATACTTCTTCAAATCATGTCTACATGAATGTCCTGCACTTGCCTTTGCCATGCTCACTTAATGCATAGCATTCCCTCTTGCTCCCTTCATTTTGCTGTGAACGGCTGCATTTCAACTCTCCTCGTGGCTAAACAGTTTCCCCTAGCGTGGATTTAATGCATCTTCCTGATCTAGTCATTTATCGGTAGATAATTAGGCTGCTTACACGTCCTCACTATTGTAAATAGCGCTGCAGGAACAACTTTTAAAAACCAGATCTATATCTGCCTCTTTTCTGCCCACCTCCCTCTAGTGACTGCCCTTTGCTGGCGCGGTGAGGTGCACATCCTTGGCAGGGCTGGCTGCGCCCTCTGTGGTCCACCCCACCCTAACCTACAAGAGAGGGTCCACCCCACCCTACCTATGATCGCTGCCACCTCCTGCTCCTTCTTCCTTGGCTGAGCATGGGGGGCTTCAGGTGCACTGCAAGAGGAAACCTTTATTCTTTTTTTTCAGAACTATCCTTGCTCTGCAGAGGGAATCACAGTTAAAGTAACAAGCTTCCTCTGTGTATTTTCCAGAGTTCAAGCAGGGATTGTTTGACCATCTCCTGGGAACGCTGTTGAAAAGATTCTTATATTGGGTGGGAGGTTCATTCCAAGCAGACAGTGCCACGGTTCTTCAAAACACAGCTAATTGCATAATGTAAGGTGAACCCAGTTTTTCAGCTGCGTTCAGCTCTCAAATTCTGTTTGTTCTGTTAAAGACCATATTGACTTTGGAGAGTAATTTGGCAGTATTACAGGACAGAAATTTTACTCCTAATTATACTCCCCAGAGAACTCGCAATTGCAAAGGAGAAACATAGTATTTATAACAGCAGAAAAAAAAAAGAAATCCCAAACAACAACAACAACAAACCTGTGCTAAGCTAAATGTCCATCCACAGGAGAGCAGACAAATATACTCATACAAAGAGTATTCTTCAGGAGTGAAAACAAAGAAAGAGTTAGTTGAATCTCAAAAGCATCATGTTAAGCATAAAAAGCCCTCTGAGGAAGGATGGGTATAGCACGGAGTCATAAGTAATGCACATGATGCCAGGCAGGGTCCCGGGTGCTGTTGGAATTCTGAGAGGGAAGGAAGGGCCATTGACGGTGGTGGGTCTGGTAGATGGTGTTGTGGCCGCAAATTCCTCTGTATTCTCCCAGCTTTTGCTCTCCCTCTCCAGAGGTGGCATCTCCTATTTTGTTTTCTATAAAATGGCAATAATGATGGAGGAAAAAACCTCCAAGACAACAGACTCCACCCCCTGCTCCAGATGCTCCAGACTCCACCCCCTGACATCCTGAGTGGGGACTGCTGGGCAGTGGGGCAGTGTAGAGTCCTGGAGACTGTAAAGGCTGGAGAAAGGGCCATCCCTGCTCTTCTCTTTTCACCTGTATTGGCGCTCCACTTTTGCTCGATGAACCAACTCTCCTTGTCAAGTGTGTGGCTCCGTTCTCTGCTCAACAGATACCGTCTTGCCATGTGTGGCTTCAGCTTGGATCCTGGTCTCTGCTCAGTGGATGATATCTGGGGTAGGCTAGCCAGCATCTGGCCATGTATTGGCCAATTATTTTTTCTTTCCACTTTTTTTCTCACTAATCTCCGTTCTCCATTTTCCTCATTCCCTGTGTAAATGAACCCTTTAACTTTCTCTCCATTTGTCTGCCTCTGGGTTGTGTCCAGAATTCTTAAGCACCGGTGATGACCCACTAACCAGGACTTCCTTTTTTTGCCTGTGTTTTCCCCATTTCAGTTATAATATCCCTTGTACCTCCTCACATGGTTTCAGGGGCAATGAAATGAATTATAGTGACCGTGAAAAGATAAAATATTTTCACAACTGCAAGGACTGGTATTATAAAGTTTTAAAAAGATAAACACTGATATTGTATGATGACAAAAATTACTTTACCTGAAAAATATTACTGCTCCTCAAGGGCTATGAGAGGTTGCAGATAAATCCCCATCATCTCGCTTAGCATGTAGGAGTAGGAGCCCTGGGCTACTAGCAAAATGGTTGCTAGAGGCCCCTGTGGCGGCTTTAAAATAACATCATAATTTTTTTGGATATCTGCCTCTTCAAATGGTGAGAGCTAATTCCTCTCCCCTTGAGCGTGGGCTGGACATACATGTAAGAAGTCGAGAATGGCAGAAGTCAGGGTGTGCGACTCCTCAGGCTAGATGATAAAAGACACCATGATTTCCTCCTTGTCCTGCCCTGGATCCCTTGACATAAGAACCAACTATCATGCTGTGAGGACACTCTAGCAACTTCCTGGGATGGCCCATCAGAGAGTCACCCAGCTGCTCCCTGCCCTGGTTCCTGTCCGCAGGAATTGTGAGATACTCCATGCTGGCTGTTTTAAGCAACTAAGTTTTGAGATAATTATTATGCTGCCAGAAGTGGGGAAGGAAGCAGAGAGTTTTCTGCAGGCTTGCTGGGCATTTGACCCTGCACCTCATTCTTTCACTGAAATCGCATCTCAGTGAAGTCTTTGCAACCGCTCCATGTGAGCCTGACTTTTCGGCCCCAGAGAACAGGGTCAGCAGCTCAGCAGCTTTCCAGCCTCATTTCTGAGGCACAAAAGTGCTGCTGAGTTTCAGATTAAGCCCATCCACCCTTAGAACCTTTGCCTGCACGAGAGACCCTTTCTGGTGTCACAGTAAGGACATTCGTTTTGCCCCAAATTCTTTCTTGTTTTCTCCCAACTTTTCTTTGCAGTTGAGATGATGGAGGAGATAAATGATCACTGAGTATTACTCATCTAAAAGGAATTTTAAGATAAAATAGGGTATGGGAGGCCTTTTTTGAAAATAGCCTCCACAGCACCTGGTGTAGGTGGGAGCCACGGGACCTACGGTGATTGATAGGAGTTTTTTCCCAATTCAGCTGTCAAAGTCAGGGCAATCATCCCCGCCTCCTGGGTGGAAAGCGATTTACAATTTTCCTCTTTAGTGGCATTTTTTTTTTTTTGGTTTCACATATGATTTATTATTATTTTATATATTTTTATATCATTTTTCATTTTTGCACAATGTATGCATTTTCTTCTTGGTTATATAGTCCCTGTATAATTCCCACTTGCCCTTGTTTTGATCCTACTCCCTCCTCCAAACAGGCATTTTGTTTCCATGGAGAACCCACTCTTCCTCTAGGGTAGATCGCCCACTTCCCTCACTCCCTCCCTCTCCACTTTTTCCTTCTTTGATCTCCCTCCTCTCTCCCTATTTCTCCTCATTCACTCCTCAGTTTCCTTTGCTCTTTCCTCCTTCCAGGAAGGGCTCTGCCAGCAGGGGGACGTGATGTCCTTTGATCTTACCCCATCCCTGATGCCCTGTGCAGAGATTGTCAGAATCCACTGGGGACTAAGTTTTGCCCAGACCTTTGGGCTGTTGTTCTCTGAAAAACTTGTTTTGCAAAGAGATTAGAGCAATGGACACACCAGGACCCAGGTCCCAGGGGTTGCGGGAGGGAGCCTGGTCTCCATCAGCCAGGGCCATGCATTGTGACTCATTTGCTCTCTCAGTATCTTCATCTGCCAGGTGAGAACAGCTACCTGCAGAGTTGCCTGGAGAATATACTGGGGGTGGTGGTGGCAAATGGATTCCTTCCTGGGGTTCTCCGGGTCACATAGCCCTTTAGCCCTGAAGCATCCTTACTCACAGCCCTCGCGGAGGATGGAGACTCCTTTGGATCGAGCCCAGAGGAGTCCCACGGCCAGGGGCCTGGGCAGGCAGGTGCTCTGGGACAGCCTTTCTGCCTTCTGTCTGTGAGTTTCAGAAATGCCAATAACCATCCAGAGTGGCATCTGCGTAGGGGTGTTCGAAACAAAAGAGGAAGATAAAGCCAATCTCAGAGTTGTGTGGCCCATGAGTCATTCTAAATGTGTTCCTCTTAAGAGTGTGTGCTGTGTAGTGTGTACGAAGGGAATCTGTGTACACAGGTGGACTAATCTGCCTGTGTTCATGGCAGTGTGTATGTTTGTTTGTGCCCGTGTAATGTGACAGTGAGTGTGTGTGCACCTGTGGGAGTCTGCGTGTGCGTGCACAGTGTGATCTGAAGGGGGCCTGTGTACACACAATGGCATGCCTACATGCACATGTGGTAGTGTGTGCGTCTGTGTGTATGTGACCCTCTCCATGCTAGCCAAGGACAGGGAGTTTGAACACCATTCATTTATTTTGAATCAGGCCTGAATCTCCAGTTACAGAATATGAACCTTGATATATGATGAAAATATTCTGATGTTCAGCTCTGAGTGGATGAGATTGGTCTGCGGAACTTGGTGCCCTAAACAGAAGCCTTCATCCCCACACTGCCGTCTGGGGAGAGAGGACTCTGCCTGAGAGCAGACTGTGTCCTTGTGAAGTGGGCCTTGGTGCCAGGGGCCCACGTTCACGTGTTCTTGCATGTCCAGAATTAAAGCCTGACTTTCATCAGGGCTTTGCCGTGGCTGAGTGTATACTTCACTCATGCTACGTACCAAGGTGTTTCCCCCCACCCTCTTCCCTCCCTCCACACCTACCTGGCTCCTTTCTTGTTCTATGGACACAGGACACAAAGATGAACCAGAAGGAGTCCCTGTCCTTGAGAAATGTCCAGTGTATGTGGAGAGGAAGGATTGCCAAGCTGACTTAATAGAACACAGCCACAGGGTATTCTGGGAGCACAGAGTGAGTCCCTAATCTCCCAGGGGCCCCTGGCAAAGGCTTCCGGATGTGGCAATGCTTGAATGAAATCTTTAAGGTCAAGAAATGCATGGGATGGGAGAGGGTGGTGTATACAGGCGGCTTTTCGAGGGTGGCTGTTAGCGGTCAGCACGCGGGAGCTAGTCCTGAGTCATCTCGTGTTCGGAGGCCACTGAGAGGCCTGTTGTTCTTTGTTTAGTGTGATTGGCTGTGGCACAGCTTTGTACTAGAAAGACACATTATGGGGCCATCGAGGGCTCAGAGATGAGCTCTCTCTGCCCTTGTTATTTGCCAATTTAGTATCGAAAAGGAGGCAGGAACAAGTGAGGGAGGACCGAACGATTACTGAGTTTCTATGGTTGTCAGGGGACTTCAGAAGTTATCTCATTTCATCCTCACCAACAGTGCCTATGCAGCAGGTTGTTCACCCCATTTCACAGCTGGGAGACTGAGACTCAGTTTAGTGACTTGCCCCAACAAAGAACAGGACTTTGAACTTAGTATGGCTCAACACAATCTTGTGTGTATTTTCAAAAAAAAAAAAAAAAAAATTGCCTAGAAGAATCTTCCAGAGAGGTCATAGCATCATGGCCAGTAGACTTCTTGTCTGGGATCATAAACTTGAATTCAATATAAAGGCAGTGTTATAGACTATTATTCCAAAAACAAAAACAAAAACAAAAATTCATGCCTGCCCCTTTGTAAAATATAGCATGCCTTAGTGAGGTGGACTATTAATATACATTGTCATGACATCAGTATTGCAGGCTTTTAATTTTTTTTGGAGAGCCAGGATGTGACTAATTTGCATACTGCTTTGCATTCATTTGCATTCTCTCTCCATGTGCAAAATCAAACACAGCTAATTAGTGCAACCTTGTTACAATGAAAAACAGGCCCAGCTTTCTTTGCCAGGGCATATGGAGCCCAGAACAGGGACTGACACCACCCAAAGCCAGTCACGTCCAGATTCGGAAAGTTGGGGAGGAGACGCACCCCTGAATGAAAAGTAGGGTAGCTGCATATCCTTATTTTTCCAGTATTGTCCATTTGAAGTAACTATCACAGAGAACGAAGAGGGAGAGATGAGAGAAGATGACCAGAAGGAACTCTGTTTCAGGCAGGATTTCACTGGAGACGACAGAGCACAGAATTTGGGGAGGTCAGTGTTGGTGCCTTGGCCATTGGCACTGGCATCTACAAGTGGTGGGCCCATGCCCTTCATGGGCTTGCAGGGATGGATGGAAATGTGCTTTTCAAATGGCAAAGCACTGGCCCTGCCACATCACCATGCAGACGACACCAGGTCCATTGCCGTCTGGGGTTCTCAACCTTCCAGGATCTGGACTTGTGGGTAGTGGAAAACCTACTACGCCCATGCCCAGAACTACATCTACAGCTACATCTACACTGCATGTCTATATGGACCAGCATTCAATCAACACCTGGTCTGGACCAGGCACTGTGTTCAGCACATCCAGGTCCTTATTTCATTGAATGTTGCCGTGTCCGCCCTAGGAGGTATGTATGGCTATACCCCATCTTACAGATATCACCATGGCAAAAATTTGCTATGCCAGGCACACTAGGATTGGGGCTCTCTCTCCTGAATTAGTGATGGTGAGGTTACTGGTTTTTGTCTCTCCCACCCCCAGTTTCCTAGACCCCCATGCAACCATGGTTTTTCTATGCAACTACTTCTTTCAGATTTGCCTGGCTATGATCATTTTGATTTGTTCTTGGCTTTTCTACTGGTCATTTTGAGTGTACTTGAGTACTTCAGCTCCCTGGTCATATTTGATTACTTAGGGGGGAGTTGTTCAGCAAAGAGATACTCCTATCTACCAAGGTAGATTGCATTATTCTTTGCAGATCTTCACTATGTCTCATGGGGATGGGTTTATGCTTCTGCCCCACAGATATATAGCCTGAATGATCTATATAGCCTGACTACAGGGCTTGCTCTGGCCAAGGACATGTGAGTGGAAATGATGTGTGTCAATACCAGGCAGAAGGGAGCATGTGGTTTGTTCTATCTTTCTTTCCCTTCTGACCTGGTTATCAACTTCCAGATAGAGTTTGCTCTGTGCTGGGTCATGGAGTGGAGGCCAGTAGAACCATCATAGGCAGTAGGTGATGGGCAAGTCAGGTGAATAAGAAAGAAATGCTTTTTGTAATACTTTGTGATTTGGAGGAGATTTGTTACAGGAGCATAACAGCCTATCTGGATGAAACATCCACTACCTGTTAAACACTGAGATTTGCTCTTAGCAGAGGATGTTTCTCTAATGTTCCAGAGGCATATCATCCAGAGTCCCAATGAAGTGACTGTTGTGGTTACTATAAATAGCTGAACACTTACCCCAGTGATATTGTCTTTACTCAAAATATTTTGTAAATTGCATTTTGGAAACAGCTTTTAAAATGATAAAATTACAGGGGCCTCCCTGGTGGCACAGTGGGTTGAACGCAGTGCTGTGAAGCTGTCTGCAGCCTCTGCAGCGCTGGTTCAATTCCCAGACAGCCAGGGAGATTCCCACATGGTAAGGCAGACCTCTCATGTCTTGCCCGCTGCTCTCCTCAGTATTGTATTTGAATCCTTCTGCCTGTTCTGTTCCCTGCTCTGTCTCTGGTGAATCCTCTCACCCTCCCGCACCTCTGGCCTGTACCCCAGTGCTTGTATAAATAAATAAATCTTTAAAAAAATGATAAAATTACAACTACTGTTGATCATAGTTAATGCTTTTTATGCAGGTTCTCTTATCTAATCTTGACAGTAACCCTATGAGGTAGGTACTTTTAATTCCCATTTTCCAGATAACAGAAGCTCAGAAATGTTCATTAATGCATCTGAGATTACACAGATAAGAAGAGGGTCAAGATTCTCACCAAAGAAGCCACACAGATGGCCAACAGACACACCGAAAGATCTTCTTCATTGCTTACCATTAGGGGATGCAAATCAAAACCACAATGAGATTTCACCTCACACCTGCTAGAATAGTTATTATCAAAAAGTCAAAAAACAATAATGTTAATAAGGATGTGAAGAAAAGGAAACCCTTGTGCACAGTTGGTGAGAGTATAAATTGGTATAGTCACCATGGAAAATGGTATAGAGGTTCCTCAAAAAATTAAAAATAAGACAACCATATGATCTGGATGTTCCACTTCTGGGTATTTACTCCGAGTACGAAAACTGTTACTTGCAAAGATATATGCCCTCTTATGCTCATTACAGCACTATTCCCAATAGCCAAGTTATGGCAGCAACCTAAGCGCCCATCAAAGAGACGATATAAATAGGTTGTGTTCTAGACCCACAGTGGAATACTACTCAGTGATTAATAAAAGTAAAATCTTGCCATCTGTGACAATAGGGATGGGCCTGGAGAGGATTATGCTAAGCGAACTAAGTCAGAAGGAGAAGAGACTACTGTGTGATTTCACTCATGTGGAATATAAAAATCAAAGGAAATAAACAAGCAAAACAAAAGCAACCCTTAGATTTCGACTATAGATTGGCTACCAGAGGGTAAGGGGTGGGAGTGGGTGGAACATGCAGTGGGGTCGATTGGACAGGGTGGGTAGGAAAGAGACTTTTTGTGGTCAGTGTGATGTGAGACCTATGGTTGCCAAGACTTGATGGTGAACACCTGAAACATCCACAGTATTGTAAAGAAGTGTTCCCCCAACTAACAAAAAAAGGAGGGTGAAGATTTAAATCTGCATTTCCCTCAGGCACAAGCCCTAATTTCATTTAATTTCTAGTCACCCTTTTCCCTACCAAAATGGACATTAACAAGCTGAGTCACACACCTTACTCATCTGAGATGGCTACGGATAAGTTGGCTGCTTTCAAAAATCATTATTAAGCAGTGAATATAGCATTGGGCTTGATATTAGGAGGGAGGGGATCAATTTGCAGCTGTTTCTTATAAGTGACCTTATGACGTGACCTTGGGCTAGAGGTTTGGGCCTCTCTGCAACCTGGTGTTTCCGTCTGTAGAAGAGACACTTTGCCCCAGACCATCTGGTTTATAGATCTGCCGGTGGGGCTCTCCAACCCCCTGAAAGTGTGCGCAAAGTGTAATATACACATATACTTTTTCTGGACAAGAGATCTAAAATATTCTTTTGGAAGACGTTTGTGATTTCCCCAAAATGATTCACTCTAGTCCTCTGGTTTGTTGATTATGATGTGTCCAATTCTTCAGAAGTGGGTGCAGAGGCGAGGAACATTTATTCTAACTAAATGGGAGTTCAGTGGTGTCAGATTTATCAAGACCTAACTGGAAGTCAAGCTGCAGGGTTTCATTAAAAAGACTCATTAAACATCGTTTGCCCCTCCCACTGGTGGCGGCTCCTTACTCTGCACAGAAGCTGTTGTTTCGCCTCCTCAGTCAGGGACTGTGTCATCGGTTGTGGCTATGGGTCATTTCCTGTCTCCTGCAGCCAAATAATCATGTTATTTTGACTGGGATGGGAATGGCCCTAGAACTGTGACCTTAGTCTTGCAGGGACTGGCAGATGCATTTTCTTGAATGTGAAAGGGAAGGAAAGCAGGGCAGCGAGAGAGCATTCACCCAGCCCTTCCGCTGTCCCAGGCTCTCTGCTGGCAACTCGTTCATTCATTTGGTCACATGTGTCTGTTTCCATCCATCACAGGCGGGCTACTTCTCTGGGAGCTAGGGATGTGCAACCGAGCAATCAGACCAGAAAATAGCCCCTACATTCCTGAGATCTGTATTATGGGGAGAGATATATTAGTAAATTGTGTATTAGTAAAAATATATATTAGTAAAAAAAAATTAGTGGGGCCTCCCCGGTGGTGCAGCGGTTGAGGGCTGGGTTGCGAAGCTGCCCGCGGCCTCTACGGCGCCGGTTCCATCCCCGGCTGCTCCCCGGCCACTGGAGGAGGGTCCCACATGGCGCGCAGACCCCTCCTGCCGCCCGCTGCTCCCCTCAGCAGTGTGCTTCGGTCCTTCTGCCTGCTCTGCTCCCCACTCTGGCTCTGGTGAATTCTCTTACCCTCCCATGCTTCTGACTGTACCCAGTGCATGTATAAACAAAACAAACGAACAAACAAACAAACAAACAAATAAATAAATAAATAAAATTAGTGAAATGTACACTACTCCAGGACGGGATGGCTAGATGTCTTCCTAGTGTCACATCCACGCTATAGGTGAAGGGTTGGAAAATTCACGGTGTTGGTGTCATCTAGCAGGAACAGACTGCCCCTTCAGTGTTAGGTCTTATGATCCCCAAACCCATATCGCTTCTCCTGGGTCCTATGAGCCTGCGGCTAATTCTGTAAGAGGAGAAGGTTCTTATTTTCCTTACACCACTCACCATTAGTGAGATGACCAAGAGCAGCAAAATCATACAACTAATAAGAAACAGCTTTCCCTTTCCACCTCAGCAGTCCTTTAGCAGCCCCTGTGATAAGGTACCAAAAGGGGAGAGGAGATGATGATAGGGAATATGTCACAGGTGAGGTCTGCACCAATGAAACCAACTGAATCTGAGAAAGGAAGAGGATGTGGACTGTGCCAGATCAACATTAAAGGGAAAGAGACTCAGCTGTCAGTAGTGGACATCACACGTGACACAAAGCGAGGCTTAGCTTAGACAGGCACAGAATCCCAGGTCGTAAAGGGGCGCCAAGAGGGTGCAGCACTCCACCCTAGAACCCTCTTCCAGTATGGATTTTTTTTTTTTTATAGAGGCATGCTTTATTTATTTGTTTGCTGGTTTGTTTGTTTGTTTTGTTTATACATGCACTGGGTACAGTCAGAAGCGCGGGAGGGTGAGAGAATTCACCAGAGCCAGAGCGGGGAGCAGAGCAGGCAGAAGGACCGAAGTACACTGCTGAGGGGAGCAGCGGGCGGCAGGAGAGGTCTGCGCGCCATGTGGGACCCTCCTCCAGTGGCCGGGGAGCAGCCGGGGATCGAACCGGCGCCGCAGAGGCCGCGGGCAGCGTCGCAACCCAGCGCTCAACCGCTGCGCCACCGGGGAGGCCCTAGTACGGATTTTTTAATCAACTTTCTTGACATTATTTATAAGCAATGAATTTTGTCTGTTAAAGAATGTACAGTTTGGTTTTGACAGATCTGAACAGCTGAGAAACTGCTACTACATCAAGATAACAAACATTCCCATCAGCACCCCCTCCCTCCAAAGGTTCTTTGTAACCCTCTGCTGTGTCTCCATCCTGGCACTAGCAACTACTGTTCTGTTAGTCTCCATTGATTACTTTGTATTTTCTCAAATTTTATAGAAATGGAATAATACAATGTGTTTTCCCTTATGGCTGGCTTCTGTTACTTGGCATAATGATTTTGAAATTTCTCAATGCTATTGTATCAATCATACACTCCTTTTTTTTTTTTTTTTTTCAAAGATAGATTTTACTTTTTAGAACAGTTTTAGGTTCACAGTCACATTAAGTGGAAGGTTCAGAGACTGCTTGTATCGGCCCTGCCCTCACATGGGCACAGCCTCCACACGATCAATATCCCCACGAGTGATAGACACACCATGTCCCCTACGTCGACACACCATTATCTCCCAAAGCTCATAGTTTACATTAAGATTCGCTCTTGTTGTTGTCTATCCTATGAGTTTGGACAAATGTGTAATGTCAGTTATTCATTATTATAGTATCATACAGAGTAGTTTAACTTCCCACAAATCTGCTGTGTTCTACCTAGTTATCCCAGTTTGGGAAGTTTGGGGCCAAATTATTTATTCAGATAACTTTTCTGCCCCTTGTGAGGTCTTCCCTTCTTGAATTTCAGGTGTTTACATGTTGAATGATGTTGGATGTTGCCTCAGCTCTCTGAGCTTCTGTTTATTTTTCTTCAATATTTTTTCACATCTATTGCTTGAATTGGTAGTTTTTTCTGATCTAGTTTCCTACTATTTTTTTTTTGATTTATTTATTTATTTATTTATACAAGCACTGGGCACAGTCAGAAGCGCTGGAGGGTGAGAGAATTCACCAGAGCCAGAGCGGGGAACAGAACAGGCAGACTGATGAAGTACACTGCTGAGGGGAGCAGCGGGTGCAGCAGGAGAGGTCTGCGCACCATGTGGGACCCTGGCCGGCGGCCAGAGATCCAACTGGCGCTGCAGAGGCTGCAAGCAGCTTTGCAGCCCAGTGTTCAACTGCTGCGCCACGGGGGAGGCCTTTCTTCAGACATTTCTAATCTGCTGTCAAGTCTCTCCTGTGACTGAAAATTTTTATGTTTTGTAATTCCATTTTTAATAGTTTTCTGTTCCCTGTTTGAATTTTTTATTCTGTCATTCATTAGCACAGCATTTTAACACTCTTGTTTGACAATTACAACATCCTTTCCCATGCAATGTTTTTTTTTTCTATTATTTGATTCCCCCCTCACCCCGAATATGAGTTTCTCTTTTCTATCTCTATCTCTTCATGAACAGTAATTTTTGGTTGAATTGGACATTGTAGAGAATGCATTATAATAACTCTCTATTATGTTGTGTTCTTCTGAGGATTATTGGACTTTCGTCATCATAAACACTTAAATTTCCTGGCTTCAAAGTTATGTGGTTCCTGATATTTTTGCTCTATTCCTTTGGGTTTCCCATGCTGTTTTCCCAGCCTGGCTTTCTGGGGATTCCCAGGTACCTGCATAACTTGGTTATTTGCCAAGAATTTGAGCAATGATGCGACCCACACTTTCAGTAGGTTTTATCCTACGGTTCCAACTAATTTCTGGGTTGCCCATGCAACTTCCGCTTTATGCTAATGAAGCTGTGCAAAATTGGAAATCTACTCAGTTAAAAAAAAGACAAGTAGGAAAACTCACAGATCTCACCCACTATCTTCAAGGAGTAGACTTCCAGTTTTTTACAGTCTGAATCTCCCCCATGCGCATATAGTTAAGCTGTGAACCGGGGATTTGGACAGGGTTTATATTCACTGTTTGGGGATCACTATTTCTGTGGTACTGTCATTGCCAGGGATTCCTCTTTAAATTTTTACCTGCTTTCACAGCTTTCTATTCTGTGGCACATTGGGTTTTCACAGGTGTATTCATAGGGGGTGTGGAGCACCTTCAGGTCAGAAAGCCACAAATTCCCAGTTCTTCTCGCTAATGGTTGTGGTTTTCTAAAGATTAAACACTCCTCTGGCGTCTGTCTTTGGATACTTTCCAGAGGCTTTAAATAGTTTCATTTTTTAATCCAGTTTTTATAACAGTCATCTGCCAGAGAATTTGTGTGATCACTTCATTTCTGTGCCATTGCTCCTAATTAGATTTCACTCTGGGAAAATAATAAATTTACGACGTTTGGGGTGGGGTGAAGTGTTTGTCTCCTTCAGACAGCTTACCTAGCTGAGCCCCCTGTTTGGAGTGTGGTCTCACTTCATTCCTCTTAGTCCCATATGTAAGCCTTAGAGGCTCTGTCTCCAAGCAGGTAACTCCTGAGGTTAGGGATCTTTATGAAACAGAGCTGGAGTAGACAAAGAAGCGATAGTGGTCATAATCCTTGCCTGCAAGAAAAGGTCAGTGTGACTACAGTGGCATGTGGGTGAGGAATTTTGAATAGTTCAACATTAACTGCTGCTGACCACTGTGGTCCAGGAGCACAGGTCCCATATACTTTGTAGCATATTAATTTAGAAATGTTAGACTCGGTGTAATGGAAACCACCTATGTCCTTTCTTTTGAAAACCTAGTCACTCTCCTCTTTTGAATCTATGGTTGGCATATATCATTCTTGCCTGCTTAGGACCCAGCCTTCTTTCTGGTCCAGGATGCCAATTTCTCTTTGAGGAACCATCACTCACCCAGATGAGTGGCGACAGAGAGAGGCAGCATGTCTGCCAGCTAGTGACAGTGTCCCCATTGCCTGGCTGCAGTGCCCAAGGGTGTGATATGATTCATGATGGTCCCTTGAAATTCACTTTTTAGAAGTTTAGGCAAAAAGAAGCTCTCCATTTGGAATGGGTGGGAAGATGAGATATAATTCTGATGATCTACCCAGACCAATTAACTGCAGGTGAAAATAAAATAAATAAAATAAAATAAAAGCCATGTGGATCTTGCCATTTGCCCTTTAAATCCTGTTTCAGGTGGTAGGGAATAGTCTTGACATCTCCTTGGAGGAGACTGGTCATGGAGACAAAGGGAGAGAAATGAGACTTGCTAGAAGGTAAGAATAAAATGAGTATATTTGTTAGGCAGTCGGAACAGTTCTGGGCACAAATGAAACACTCAGTTAATAGAGTATTACTCTTTTTATTGTTATTTAATATGATCATGACATAAGTGACACAGAGGCCGCTGTCCCCTGCTCTATCCCCACACAAGCTGAGGAAGCTTAAGAGACCAGCACCCAGGTGTAAGGCTTGTTTCTCACACCCTGGTTTGCTCACATCTGTGTTGGGCACTGTGGATCATTCTCAAGCAAAAGCGGTGAAGGCGCAGCAGGACCCTCTCCCCTCTGACCCTCATTGCTTTACCTTGAGCCCTTCGCCATGGGTCAGGACTTTGGATACTGTTCCGACATATAACAGGGCCTCGGCGGCGGGGCCACTTTGAACAGGATCGTGACTTTTCCTGGAGTTTGTTTTCCAGTGGTAAGTGGCCCCTCTTCCTGTCTCTAAAGTCATGAGATTCCTTTATTTGAGGGGGAGGGGTGGGAGGAGCCTAAAAAACTCATTGCTTTCATTTGTGATATTTGCCATCCATAAGACGTCCCCTAAAAGCACTTTTATAGGCTTGGAAAGAGACAGACTGGGAAGGAAGTCTTGTAAACCTGGAGCAGATATTTCTGATAAAAAGCCTGCAGGAAACATGTTCTTATTTACCTGGATGTTCTGCAAACTTTGCTATCGAAACCTGGTATCGATCTTGTCTTGGTCTCTGTCAACATAGTTACCCTTGGGTCAATGCATCCTGATTTTCTTTCTCAGGACAGTTTGGAATGAAGAGCTCCGCCCCAAAAGTTTTGTGTAAAGGCACTTTCTTAGCATTTTGTCAAACAGGACAGCACAATATATGTGTATACAAATACTTATATAATTTATAATATATAATAACAGATATAAATATATTATTTCATCTAGCATATGAGGTATTATTTACTTTGTATATATAGCATATGTAAATATATAGCATATATTTAAATATACAATAATATAAATATATACACATATATGCATATGCAGGTGTACGTTCAGATTATCTCCCATTCTACTTCCGTGCTTCTTTCTGTCTCTGCACCTTATCCATTTCTCTCATCTTCATTTTCCTTTTCTAGCTCAGTTCTCTTTTTTTCACTAAAACTACAATCGACTGTCTGTGAGGAGAAAATTATTTTTCCCCTTAAGCCTCTGGCAAATTGTTAATCCCATTTGCTTTCCCTCTCTCCTAGGTTGTTGTGTCTGCATCAAGAAATTGTTTGTATTTTCTCTGTCCTACAGAATGACTCCTGTTACAATGGGTTTTGTTCCATAAGACTCCAGAATAGGGGCAGCAAACTTTTCCTGTCAAGGACGAAATAGTAATTATTTTAGTTTGCTGCTTGTGCAGTCGGCCACAATCACTCAGGCTTTACCACTGCTGTGCGGAGGACAACTATACCTGGGTAGTGCGTCTGTGCCAGTAAGGCTTCGTGAGCAAGGACAGCTTGCCAGTTCCCACTCTAGAACATTCCTTTGTGGGAGATGAGACCCCCTCCTTTGCTCTCACCCTTTTGGTGCGTCTGCCCAAGATTTTGCAGAAAGAGTGGAGCCTGGATTTGAAGTAAGATGACCTGAATCCCAGCTCATGCTGCTACTTCCTCAAAGTTCCTCTCCAGGATACAATTATAATCTGCTGAAGTGGACCATAAAGTCACCCCCCACCCTCCATTTCCAAAAATCTTTAATGGTTCCCCAGTGGTCTCCTGATAAGGAGTCATTCCCTTAGCCTGACATCCAAGTCCACCAAAGTAGCATACTGCCCTCCCCTTTGAGGCTGTGATTTACTGGGCTTTACCCAAAACCTTCACATGTCCACCCAGATCAGCCTGCTCGGTCTCCTCCAAACATCTCTCAGGTGGGTTTGCATGGCCGCCCCCAGCTCTGTGTGGCTCCTCTGCCTGAAACTCCTTTCCCTGCTTACTGATCTGTCTTTACCTTCCAGTCAAATCAAGCCCCACTTAAGGACTCTGAATCAGGTCCTCCTCCAGGAACTTTCCTACCTGAAACTCTAATACTGCGTTGTTGTACTCAGCATGGCTTACGAAGTCCCACGTGCCCTGCCCACGTAATGGAATGACCTCTTCCTCTATCCGTCTCTCCCATATACTCACTCACATCTGCACACATGGTTTCTTGGCTGTTGTATGGCTATGCCAAGCACCCTCTCACCACCCCACCCCCAGCACACACACCTCAGTGACTTCTGCTTGGAGTTCCCTGCCTCTTTTTGTTTCAATGACCGTGTAGCTCTCTCCCTCCCATTGGTCAAGTCTCTACTTACATGGGAAGTCCTTCAAGAGCCCTCCTTTGACTTCCTAATCAGACACAGCGTACTCCAACCCCTCATGAGACCTTGCTTCCTTTTTACATAATAGCCTGCCTTCAAATTCTGACCACATGCTCTATGTTCTTTTGTTTGTTTTCATTCTCCCCAACTTCATAGAAAGCTCCACAGAAAGAAGGCTCTTAATGCTTGTTCACAAAATTGATCAAATGCTTAATCAACATTTATTGATTGAAAGAAACCACAAGCGAAACTCAGTGCTCCAATATGTTTATGGGGAAATAGAATCAGAAAGAACACTCTGTACATCAGATGAGTGGTCTGATCAAATCTCTTCACGATTCCTCTAAACCTAAGAGTTGGTGGATCACCCCAATCCACCACAGATGAGACCATCTCTCTCTCTGAAAATAGCTCCTTCTCCTGACTTCTGTATTTCTGTTGGATCCACAATCCTTTGAGGCATCCAGGTTTAAAGGCTCGGCCATCTGTTAATGTGCATTATCAGGCTCTCTCTCCATTCTTCATCCTCTGTGTTTTGGCTTCATGCCACAATCAAGTTCTGTTTATGGGGAGGAAAAGATGGCCACACATTTCCTCCTCCGTCAGCAACATCACCTTAAAAGAGACCTCTCTTTTTTGAATTTCTGTGTACTAATCCAAGAAAAGACATTAAGGGCCCTTGCACCCCTACCTGCCCCCCAACACTGGGCTGGTATTATCATAAGGCGATAGGTTTTGGTGATGGGACCTCTTGTATCCATGCCTGAGACTGGGGGATTGGGCTGGGCCACCCTGACACAAGTCCTCAGATATAGTTATAATCTGCTTAGGTGGAGAGTAGGTCATCCCCCTGAAGGGCTCCCCGATGCTCACCTGATAAGGAATGCTTGCTACAGGGCCTCCAGGAAAGGTATCAGGCAGACGAAAGTAGGGTACATCCATGGCACAGCTGTCTGTGGATGTTCTTAAGATGCTTTGCACACTTCCTGCTGAAAGAAACAAAGGGATGGATGCCTCCGCTTAGCAGGAGGGGCCTGGAGCCCTGAGGTTCCAGGGTGATGGGTGGAGGAAGTTTCTGAAGGGACCGCTTGACTCACTGTGTCCTCCAGGTCAAGCTCTTTCCACTCCTGAGCTCTGTCTTTAGCTGACTCTCACACTGAGCTTTCCAAAAAGCACCACCCATGTTCTATCTTCCTTCCTATTTGCTTCTGATGCTTTCTCTTTCTGGAATGATCTCTTGCCCCCACTACATTTGAACCCACACAGAAGAGGTTTACTCAAGATGCATTTCTGAACACCTTCCAGCAGCTTTTCTGATGGCCTTCCCCTGGAGTCCTCACAGCCTCCAACTTGTGTAGATCTTCATGGTGCACGCATGTCTTCTCTCCTCTTGGTTAATATGTTGAAATAAGGCTTGGGTTTTTCTGATTCATTTTCATATCCTCTCTTTCATAGAATGTTACTTGCACGTGGGAGACACAATATTCGTTGGGCTGAGTATGATTGAACTGAACTGAACTTGCCATTCTGGCATCCATGATCTGTATCCTTTGTTTAGTATTTGTTTATCCATTTCTTCTGTTTCTCCTTTTTCCTTATGAGCAAGAATACATCTTTATTGAATTAAGTCATGGCACTGGAAAAATGACCCTGGCTCTCAAAATCAAAGACATAATCGGGGAAATAATTGATAAAGAACAGGATTTAGAACATCACTGATTTCTTCATTTTTTCCAAGTATTTGTATTTTTCCAAGTATCTAGTGAGGGACCTTCATAACATTCATTCCTCAGAGGGACCTAGCGTCCTTGATTCATTCAAGGTGGTGAATATCAACTGTGTACCTACTATGTGTCAGGCACTGGGTTAAGTGGTGTGACTACAGCAGAGAGCATACTAGACCCAGTTGCTGCCTTCATGAAGCTTATACTCTGGACTGGGAGTTAGATAGTGGGATGTGCACCTGTGGAACCATGTGCTGAGAGCTGAGATGGGTGAGGGAATGTGGGTGGGTGGAGGGAAGAGCTGTTTGTAAGGTGGATGACTTAAAGTGATGGGTGAAAAATAGCAACTTCTTGATTAGATCAGGAATCCTCTTCTCCAACTTAGGCTGAACCCTCATATAGAGCTAATTCCCTTCTCCTACGCTTCTGGGTTTCCATGGTGTTCTCTTTTCTCACTGCATTTTATGTATTACATTGAAGTCTTCTATTTGTGGTCTGGCTTCCACACCGAAAACAGATTGCTTCTTACTCAACGGGGCTGTCTCCGAGCGTCTAGCACAATGTTTGTTACATGGCGAAAGCTTCAAGGAGTGTCTGTTGAATGCAAAAATGAGCCAACCTGCATAGGCTAGGGTTGGGTTAGGGGAAATAAGAGGCTTACCCCAAAGGGGCCCAACTGGTGGCCTCCTTGAGGCCCAGAGTTCTTGGGGAATGGCCCCTTTCTACAGCAGGAGGGATGAAGGAGCTGGGCTCAGGGACAAAGACTGAGGTTCTGGTGTGCGAAGCAAGATAATCTCTCAGTTTTAAATATGAAAGCACATGAGTCTCTGTGCTCCAGCAGAGGAGAGAAGACCTTGACTCACAGTGGGGGGTGGGGAGAGGAGTGAGAGAAGCAGTTATTATCTTCCACCAGGAGGTTACTGGAAAGTACATCTCCCTCCCAGTTCCTAAAAGCCAGGGCCATGGCCTTGTCTGGGGCCTTGTCTTGTTTTGCAGAAGTCTATGCTTTGGCACTTGCATTAGTTTTTTTTTTTTTTTTTCTCTTTCTTCAGAAACAAAAATAGACTCAGTCCTTGGGTAAACTGTATTCCCTGGAGGTAGAGGGTTGCTAAAGGGACATCAACAAAAGTTGAAAATGACAGGGACTAGCAAATGTCCTTGGGCATTGTCAGGGACGCCCCACACAGGGAGAGGGAGTAAGGGAGGGAGGCGAGAGTTGGGGGGGGGTATCTGATGTCATCAGAACGTGACCACTGCCTGTTAGGATTTTACTGACATTTCATGTTTGTTATGCCCAAACTATGCCAGGCACCATGTCGATCATTTTATGTGGACCTTCTCTTTGTTCCAGAAGGCAGCCTCATGAAGCAGGTGCTGCAGCATCCTCGTTTTGCAGGTAGGAAAATGAGGCATGGAATACATCACCCAGCATGAGTTTTGTGCCACATATGCTGAGTGACATGTACAGTTCATGTCCAGCTCCATGAGTCGGTCAGAGCATCTGCGCTTCTTACTGCTATTATCCATGAGGCAACCAACTTGATGGTAGAGGCATATGACCACAGGTACTTGGGCAATCTGAGGTGTAGCCAGGTGAGGCTTGGCCATCTCTGCAGCCACATGTTTCTAAGGACATGTCTGGGGCTGGAAAGAAGGTGTCTGGTGAGCGTGCCCCCCTGCAGTATGCAGCTGCTGTGGAGCTAAGGCCCAGCTGGAGCCTGTCGGAGGCCTGGCAGGTGGAGCAGCCTGCAGCATTTTTCTTGCCTGGACACTGGCAGCTCTCTGACTTCAAAGCTGGAACACACTGACCCGGAACACAGTGACCTTTGGCACTGTTCCCTCTCAGAACTTGCCAGGCAGGGAGGAGGGAGCCCAGCTCCTTTGCACTAGTTCTCCCTGCCTGGAGGGCAGCTTTTCATTAGGTCCGGGTTCTGCGGGAAAGGTGATATGGGGGCAGAGACTCCAGGGCATCTGCCCCTGAGATGGTGGAACCAGATTGAATACTACCACACTCAGAATTTGGCATTTTGGTGGATTGTGTGTCAGATATGAGGTTTCTCTCCAGCTCTGAGTAGGACCTGCTGGTAGGAGAACCTGCCTGGACACTGGACAAATTGAAGAGTGACCCATCGCCTACCTACCAGCCCTGTTGTCCAGCCTCTAAATGCCATCGGGTCAGGAATGAGTCAAATGGGATCTGATTTAATGGGCAGGTCTCTCATCTTTGTGATGGGAATAATAACAGGAACTTCCCAGGGCTACTTTTGGAGTTGACACCAACGAGCATCAAGTGCCCTTCCCTGTGCTGGCTGTGAGGCAGCAGGATTAAGGGGCAATTCTGCCCTCTTCATCGTCAGCTAGGCTGCCTTCTCAAACACCGTGTCTTTACTGATTACTCTGGGAAATAGGCAACCTTCTGACACCACCACTTCTCAGCTGATGTAACCGAGGCTTGGGGACCATCAAATCCCTCTTCCAGTGGCACACTGGTAATACATGTTGAAATAGGGGACCATATCATTGTCCCTCCCACTCCACCTTAGCTCTGCTCTCTCTCTTCTTCTCTCTGTCTCTGTCTCTCTCTCTCACTGCCTGAGCAAAGGACAAAGGAAGTCGAATGTGGTTTATGTTGTTGATATCTTCAGTACACTTATTATCTTTTCTATCACCATTGCTATCAATAACTAACAGAGAGCTGCCAACATTTGTAGAGGACTTGGGAGTTCATGAAATACTTTCACTGCATCGTGTTTTTTGGAATCCATAATTCTGTTGTGGTACATGGGAAAACATCTAGGAAAGATGAAGACAGCAACTTCATAGGAATACTTCTTTCTGAGTTAAGGCCTTACTTGCGCATGTCAATTCCTGGAATATGTACTTCTATTGCCTTTTTTTCTCCTCAACTCTGCCATTTATGAACTCTGTGACCTTCTTCATCTATAAAATGGAGATAATTTATAATGATATATTATAACGCAATATAAGACAATGTGTGAAAACTGATATCATAGGACCTGGCACACACAGGAGTTTGATAAACAGTATATATTATTATTAGACTGAGAAAAACCCATGTTCTGTTCTTAATCTTTTTTTTCCAGCATCTGGGTAAAGCTGGACTTAAAATATCGGGTTAGAGAATACCAAGAAAACCTATGAGTGCTGGGGGAATTGTGCAGAAACCCCCAGTGTTCTAGGAGAACTAGAAATAGCTGTGACCAAGGGTGTGGTTTTGGTTCAGGACCAAGGACAGTTCCTGGCCCACTCAGGGGACCCTCCCTCATTTTGAACTCTCTTCGGCTCTGAGGACGAAGTCTTCCACTTGCTTGTACAATCTCCTGACCTCTCTCCACATGCCCACGCCATCCCACCCGTATGAAGTGATTCTCTTTCCTCTCTTGTCTTGTTATGACACATTTCTAACATAGCAAGAACCGTGGGGGAATATTACAGTGGCCTTTGCGCCTATGGCTCCAGTCTCACCTATGTGGACATTTTGCCACAATTGCTTCTGATATTTTGATTCGAAATGAATCTTGGCAGAGGCTGTTGAACCTCCCTTTGTAGTTTTCTCATCACAACTCTCTCCTGCCTGCCCAGAGATGATTGCTGTTCTGAGCTGCATGCATCCTGCCAAATCCTCTCCTTCCAACTCCACCAGTTCCCTTCTACTCCTCCAAATCCTCTATGACTTCTAGAGGCAGGTCAAGGCCCACTCCTGCAGTTCAGAATGGCCTTTCTTGCACAGTGTGTTTGTACACGATTTTGGAGGGTTTTCTAGAATTTCTCATTTCTTGTCTTAATCATTTATCGAATGTGTACTGAACAGCCCTCCTTTGAAATAGCACTATTCTTGTTGGAGTTGCAAAAGTGAGTTTCATGTGGTCCCTACCTCTAAGAGCTCATAGAACATGGCAGGAGGCTTCATGTTGTCTGGCAGTGAGAAGGAAAGGCTGCTTGGAGACAGATTCATCCTCAGAAGTCAAAGAAACTTCACACAGGAATTAGATCTCACATAAATGCTTGGGACTTTGAGCTTGAAGACTGGTAACAGTAGAGAATAGGAAGCAAAGTGGGATTTCCTGTGATGTGTCAGGACTTGTGTATGTTTCCTTAGATATATTATCACATTTTATGTTCTGTAAACCAGCAAAAAGTGTTACTGCCTCACAATGTCAAGGCTTGGAGACACCAAATCCAGTCAGAAATGCATTGAATCAGGGCTCTCTAATGTCCGTGCTTATATTGATCTGGCTCTTTCTTTAGATCAAGAACAACTTGAGACAGAGAGTGAGCCTAGTTCATCTCTGGTTCCCAGACCCACAATGCCCCTTATTAGATATTTGATTTATGAAAGTTTATGTTGTGATTGATCTCTGGGACAAAAAGAAACAAGGATACATATATCCTGCCCTCAAGTTCACCATCTAGTTGAGGTGGCAGGCATTGGTAATGGGTGCAGGAAAGTGGTGTATAAATGCCTATCAAAAAGTATGGATTTCTACTCTGGATGGGAAATCATATAATATCCTCTTTGTTGGTCTTGCCCTTAATATACATCAGGCCTAACCACTTGGGGACACAGCATTCTCTTGGGAACTCTGCATTGCCACAGCCCTCTGGCTCTCTTCTCCTGAGGCCTGATATTCCTGACTCCCTCTCTGGCATCTCTATTTACCCTTTGTCAGCCTTGAGATTTTGGGCTTAAACTTGTGAGATGTGTTTTCTGCCCCTTGGTGTCTCTTGCCATCTTGATGAAAACCTACAGCTCCTACTTGTGACACCCTGTCAGCTGACCCTAACCCTACTACCTGTTTCTCCATATTCCTTTCCTTCATTACACCCAAAGTAAGGAGGGTGTGGCTTCAGTTGTGGCTTCCTAAGGCCCCTTCCAGAGCTCACATCTCCTCCAAGAGTCTGGGGTTCCAAGAGTCTGGAGCAGAGAATTTTAACCTCTGGGTAGGATGGACCAAAATGGCAGACTGGGGAAGCTGATGCCCTTCCTCAGGGTAATGTTTTTAAATATATAAAATAAAACACATGGTATTTCAAAGGAAACTAGTTATATTTACTATAATTGTCAATCGCTACATATACACATATTTCTTTTGCTGTATATATCACTATATAAACACCCACATTCATGGGCACTTGACCTTTGAACAACACAGCTTTGAAGTGCATGGGTCCATTTACACATGGTTAATTTTTTTTTTCTGTTTGTGGGTTCTGCATTAATGGATCAACTATGCATAACTGTTGATTGGATCCATGGAGGCAGAACCTATGGTTTTGGAAGACTGAGGATAAGAGACTTGAACATTTAAGGATTTTGGTAACCATAGGGTGAGTGAAATAAAGCTGCATGTTTTCCTTATCTGAATACACAGACTCCCAGAAGTCTGTCCTCTGAAACTTCTTGAGTCCCTGGGCCCAAGTTAAGAATCTCTGTTCAAGATGATGGAAGGCACAGGAATGTCTTAGTGGCTGATCCTAGATGATATGGACTACCCAGTTTGGGTAATTCAGTCTACTGAGGGCTAAGACTTATCTCAAGAGGGTTTACAATGCGGCCAGAAGTTGTTGGGGGTGGGGCTGTGGTAACTGATGTTCAGTTAGTACTTCTGACTCCCGTGTGTGTAGAATTAATTTTTCTCCATACCTACTATAGTGATCAGGATTTAGGATTGGACTCACATTAACCAGAGTCATAAGAGACTGATGTATAATGCATAATGTACTCACTCAATCATTAAAGCATTTAATCATTCATATAGTTTTCCATTCTTTCAGCACACATGGTTAAGTACACTTTCACTAACCATTACGGTTTGACAGGCACAGGTATATATGCTGAGCCAGCGGTAGCCTCATAATGGTTCAAGACATAGTCCCTGACCTCCAGGAACTCCTGGTTGTTTACAGTAGTCCTTGACTTCCCCTTTCACTCATGACACATGCGTGGCCATGACATTCACTCTAGGAAGAACCAGTCTGTTTTCCAATTATTCCTGCATTAACCACTTCCACATAGAAACTTCTACAATCTTAGAAGATTTGGAGAAGAATTTTCCACTCTTGCTTGCTCCTTCCCATGTCTGGTGAGTCTGGGATCAGAGCCTCTGGCTGGTTCTACCATGTAGAATCACACATGTTCTCTCTCCCTAACTTTGCCATAAGCCCCAAGTCAGGATTATGGAGAGACAGGAGGGGAAAGGAGAAAAGGCAGGAGGGAGGAAGTGCTGAATAGATGCAAATGGGTGAATGATTCCATCAGAAAAGGAAGGAGCAGAAAACCTCTTCTGGTCTTAGTTCTAAGCCATATTCGCTATCCATGGTTACCATCATGCAGCAAATAGTTCATCGCTGCCTAACTCCCAGGTCTGCGGCTCAATTAGAAGGGAGAGGGATATAGTTATCACCAAACATGTCACACCCGCCCATGACCATAACTGGGCAGCACACAATCCATCATGCCCTAGCCACAACTCAAACTATTTTCTCCTATGGCACAATGTCGTGATTCAGTCCACAGTTCATTTTAATGGGTTTTCCTTCAACAAGTATTTGTTGGGAACTTATTATGTGCCAGAAATGGGTGAGAGGCTGGGGAATGAGGCAAGAATAAGATAGATGAGACTTGCTCTTTTGGAACTTATGTTCTGGAGGACAGAGATGAGGACCACACGAGCAAACCAAGAGGTAGACAAGGTTCTGGAAATGTTTGTCAAGAAGCGGACAGCAGACTGGAGTGAGACTCACCAGTGATTCCCCACGCTTGACAGGGTGATCACAGAAGCAGGCACAGGGCTGAGACCTGTGTGACAGGAGGGTGTTGGCAGGTGACGGTTGACTAGAGATCCCTTCAGGAGAACATCTCGTGGGCTCTGAGGCATGGTATGTCTGCAGAAAGAAGTTTGCATATTTTCACATAATTGAGTTCAAAGAAAAATATGTGTGATTTTATGGGTTTGATATATAAGTGGTATGAATGTGTTCATAATTACAAAAATAAGTTTTTTTTAAATTTCTGTTTAGATACACTGAGTATTTTACATATATTCTTGGGGAAAACCAATCATTCCTAGACATAAACAAGAGAGCTCAGGATAATCTAGAGACAAGACTCTGTTAACCTCAACTTTCTGGACTTGGGCAGGGTAACTCCTTTCTCAGTGTTGCTTTTATTGTAAATTCAATGGATACCTCTCTAAGCTGATGCTTTTTTTTTTTGTCTCTGCATGGATAGATCTCAGACTTGTCAACAATCCCTTCATACGGCTCTTCTTTTGTGCCAAGATATTTCTGATTTCTGTAAAGCTCTGCATTTCCTTTCTGTCCTTAAGGGTTGCTGAAAATTTAAGAACAACTAATATTATGTAAGGCTCGTATTAATTTTTTTTTCCCCTCTGACTGTAAGTTTCCACCCAGAGAGCTGGCTGTGCCAGAATTTCTTCCTCTCTCTCTCCCTCTGCCTCTTAGTCAAGCCGCCTTCCATCCGGCTGGCACATCTTTCTGCTTTGCTCTCCTCTGGCTCCCCTTTGGCCTCCAAAGGCCGATTGAAGAGCCAGGAAAGAGGATCTAAGATGGGGGCTTTCTGGTGGGCATCAGTGACTCACAGGCAAAATCATGCTCAGACAGGCTGGGACAGGTCCTCTTGCCCTGTGATGAGTCAGGGCTGCGGCAGAGAGGATGGCCGCTGACAAGGACAGGGTGCTTGTCTTTCTCATCTGCCTCGTCCTGGATATCAAAATAGCCTCCAGTTCCCTCCCTCTGGGCCCACTTGAGCCACCCGATCCAACTCTATATGAAATTTCAACCAAAAAGGAGGGTAAAGCCTAATTTCTAGAAGGCCAAGCTGAAGTTTTAAAATTGTAACAGATACTCCAGACGGGCTTGCCACTCTGCCAGGTAACCCCCTGAGCCATATCTGGCTGACTCAGGTTCATCTTCTTCACTCATAAAAATGCTTGATTTTTCCTGGGAGTGTTTTCTCATCATTTCATCGGTCAGGGAACAATGCAGAGCCAATGAGGGTGGCTTCCCACAAGGCTAAGCCCAAAAGCAGCTCCCAGGAATTCGCACCTGCTGTCCAGGCCCTTGGCAGGCTGATCTCATTTCTTCCTGCTGCCTCCCAAGCCAGGCTCTGCTCATGCTACGACCAAGACCTGAGAGGCCTGGGAGTTTCAGCAATTGCCCAAGATCTGACTGGCAGGAAAGGGCAAAGCTGAGTTTGGAATAAGGGGACAGTCCACTCCAGGGTACTTTTGAGAAGGGGACTATTAAAAATCTCACCAGGTAGTGGATATAGTTATGGAATGCCCCAGCAAGCCAGAACATTTCAATGCCTGAGCTTTATTTTATTTTAAGATTTATTAATTTATGCATACAAGAACTGGGGTACAGGCCAAGGGTGCAGGGGGTGAGAGGATTCACCAGAGACAGTGGGGAACAGAACAGGCAGACTGACTGAAATACACTGCTGAGGGGAGCAGTGGACGAGACAGGAGAGGTCTGCTGCACCATGTGGGTAACTCCCTGGCCGGGGATCGAACTTGTGCTGCAGAGGCTGCGGATAACTTCACAGTGCTGTGCTTAGCCCCTTGTGCCACCAGGGAGGCCCAAATGCCTGAATTTTATTTTATTATTTTATTTTTTTAAAGATTTATTTATTTATTTATACAAGCACTGGGTACAGTCAGAAGCATGGGAGGGTGAGAGAATCCACCAGAGCCAGAGCAGAGAGCAGAACGGGCAGACTGGTGAAATACGCTGCTGAGGGGAGCAGTGGGCATAGCAGGAGAGATCGGTTGCGCCATGAGGGACCCTCACCGGCAGCCGGGGATCGAACTGGCACTGCAGAGGCTGCAGGCAGCTTTGCAGGCCAGCGCTCAACCGCTGCGCCACCAGGGGAGGCCCCCGAATGCCTGAATTTTAAACTGATCTTTTGGACTCTGAAGACCAGCTTTTCCACCACTCATACTATTGACTTCCAGGAAGGTAATGATACAAATCCAAATTCGCCTTCCCTCTCGTTTTGCAATGCTTTTTCTCGTTGCTTCCTTCCTTTCTCTTCCCAGCCCAGGATATTATAATAAAGGCCAAACCCTCTCTGCTTTGAGAAGCCCTATAGGCGACTCTGATAGGCCGCCAGACTTGGTATCCCCACATTTGGTGATGTGAACTTTGGGAACATGAAATCTCTCTTGTGCACTGCATTTTGGTGACTGCCAGAGGCACGCAGTAGGTGGGCATGGTGCAGTTACATAGGGGGGGGGGTGTCCTGTATCTCTAAATCATGCACAGTGTTGTAGAACAATGTTACCTAAAAAAAAAAAAAAAAAAAAAAATGAAATAATGAATAGAGGCAGGCAGGGCTGGGGGTCACTGTGTGTTTGGGGCAAAGAAATTTGTTTGTGATGCTCAGCACATGCAAGGAAATGAGAAAGAGGTAAATAGTGGGTGATGTGCCAGGCACAGCTTCATGTCCTCGTGAAAGCAGAGCGTCTGGGCAAGAAAGGACACCTTCCTATTGAATTTTGGAAAGAACATGCTCATGGTTGTGTTCCAGGTGAAGCTGCAAGAAGGTGGACACTGAAAATATTTAAAACCTGTTTTCAAAGGGCTTCTGAGAGTCCAGGACAATATGACCTTCTACATATTTGAAAAATCTCAAGGTGGGGTTAATACCGCCCTGCTTAGCCTCAGCTTTGGACACATCCTCCACATGGGGGTCCATCCCCTGGGTGAGCACTTAAGAGCCAGACTTCAGGGGTGCATGTCCTCTATGTTCATTGCTTGTCCCCACAAAATCAATAGTTCTACCATGTGGGTGGCTGTGGGGTGGGAGGCACCATGTGGATCCAGGATAGCAGCGAGCAGTTTCTTTGGTCAGAGCCGATTCCTACCCCTCCTCACTCGCTGCCATCCAAGGACCTGGGCACCAGTGACCATCCTCCAGGCAGGGACAGGGAGTATTTATTTAGACCTCACTGTTTGTCTTTCCCCCTGAGCAGGAATGTGGTTGTTTCTGCTCTACCAAGACACCCTGGGGATCTTGTTTGCTACCCCAAATCCTGGAGCTTCCCACCAAGCTTTGCCCTGCCCGGCCTGCAGACTGTGGGGCAGTGTGACCTGAAAGATGCTGTGCGGTCCTTGGAAAGACCAGTCTCCTATGAAGACCTCACAGGGAGAAGGGGAGGTAGGTGGAGCTGTAATATAGTAAGAGTAGTCAGAGGTAAATGGCTAAAATGGTTTTCAGGTGCCAGAGAGAGGGAGAGAGAGAGAGATATGAATCAGGGACCAGCCAGATTCCATGTGAAGTATAAATCGGGACACACTGGCAAAGCCGTACAGGTGTATGTATCGGGCGCAAACTATCTGATAAGACTTGGTAGGTGCATTTTTGGATCTAGGAAGACTCAAAACTTTTCCATATAAGTTAATGGTACAGGCCCCCCAGGCCCCCCAAATAACCCACCAGATCATACCAAGTAGGAACATTGTACTTTGGGGTAGCTGGTCAAGAGGGGGACCTGTAATATCAAGAATTTTAGCGACACCCATGTGCAGCTCTATATATTGAGTGTCATCATTCTGGTAACAAATTTGTATCATTGTCTTCTTTTAAAGGGTGAGGAGAATGGAAACTCATGGAAGTTCTGTGATTTGCCCAGAGTCACAAGAATCGTAGGGAGGTCCCGTGGACATCAGCTGGGACCTGGGACTAAAGCCGGCCTTCGAAGTGCAATTGATGACTTGGCACTTCTCCATTTTGTCCTCTGACGAGGAAAAACAAGAACAGAGACACTGACTGGCTTCTGTGAGCCGCACAGTGTTGGAATCCCTGTCCTTCCTCCATCCAGATTCGTAAAGAGAGGCTTTGCAAGCCAAAGTACACACAAGCAGATGCAAAGAAGCAACCGCGGGAGGAGCAGTCCCGTGTGGGTCCTGGTGGTGTGAGTCTGCCTGGAGCCCGCGTCCCTGGGGACCCGCGCCTGTGCCGGCCATGTGCAGATGGCCGCTGAGTAGCCACGGCTGTCCAGCTGCAGCCTGGGCGGTCCGGGCGCGGGGGCGGGCCACGGGCCAGCCGGCAGAACTGAGCTTGTGCTTCTTCTGGGTTGTTGCTGAGTCCTTTGAAAAGGGAAGGAGGGGTATGAAAAAGAGAAGCTGTTTGTCATGGGAACTAAAACTTTCCACTTTAGCAGCTATTATTTACGCATGCATTCAAAACATGTGATGGAGCCCTGCTGTGTGGCAGACTCTGTCCTAAGTCCTGAGGATGCAGCAGGGATTAAAACAGTCTTTACTCTCGGGAGCTTACAACTGAGTGACTGGAGACGGAGAATTTGGAAAGATGCACAGAAATGTCTAAAAGGTGCTATTGAAAAAACTGATACAGAGTAAGGGGATAAAGAACAAAGAGTTTGTTTGTGCTTTTTGTAGCAAAGATAGTCAGGGCGGACTTCTTGGAGGAGGTGACATTTGTGCAGGCACCTGAACAGAGCTCAGGAGTTGACCTGGGAGATACCTGGAGTCCCCGTGCTCTCTGACAAAGGGAGCTGAGTTTCCAAAGCCCTGAGAAAGGAGCGGGGCCTGAGCCCCCTGGGGTGAGGGTCTGGATGTTGTGTCCTGCGAGCAGGTAAAGGAGCAATGTGGTTAGGACAGAAAAGAGATGTCTGAGGGGGGTACAATATAGTTCCCCTTCCCTGAAGGGTTCTAATCTGCCAGAAAGGACACTTTTTCTGAATGATACTAGAAAGACCAGTGGGTGAAAGACCAGTGGGTGAAAATGTCAGAGACTGGTTTCAGTCCGGTAAAAGATGTGCCAGCTCTGGGGATAAGGGGCAACTATGAATGAGTTCATTCAGATATTTACTGAGAACCTACTGTGTGCTCGACAAAGACATGTGTCTATTCCATTTTTTGTTTGAATCACTGTTTAAAAGAAACGCAGGTCTTGAATTGGCTGCTATGCTCCTAGGTTTCCTTTGGTCGTAGGTTTCCGGTCTCCTGCAGTCCTTAGCCACAGCTGCCCTCATCAAGTACCACTGCCTGCGTGGTGCATGCAACAGGAATTTATTTCCTCATGGTTCTAGAGACTGAAAGTCCAAGATCAAGGTGTCTGCAGGGCTCATCTCATCTGAGCCTACTTGCCCTGTCTACATGGTCTCTAAATGTCTTGCTGAAACTGTTGAGTACATGGCAGAAAGAGAGACATCCAGACATCGTTTGCCTCCGGTCGCAAGTGCCTCCTCCCATAGCATTCTTGTCTGAAAAGCAGACCTGAATCCAATCAAGTGCCTAAGCACCTTGGACAGGAAATAGAATCTCCTCCCGTGTCTACATGGTCTTTCCTTTGCATATCTATGTCCTCATCTCTCTCCTTTCCAGGACAGCATCCTATCAGACTAGGTCCCACCCTGAGATCTCAATTTGAATAAATGACTTAAAGACACTCTCCCTGACTACACACATCATCTGAGGTTCTGGGGGTTAGGACTTAATATATGAATGGGGAGCAACATTCACTCTGCAACACTCCCTTTTCCTCATTGTTTATTTATTGAAGAAACTGAGTCATTTGTTCTGTCTGGGTTTTCGGGTTGCATCCCTGTGGTTTATTGTATTTCCTGTCAAAGGTGCTTAGGCACTTGATTGGATTCAGGTCTGCTTTTCAGACAAGAATGCTATGGGAGGAGGCACTTCCGACAGGAGGCAAATGATGTCTGGGTGTCTCTCTTTCTGTCATGTACTCAACCGTTTCAGCAAGACATTTAGAGAGGTGGGCAATTGGACATAGCGCAAATGTTTTTATGACTGCTGTTGGTGTGGATGCCACTGAGACACCCAAAGATTCTGCTGTGCTGTGGGATCCAACAAAATTCAGTTACATCCCATTCCATTTCAGCATCAAGTGTGATATAGGGCTCTTATTTTGCAGATATCACTCAATTTGCATATGGCTGGATGGTTTCACTCATAGACGGAATATAAATAGCCAATGAAGACAAACTGGTCAAATGCCACAAAAATAACTGTGAGACGCTGACAAATATGGTGGTTACCAAGAAGAGGGGCCAGAGGGGATAACTATGACAGCGTAGTGGCAGGGGGGCTTCGTGGTGGGGGAGTGGAGCCAGGGCATATGTCAAGGTATGAAGCTGTACTCCTGAAATTATAGTTATGTGAGTGAATGGGCTGTCAATAAAATGAGAGAAAAATAAATAAATAGAATTGCATATGCAATGAGACTGTAGGTTGATCCAGAGCTCCCCCACCCGCTCATTGACCTGTTGTGCAGAAGACTGAAGTTTTGTGAAATGGCATCTGGGTGGGAGACAGGGAAATATTCCAAGTCACTCAGATCTGGGTCTGGATCCTAGTCCTGATCTGCCGTATGCTAGAATTTGGTGCCAGTTGAGTTGCTTAAAATGTTGAGACCACATTCTTCATTGTCGGAATGTATATTAAGTTTGTTGCAGGTGTCACCTCCGCAGGTAAACTCCTACCTTTCTTTTTCCAGCTTTGACTTCCAGCACATGTCCAGAACTTCCACTCACCTGCTACTCACCTCTGGTATGGATTAGACTTATCTTTTATTTACTTCAGGGTCTGTTCCCCAATGTAGGGTAAGGTAAAAAGCATCAGGCTTTTCTGCCCTCCTGCCATCAGGATAGATGATGGATCCTTGCAGTCCTGAATGCATGCCTGATGGCGGGCACCTGGAGTAGGGTGTGGGCAGGTGTAGATGGGAATCACCTGGCCTGAGACTGGGCTTTTAAGGGCAACGTCACAGGGCTGCCAGGAGAAGCCGAGAAGAGAAGAAGCAGAGAAGCAGAAGCAGAACCACGAGAGAGCAGAGCAGCAACCACCAGAGAAGGCTGGAGAGTCCAGGAAGAGTGAAGACTTGCTGGGGGCTGGGAGGCTTGCCAGCCTCCCGGCCCCTGAATACCCCTGCCTGCCGTGTACCTGGTAAATCCTAATAAAAGCCTGAAAAGCCACTGAGGGCTCCGGGATTCTGACTCCTCCTTTACCCATCTGCTTGGGCCATAGAAAACCTGCTCTGAGCCCATTCCTGCCCTTACACCCAGGTTATGAGTTTCTTCAAGTTCAGCACACACCTTCCTTGGCTTTCAATGGGGTTACTTCCCAATTAATCCCCGCTAAGTTGGAGATACCGTAACTTGAAAATCCATTTAATGCACCTCACCTACTGAACATCACAGTTTAGATTCACCCGCTGTAAATGGCTCACAATGCACACATTACCCACAGGTGGGCACAGTCATCTGGCACCAAGCCCATTTTAGAATGAAGTGGTGTATTTCATGTAACACTGGTACTGATGGTGCAAGTCTGCACGGTGTGGATGCTGACCCGCCAATGGCGTGGCTGATGGCAAGCTGAGGCTCCAGGCTGCTGCCCAGCACCACGAGACTGTGGAACTGCGCCTGGAGCCCTGGAGAAGATCAAAATTCAGAATGCGAAGGATGGTTCTTACTGAATGCAAGTAACTTTCACACCAAGGTAGAGTCAAAAATTGTAAATCAAAGCATCCTATGTCAGGAGTGTGTATATAGCATCTTTATGCCAAAGGGCAGTTTCTGGTTCTTGGGAGCTGCTCCATAAATCCTTGAAAGGGTTGGCTTGCTCCTGGGTAGTTCCCTGAATCTAGCCTACAAATTAGAACCACCAGAAAGCTCTAGCAGTTGCTGATTGCTGTAGACGAAATGTTTCTCTGTCTCCCTCAAATTCCCGTGCTGAAGCCTATCCCCAGGATGGCACTTAGATGTGGGGCCTTAGAGAAGTGCTGAGGGCATGCGGGTGGGGTCACACGATGGGATTAGCGCCCCTGTGGAAGCAGCCAGCCCTCGCATGCGCCCTTCCCCATCTGCCACAAGAGGTTACAGCAAAAACCCCCAGGCAAACCAACAAACAAAAAGGACTTCTGAGAAGTGGGCTCTCAAAAACACAGATCTGCCTGAGTCACGATCTTAGACTCTCAATCTCCAGAAAGTGAGACAAAGTTCTGCCCACCCAGCTGCTGATGCTATTTCCGGTGCAGCAGCGCAAAGGACATGAGACGGACTCCTGGGCATGCACACTAGGCCAATTCAATCAGAATCCCTGAGTGTGGTTTGGGGCAAAGTTTTCTTTTTTTTAATTCCTATTTTGAAAGGACAGGTTTATTAGAAAAGGAGGAAGGAAAACGAGAACTACCTGCATAGTCACAGGCAAGCAGGCCTGGAAGGAAAACTGCTGGGAAAGGTTTTTGAAGGGTCTCCCAGACCTGGGGAGGCCGTGTCCCGGGACGGTGCTCCCACAGTCTGCACCTGCACCAGGAGTGCTGCCATCTACCTGGAAACTTGTAACAATGTGTAGGGTAAGGTAAAAAGTATCAGGCTTCTCTGCCCTCCCGCCATCAGGATTGATGATGGATCCCTGCGGTCCTCAATGCATGCCTGATGGCGGGCACCTGGAGTGGGGTGTGGGCATGCGTAAGTGGGTACACCTGGGCTGAGAGACTGGGCTTATAAGGGTGGTGTCACGGGGATGCCAGAAAAACCACGAGAAGCAGAGAAGCAGAAGGAGAACCATGAGAGAAGCTGAGGCCACCAGAGAAGGCCGGAGAGCCCAGAAAGAGTGAAGACTTGCTGGGGGCTGGGAGGCCAGCAAGCCTCCCGGCCCCCCAGCACCCCTGCCTGCTGTGTACCTGGTAAATCCCAATAAAAGCCTGCAAAAGCCACCAAGGGCTCCAGGACTCTCTCCTTCACCCGTCTGCTCAGGTCCTAGAGATCCTGCCCTGTGGCCATCCTGCCGCTACACAATGTAAGTTCTCTCGATCCCCACCCAGGCTTACCCGGGCATGGGTGCAGCCTGCTGTGCTTTAGAAAGCCCCCCAGTGATTCTGATTAAGCCCTGCTCCGGCACAGAGGTCAGCAAGCTTCCCTGTAATGGCGCAGGTGGCAAATATTTAGGCTTCGAGAATCCTTCTTGCAGCTACACAAATGTGTTGCTGTCGCACAAAAGCAGCCATGGGCAAGTCAGAAATGAGAGGGTATCACTGGCTTCCGATAAAACTTACCAAGACAGACGGCGGCCTGGTCTTGGTTTGCCAGCCTCCACTCTAGTGGACTGAATCGATGGTTGCTGTGGAACAAATCGGCCCACGGCTTAGTGACTTCAAATGACAGCCACTTTCTTTTGCTTCGTTATCTGTGGGTTAGTTGATGTGGCCTAGGCTTGTGTGAGGGGGAGAGGATGGAGAAGTGTACCCCATCTCTAGGGAGAAGAACTATAAAGCGCACAACAAAGGGCATGGGTAGGAGAAAAGAGGGAGGAAGGCTTGGGACTGACAATGCAATCTATTACAGGGATGAAAAGGAATGACATGCAGGGGCCAGGGGTAGCTGGGCCTTTACGCAGTACCCTGCAAATGCTGGTGATTCTAAGTGTTGCTATTAATCATTATCCTTTGTTTTGTACACGTCAGGGCTGGACGCTGGATGCAGAGGTCTGGGAAGAATGTCCCGGAGGATGGGCCTCACTTACCACCCGCACAGTGACCACAGGCAGCGGGTCCTCAGGGTGAGCAGCCGCCGGCACAGTAATTTGTTCTCTGAGCTGCGAGGCTGCTTGCTCAGAGGAGGCGCTAGTGCTGGGCTGTCCCTTCATGATCAGTTGCTGCTCACAAACAAGAAATCACTTCCAATAACCCACCGGCCATGAGGAGGAGGCACTCAGTGCCTGGTTTGAGAGAAGAAACGAGAGCTTGGTTGGAGCTCCAGCAACTGGACTTCGTCAGTGGATGAAGGTATGTTTGGGGAACATATCAGGGGGTAGCGGCAAATGAAGGGGACCCCCATTGGTCTTAGAGACTGAATTTGATGCGGCAGGGTGACTGGCCACGGGTGTCCAGGCCTCAGCACGACTTCCCTGCGCCTCTTCCCCTATTTCTTGGCAGATCATTTGCACCAGAATAACGCAGGGCAACAGCATTGCATACACATCCCTGGGGTCTGGCCCCAAATTCTCATTTGGGAGCATGATGGGGTGCCCTGGTATAAAAACTTTTCGGTGTCGGTGATAAGCAGGCAGATGAAGCAGGCAGCCACTGGGCTCCTTGCTTCTAGAGAGTGAGGGCCTTATTCATCCTGTATCCTGGGCTGCTGCCCTGGAGCCAACCATGTGAGGCCCAGCATTTATGGGGACTTCGTTTTACAGGACAGAGACCAAGTTGCAGGAGGAGGTGTGACTCATCCAGGGGTGTGCCTCCAAGGAGTCCCCCACCCTGTCCCCCTGCTCCCTGGGGTCTAGTGCTTTCAAGCTTCTTAAGAAGGGAACTCCTGTGTATAAAACTCTGACAAGTCAGGCCTTGTGCTGGGTGACTTACATGTGCTCATTTTCTTCTTTAAGAAAAAAACCTGTTCAATTAGCATTATTAGCTCCACTTTATAGATGAGAAAATATGCGGAAAGTCACAGCTCATGAGTGGAGGAAGTCGTGGAGCGCAGGTTGGTTTGGTGGATCCGGTGAAGGAAAAGACATGAGCAGGCTGTCTGGGTCCTGAGGATGCTGATTCTTGGTCTGCATGTGGGTCACTTGAGAGGGGGTTCAGGGTATGAAACACTGTCACTTAGACTTCAAATATGCTTCTGCGTGATTACTCAGTGACAAGAGGGAAACCAGGCCAGGGGTGTCTGGGTACTCATTCACGCAATCCTGCTGCCCCCCAAATGAGAACGTGGGCTCCTGCCCAGCAGGATGCCAGGAAAGGAGAATCTCAGCTAGAAATTGGGTCTTTTCCTTTCTTGCCCGGTGCCCTCCTATGTCATCCACCGCTGGGGGCCTTCCAGCAGGTGCCTGCATGTGACACTCCCTGAGATTATCGAGTCACAGGGCAAACGTGTACAGCTTCATGGTACATGAGACTGAGACGCTTTCATTTATATTCACAGCTACATCCCTAGGCCTCTAATTCCAGGGTTTTCTTTTAAAAAAACTTTTATCCATTTATAATTGACATATACAGCCACAGGTCATGTTAATGATGGGAAACATTTTAAGAAATACTTCCTTAGGTGGTTTTCTACTGTGAGAATGTCAGTGTCCTTCCACGAACCAGACAGTCCAGCCTGCTGCACCCCCAGGTTGTACAGGACAGCCAGTGGGGACTACCATGTATGTGTGGCCTATTGTTGACTGAAATGTCATTAATGGTTGCATATCTGCCATCAAACTGCATTTGTTTAAAGTGTACAGTTTGGGAAGTTTCAACGTATGCATATACCCATGTAGATCTGACCACAGGAAAGTAATTTCTCATTTCCCTTTACAATACCCTACTCTAGTCCCTCTCTGAACACTAGCTCCACCCCCATTTGCCCTGAGGCCAACCAGGAATCTGCTTGTTGCTCTACATTACTTTTCCCCTCCTAGAATTTTATGTGGAGTTAATCATTATATGCTCTTTTGTGTGTGTGGCTTCTTTTAACTAGTGTAATTATTTAGAGTCACCCACATTTAGCCTATATCAACCATTTGTTCCTTTTTATTGCTAGGTGGTATTTCATCATATGGCTTGTGTATCCATTTACCCGTTGATGGGTATATGGTTTATAATGCTTGGTTATTTCAGGCAAAGCTGCTTATACAAACCTTTACTGGACATTGGCTTTTGTTTCCCTGATGCAAACAACTGGAGTAGAATAGTACTAGCTGGAGCCTGTGGTAGGTGTCGGTACAACTTTAAGTAGCTGCTGAATTTTTTTCCACAGTGGTTGTACCAGATCACATTCTACCAGCCTCCAGAAGCATCCTGGTGCCTCTGAGAGCAGCTGCATGTCAGTCTTGCTCATCTTAGCTGTTCCAATAGTTTCACCATGATCTGAAGCTGTGTGTGCCACTCTCTCCTCTCTGGCTCTGGTCATATGAGGTCTGGTCACGTTTTTCTACTGGTTTTCTAGCTGCATCTCCTCACTTAGCCTGTCTTCTGGGTTCAGACTGTGTTCTTCTTCCCTCAGCTGACACCTGCACGCTTTCTCAATGCAGTGAACTTGGACAGGTGTAGGGTTCAACCTGAGGAGAAACTAGGTCTCTTTGCCTCCCTGGCTAATATTCTTTACTTCAGGCACCCCTGTCCTTTACTGGCTGATGTTTAGCGGTTTTCAAATCATAGTTTCATTATCCACTTTTCAGTTGTTTCAGGTGGGAAAACAAGTCCTAGCCTTGTGACTATAATTTGACTGGACGTGGAATTCTCCACACTTACAGGGTTTTCGATTCCCTCTGGTTCTCTACAGGAGGGACTCCGGTGTCTCTTTCACACAGAGATTTAGTGACTCACAGGAGGGTAAAGCATTACTGTTTCAGGGCACTTTGCACATAATAGGAGTTCAAAGTTTTACATCAAAGTAATGATGCCGTGAGGTTGAAATTCAGGCATCTGCTTGTGGGTATGGGGCAGTTATTATGTTCTCCCAATAATTCTTCCCCAATTTGGGTTATGCACAAACAAAATGAAACCAACCATAACTAAACAAAAAAACAAGAAGCAGCTCATGAATTTAATGAAGTCAACGAACACTGATGACTCAATACACATTTATTGGTTACCATTTTTTTTTTTTGCCAGGTTGCTGTATGAGATGGTGAGGATCTAAATATGAATACTGGCATCCTATCCTGAATGAGTTTATATTCTGCTGGGTAGAGAAATTCATCAGCAAGTAAATACAATACATTTTAAGAAGTATAGGGATTTCAGTAGGTGTCAGGTGGTTCTAAGACTGAAACTGGAAATCGAGTTCTGCGTTGTCTTTGGTTAAAGGATGGTATCTATGCCATTGTGTCCCAGGGCTTCCGGGTCATCTGGTCACTATCACAGTCATCTGGGAAGAAAGAGAGTATAGAGGCGAGAACCCAAGTTTAGCCCTTAAGGACCAGAACAGAACTTGGTGCCTGTCCTGTCTGCCCAGCCTCTGGCTGGCCAGGACACAGACCCTTGACCACATCTGAATGCATTGAGCACTGGGAAATCTCGCCCATCTGGTGGGAAAAGGAGACAGACTCAGGCAGACTGATAAGAATCTGTCACATGAAGAAGTTCTTGAATATTAATTTAGAAAATATTTTTTCTAACCTATTGTTATGGTGACTCTTCAGCATTTAATGAGGGGCTGTGACGGTCCATGCATTTGAAATTGCTTCTAGCCTTTCATAAACAGGGGTGGGAAGACAGGAGCAACTGGAGTGTTACAGAGTGATGCCCAGCTGGGCTGAGAGGTGGGCATATGGGGGATACATCTGCTTCCTCTTTTATAGCATCTGGAATTAGTAGCTTGCCACAAGGGCACAAAGGGCCTCTTCGTGAGGTGGTCTTGAAGCCATCTCAGGGCAAAGAAGTGACAAAACCAGATCTGGAGAGAGAGCAGCCAACACCTTTAGTGTGACACAGGGGCAGTGGTGATTTTGTTACCTTGAGCCCTAATTTTAGGTCACTGTTGGGTCTTGTCTAACTATGTTACACTTTGGAGTCAGACCCAAGTTTGAATCCAGCTTCCCAATCACTAAACTTGTGACTTTAAACAGGTAACGTGACCTCTCTGTGCCGCTGTGTCCTGACCTGTAAAGTGGAGGTGACAAAATATCTAATTGGGTGATCATTGGCAGGAGGGACAGCCTGATTCCAGGGAGGCCCTCACTTTGTGGCATGACACAAGGTGGCTTCATGGCCCATGAGCACCAAGAACAGGGGCTCCCAGGAGGCAGTTCCCAGAAGAGGTGCTCACACATGGGGGATGGTGCCTGAGACCTGGTGAGGGACAGCAAGGCTGGGGCCCTTCATTCATAACAAAAGGAAGGGACATTGATGTCTCCTTCCAAGCTGGAGTGATGCTGCTGAGGATTTTGGTGGAGCAACTGGGGTTTGGACGGAAGAACTCAATTTTTTTTTTTTAAGATTTATTTATTTATTTATACAAGCACTGGGCACAGTCAGAAGCGCTGGAGGGTGAGAGAATTCACCAGAGCCAGAGCGGGGAGCAGAGCAGGCAGAAGGACCAAAGTACACTGCTGAGGGGAGCAGCGGGCGGCAGGAGAGGTCTGCGCGCCATGAGGGACCCTCCTCTGGTGGCCGGGGAGCAGCCGGGGATCGAACTGGTGCTGCAGAGGCTGCGGGCAGCTTCGCAATCCAGCGCTCAACCACTGCGCCACCGGGGAGGCCCAAGAACTCAATGTTTTGATGGGAGGGGTGGAGGAGAGATTATTTTGGGATGCAGGGAGTATGTGGGGTGTGTGTGTGTGTGTGTGTGTGTGTGTGTGTGTGTGTGTGTGAGTGAAAAAAGGCTCGATCTGGCAAGCATGTGTGATATCCATTGGGTGGGTCTCTCCCTGTACTGAACCTCTTGAGGAGGACAGAGAGAGGCTTAGCCCTGGGGAAGTGGCCGCAGTCACACAGAGCCTTCACATGCCTTCCATCCGCCTTTCAATTCCCTAGAGTCCTGAGACTTGGTTATCAGCATCTCCGTTTTACAGTCTTTCCCCTCTTTTGCTGTTTCACTTTCCCTGGTTTCAGTTACTGTGATCAATTAGAGATTTAAAATGTTACATACTGTAAGTCATTTTGAGAGAGACCACATAGTCACATAACTTTTATGACAGCACATTGTTATGATTGTTCTATTTTATTAGTTATTTTAATCATGCAGTAATTTATGCATTCAGCCTTATCATAGGTGTATGCATCAAGGAAGAAACAGTCTATGCAGGGTTCCGTACAGGCATCTGCTGGGGGTCTTAGAACATGTCCCATGGACAAGGGTGACCATGGTACATACAAGGAAATAGAGACTCAGAGACGCAAGACACCAGATGACCAATTATTAGGCCTTCAACCAATGTGGACAGACTCAGTCAAGAGACATGTTGGCCACTGCACCTGTCTGACCCCTCATGAAGTCAAAGAGATGAGATGACATAGACAGAGGCAGGACGTAGGCTGAGCCCAGGTCTCTGAACTCTTAGTGTATGGCTTTTCATCAGTCTCTCCATCATTCAAAACATGTCTAGGGTGCTTCCTCCTTCTGGAAGTCTTCCTGACCCTTCTCCCCCTCCCCTGATAGCCCAGAAAAAAATGACACTTTCATAATTTTAAAGCATCTTGCAAACTCTGATCGTTATTCTTATTCCACTCTATTGTTGTCCTTCTCCACCCTGCTGGGCAGAACGGATGCGGACTGCCGTCTATCTTTGCATCCCAAATTCTTCCAGCGCGCCCAGGAATTGCAGGTGCTTAACAAATGTTCTAAATGAATGAGTCAATGAATCTAAGAGTGATCAGTCCTGGTCAGAGAGATCTCACTTGTGGAAGTAAGACAGAGGTTTGAAGAGGCGAAGAGGAAAGCAAGATACTCCAACTGGAGACCACTTCAGGCATAAAGACCTGAGGCTGGGTGAGGGTCCTTATGTGGGTTACTTGGAAGAAGATTTGGCTTCAGTAAATTGCAGTTTGAAATCAAAGTGCATATGGAAGCAGGGGCCAAGCCATCATCGCTTTGGTTCCCAGTCTTGTGAGATGGCACTGGCACCGTTACTCTTGCATCCGGGGCTGCTTGTAATTGAAGGCTTCCTCTTTGACCTGGAAGTCGCCATGCTGATTCATGCCTCAGTCATTGAGGTCTGGATTCCCCTTTGCAGTACTATTCTAGAACCTCCCCCCTCGCCCCCAAGGCAGACACTTCAGCTGTCATTAGATGCTTATTAAGGGGAGTGAGTCAGGGTGGTGGCTTAAGACACACTTTCCACCCTGCTGTATGGCCCCTTCCTCTGCACTGACTACCATGCTGTTTCAATCACACAAACTTACAAGGTTGTGTGGGAAGTAGAAAGAACATGGATTCCAAGCTATGAGCTCTCCTGGCAAATCTCAGCTGTGCCATTTACCAGTGGAAGCTGTGCAGTTCCATTGCTAAATGGCTTCAAGCAGAGAACTTATCCTGCCTGGACTTCAGAGTCTTCAACACAAGGCAAGGTCATGAGGATGAAGTGGCACAAGGGTTAAAGGGCTTTGCAAGAGAATCTGGGGTACAGTGGGTATGCAGGAAGTGCCAAGGATGCCTGTGATTTGAGGTTCCTGTGTTCTGAGTCTCCCCACTGCAGGAGGCAGGTGACAGGGCCATTTTGATGTGGGTCTCCAGCAGGATCCTGGGAAACCATCCTTCCTTCCTGGTGGATCATCCTTGCAAAATTCCTTCCTGTGGTTCTCAGGGATGGGGGAGGACACAGCTCAACTGCTCCTACACAGGAACCTTTCATGGCTTCCTGCTGAGCTGCTAGACCCCAGGGCCAGAGGGCCCCATGGGTAGGTTTCTGCTTTGTGGATTTCACTGAATTATCTAGACACAGAGTCTTGGGTCTTCATTTATGTCAACTGTTCGCCTCGGCTTCCTGAAGTCCACATGGGTTTTCAGACTTTGCTGAAGAACTCATCCACCTGGAGGCCCCCAGTTCTTGTGTGGAGTGCCTGCTCTTTTCTGCCTCATTTCTTGTCCTAACACAGTCAGTCCCCTTGGGTGTGGACACAAGCTGGCATTTTTCAGGTTTTTGCATATCCAGCCAACTCCAGACCTGGGCATGCGCTGAGTGTATGTGCTTTTTATCACATTTGTACCCCACTTTCTCAGTGTCGTCTTCTTGCCTTGTGTTCACTCCTGGTAGGAGTTAATGGGCACACATATGCTATCCTTCTCCACAGACACAAAGAACCACTCTCACTCCCTGGAAATAGCTCTAAGGGAGAAAGCTGAGGCACAGAAGCACGCGTCATAAAACCTGCATTCCCAGCTCCACGACTCACCAATTTTGTAATCTTGGGCAAATCACTTAACCTCTCTAGCCACAAGTGTTCGTATTTGAAAGGGTGGGGCTAATGCTAATATCCCGAGTGCCCTCCTTCCTCCGCACCCCATTTACTGTGAGAATCATATGAGATAATGTCTATGAAAGTACTCTGTAAACCAGAAGCTGTTATTACACAGAGATGACCTATTATTACGAAGAACTGGTTCCCCTGATTCTCCAGCTCCCTCTCCACCTCCATCCCCTGAGCTGACTTGAGGCTGAGCCTTTATGAAGGTACATATTTGGGGGCCAGGAATTAGAAAAATTCTGCTTTGCTTACCAAGGGAGGCTTCTGAATTGCTGTGATTGACTCAAGTGGACGCAAAAAGGGCAAAAAGAGTCTTACACCAAGATGGCTCTTGATCTGGCTTTTCAGCATCTCATTGGGAACTACCATGTTAAGTACCACACAGAACTTGGAGAGAAACCTGTTCAGCCAGGTGCTCTGTGTTGTTCCCTTGGTGAATGTGCTTGGCACGTATAGCTCCTAAGAGCCTTCCCAATGGCGGCCACCCTCTCTGTCCTGTTGTCATGCTCTTGTTGGCACCACTGCCATCTCCCAGAAGCCTCTGCTTCCAGGCTTGCCCCTCTTAATCCTTTAATATACCCCACTGAGCAATCTGAATGCCAATCTCTTCACTTTACTTCTCTGCTTAAACCCTGTGCTGTGGGTCCCAGTGCCCTCAAGGTAAAGGTTGTTACAGGGGATCCTGCTGAGCTTTCCGGTCTTACAGTGACCTCTCCTCCCTCCATGAGTAAGTCTTTTGCAATTCTATTCATCCAGGACTTCCCTCTCTGCTACCACCTCCTTTTCCTGTGGGTTCAGCTCAGAGACCAGTTATATGTGAACTTTACCCTGACTCCCCTTGGCCAAGTGAAGTGCCCTGCAATGTGCTCCCATAGTGCCTTACTTCCTTCCCCCTGTCTTAGCCTTTCCACCCTTGGTTATAACCACCCATTAGGATCTGTCATCTCTAGGAAGCTGGAAGCTTCATTGAGTCTGGCATGATCACTGTCTCCTTCACTATAGCCATGGCACCCAATCCAGGGCCAGGAATAGTGAATGAATGAATGAATGAATGAACGGGTGGATGAATGAATGAATAAAGTGTTCTGTTCATCCAATGAGAAGCTCAACGTTCTTCATGGGTGGGCTCATTTTAGAGAAGAATGAATAGATTACTAAATAAACTTTGCAAATCTTACTATTTTCCTTCTGGATTTTTTAGCAGATGTCAACTAGCTAATGCTACCCAACATTTATTGATTTCAATCTCTGCTGGGCACTGTGAGAGCATTTTATGAGTCAGCTCCTTCAATATCCACAACCATACTCAGAAGCGAGTGCTATTATTATCCTGTGGCAGGTGAGACACTGGTTTAGAGAGTTTGAGTCAATTGTGCAAGGTCACCTGGCCAGCAAGTGATAGACTATTCTTGAACCCACACTTTTCAACAACATACCCTACTTACAAGGGTTTGGGCATAAGAAGGATCTAGGTTTGAATTCCCAGGATTGACCAGTTGTTAATTTCCTTGCTCTGTTAGTGTAGTCTGTGAATCAAATAAGATGATGTTTGTGAAATACCTGATTTTTAGTAGTTTTTCAACCTGAATTATAATTTGGTAGGTCAGATATTCTTTAGGTTTTAAACATTCAGGTGTTTTTAAGAATTAAGACTGATTGCTTTCTTCATTAACATCCCTGAAGAATGAGGAGGTCAGTATATAATCGAGCTTCTTGCATTTGGAGGGACTTATTTCCTGAGGCAGATTATTCAATAAGTGCTTCAACAATTGAGTGTGTGGGGAAAGGCTTTTTCAAATTCAACAGAAATATGCTGCCCTGGGGTACTCTTTGCCCAGGACCATCAGCGGAAGTCCAGTTCTGCAGTGGCGGTTCGATCCCCGGCCACCGGCGAGGGTCCCACATGGGTGCAGACCTCTCCTGCCGCCCGCTGCTCCCCTCAGCAGTGTACTTCGGTCCTTCTGCCTGCTCTGCTCCCCGCTCTGGCTCTGGTGAATTCTCTCACCCTCCCGCGCTTCTGACTGTACCCAGTGCTTGTATAAATAAATAAATAAATCTTAAAATATATATATATTAAAAAAAAAAAAAACTAGGACATTGGCGACAGGGATGCTTGCTGCAGCCTTGATTACATGTAATGTAACTAACCCCTTGAAGAGTCAGTGATAGGAGATCGTGCGAATAGATTACAGCATGTCCATAGTCCAGACGAACAAATACTGATGAGCCAAACAGAGTGACTTAGAGGAATAGACATTTATTGGAAGGATGATGGTGGCCCACTGGCAAATGAGAACAGGTTGTAAAATGGAATGTGATGTATGAGCTTTGAACAGCATTGCTTGTGTATGGGAGAAAATCTGAAAATCTGAAGAAAGGTAGAAGTGTTTATCTTTGGGTCATGAAATTATGGGGGACTTTCTTCTTGTTCTAAATTTTCTATTGGGGGAGGAAGTGTACCTTAGTGGTTATGAAAATGGACTTCAGAATCAGACAGATCTGGTGTTAGTCTATTTTCTGCCACCTCTGAGCTGGATTACCTTAGTTTCATAATTTGTAAAATAAGAAGAATAAAAGTGCCCACCTCTGAGTGTTGAGAAATAAAAAGACTGAAGTTTCTGAAGTGTCTGCTATGTGGCAGAGACACTGCTCAGCACTGAACTTGCAAGTTACCTATCGTCATCCTCTTTCTACAAGTGAGCAAACTGAGCCTGCGGAGACTAAGAAATTTGCCCTGGCCCTATACCCACTGGGTGATCACGCTCCCCATTGTTGGCACGTTAGTCCTTTGTTGCTGAAATTAGATCTGTTCTCCTGTCATCCACATCTCCCTGCTGACTCATACTGGGCCCACTTTGACTAAAACCCCCAGACATTTTCATACTGGTCATATCTCCTCTCGTTGTGCTTGGTCTTGTTTTGGACTTGGGTGAACTTATTCTAGAGCAGACAGGTGGACGAGAAAGCTGAGCATTCAAATCATACCGTCAATGATGAGGAAGTCCGAGAATAAGCCCTTATAATTTGGTAATGAGAAATTGCTGATCACACCTACTTCACACACTGGAGCCCCAGAGGTGATAAAATGCATAAGCTTTGCATTTTCCTTTTCAAATCATCTGGAAAGAGCAACTTCTCTTGATGTGAAAGTGGGTAAGCAGAGAGGCCAAGAACTGCTCTAGTGAAGATGTCTTTGGCCAGGGCTCCCCAGACAATGGTCATTGGCACTGAACTTGAAGCTTAGATACAAGAGCAGGAGCTTGGATACGGGCAGACCTGCATTCTAATTCCTGTTTTGTCACTCACCGGCTTTGTGGTTCTGAACACGTTACCAACTTCTCTGAACTTCTTTTTCTCATCTTCCAAATGCAGCCAGTAGTACTTCTTTTCTGGAGGTTCTAGGGGGATCAGGCATGTGAGCAGCTCAGCCGGGAGCTAGGACCAGCATTTGTTAGCATCTCTTGTCTCTGTGAGCTGCCCCTCCCTCCTGCCTTGGGTGGTTTTGGAGGACAAGAGAATCTGCACCCCAGAGCTCCATGATTGGGATGGGAAAAGCACAGGATAGGGTCTTAGCGCTGCCAGGGACAAAGGGAAACTTTGAGGTTAAATGACCCCAAATCAATCCTTAATCTTCACTTTGACAAATGTATTCATTTTCACAAGTTTCAAATTCTGTAAATATTTGCGCTTAAAAAATCAAGATCTACAGGAGCATTTCGAAAAAATTAGTAAAATTCTCTGTGATCACTCTCCATCCTGTTCCCAGGTCCAGAGGTGACTGCAGTGAAAAGTTTCCTGTGTGCCATCTTAGGATAGTCTAGATTTGTCTGGAGTTTAGAACATGCCTATTCAGACATGTGAGATCTCCTCACCAGTGCTATTCATGTCCTATGAATTGAATGTTCACAAAACTTCAATGAAAATAAAATGTTGGATAAACAGAAGGATGGATTCTACTATCTTAGTTGGTTCTCCACAGCCTTTCTGCCTGGAATGGATGCTAATGAATTTAGACACCCACTGAGGAGGGGAATGATTGGGAAACATTTGGACAGTCTAGCCTGTGCACCTGACCAACACTTCTCGTTCCAGCCCTTGAACTTCTGCTTCGGAGGCCATTACCCTAGACCAGGTCTATGAACTGAGTGACTCGGTCCCTTTGGTGAAAATGATCCTTCACTATCCAAGGAGAAATGGGGTGGGCCCAGGCGGGGCGGAAATGTCCGGATGACAAATTGCATGAGTCAAAGACACTTGTGAAAATGACCAATGTGCTTTTAAAACACATACTGTCTCAGGAGAGGAAGGAGTTGCTTCTGCTTTCTTTTATTTTTGAAAGTGGGTGGAAGTTTTTCAGAGATGGTGTTGGACTCTGTACTTTAAAATGGCTAATATTTAAGGGCTGAAATTGTCATTAATGGTCCTTTTGACTCCTCCGTTTTGGAGAATGTTATTAATTGGAGTCAATCCCAATGCTCATGGAATGGTTGAAGTATGACAAAGCCACATGGATTTTAATTTTCCAGGTTCTTCTCCACTCACTTCCCCTGGCATTTACTGTGCAATGTGATTCTAACTAATGACAGGAAACAGGGCTTATTCTTAGTAGGAATCTAGTGCTTACTGATTGGTTTCACCAATACTGTATTTTTACTGACTGCTTAATTATTTATTTGCTCATTAATCCAAATGTATTGAAGTAATACTAATTGCTAGGAACTGTGTTATAGTCTATATGCCAGCGTGAACCCAAAATAGGAAGTGACCAGTCATCTTTAGAGCAGGGTCAGGTTTTCAGTGGAGGAGATAATTGAGAAGAATTTCAAACTGTAAATAGAGATTCCCAGGAAAGTGTGGGGGAAGACCAAGGGAAGAAGCAGAACTGGCCAAAAAGGAGATATAGTATGAGAGGTAATATTGTAGACTGCTGATGAACTCAAGTTTTCCTATTGAAAACATTCCAAAAGTGGGCCTCCCTGGTGTCCTAGGGGTTAAGTCTCAGCATTATCACCGCTATGGCCTGAGTTCAATCCCTGGCCAGGGAGCTGACCCACATGGCACAGCAGATCTCTCCTGTCTCACCCACTGCTCCCCTCAGCAGTGTATTTCAGTGGATCCATCTGCTCCGCTCCCCACTCTGTCTCTAGTGAATCCTCTCACCCCCCATCCTCTTGGTCTGGCACATCTGGCCTACACCCCAGTTCTTCTACACAAAAAATTAAAACATCACAAATATTTATTAGAGAACCGTTTCTTTTCACTCGGAGTTCCACTGAGCCACTGATTTACTCAACAAAGATTTATTCAGCAATTACTATGTGCTTTGCACAGTTCTGGGTACTAGGGATGTCCTGCTGATAAATTTTTTTTGGCTGTCTCTCTTAAAGTTTCAGTAAACAGCATTAAAGTTTACTTGCGAGCCATCACCATTATCGTCAACCTATGACAAAGCATTTTTCTATTTATGGAACATCACTTGTGAGGATGAATTACCCTCTATGTTTGGAAAGTTCAAGGGAGAATTTGGCACCCTTAATTCCTTTTCAAAGTACAAATCTAGATATCAGTAGAACTCAATGTTTTTTTTTTTTTTTAATTGAAAATATATCAATAGATTCAAATCCCGCCTTGAGACATACAAGTTGCCTATGAAGGTCATTGCTTCATTTGGCTGATTTTTTTGTCCCGGGAGGGAGAGATGACTTGCCTGAGGTTACACAGCAAATTTTTATTGACGAGAAGAATCTAGCCTGACTGATGTCCAGGCTAGTACATTTTGATACCTCCATAAATACAGTATCTGTGACACCGAAACCATAATAGGATCTTCCCTCAAGTCAGTGTTATTGCAAATTCTCTCTCCTGACCCCTCCATTTCCACCTCCTCCTCCTCAAATCCCAAGGTTACAGGGCATTCGGCTCAATTCTGAACACCCTGTCTTTAGTCTCATTCAACTTGGCTGCTTGGCCTCTTGCCCATCTGAGGATTTCAGAAAGACACCCTTAACCTCATTCTAGAGTCTCCTTTGAAGAGCCCTTTCACTTACTACTCTAAATGTCTCTTTGGTAGACAAAACCATACACCCTATCAGGGATCAAGGGCAGCAGTGGCTTGGGATACTTTCAGCTCATTGCTGTCCTAGGGAGGGATTGCATCATCTGTGACAGGTGGACTGCATAACTGTCAGGCTTTCAGTAGGAAGGTTTCAGCTTCTGTGTAGTAGGACCACGTTTGGACTGGGGTATCCTACAGTGTGGTAAAACTGAAGCTATCAATTAGTTGTGGTGAGAATTAAATAGAATTTACCCATTAAGGCCTTGCCATCAGCCTGTTCACAGTAAGCATTCAATGGACTGTAGGTGTTTACATTTTCTAGAACCTGCAGATCCCTGACCCCTCATCCGGTGCTTGACTCTGCTACTCTCTGCTATTGATGGCACATCACCTGTGATGCCTTTCTTTCTTCTGTTCTGGGTCTGCAGGTGGAGAGAGGGATGATGTGATTTGCATATGACTACCCAGAATGCTCTGTCTACCTCTAGTTCTTTTTTTTTAAAAAAAGATTTATTTATTTATTTATTTATTTATTTATTATTTATTTATTTATTTACTTATACAAGCACTGGGTACAGTCAGAAGCGCGGGAGGGTGAGAGAATTCACCAGAGCCAGAGCGGGAGGCAGAGCAGGCAGAAGGACTGATGTACACTGCTGAGGGGAGCAGCGGGCGGCAGGAGAGGTCTGCGCGCCATGCGGGACCCTCCTCCAGTGGCCGGGGAGCAGCTGGGGATCGAACCGTCGCCGCAGAGGCTGCGGGCTGCTTCGCAACCCAGTGCTCAACCGCTGCGCCACCGGGGAGGCCCTACCTCTAGTTCTTTGCTGACTGGGGCACTGCATTTTGGGACACGCAGCAAGATCTAAATGTATGTTTTGGGTACACAGCATCACAGTCTCATTTATACTAGTGTGACAAACACTGTACCTTGACCAAAGTGGTAGCACTCCCTAGGTAGGGCAGTCAGGAAATTGGATGGCCTCCATATTGTTTTAAGAGTTCTTTGGAAATAAGGGGTTGTAGCAGGATCTTTTTCCCCCTGCTCAAAACTGCCTAGTGTAAACCCAGAGAAAGAAGTTAATGCACGTTCTCACTTTCTCCTGAGAGCAAAAACCCCACCAGCTTGTTCCCAAGAGCTCATTTTCCATCTTTGCTTGGCTCATCAGAGGGCATTGTGCTGTACAAAGGCCTCGGTGGGAAGGAAGGCATGAGAGCTCACCTACTGTGCCCCTGCCTCCTTGATGTGACAGGTGCCACCTCCCCAATATCCTGGGCCCTGGGCTCTGCCACTGCTCTCACGACCAGTGAGTTTATAGTGGATGCAGCATGCCGGGCCACACAGGGAAGCTGCGGGGGGTATCCGAGTTCACATGTCCCACATTCCAGGCGAATGTTTTTGACATTGAGCAATGGAATGACTCTGCCAGGTTTAGGTCTGTCCGATTGGAATGCACCCGAAGAGGAAAGTCCCGAGTGATTCTTCAAATACTCACCTCCCCACAACCCCTTCTTGTATTTATATTCCTTTTAATACTCCCATGGCAAACTCTACCCAGCGCTCCTACAGACCCCATGGCACTTGCTGGTGCTGATAAGTGCAACTTCCCGGGAGATAGGAATGCAAATGAGCATAGTTTGTTGAGTCATGTGTACCGTGCAGCTCTTTCCCAAACATTGCATCAGACCCGTAATTGGCAGCTGCCAGGACGCTGCTGGATGAGACTGAATGTCCAGGAAAAGCCCAGTCCGTTTCTCGAAAAAATGTACTCTCACTCTCTCCGCTGGCCTGGTTGTAATATCCTGTTCTTAAGAAAGCAGAACCCCTGGAGGGAGCAAAGGGACAACTGCTTTGACAGATAAGTTTGAAAAAATATGGCTGGTGGCCTCTCCCACCCACTCTGGTCTCTTAGCAACAGAACAGCTGATGGTATCCACGAGGGAAAGAAAGCCCAGAACATGTGGGAGAGCCTGTCTGAATTCCTGCCTGCAGTCTGATTTATTTCAATCTCCTTGCATTCCTGGGTGTGGAGACCCAGGAGTCTCATCATGAGCGCATTCCCCTGCCCTTCTGGTGACCTCTGCAAATGAGCAGAGCGGGGAGAATCTCAGGATGAGAGACTTTCTTCTTCTGTAAGAATTTGCCTTATCTGGGAGAACCATTGGAGAGTAACCGTTGGAAAACTTGCTGAAATCTATGTGAGAGGTGGGCTGGGGTGGAGCGTTGGAAGGAACCCCGGGTTAGGGTTCTGATGCCTCTGGTCATAAAGGTCTCTCCTTCCCTGTGGAACCGAGTGGAAGAAATCTCCTTTTGTGCTCTTACCTCGGTCCAGTGTTGTCTTCTCAGCTGCAAAGTACATTGAACTGGTTCTTTTCTAAAGGACCTTTCAGCGTGAGTCAGCGGGGTGGGGGTGTGAGTGTACTTTCGTATAAACTTTATATGATGTCACGTATTCATCTGACTTCTCAATCCGTCCCCCTTGAACTTTAGGTTTATTAAGTGGTAGAGCAAGAATTAAAAGTCAGGTCTAGCCAAGTCTGAAATCTGTGTTCTTAAGGACTACCCTGTGCTGTTTGCAAATGTAAACATGGAACATTATAGTCTCTGTCAGACCTGGTCATCTTCCTATCTACATCTATTAATCCATGACAAAGAACTGAGAAATGGGGCCTCCCCGGTGGCGCAGTGGTTAAGCGCTGGGTTGCGAAGCTGCCTGCAGCCTCTGCAGTGCCGGTTCGATCCCCGGCTGCTCCCCGGCCACTGGAGGAGGGTCCCACATGGCGCACAGACCTCTCCTGCCGCAGGAACTGAGAAGAACTGAGAAATGTTGGGAGACTTAGGCTTTAATCATTGGACAGACCTGGGTTTATATTCTTTTTTTTTTTTTTAAGATATATTTATTTATTTATACAAGCACTGGGTACAGTCAGAAGTGCAGGAGGGTGAGAGAATTCACCAGAGTAGAGAGCAGAGCAGGTAGACTGACGAAGTACACCGCTGAGGGGAGCAGCAGGCGGCAGGAGAGGTCTGCGTACCATGCGGGATCCCCGCCCAGTGGCCGGGGATCTAACCGGCACTGCAGAGGCTGTGGGCAGCCTCACAACCCAGCACTCAATCACTGTGCCACCAGGGAGGCCCCCTGGGTTTATATTCTTGCTTTGCCTCTTAATACTTACATGGTGTCAGGATTCTCAGCTGTGAAATGCGAGGAACAACACCTCACTGATCAGTTTGCTCTGAAAATTATGGGAAATGATGTAAAACACCTGGCACAATCTGCTTGGAGTAAGCGCTCAATAAATAAAAAGGGGAATGGAGTTATTGATTGATCAGAGATTCTTTGATGGTTGGGACTTGTAACTATCATGCAATCCCAACACATTTCCGGTACACAGAAGATGATTGCATTTGCTGACTCAAACAGATGCAACACACACATACACACATCAATGAGTGACTTCATGTTGCTGGAACTTCTTGGTCAGGCTTTGCACTTTGGAGGACTAACCCTATTGCTAAGATAACCAATATGATTTGGCTACAGTTGAAAGTTTCTTATACAACTGGAATGTTCTTCACTCATTTTCAAAATGTTTTTCAAAGCATTTTTTTGGCGGGGGTGGGGGCCGGGGAAGCCAGATAGTCTGTTTTTCTCTGTCTCTCTGTCTCTCTCTCTCTCTCTCTCTCTCTCTCTCTCTCTCTCTCTCTCTCTCTCTCTCTGTCTCTCTGTCTCTCTGTCTGTCTCTCTCTCTCTCTCTCACTCTCTCTCACTTAATATGAAGCAGGTACTGTGCCAAGTCTTCCACATTCATTATTACAAATGTCTTCATAGCAACTCCATCAGAGAGGTTTTCTTAGTAATTCCCATTTCATTGAGGGCCTCAAAGTATGAGTCATCCAAGACCATTAAGATTGCTAATTTGAACTTAGATCCCTCCAATTATTAAAGTGAGAGTAAGTGGGGAAGCGTGGTATGGATGAGAGGAGGAAGAGAGCTCAATTCATCTTGTGTCTTAATTATTAAACCCATTCCTTTAGGGGGAAGTAGCCATCTTTCCATTATTAATGCTAGGGAACTCCACATATACTTATTGGCTGTACTAAATATATTATCTTGTTTAATGCTACTATCAATCCTGAAAGGTAAATACTAGTTATTACACCTAAATATTAGAAGATGTAATTTTTGAGATGAAGATAAATAAGCCCAAGTAGTCCAGGCTATAATTGGCACAATTGGGATTTTAATTTATGTAATTGACTCTGGAGTAAATTCTTCTTGTAAGCTCATCTAATGATTTTATTAGTGCCTATGAAGTCATGTGGTACCCATTACCTTAAGAGGTTTATTATGGCTTATCTAGAACTGTACTCCTGTTATATTTGGTGATATCCATCATCAACCTCTCTTTATCCCTGATAATAACAGTGGACATTGAGGGTATGGAAATGATAGAACCAAAGAACAGTAGAGTTTTAACATTGAAAGACTTCTTCAAGAGGTCACCTGGTCCATTGACTTCTAACTGAGGCATATGACTTAGTGAGTTGTAAAATCAATATAGTTCATGACAAATATTACACAATTTAAAAGGATAGGATAGAAAACAGTGTATTGTACTTAAGGTGAAGTTTAAAAATAGTTCTTTCAGTTTTCTCTCTCATGTGTCTGTGTGTGTGTTCTGGTTAGTCTTTAAAATGTATTTATTATTGAGGGTCACATCTTTTGAAGTTTGAAAAACTGGTTTCATCCAGTGGTTTTCAAATTTTGTTGCATGGCATCTAAGAGGGCATCAGATACTTTAAGGGAGATCTGGATGGAAAAGTAGGAGCTTCAGTTCAGGAATATCCTCTCTTCCAGCTAGTGTAATCCCATGTTCATATATTTGTTTGTTTGTTTTTTAATGTTGACTTTTCATATAATAGTTTATCTTAAAAAAGACTACTGAAATTGGGGCCTCCCTGGTGGCGCAAGGGGTTGAGATGCAGCACTTGGAAGCTATCCGCAGCCACTGCAGCACCAGATCAATCCCTGGCCAGGGAGGTGACCCATAAGGTGCAGCAGACCTCTCCTGTTTCACCTGCTGCTTCCCTCAGCAGTGTATTTGTCTGTTCTTCTCCCCACTCTGTCTCTGGTGAATCCTCTCACCCCCGCATCTCTGGCCTGAATCACAACCCTTGTATGCATTAATAAATCTTAAAAAAAAAGGTTACTGAAATTATAATTGAAGAACCATTGATTTACTTAATTGGAATTGTGTCGTACTGAGTACTGATTCATAGCTGTAGGATTGCATATAGTAACTAAATACCACCTGTTTCAGCACTATGATGCCTGCTATGGAATACAGAGGGAAATCAGAAAATGTAATCATACATATTCTTAAACTGTTGCTAGCACCAATCTGAAAACAGCTTACTACTTACACCAGATTTGGCAAGGAAATACATGAGATGTTCACAATTAGGCAGCCTTTAAAAAAAAAAAAAGTATAAAGGATTGTTACAAGAAGGGATAGGGAAGGATCAAAGCTGAATGTAGCAATGGAAATGAAATCAAATATAAATGATTATGCTTTGGTTTAGCAGAAATGCAATTGTAATATGAATTTACTTACCAGTTCATGACTCAAAGTCTGAGATTGTTAACCAGCTTCTAAGTCTGTAAGTCAACAGTGTGGCATTATCCAAAAGCCGAGGTGAGCTTGGCTACCTTCAATGCATTCATATGTTATAGCATGTTACTCTGAGGGGATTGCAGGAATTTTCAAGGTATTTTGAAGTTTTTCCTCTATTAGGTAGAGTCTGTTTTGCTAATTTTTGATTTTGACTTGATGCTGCAATTTTCTTGGGCCAATAAAATGTGGCAGAAACGAGGGACCATTTTTAATTTATTATACTTATTAAGCATGCAGCCTCCATTCTTGAATTCTTGGAACACTGATACAGACCTGTGTCTCAGAAAATCTGGTTAGCCTCTGAAGGGAGGCAGACAGTGTGGAGAGAGACCCCATTTGTCTTTGTCTAGGCACTCCTAGACCAACCAAGCTCTTGCCAACCTGCCAGCTGATTGAAGACATGTGAGCAAGCCCAGATATGCTCAGCCATGCCTAGCACAGACCAGCAGCATCATCTAGGTGACTTTCCAAACCATGAGTTGCATTTTGGAGTGTGTTGTTAGGTGTCAAATCCTAACAGATGTGCCCACTGTCCTGTACTGGCAGATCCATGCTGGGAGATGATATTTTGACCACATCCGATGGCCCAATTCATTAGCTAGAAATGTTAACAAACCAGAATGTACATAGGTCAGGGTGAGGAGAAGGGTTATGAGAACCTATTGGATAAGAAGCATAATCTGGAAGCATAATCTGGAAAGCATAATCCTTATGCTTTAAGGAAGCATAATCTGGAAAGTAAGGATGTTTATAGGCACATCAACTGCACCTTCTGAATGTGACATTTGTGGGAGAACTAGGATGAGTTCTTTGTAAGTTATGTGATGGATTGAATAATTGATTGCAATTTTGATCCCATTTCATCATTTTTGCTAGGGTCATAGGTAGGCAGAATATACCTACCTCTTGGCTATTCTAACCTTGGATTTGTACATGTAATTTTGATTTGATTGATGACATGTAGGTGGAAGTTACAGAGTGCCTTTGGTAGATTCACTCTGCTGTGTTTCTGCCATCTTCATGGTAACGCCATCCAGTTGGTCCTACTACTCCCCAAGGGTATTGAAAGACATGTGGAACATGACCATGTTCACTACCCTGCATTATACAAGGAATCTTTTCAGCCACCCCTTATATTCGTTAATGAGAAACTAATGCTTATTGTTGTGCTCCTGGGCCTTCAGTATTGATTCTTACCCCAGCAATAGTTGACCAAGATACTTCTGAGATTAAAATTAGAATCAAAGATTGGCTGCATCAAGGAAACAGTCTTCCATCGTATTTTAGAAAGGAACTCTTTGTAAAGGAAAAATTGTCCCAAAGGAAACACATAGTGAAATTAAGAGTTTCCTATGCATGGGATATTCAGCCATCATGAGGTTGTGTATCACCTAATTTCTTGGAGTGGGGATCAGACTTTCATTTCAGAATGACTAAGATACTAAGTGATTCAGGGAAGGTTGGCAGGTCATTCCAATTGTTCCAGCACAGAGAGGGAAACAATACATGAAAGGGCAATTGTGTGTGTGTACAGAGGTGTTGGTTGGGAAGAAAATACACTGGGGAGCTTTGGATGCACCACCCACTTGTTGACCTTGACTCAAACCTGGGGAAATTTGTTATTCAGCCTGGAACCTCTTCCACTTACCTGCAACTTCTACCCACTTCTGAAGATCCAACTTAAATCCACTTTTGTCTGTGGGAAATTTCCCTGACCTTTCTAGTCTACTAGGAGCAACCTATCTCTGAACTCTTCATCTTGGCTGTAATTCACATGCTGCCTTCACTTTTTCTTTGTCTTTTTCCAGGCAGAGGTAGATATTTTCCATGTGCTCACATAGCATTTCCTTGAAGAACTTGCTGCTCTGTAATGTAGTCTTATCTATTTCTTTAAAACTGTGAGCTGGTGGAGGGCAAGAAACAGCTTCTTCACCCTGGTACCTCCTTTATCTCCCAGAGTGCTTGGTGTCCTCTATGGCCTTAGTGAAAATTTCTTTCTTTTTTTCTTTAAAGATTTATTTATTTATACAAGCACTGAGTACAGTCAGAAGCACAGGAGGGTGAGAGAATTCACCAGAGTGGGGAACAGAACAGGCAGACTGATGAAGTACACTGCTGAGGCAAGCAGCGGGCGGCAGAAGAGGTCTGCATGACATGTGGGACCCTCGCCTGTGGCCAGGGATCGAAACTGTGCTGCAGAGGCTGTGGGTAGCTTCGTAGCCCAGCGCTCAGCCGCTGCGCCACTGGAGAGTCCCCTTAGTGAATATTTCTTGGCTAAAAGAATGTAGGTTTCTTCTATCTTTTTTGACACAGCTATAAAATTCTGAGATGCAGTTGGTACTTACACTCATATAATGCTTCAGCATCTGTGCATTTATTCATTCAACAAATATTTGCTGAATGAGACTCACTCTGGCTTACAAAGACCTATGTCACTTGGCTCCTACCTATGTCTTTGGCATTATCTTGTGTAATCTCCCCTCTCTCATTCACCTTTTTTTTTTTTTCCCAGTTCTTTTCAGAACCCTTAAAGTTCATTCCTACCTCAGGGCCTTTGCACTATCTTTGAGTGTAATTTCTTCCATTGATCTTCCATGACTTTTCCTTATTGTCATTCAAATCTCAGTTTAAAGACACATTTGTTAATTTTCTTCCTTCTCTAAGATCTTGTTTATTTATTAATTGGTTCTCTCTCTGCTAAAATGTAAGCTTTATGAAAATGGGTAAGTTTTTGGTCCCATCCACTGCCGTATCCCTAACGTCTGATAAAAAAGTACTTAATAGATGGATGAATGAATGCATGAGTAATGTAGGGCCCATATTCAGCACTCAGCTGTGTGGTGTCAATACAGTGGGAAAAGCACAGACAAGGTCTTTCCTTTCTGTATTTTACATTTTCTGCTGGAGAAACATCACTGTATACATGGTTCAGCAGAAAAACCAAAACCAAGCCAGCAAGCAGGTTAGAAAATAAAACAGACTGGAGTGTCTATGGTCCACTGATGTACTTTAGCCTCAGCTTCCTCTGAGAAATGAGGACGTTACCCAGTTAGCAGGTTTGTCTTGAGGATTAAGTAAGAGAATGAATCGATAGCATCCAGCACCATGCCTCATGTGCAACAGGTGTCCCGTGTATGATATTCTTCACCCCTAACTGCTCCCCATATATGCTCTGACACATAAAATATGTTAAGAAACTCACATTGGCTTCCCATCTGATCCACTCCAGAGAACTGAACTTCAATTCCAAATATAGCGCTTGGGTTTAAATCCAGTGATGAAAATGTTTCTGTTTCAGGTCCTCCCAGTATGTTAACAGTGGAGGTGGAACTGATTATAGTTCATTTGTGTGCCATGTACTCTGATTCTTTTGAAGGCTTTGTATGACCCAGGAGGTCTCATTAGTTGCTGTTCCAGCACAGCGTGGTAGGGAGCTATGTGATAATTGGCTGCGAGTCACTGAAAAAGCATGAAGTCAGGAAACGCTGTAGATGGGGTTGGTGCTCTGCAGAGGGCAGCTGATCACTGAGATGCCGTCCTCAGAGTCGGCCCTTTAGGTTAAATTATTGCTGCATCTAAAAAAAAATCCACCTGGCAATTTTGGCAGTCATTTGCATGTTAATAAGTTTGTCGAATGACACTGCTCTGTTCTAGACCCCGAGGCAGCTCTCATTCAGCTCCAACATCCAGAACAAGCTTGGTGTTGAGGGTCGAGGTTAAGTGGCTGTGATCAGGTCAAGTGAGTCCATGTCTTGGGATTGCTCTGTTCGGGGACCGGGTGGCTTGGTGCCTTGCTGAGCCTGGTCCCACAGCAACCCTGGGGAAGGGGCGAATGTGGCCAGCGGAAGGACAGGGGCAAGGACAGTTACACAACAGGGCTCCCAAAGTTAACTCCTATCTGCTTCTAATCTGTTTTCCCTCCCTGTTCCACCTACACAGATGTGCCCTGTAAATATTTATTTGCCCACCTTTGCAGTGTGTGGCAGACTTTGTCTCAAAAGTCAGCTTGAGCCCTTTGAAGGTGTTTGCTAATTAGATCGGCCTGGGAAGTTAGGCAACTTCAACTTTATTTATCCTGTGTAAGGCAGTCTCTGGGCACAAGACCCCCCAAGAACCCCAGAGAGGACAGCTGCAGCGAGGCTGCTTGCTTTCTTTATTGGAGGAAGGCCTACTGATTGCCCAATTAAGTGGCATGACACTGCCTCTTTTTCTGCCGTTCGCTCCCAACACAGTCCTAAGGCCGACATCAGGGGTGGCAGCCAGCAGGCTAAATGCTTTCGGCAGGCGCCATTATGGATCAGTGGAACACTGGGTTCGGTTTGACATGAAATTCTTAGTGGGTGATTTACCATCTGGCCTGGAGGTAGTAACTTGAACGTGATCTTGGCTTGAAAGGAAAATTGCTGCTGCAGTAATTTAAGTTCAATAGGCCTGCAGGTCACTGCCCTTAAATATTTTAAAGTAATATTTGCTTCCAGAGAATCTGCGTTGTGCTTGCATGTATGTGTTTCAGAGTGTGAGAATGGGGCATGTACACATATGTCAAGCTGAAAGAGCTTCTGGAAGAAGTGAAGCATGCAGTGATGGGGAGAGTACTCTGGTATTGGGATGAAGGCAGCTCAGACTGTGGTCCAGACTCACTTGTTTCCCTCAGCCACCTGGCCAATGTCATTGTTCTGATAGACAAAGGGAGAGGGACAGCTGGTGATGACAGCATGGTGTGTCTGTCTGATCCTCTATGGAGGATCCCCATAGGGATTCGTGTCTCCAGAACCAACAGTCCCAACAGTATGAGGAGGAACTTTTTAGTCTACAGCAGTGGCACGAAGCCACCTGAGAGCAGGGAAGCCTGCTTGGAAGGGGGTTTGGCAGCCCTGTGACAATGTTGTTGGTGTGTATGGGTTTTTGCTTGGGATGGTCCTTGTCCCATGACAGAGTGAAGAGCATTCTTGGGGTAGATTCTGCTACCCCTTGTTCACATGTCAGCCATGCCACAGATTCAGAGTGTCTTCCTAGTTCTTGATCTGTAAGCTCAGTACCTGCTGTGCTCCTGAGTCAGCATCATGTATCAAAGGACCATGCAGACACATTACCTAGGAGCTACCTTTCCTCTTGATGTTACTAAAGAACATGACCTCTTTTAATAAAATGGAGAGCAGGTCACCCCAACTTAGCACTGTTCAGAGATCTCTTGGCTGTGGCTGACTGGTGGAGGCAGAGCCCACCATGTCAGCATCCATCTGTCCTTGGGAGATTTGACTTTCCATTTGGGGGCGATGGTTTCCCTTGCTTTAGGTCCTTTGGCCACCACCATCTGATCACTAGTGTTATTCTACTTTCCAATGTACCACTTTGGCCTGAATATGGACCAGTCTTACGTGTCTGTCCTTCAGGAGGGCGGCAGAGTAGTTCAAGCTCCCAGGATCAAACTGTCTGAGCCTGTATCCCATCCCCGCTATGAGCAAGCTACGTGATCTTGGGAAAGCCAGACATCTCAGTAGCTTCTCATTCACTTCCTCAACAGGACATTGGTACCATTATTTCAGAAGTTTTTGTGAGGATTAAATGAGCATCTCAGTTGAGGTCTATGACAGTGTCTGGCTTAGGGGAATATTCAGGAGTGTTTGCTATTTCTTCCTGCTACGTGAGTATGTTCCCTCCATCTTGCTGAATGGTGGGAAAGATTGGAGATAGTGGATACAAAGTGCCTGAATCCCCCAAATGGTACTTATTTACTATTATTATTATTGACTCTGCAGGAAAAATTGAAATGTAGAAAAGATTTTACAAATAAGGGATTGCACAAAGGAAATGACCCAGCATTCAGCTTTGAGAATTGCTTGGTATTGCTCCTCAACTAGCTAACTGCCAAGGGTTATAGGTTTGGGATAATTTTGAGGAGTCCTACAAGGGAAAATAGATCCAGGAAGAAAATGATGATGTTTAATTTCTAAGGGACACAGGTTTTTCCCTGGGGACTGACTATAGGAAGGATGTCCTGCTTTGGAAAATCCCTTCTCCTTTATCTCAGGAATTTAGATTTACTTAACTTCAGAAATGCAACTACTTAGGGCAATATCAACACCTTATCAAAAATTAAATACCAGTCAATCTCAATACATCACAACACAGGATTTTGTTATATTTGTAAAATAAACACTTGTGAATGTATGACTATTTTAATGTGCTACATGTTGAACAACAAAAAAAAATCCATTAGGATCCCAATTGTTATTTTTTAAACTTGCCTCCACAGGTAATAATATAAACTTCCTGTCAGATCAATTGAAAGATTTTTACAACATTTTGGATAACTGTTGAGTATTATGTACTATGAATATAGCATCATGTTTGTAGACATAAAGGTTGTTACTAATGTTTCCTTATAAACAACACTGATGAGCATTCCTGTCCCTGCTAGCCTAGATAAATCACTAGTAGTGGCATTTCTGGTTTCAAGGCCATGTGTTTTTTGAGGCTTTTGTTCAATACTGCCTAGTTGTCCTTCAAGAAGATTTTACCAAGTTCCTCCCAAAATAATCTAAGGCAATGCTTATCAATTGTTAAAATTTCTTGGCACATAGAAGAAAGAATATGTTAGGGAAACATAAGAAAGGAGAAAGGGCAAACAGAAGATCTTCTGGGGGCTCAGGAGGGCACTTCAGATCCTTGGAGGGCTGGAGGAACAATCTCCTGGCAATGTCATAACTCATTCCACATCGACCCATGTGCTAATTCACAGAGGGGTTCTTGACTGTAAGAGTTTTCATATATCCCAACAGCCCTGGATCCTGGTTCAGAAAGAAGCCATTTTTTCCCAAGGAGCAAGGCTAGAAGGTAATGTTGGTAGGGATTGGAGAAAAGGCAGCAGGTGGCACAGGTGAAGGGGTGTCATCTTTGTGAGCTTTGAGTGGGATATAGCTAACTTGTGGTTAAAACACAAGCCCATTTTCAGGCATTAATGTGTAAGAAGTCACTCGTTTTGGTAATAGCTAACTTTAGATCATTCCCAACTTGTCACTGGAAATCAGTGGTGTGAATCATAAGCAAGAAGCATAACTTGTTGGGGGCTTCCCAAGCCTGGTGGACCCAGAAAGTAATATGGCCAACCTTTTTGCTGAACCTTTATTAGAGAGCTAATGGCAACAACTCTCTTCACAAAGGCAGCTTTGACTCAGAGTCTTCGTACCACATTGAATCTTGTAAAGTTTTTATGACATCTCTGACACCCCGTTGGCAAGGCCAGTGTCATGAAGAAGGAGAACAAGAAACACCCCATCCATGACTTCTCCCAAGTTTTTGATTCTTCCAGGAAGGGGAACTCAGCATTTATTGACTCTTGCCAAGAGACCGAATTGCTGCAGCTCTGAGACTTGTTCCCAGTTGTAAGATCTTGTTTGATGAGAATGACTGTAGTTTTATGTAATGCTGGGCTTATTAGCTTGGGTGAGTGCTCTAGCATCTGCTGGCTTGATGACTGAATGATGCAGGGAGGAGAAATAGAGAAAGTGGGAGTTTATTGAGCTAACATAGCCTTGTTAAAAAATACCAACTACATATATTCAGTTTCTGTATTTAAGAAAAAAATTACTGACTCTCAGGAGAGGAAATGAATTACCATTACTGAAAATCCTTGTCAGTAAGCAGATGATTGGCCATACCTCCTGCAAAGAGAAAAACTTAGTGCACCTTTAACATGGGTCCTTGCCAGGCTACAACCCCTCCATGCATTTCCTGAGGCTCTGTCAGTGAGACTTCCTAGGATTATGTCTTTTATTTATCTTTTCCTCCTTTCTTCTTCCACCTATGAGATAATACCAAAGACAAAGATTTTACCTGGAGTAAAATTACTGTGAGATTTTGGACTTCTTTAAGCCTCAATTTTTCCATCTGTGAAATCATCATAATTAGACCTGATTTTTCTGTGTTCATTCATTCACCATCGGTAAATTGAGTATCAGTGACCCAATTAGCAAAAACGGGTAAAACATTGAATTCAAAGCTTAGTACTTGTTAAATTTTATGTTTTCACTGCCTGGTTTGAAAATTCTGCCACCCCTATCCCCTTTTCTTCTCATGTCTGGATCTCTGGTCTATCAGATATGAACATCTGCATCTTTAGCTTCTCTGTAGAATCAAGAGTTCTTGAATTTGGAGGATACTAGACTTTTCCCTTATGTTCTTGGTAAAAAGCTGACACTCAGAAAATAATGTTGGAAAAGTAATCTTTTCTTTTTATGATGTCATTTTAATGGCTTCTAAGTGTTCTCTACCTTTTCTATCTGTATCACAGACTGCTTTTGAAATCAGCTCCTAATTGGTGCCTTGATTTTTTTTTTCTCTTTCCATGTCAGCACATCCCACATATAACATTCATTTACTTCTCCCTTAGCACGTACCAAACTCCTGGTAGGTTCCCAGAATGACAGTGGATGCCAGACTTTTCTCTCACTAGTGCAAATGGCTCTATCAGATTCCCTTTGCTCTGCATATAAATTTTCCTTTCACTTAAGATTTCTTTATTTAGGAGGCAAAATTCCTGCATATGCTTGTTTCATCTTGCCTGTAAATTTCCCCTCTCACTATGTGACTAGCTGAGCCAGTCTCTCAGCCTCTGCCTTTGCTTTACCATTCTCCCTTCCAGGTCTGCCTTTCCATGTCTAGTTTACTTGTTCAAACCTGATGTTCAGTGGAGAGCTCAGATGGTAGTCCTTTTGTGAAACTCACGTAACTATGCTTTCTTGGGACCTTTGTCACTGAAGTGATATAATTTAAATTGTTAGACAATTTTTAAACAAATAGGAGCAAACTTCAATGTGCTTGAATGAAAACGGAGAAACATCTTGACTATACATTCTTGCTTCCTTCATTGGACTGAATAGTGTCTTGACCAACAAACATTTGCCTCTTTATTGCTTGAGCGTATAATAAGATAAAAATTGGAAATTATACACTGTTGAGATTTCTCCAGTAGTTTGTAGCTTCTCTTTCATCTTTTGGAATGACTTCAGATGCCAACTTGGCTCCAAACCTGCTCCAACTTGGTTATGTTGGAGTCTTCACCTGTCTGCCATCAAAGTCCCCTTGCTATAGAAATACAGGATGACTGTATTTCTTCTAGCTAGGAAAGCATGATATCAAGTAGTACAAAGAGCTATAGCTGCACACAGATAACTAGATCTGTGTTATAATTTTCACTTCAAGCTGTGTAACCCTGGAAAAGTTATCCCGCCTCTTAGACTTAGGCCCATCTTCTGCAAAATAGAATTAATAAACCTCTCATAGGAATAGTTTGAAGTGTTCTAATATATGTGTATAGCATTTATGACCTTGCTCAGAGAATATAGTTTCTTATTAAATTATAAATATGTTGATATTGCCATGAATTCTTTGGAAGAACCACTGGATTTGTAAGAATGCATGGCAATCTCAGAGATGGTGGGCTTTCGTAGACATTTGGTGAGCACAGTCAAGTATCCAGCCTCTTCCTTTGTAGTTCGGAATATCTTTTTCATAGTCTTCTGGAGAGTGGTAACCTCCGCCTACCACAGATATCAGAGAGCTTAAGCTTAGCTCTGGTCCTTCTGTTGCCCAAGCTGAGCAAATGTCCAGGGATTGTCCTGTTGGGTACTTCTGCCACCTTGCTTTTTGGATTTGGGATCCTGGCTGGATGACTCTTACTTCTGGGATCTTGAAGTATGAATATATATCTCAAGTCTAAATGGTTCGTTAGCATTCATTTACAACTGAGGCAGCTTTGATGGTGCCATTTAACTGAATTCCTCCTTTTTTGTCAGGCCATAGTTGAGCTTCCTCCTCTGTAATCATCCAGATTGCTGTGGTCCTTATTTTCTCAATCTCCTATTGCTGGGAGCCTCTGATAAACATCTAATAAATCAAAACTTTGCTTCCCTCCTCCCATTTTTTTCCTCCATATGTTACTTGAAACCAAGAACTCAGAGTAACTTAACTATGCATCTCAGGTACTTCATTCAATGAAATAATCCATGGGGCATTGGCCTGATCTGCAATCCCACCTCTGTGGCTCTAGGTGAGTTTTTCCGCTGCCCATTGTCTTAGTGGCTTGATTTCCATTGCTTACTTTTTTGGGAATCCTGAAAACAGGAGGAACTTTGTGTTGCTTTATCAATGGCTTTCCCATCACCTCCTTTCTGTATTCTTGGGGTGGTACTTCTCACCTCAAATTGTTGCCATGTCCAGCCTTTCATGCCTGCCTTAGAAGGATGGCTCAGCTACTGAAACACTGCCAGAGACATGGGTTCTCATCCAACCCTTGCTGTTGATCATCTTTATGTAAGCCAATTCACCTCTTTGTCCTTCAGTACTGTCACCTGTGAACTAAGTTAAGTGTCAGTGGAAGGTCAGTGTGAGGACATGAAATAACTGTCTTGTGGGATCTTTACAAAACTAGAATGATGGGTGATAATCCACTTGGTGCTAGGAATATTTTTCACAATAGTAATGATAATGAAATAAAGGATGGGGGGTTGGGTGGTTTTTTAGGGGGTGTTGGTTTAATAATGGTTAATACCATTGTGAAGAACTGTGCATTGAATGACAGTGGGGAGCCTCAGGGAGGGGGTAAAGCTACTGTTTTTCTTAATCAAGTAGTGACCTCTTCTGGGGAAAGAGGTAAGCAGGATCTCAGTAGTGGGGGAGACTTAGAACATCTGTAACAAGGCAAGTGATGACAGAGAAGATGGTCCCCAGGGGGAGTAGATGTTTGCCCAGGGCAGCCAAATGGAAAACAAAAAATGAATGAAGTGAAACTGAAAATCACTTTTGCAGTAGCCCGCCCTGGAAAGGCTTTGTGGAGCCTCATGGACCTGGACTATGCTCTGTGGTGAGACCACTGGTCATGTGAACTACCCAGGTCCAGAAATCCAAGACCAGAAATCAGGGACAATGGTTCAAGGAAGGTCCAGATGGCAAACATTTTTTTTGTCTTTTCCTAACTGGAAAAAGAAAGGAAGATTATTTCAGATAATCAAAGCAAAGCTCAGAAAATAATGAGGTATAGAAAGCATGTGGCTTTTTTCAATGGCCCTTCTTTGGGGGCAGGAAAGGGACAAGTTCCTACTGCAGTCTTGCCAGTTGGACTGAATACTGAAACCCAAAAAAGATGGTTTTTCTCCACCAAATGTCACCCTATTTATTTGTTTCTTTAGAGTCTTGGAAGGATGAAGAAGGAAAACTTCTAGGAAGTTTTCTTGGTAAGGGTAGCCACCATTGTATTTTTCTTTTCTATGTATCAAAGGACTAAAGCTGTGCTAGATGGAACACTTGGCCAGGTATAGTCTGTGTTAGGCAGTGATACATGATTATTCCTCAGGACACAAGCCATGGCTTCCATTTAGACTCATGGGTAGCAAGGTGGAGGGTTAATGGAAATCTTGTTATCCAATACATTGTTGAATGAGATCAGAAGACTTGGATTCAGAAAGGGGAAGGGACTCATTATAGTCGGAAATGCAGAGAGAGCTCAGATTAAAATCGAGTCTTCTGATCTTCTCTTGCTTTCTATTAGTGATCACTCCTCTTCTGCATAACAAATTAATTAGTAATACTAATCATGCTTGCATACTGGGTTGATAATATGATAGCTATAATTGGTTTAGTCACTATTGTGTGTTGATGTCTGTTCATTCATTTATTCAACAAGTATTTATTGAATATTTACACACTGGGATATGATAGTAAGCAAAAAATTATAAGCACAGTCATTTTCAACAGTCTCATCAACAAAGACAGGTAAACCTGTGCCATCTCTGAAGACAAGGGATCTGATGCTCTGAGAGGCTAATATGGTAGGGTGGGCCCTTCAGTCCAGAGAGGGATTCCCCAAGGAAGTGGCCTTTTTCTTCAGCTAGTGCTCAGACCTACCATGTCTAAGTCAGTCTTGGCTCCTCTAAGTTTCTTACACTCTACATCCCTATTTACCAACATATCTGCTTGACTTCGCATTTGAAATATGTCCAGAACTAACCTACTTCACCTCACCTCTGTTAGCATCCCCTACTTCTCTAAACCTCCCAGTCTTTTTGGCCTTTCTGCTTCTACTCTTGCCTCCCCATAGTCACGCATGTTTGGACAATTCTGGGTCAATTTTTTTTAAGTCTTGTAAGCAGAACTTCTTAGAAGCTTTCATGAGCCACTCAACACAGTGGAACGCCAAGAGACTGAACCACTAGAATAGAGCTTACTACTGACATAAATGGCCATAGAACTTGTTTCTTAGAATGCATCTCATGCAACTGCTGTTTCATGGAAAACATTCTGGATAACCCAGAAAATGTCCATTAAAATATATTATGTAAAGTGTTAATACTATTCCACCTGATAGGATCATGGGAAATGGAGTCACTCACAACAGTTTCACTGAACCGGGTATCAGGTGGGCTGAATTGTTGCCATAGTAATTTGCTTTTGAGTTTTGTGGCCTTGAGCAAGTTACTTAATTTCTTTGAGCTTGGCTTCCTTGTCTGTGAAATACAGATAATAGTTCCTGTCCTGTCTACTTTGCCAAGCTGTTGGGAGGATCAAAATGAAATAATGAATGTTAAAGGAGGAGCAGCCCCTTCCTCCCTCTAAACCGAACCCAAACAAAACCCAACGCCACTACTGTGCTACCGTTGACACTTAGAAAAACATTAATATTTCCGGTTACACCATCTCTCCACTTGATCAATGAGCAACAAATTAACATTTGGTTTATTTATTTGAGCAACTGGAAGTAAAACCTGGGGAGTTGCTGGTTGTTGGCTAGAAATCAAACCAAACAAAGAATTAATTGGAGCTAGGGCTGTGGAGCGTGCCAATCTGTGACAGGCATAGCGGCAGGAAAGAAAAGTTAGTTGCCTGGACGGCATAACAGAAAGAATGAAAAAGGCAGGGATTATATGAAAAAGGCTAGGGAGATAAGGGAACCTAAAAATACAACACTGTAGGGTACAGGCTATAAAACCGCAATGATGCTGATAAAAAAAAAATTATCACCTTAGCTAATCGTGGCGACATGGTGTCCCACACACCGTCATTGAAATGACATTGGTGTGGTAATTCAGCAAGGGTCAGTGGGGCAGTATGGAAACTCTAAGCTGGCCAAGTTCTGTGGGTCTTTGTAAGGTGCCTATGCAGAATGCCTGGTTCATACTAGGTCAGCAAACTTTGCTGAGGTCCCTTTCTGGACCCAAATACTACCAGATTCTATTTTCTCTAGGGCTTCTGGTTGTAACTGACTAGGTGATCTTGGACTCAGCACTCTAATCCCTCAGAGTAATTCACTCAACAAATACATATTGATGTATTTGTAAGCCAAGCCTCTGATGATGACAACAGTAATAGTGATGATAGTATTAATAATGACAATAAAAATATAATTTATATAGCAGCCTAGAAAGCCACTCATCCAATCCCCTCAAAATGTGGCCTGAAGTTGGTACTTCAAACCCCATTGTTTTGAAGAGGGAGCTGAACTTATCAGAAGTTACATAGCCAGAAAGAGGCAAAGCTATAGTGGGATCCAGACTTCTGTCCCTAAATCCTACTATATTTACCTGATATTGTTTTTCTGGATACCACCCAAGGGGGCCTATAATCCTTCTAGGTACTCAACTTTAGAAAAACTCTTCCTGAACTCTCCCATACCTCAGTTCCACTGAGTAAGAATTTTTGTGTTTTGGGGTTTTCATGGTATGAGATGATCTGGGCTAACAGCAAGTTTGAGCTGTCTTCAAACCTGCACATAAATGCTCATCATGGGGTTAAGCTAGAGATACCATGTATGGCCATCAAAACCCACCTGTGTTCCCTCCTTAAATCTGGCATTCCCTTGAAGTGCGACCCAATGTTTCTCTCACTAATTTTCTGTCTGTTGAGTTGGGCTCACAGTATCACTCACACTCGTAAGGTTGGTGTGAAGTTTCCATCAATATGTGTAAGGCATTAGGACTTGTTCTGTATATTTTAGCTATGTTGTCAGGCACACTTAGGCTATATATTCTTTGTTTCCATGAATGGTAATGAGCTGCCCCCACTAGACTGGGAATACATAGCATAAGTCTTATTTACTACTGTGTTTCTTTTATCTGGTAAATGGAAAGTCCCAAAGAATATTTGTTGATTGAATGAGTGAATGAATAAATATACAAATGGCTTGTCTAGTCATTTAAGAGAATAAGTCAAAACATTTTCCATTGCTTGTTTTATGGTGTGTGAAAAGTAATTTCTTCTGACTCAGTAATAAAAACAAGTAGGTAGATAATTTCTTGAAGTGTTGTCCTTCCTGTATTTGCACTTTGGTCAATATGTCTTAAACTGCATTATGAAGACAGCCAGTGCTCCTTGGCCGAATACTCTTTAGTCAGTGACTTGGTCATCTAGAATATACAGATTATATATTGATCTGTGAGGTGAGATGATGCTTTGTTCTTTGTTATATCCTCAGTACCCATCCAGTAAGCACTTAGACAACAGTTGTTGAATGAATAAAGAAATGGCTAGTAAATGTGTTTTTCATTTCTGTTATGTGTCCATTTGTAAGAATTTTAAATCCATATCACTTTCTCTACCTATCCCCAAACCTTAAGATCGAGACATCAGCATTCTAGGCAAGTACTTGATAGAATTAAAAGGTTTCTATTTGCATGAAGCTGTTTACCAGGTTTACTAAGCAAACAGAGAAATGGAACAAAATGATAAAAAAAAAAATCTATGGTGCTTTCCTGTGGGATTTTCTGAGGTCTTTCAAAGCATGTCCAGTGACTGGTGAAATTAACTTTTTGGAAAAAAGAGCAAAGGAAGAAAATGGACTTTGTCCTTATTCATTTTGTGTCTTTAGCTGACCATGGCTCTATCCAGCCATTGCAAAACAGTACTCTTTTGAATGACTTGTAGTTGGATACATCAGCCAATGGCATTCCCTGAAAATATGGGTTGGCTGAGGTCGGGGAATGTTGGTCCAGTGGAGTGACCTGGCCTTTCTCAGAAATGACGGTTCATTAGTAACAGAATCCATCTCGTGGCACCATCAGGGGCAGGGAGTACTGGCTGGGCTTACGTTATCAGAAGTAGCACCTTAATTTCCTGGAGCGGTAGGGACACAAATATTTAGGTAGCTGCTGGGTTTCTCACAACTAGAAGTACACAGATTACAAAACAAACTGGCAGCTCATTTAGTATGAGGTGAAAATTGTTGTCTCCATTAAACAATTGAGGAAACTGAGTCTCAGAGAGTACACGGAACTTGTCTAATGTTACCCACCCAGGAATTGGCAGAGCCTGGATCCATATTCTGAGCTTTGGACGTCAGGTCTTGCGCTATTTTCCCCACAGCAAGAATCTAAGAAACCTCCACCTTCCCAACCTCCAGCCCAGGGAATGACCACATTTGGCTCATTGTCATTATCTAATTGCCTGTTTGCTCTGATGCTTGCCTTGATCTTTTGGCAGCTCCTGGAATAGAGACATATTCAAAAATGACCATAGGGACTTGAGAAGGACAACCTAGTGGGAAGATACATGTTAAATCACTGTAGGAACTTTAGAACCCCTGGAATTATAACAATTCAAAAGCATTGAGCACTTACCAGGTGCCATGTAGAGTGCTGAAGTGAACTCACTCTTGCAATAACTGAGTTATGCATCCTCATCTCTATTTTACAGATGAGAAGGCTGAGGCTTAGAGAGATCAATGTGTCCAAGATTTCACAGATGGAAAGTAGAGGCAAAGATAAGACTTGACAAAATCTAAGCATTGGACCCTTACCCTGAAAGTACTTGTTAGTATATTAAGACAGTGCTAGTGGTTAGAGAAGAATCAGAAAGTTGTTAAAGATGTAAATTTTTTTGCCTCACACCAGATCTACTGAATCCAAAACTTTGGAGAGTTGCAGCTAGCAATCTAAGTTGCACTAGCCTTCCAGTGTATCTGGATACACACCCTAAGTCTGAGAACCTCTAGATTATACAAGCCCACTTTGCTCCAAGTGAATGAAGAGCTTCCACAGAGCACTGCAGGCACCAAGTGAGCTTAGTTTTGGATAGATGTTTGTCCAGGAGGTGCTATTGTTTTGGGCTTTTGCACTACACATGAGGGAACAGAGCAGAAGCACAGTCTTTTCAGAGAGAGGTATGAAGAGAGAGCATTGTAGCCATCTTCCAAGCATATGCTGTATTTGTAGGGTGGGTATGATTTATCCATTAAGTCTCCCTGAGGTCAGCTGACTGGGTCAAGGTCATGTATTTAGTGACAAATAATGGACTGAAATTCAGGCTCCTGATTCTGTATAAAGCATTTCACAGTTTCCCAAACCCCCCCAGGACACTCTCTCAATCATGAGAAATTCTCTTCAGTAACTCTCACAAACTTCTCTTGACAAGGTAACCTGAATCAGGTGAAAAATAAAAAGGACAGTAGGTTGGTGGTCTCAGAAGGGGTGCAAGATGAGGGGAAGGATATAGAGAGGCTTAAAGGAGAGAGGGGTGACTTCAATGTACCATTCCAGAAACCCATTGCTGTTGGTCATCTTAGTCATCGTCAATAGAGAGAATGCATAGTATAAGTAATGGTAAAGATGATGATGGCCGGCATGATTGTCTGATGCCTTTTGTGAGCCAGATAGTATGTTAAGTTTGGTAATGATGATAGTGTTTAACCCTTGTAACCTTACTGTGAAGTAGGAACAATGATGGCCTTCATTTTGTAAGTGAGGAAACAGAACTTTTGAGAGATTCACTGGACACACAGCGTGCAGTGCCTGTCCAGCACATAGTAGGTCCTCAATATACTTTCATTAAAGAATGAATGCACACATATGGGCTGGAGTTCTTGCTTTGCCCATGTGGCCTTGGACAATGTATTAACACTCTCTAGGCATCACTTTCTTTCCTTTTTGGAGAAATAAAATTGGGTACCTATTTCAGAGGTCTTAAAGGTGTTGTGAATTTTTCAATAACTAATGATAATTGCTGCTATTTTTATACTAGATCAGGGGCCAGCAATATTATTTTGTCAGAGATTAAATAATATTTTAGATTTTTGTGGGACAGATGATGTATGTCTGTCATGAAGAAGACTCAACTCTGTCATCGTCACACAAAGATAGTTATAGACAATGGAAACAAATGGACATGGCTGTATTCCAATAAAACTTTATTGACAAAACAGGTGAGAGCTGAGATTTGACCCTTGGGTCATTGTTTGCTGTCCCCTGTGTTGTACTAAGCCACCTCAACAGGTTATAAGTATTTTGAACTTTCTAGGCAAAGTTTATCCCTTTATTTCTTTCCAGTATTAAAGATGAACAGTACTTTCCTGGCAATGAACGTGCCCTTACAGGGAGATCTGTGTCCTAGGTGTTTGTGTTTATCCTATTTCTTTAACAAGGGTGAGGGCTAAGAGCTTTCCACATATTTTCCTTCTCACTCCTCTCTCCTGGTCCTGGTCGACCTACCCTGCAGGCTTCCAGTGTGTGCTGAGAAAACTTGGAGTTTGGAAGACTGAAACTATGCTTAAGTATCAGTAGAACGTTTGATATATGGCAAATCCATGTAGTGTAAGTGATTTTTTAAAAAATTCTATGATTCTATTTTCTAAAAAATTCATTATTTATAAACATTATTTATAATGTTTAATTTATAAATTAGGCACTGTAAGAGATTAACCATAATAGTGAAATAGAAAATCATAATGTGTAATGAAAGTTAGGTGAATGTGATGTCTCTCTCTCAAAATGCCCTATTGTAGGTAATAGTTTCACACTATGGTTGACTTTGGATAACGGAAGACTCAGAAAGTGAAACCATGGATAAGGGAGGCTGACTGTAGCGTGTTAGGTCTTCTTTGTATTATGTATGTGGGAGGGGCCACTATGCTTGATGGCTCATCTAGAATCACGTGGTTTGTGGTTTTCAGAGGAAAATTGAGATACTATTAATAGGAGGGGGATGAGATGTTGGGACTTAAAAATCATAGCTGGTTTGGGTACATTTGAGGCAGCTTCAGGAAAGCAATACCAGGAAGCGACTACCACCTTGCCTCTCTTGTGCTGATGAAAACTGATATGGTGAAAACACTTTGCCCCTCACCCAGTACAAAAGAGAGCTGGAATGAATGGATGCACTACATTCTTATTTTCTTTATTACGAATATTAATAAAACATGACACTCCCCAAATCCTTAGAAGAGTTAAGTTTGTTAGAGCTTATAATATACTTGCTAGTATCTGATGCTGGCTTTTTGATGTGACAAGGACACATACTCTGCACTTCTTTATGTTCTCCCATCTGTTGAACATCAACAGTAACTCTTTTCTCGGTTGCAAGATGACTGCCTCTGCTCCAAGCAGCATCTCCTCTCAGAAAAGAAGGAAGGGAGAAAGCAGCAATGCGGGCTTCCTTAAGTATTTTTTTTAGACTGGGGAAGGAAATCTTTCCAAGAAGGCCCCTAGCAGACTTCTCCTTACATATTGTCTCCTAGATGGGTGATACACATCCATCCCTAAATCAATGGCTGACAATAGGAGTGTGGTAACCATGACTGGCTGAGAACCAGGATTCATTGACCAGGGCACAAACAAGAAAAGAGGGAACCTGGCCATAGGCTAGGTGGGGACGATACATATTCCTTATCATTTCTTTTTCCTTATCGTGGTTAGAGAACATGTGTGGGTCTTTTAGTTATTTGTTTTGTTTTTGCCCAGTGACTGTTGTAAAATAGGCACTCAGTATATGTTTGTTGGAGAATGAATAAAGTCATGAATGAAAAAAAAAATGGCTACAGTGCTTCCCCCCCCCATACATTTCCCCCCATTTATTCTTCTAGTTTCATCATTTTTCTGAGCCTGGATAGGCTGTCCTGGAATGGTTCTTCTTGTCTGAAGTCGATAACTTTCTAAATTTGGTAACATGATAGGAAAGGAATATGACACATCACACTTTCAGCCATCAGTGTGGGTTGACCAGGGCAGTCATGGAGTGGACAGCGTGGGTGAGGCTGATGGTGCACTCAGGGACTGCATGCACAGGCGTGACCTCAGCGAGATTGGACATCAAGATAGCTTGTTCCCTTTGATCCTCCCTCTGGGCTGTTTGCTATGGCTTCTCAAGCTCCTCTATTAAAATGTCAACAAAATAACAGGATCTGCAGAATATATTAGCAAGAAATGGCTTGAAATGCACCAAGTCTTTCAGAAGCATTCATTATCAAATATTGAATGAGGTAACTACAAACCACCTCCACTTAGTTCATAGCTCCAAAGGTCTAAACAGCCTTTCTAGGTATGACTTTGTTAATGTAGCATGAATGAAGCAGAGGAAAATATTTGGTGAAGTGATTTTCCTGGGTTATTCATTATTTCAGTCTTGCTTATCCCATTGTTGGGCCAAGATGGGGATATTTCTGCTCCTATCTGGAGTATCCCCAAGATGGAGATGGAATGGCATGGAGTCTAGTCTGGGTTGAATGTGATCACTATTACTTAATAGCTGTAAAACACTAGGAAAATCACTTCATATTTCCAAACCTCACTGTTCTCATTTGCAAAGTGGGGAAATAATTGAAGGTGGTTATAGCATACAGTCTACAACAAATTAAGGTACAATAAATGCTATCTGCAATGGCTTTTGCCAACATATCACAGTCTTCAGTTTGTAATTGAAATGAGCACTTTTACAGACAACTGTGGTTGTCATCTTTGAAAAACACACCATGCCATTTGAGAACCCCAATATCTGTCCATCCAACAACAGAAGCCATTTGCATTCTAGGCATGGTGCTGGACACTGAGTTTCAATTCATAACATGATGGGTCCTTTAGTGCTGAAAATGACTCTGACCACTCAGTTCTATACCCATAGAATTGTTGTCTATTTTGTTTTGCAGAAATGAGGTTTTCGAGTTGAATTGACTAGTAATGTCACTTAAAATGGTCATTTCTGGTCACCTGAATTTGATTCAGTCCTGAAGTGGGTGTGAAGCATGTGGGTGTCTAATGTGGCAGCACAGAGTTCAACCAGGAGCTGGGCGATGCTGTTCTTTACCATATCAATCCATGAACACATTGTCACTTCAGGAAGTTACCTTCTTATCCTGGGATTCCTTATTTTTGAGTGAGCATTGAAATACCCATTTAACTGGTTATTGCAGAGTAAAATATGAGGTGATTTCCTGGTAGTAATTAATTTTTATTGTGTTTATTGTGGTTTGAGAGGAGAGTTCTTTCAGATGCTGGAAATTCCTTGGGTCGAGGAGCATGAGAATGATTATTTTTCTATGATTAGTTTTCCAATTCTCTGAATAAAATTCAAACTGAAGGTAAGAAGAATATTAAAAATATTTCTGGCTTGGTCACCTGGAGGCCTAAGTGGATTAAAGTGGGAAACACACATTATGACAAGATCAGATGCCCAAGAGATGTATTAGAGGGAACACCTGTGAAGAAAAAAAAGAGAGGAAGTAAGAGAAGGCAGGACCCCTGATGTGGGTCTCAATCTTCTGAAAGAAGAGGTTGGAAACAGGATTGAGTACAAGTCTCAGATGCAATGCATTTATAAAATCTAGTATTTGGCTAGGCCAGTGGGAGTCCTCGTGCCAAAATCGCCTACTCTGGTAGTTCCAATTCCTGCAGAAATGACCTGGACCTGTGCTTTTGTCATGCTTACTCATTGGCAGGGAAGAGCCCTTGGGGGTGTGACCTTGGCCTGAACACAGTGGTAGATCCACCATCTGTGCATTCAGTCAGCTATGTTTCTCATTGCAGGCAATGAAAGCAGTAAATTTTCATGTCCACCCACCAAATTGTTGGTTTTTTTTTTCTGTTTGAAACATCTCTCTTACTGAGTTTGAAAAACAAATCAGAACATTTGTCATAGTATAGTTTTCATCCCAAATCAACGTTTCATCCCCTTCTTTGACTTTCACTTCCCCCTCTTTTTCAGCTAGACCAATCATGTTGAAAACCCCACCCAAGTTCATAGAGTTCCTCATTTGACAAAGAAAAAGCTATATGTGAAGAACTTCCTTTGTTTTCTCCATGAGTTATGATGTACTTGGGTTTCTGGATGGAAAAGGCTGTTGCGGTCAGTTTGTTCCTCTGTCTTCAAGTCTGAACTGAATAAACCCAGTTATCCAAAGGCTATGGACAAGAAACAGATCATCCAAAAAGATCTAAGATAGAGGGAATAATTAGCCCATGATGAGAGGAGGCAGAAGGAAGTATCTGTAGGGTTTGTGAACATACAACAACATTTTTAGACTTTATTATCATGGGGTGAAGCTTGGGTGTCCATTGAGGGCCTGTATCAAGAGTTGGCATACTGGAGTCACAAAACATGTTTGTTTAAAAGATGTATGAACAGGTTGTATGGTTCATTCAACAGAAAAGAACCCTAAGTTTCAACAGAAAGAACCCTTTCTGAGCATAGAGCTGGATGAAGTTTCCTGCCTTTTTGATAGGTAGGTGTGGTCATATGGCTGAGTTAGAGCCAACAGCAGTGGATAGAAACTGACATTCACTTGCAAGTTTTCCTCATCCATGCCAGGAAATTCTCAATGCCTTCCCTTTCTTTGCCTCCTGGTTGGATGAAGAGTTCAGTGGAGACTGCCAACACCCTAGAAGATGGTAGAGCAACTACATGAAAGACCCAGAACCCCCAAGTCCCTAAGTAATTGCAAGGACTTGAATACCCTGCAGACCAACATTGGGGAAAATGAGTGAATGACTTTATTGAGTGAAGTCATGGGTTTTTGAATAAGTCAAAATGGTTGTTCTATCCAGGCAAAACTGGAAGAGAACACATAGCATTCTTGTGATGAAGAATCATGCCAAGGGATAGGAGGCCCCATTTATTGATATAGAAGATCTGTGAATTCAATTTGACAAATACCTCTTGAGCAACATCTGGAATCATGCACTGTGTGGGTCTTGGAAATGCAGGTAATCTCTAATAGTAGAACATGGGGAACCAGCATTGCTCTCTTTCAGGGAGAGAAGCGTAAGAAGGAGAGGTTTTAATCCTTGTCATGAATAAGCTTACCTCAGCAGACAGCCCAACTCTCCAATCAACTCCCTTCCAGTTTCCTCCCATGGCCAGACTCTGTGTTAATGGCTGGGGCATAAAAATAAAGGCACATCTCCATTTTATTATGTACACTGACATTTCATTTCATAACATTTTCACATTGCAAAACATTTGTTATTACTTTGAGTCCCCCTCAAAACCATTTTTAGCTGTCTGGCCATACAAAAGCAAGTGGCATGCTGGACATGGTCCATGAACCTTTGGTGGCCTCTGAGAAAGCATAGAGCAATGTATTCCCAGGGTTGGCTGCTATTATTGTTAACCCCTTTACCAGATGGGAAAATCGAACCTCAAGATCCACACTAGACTCTGAACAAGAATTTTGGGCACGAGGGTTTTTATCAAGTGTTCTGCCTAGTCAACAGGGAAGAGCTACAGCGATTCAAGGTAATGACTTTGAGTTCCTCCTTCACCTCAGATTTCTCTCCACTGACTAACTTCTGCTATATATTATTTTTAGATCTTTCAAAATGGCAGCCAAAGAAAGCAAGATATCCAAAACAGAAGAAAAAGGGAACTAAGATGAAGGGAAATACCTTCTTCAGTGAATACTAGTTAGCAATAGTTAGTTTGACTTCCAATCCCAGGACAGAAGTGAATCACAATTGACCGAAAGACATATGAACATGAAGAGTTAAATCAAAAGAGAAAAAAAAAAGGCTTTGCATATTTGCCTTTAAAATATACTTTTGAATTTATTCTCTGACTTGTTTCTCTCCCTCAGCTCAGCCATCTTCCCTAGCACCCTTTCCTCTTCACTTTCTCTGGAACAATGGATGTTTCAAATCAGAATAGGTGTAAATCACTGTGTGGATGAAATGAATAAGTACACTCTGCCTGGAAACAGTGCTTAATTTGAAGCTGCATTCTTTCCTTGCCTGAGGGATCACAGAACTTCCATTTGTGTGTTGCCTTGGTTTTTGAAGGCTCCTGTGTATGGTTAGCTCATTTGTTTCTTGCAGATTTTTTTTTTTACTGTAAAAAAGGTGTTTGCATGCTATACAAATTTACCCTTTTTTGTTCTTCTACCGCAGGGTAAATTAAAAGGAATTGTATAGTCAGTGAATCACTCTGAGCTTTGTGTAGCAGTTTGCTCTGTCCCCTTCCAGTATCTCATTCATACCACATCCAGCATCATCTTTCAGCAACATGTGTATATAACACCCTTGGGCGGCCCTCCTCAGTGGCCATGAAATAAAGTTCTAGTCCCCTCATGTGACTTCTGAGTGTCTCTACCCTCTGAAATTTCTCTGCCTTTCAGTCATGTCTCCTCTTCCATTATGGATTCTGCATTAGTCTGTGCAGCTTACAGGAGAGTCAGGGATTACATCTCCATGTTTTTTCTCACACTGTTTGCTCAGAATGGAATGCTTTTCCACCCATGAATTAGCCCATGTTGGGTGTTGACCAGAAAGAACAGGGGTTATTGCAATTTAAAGAAGTTCTGTAGCATCCAGGCCTTTCAATTCTCTCTCACTCCCAAACACCTGATTCATCTCCTGTTCTGCAGAATGAGAAATCGGAGTATGTCTATCAACAATGCTCCACTCTCCAATGTGCTGAGCAATTCCAAGTCCTGGGCCCTGGAAATACATTGCTGTAGCTGAGACCCAGCCTCAGTGAACTTGCGGCGAGAAGGGAGCCTTAGGTTCAGCCCTAACGTCCCATAACACTTGGGAGGAAGTAATAAGAAAATATGTGTAAATAGAGGGTTCTGTGTAAATCTCAGAGGAGGGAGAAAGTATATGAAGCTAGCACAATTAGAAAAGACATTTTAGAGCATTTGCTATGTGGCTTGGATCTTGAAAATGAGAGAGATTTGACTGGACAGAGATGGTTTGGGAAGTGGGGGGGGTGGGTGTCCATGCCAGAGTTCACTCAGTGCAAAGCCAGGTGCTGGAGGAACACTGGACATTCAGAGAGAACAATGAGACTCAGCTTAGCAAGAACAAGGAAGAACTAAAGAAATAAAAGGTGGAAAGATGGATCAGCGCCAGGTGATGGAGGAAGCCAAGGTGTTAGCTGATAACTAACCTAAGATCCCCAGACACCAAGCCTGCTGCAAACTCAGAAAGCTTCTCTGATGCAAGTAGGAAAAACAGGTTGCCAGGTGATGACACTTCAGAACTGGACAAGAGGCTGGCTTGTCTGCTTTCAGACAAGCAGCAAGGTGATGTCAGTGGCTTAGAGTTGTAGTCAACTACTTTTCTTTTGGCCTTCTGCTGAGTGTATTAGAAACATGGAGCATGAAATGAGGGAAGGGCTCCTTGTTGATAAGACCCCATTATTGAAAAGAAAGAATCAGAGGACTGTGAGTTTATTCCATGTGTGTGTGTGCACACGTGTGCATGTGTGTTTGTCCACCTTGCAGAGAGGTCTAAGGCCTTTGTCAATATCATCTCTTTAAACTTCAATACTCCCAGGTGCCTTTGTAAATTAGGACATTAATGAAACATAGGCAGTAAATGATAACCCTATATGAGAATAAAGATAATCAAAGAATTACCTTTATTTGAACATTTTCTGGATAAGACAGAACTTAGTTGACCAAAGGTGCATCTTGACCCTTGGGCTGATTAGACTCATTCGACAGTGAGTCCCTCTATCTGTCACTGCTCCTCTCAAACTGTGAGTGATTCCATTTACCTTCTATTCAACAGACACTTTCTGGTAGCCAACTGGGGCGTTGAGAGTTACTGTATGAACTAAAATAGGGGTTGTAGGTGGAGGCCCAAAATGAAATTCAACGATCCTCTTCTTGAGGATCACACCATGGGATGTGGTAGGCACCGCATTTTTCATGCATTGTTGGGGATCATGTGGCAGTAAGTGTAGAAGGCCGGGGAGACCAGAGGAGGAACATCTCCTTAGAGTGGACTTAGGTTGCTGGGAAGGGCAGGGTGGACTGGCAAAATGAAGTGATACCACAGCGCAATTAAGAGTTTCAGTCCTGTTGGTCCAACCTTAAAATCACAGCCTCCAAAGTGATGATCCCTGAGGTCACAGCACCCGTGAAACTTAATGTCCATCACTTGCTTAATTATCTGATCTGCCGTAAACTTCAAAGGACGGAGATTGCTTCTATTTTGCTCATAATGTGTCCCAACCACATAACAGTCCCTGACACTTAATAGGTACCTTATAAATACAGGTTGTGTGTGAGGGAAGAAGGTATTAGCATAGGCATTTTCACCCTCTTCCTCCAAGTGCTAAGTGGAATCCTGCAGTGACTTTTCATGATGGCACACTGCATTCCTTACTCTATGCCAAGCTAGGAGGAAACAACAAAATAAGGACAAGAATGTTAGAATGTTTGGACCAAAGGAAACATGGGCATCAGCTGATTCTCTGCCTTATTTCTATAGATAGAAAATCAAAGTTCAGGCAGTTATAGTGTAACCACTAGTACAAGTTTACTCAGGTCATTAGTAGAGAGCAAGTCTAAAATCCAGGTATCTGCATTCCCAGCACTCACGTCCTGGCTGTGAGTGGGGTTATTCTCTCAGTAACAGAGATGGAGGAGGGAGTCCAAAGAATTCTGAAAAGGACACATGTGTTTTGGTAGAAATACAGACTTCTTCCAATTCTAAAGGAAACTCATCTTGCTAGAAAGCCTTTGTTTAATAGAATATTTTATGTGATAGGATTGTGTTCTACAAAATCCAAAAAATTTAAAGGATGCTTTCTTTGGTGATACGTGATTGCTTCTGGCTGGAGTGCCTTCCACTTTATCAAAAAAGACTCCTTTTCCTGCTTTCATCTGCTAGCTCAGCGAGCCCCAGAGGGAAATGCTGGGAACAAATGCTAGTTCCAACTACATTATTCCCTTGAAGAGGGAAGCTTGAAACCCTTCAGGGATCCCAGTGTTCATTCAAAATTGATTTTGACACTATAGAACTACATCCTAACTACCTCCCATGCCAAAATATCTTGGGACTTGTGACTGGATAGTTAAAAGGATACTTTAAAAAGAAGTTTTCATATCAAGAGAAAAAGGAAGTGGAAATGGTTTATATCCTGTGACCTGGGAATTATCCTTATTTTTTTAAAAAAGATTTATTTATTCATGCATACAAGATCCGGGGTACAGGCCAGAGGTGTGGGGGTTGAGAGGATTCATCAGAGCGGGGAGCAGAGCTGGCAGAAGGACCGAAGTACACTGCTGAGGGGAGCAGCGGGCGCGGCAGGAGAAGTCTGCGCGCCATGTGGGACCCTCACCGGTGGCCAGGTTCGAACCGGTGCTGCAGAGGCTGCGGAGAGCTTCACAGTGCGGTGCTCAACTGCCTGCACCACCAGGGAGGCCCCTGGGAATTATCCTAAAAGGGCATCTCCCAATGTGGAGATAGGAAGAAATTGGGAGAAGAAAGGAAGAATTGGAATTTTATCAAGATGCTGTCCTGATAAAAAGCATTAACTAGAAAACATCAGGGAAAAGCCAAATAAGTAAGCTTTTTATTGTATTTTCAACAATAAAACTTCATGGTTTCTGACATCACCATATGCTGGGCACCAGGGTCAGCCCTTCTGGAAGTGAACGCATTACATCTTCACAACCACCTGAGGAAGAAGGCACATGAATGTCCTCATTTGAAAAAAAGTGAACTGAGGCACAGAAAACCAGAAACTGCTGGAGGTGGCATTCTAGGAAGTGACAGTGTTCATGTCCCAACACTGGAGTCTGACTTCAGAGCACACACTTTATTTTTCTATTTAAGTTAAAAGTTTAAGTACCCAAGTAACATAGTGCTGTGGGCCAACCTCTTGATCCCAAAATTCCACTTACATAAATTGACAGAGACACATCCAAATATTTATGTGCAAGGATGTTCATCAAACCATGACTTCCAATAAAGGAAATTGGAAATAATCCAAAATGCTGAGCCACTTAGGATGTAATAAGCATTCGATTTAAAAATGAATGTTAAACACAAAGAAGAAAATCACTCATAATCTCTCTACTCTGAAATAACCAGAATAAAATGGCTGAGAATGCCTTTGCAGCTTTTTCTATATTTTTTTCCCGATATAAAATTAGGATCATACTGATTTTATTGCCTTATGATCAGGCTTTTGTACAGTGATAATATTATAAATTATTTTTTAATTTTTATTATATTTTATATATATTTACATCATTTTTCATTTTTGCACAATGTATGCATTTTCATCTTGGTTATAGTCCCCATAAAATTCCCACCACCCTTATTTTGACTGTAATCCCTCCTACCCCTTTCCCCCCATAGTATGTCTCTGGTTTATAGTTAATTGTTGATTTTCACTTTTACTTTATTATAATTAGTCTTTTTCCTGGCCCTTTATTTAGGTTTTCTAGATTCCTGCTATGAGTGAGACCATCTGGTATTTTTCTTTTTCTTTCTGGCTTATTTCGCTGAGCATGATCCCTTCCAGCTCCATCCATGTTGCTGCAAATGGCATGAGTTTATCTTTTTTGATTGCTGAGTAATATTCCATGGTGTATATGTACCACATCTTCTTGATCCAGTCATCTGTTTTTTCGCATTTGGGTTGTTTCCATAGCTTAGCTATTGTAAATAGTGCTGCTATAAACATAGGGGTGCAGGTGCCCTTTTGAATTAATGTTTCTGTGTCCTTTGGGTAAATACCTAGGAGTGGAATTGCTGGATCATATGGAAGCTCCATCTTTGGCAGATTGAGGAATCTCCACGCAGCTTTCCATAGTGGTTGGACCAGTTTGCACTCCCACCAGCAGTGCAGGAGAGTTTCTTTTTCTCTGCATCCTTGCCAACATTTGTTGATGCATATTATAAATTATTTTTAAGTCACTAATAATTCTCCAATTTTCAGAGCATTCTATTATTTGTACAATTATGACTTATTTAAAAAAAAAAACTTATCGTTGGATCTGGTCTTTTAGCTATTATTCTATGGTACCCCAATGGATGGTACCCTATCAATGAGAAAATGTAGTCCAGGCTTTCTAATGTGGAGTTCTTCATGATATTTACCCTAAATATTCCAACTTAATTTCCCTGTGTTTGGCTTCCCTGACTCTGAATTACAGACAAATAAAATCACTTATCTAGGAGTGTAGCTGTGCATCTCCTAGCATCTTTGCAAGTCCCTTCATTTCATGTATTCATCTAATGGTATAACTATTCTACTTGGCTGAAAACTTCTTGCGAGTAGAGTATCTGCTTAGATTAACTTTCTAACCCCATTTAGAAGAATATTTAGTAGATGTTCAATAAATGTTTTGGAACAAATGAAAACAATACAATATTATTTTTAACAATGTGAGATTGTAAATAATTAAAACTCCAATGTTGAGGAAAATTGAATAAACTGACATGTGGATTCTAAAGAATTTTGAGCAATAATTACAAGGAAAATGTAACAAGAGAATGTCTGTAAAGAAAGTTAGATGAAAAGAAGCAGAACATATAATTAAATATGTGCTAGAATTTTAGTTATTTTAAATCATAGGTTTGGGAATATAAAAATCAGGAGGGAACTTTGGAGAGGTGTGTGGAAGGGTGCATGTTTTGTTTGGATAAACATAATAGGTGAAATTTTTCCCTTCTTAGCTTTCTGTAACATTTTAAAAGAGAGTAAATGAATGAATCTCAGTTATTAACATATTTACAACTTTGAGATGGTATTACTGCATAGCGGGACATAAACTATAAGCTTTTCTTTAGTATCTTGTTTAGAATATTTTCTGTACTATCAGAGGTATGTTAAGCATTTATGTGCTAGATTCTATATAATCCTAGAATTTTAAATGAAGTGAAACTAGCCCCCATTTAGAACACTGAGGCATGGACATAGGACATTAAGCTGCTTGCTTAAGCTCACACAGCAAGGAAATGTCAGGATTGCAACTTGTGGGCAAGTCTGTTGGACTCTAAAGTTCACACGGGATTTACTACCATGTAGTAACACCAGATATAGTAAAATTGTCTGTGACCCAAGGAGGAAGATTCCAGCTTATTAATTAAAAAATTTTTAGACTCTACTAATAGGATGATCAAGTTCATGTTTTCTACTTTATAAACTGATATTTGTTATAATTTCCCCTTCCATTTGGTCAAGATAAGAGGCTTGCAGTTTTCTTTTAAACCAGGGCCTACATGTATGAAATGCTGTTGGAAGGAAATGTGTGATAATGTCCACATGGCCTATTCTTCCACCTTTAGTTGAACTTCTGGAGTATTCTGTAATGATCAAATGCCTTCTTGGAAAATACTTCGCCAACTCCCCTTGGCTCTTGTCAGTAACCCTGACCATGATTATTAGGGTTTATTATTAAAACTACTACTATAATACATTGCATTATGCTGTCATGTTCTCTGCAGTGTGAAGTTCTCCATGGTGGAAAATGACTTAATTTGTATCTCTGTGCCCACTTGGAACAATGGCCAGCACAGATGCATTTTTATTCTCTTTAGTGAAGCCTATTGTTACCCATTCACCACAAACATTCTTTTAAAAAAAAAAAAAAAAGCCCCACAATGTGGCATTTCAATTTTGTGCTGCTAAAGAATGTGTGACTATAATGACTGTGGTTATCCAACTGTTACTGTGGGAAAACAGGCAAACATTTTGATTTGTCAAATTTCTAAAGTACTTAGTTGTCACAACTTCTTTTGTCATATTTGGCCTCATGAAAACAGGGTCACAATGCAACCTAAGGGCTTCAAAACCAGGTTCTCATCTTCTGTCTCCTGGAACCATTCCTTTTCAGGTGGTGTGGTTAAATCTTGTTGCTTCTGCAGAGGAATGATTCCCAATTTTTCTTATGATTCAGAGACTACGATCGACTACCCAGGTCTTTGTCTCTTTCCCCATTTCCTTTTTCTATACCCCAATCCCTTTCATTGACTCATCTCTGGGGTGACATAGTCCTTTTTTTTTTTTTCTTAGTGTGTCCATTCTCCACCCTAGAGACTGCATTAAAATGTTTGTTCATGGTGCAACATAGCCTTTAGCCCTTGAGTCTCCATGGCACAACCTTAATTTCTAGAACTTTCCGCTATAAGGGCAATAAAGTTTCAAAGTCTTATAATAAGATTTCTAGGAAAGAAAATATGGCCCATTTAGTGTCAGGCACCTTTACTCCAATAAGCTGAGGCTAATTTGGAGAGTCATATGGAAGATGGCAGATTTTGGTCTCAAAAAAAAAAATTTCAGAGTGACTACTAAATTAACTGATAGGTAACATATGGCATTTTACAGCTCCTTGATGCTCCTCTTGTCCTACCTTATATACTAAATGTTTCTCATTCCCTTTTACTTCTTCCTCCCCACTTTTTGACCTTCTAATATTCTAGCTTAGTTTACTGTGATAGATTCTGATTTGGTCTCCTTGCTTTGATTTCTCCCCCGCCCCCCCCCCCCGCCCGCTTGCAATATATATTACACATTTCTGCTTTGGAAGACATAAAGTGAGTAAGCAATTTCCCTAATTCAGAATTCTCAATGGCCTCTTACTACTTTTGTAATGAAGTTCAAACTCCTTAGGATGCTAAGTAAATTCTTTTAAAACTAGATCTTTTCTTAATTCTTCTGTTCCTCTGCTCCCTATTTCTCCACTTGGTCTGCTTTGAATAGTTTGCTGCTCATACTTCCTAGTTCACTTCTTCTCTGAGAGCTGACATTTCATATATATATATATATATCTCCAAAGCACAGCTGGGACTCAAGAATGGTTGTTGAATGAATTATAAATAAAGAAACATGTGCATATACTACAGGACTTACATGGCCCTGGACTTGACATTGGCATTATCTTGCATCTTAGCAAATTTTCCTGAACTGTTATCCCTAAATCCCCAGGAATCTGCCACAGAAACTTCAGTGATTATGATAGATGAAAATGTCTAACCTTTTGAGTAATGTACAGGTTTAGCAAAATGTCAGGTTTTCTAATTTTGCTGGAATGAAATCAATTTAGTGTAGCAACACAACCTCATGATAATTGGAAGCCCTTGTTATTATCGTCAATTAAACTAAGAAAGATTAGAATCACTTAAAAGTAGTATTATTTTTTTTCAAATAAACTGTTTTGCTGTTGTCAGTCTTTTTTTTTTTTTTTAAAGATTATTTATTTATACAAGCACTGGGTACAGTCAGAAGCACAGGAGGGTGAGAGAATTCACCAGAGCAGAGCAGGGAGCAGAGCAGGCAGACTGATGAAGTACACTGCTGAGGGGAGCAGCGGGCGGAAGGAGAGGTCTGTGCACCACGTGGGACCCTCGCCCGGCGGCCGGGGATTGAACTGGTGCTGCAGAGGCTGCGGGCAGCTTTGCAACCCAGTGCTCAACTGCTGCGCCACCGGGGAGGCCCAAAAACTAGTATTGTTTAAATGGGTACATGATCTTATAAAAATTTAAGACCTATTTGTATAAAAACAGTATGAAAATCTAAATACTGCCTAAAAATAAGTCGGACTCAGTTTTTATATATGTAAAATGAGGACTGATCGATCTACTAAGTACTTCAAATGCAGATATTTATATCCTAAGAATAGACTAAAATTACCTTCATTCTTATCTTTACTATTGTACCACCACTGGGTCAAGTGCCTTCTTTGTCTATTCCCAATTCTAAAATTAGGGACGGCCCTATATTACCAGATAGACAAATTCTTGTAGACTAGATAACCGACTAAATTCTGAACACTTTCTGAAAGTTAAGAGAAATAATTATTTGCAAGCATATAGGTGAAACACATAGGGAAAACGATGAATTAGACCATATTCATTTTTTACAGAAAATAAGTTGAGATACCACTTGGAAACATGCTATTAGCAACTGAATAATTGAATTGCTGGTGGTAAGGGAATTAGGTAGGAATTCAGTGAACCCAGCATCCCCTTGGGAATGGCCATAGTGCAGATGGTGAGAACAAATAGGTGACAACTTTAGAAAGAAGAAAAGAAACAGACAACTACTGCCCATTGAATATAACTATCCAGTCTTCTGTCAATATGCACTTCTTTAGTACAAGAATGAAGAAAAGAACAACTTATAACTGAAACAAGGACTCAAAAGAAATTGTAATATGATTATAATGATCATGACAATGATTATCAACTTCTTATGATCATCTATGCACATCCCATTCTGTAGGACATAAAAGATAGTAGATTAAGATAATAGAAGAAGTAGAAGTTAATAGGCTAAGGGGAATTAAATGAGATTATTAAGTAAAGAAAATCTAGTAGGAATCAGTCAACATTAAGTCCTATTTTCCCCCAGATCTATATTTAAATACAAATACACCAATTATTAACCATGTGACTCTCAACAAGTTGTTTAACCTCTCTGAGCTCAGATTTATTATTTGTACACTAGAAAAAGTAACACTTTAGTTCATAACACTATTGTGAGGATTTATATAGAAATCCTCATGTAGTAAAAATTATACAGAAAATTGTTAATTATATAGAATTTGAAAATTATATAGAATTTTGTTATATAGAAATTTGTTATGCAAATAGGAAATTTCAAACATTCACATTACTAACAGTTAGGTAAAATGTGTACAAACAATCATGAATAGTAAGCATTGGATAATTGTGTAAGAGGTGTGCCAGGGATAGTCATATGACTAACGCATTGTGAGTGAGAAGAGGCAGGAGAAGTAATGCTAGTCAGATCCCACTGGATCTTGTAGACCACAGTTGACCAAACATCTTGACTTTTACTTGAGAGAAGTGAGGAACCAGTGCAACATTTTGAGTAGTGTGTGACATAAAATAGTCTATGTCATAGGAAGATTGTTTTGGCTGCTGTGCTTAGAATAAACTACGAAGCTCAAGGAAGCAGGGGTAAGTCAGGAGGTTATTGCATTCAGGCAGGTGAAAGATAATGATGTGTTGGATCAGAATGGTAGTGGTGTTAATGTGAGAAATGGTTGGCCTGTTATTTTCTGAAGATAGTTTCAAGAGTATTTCCTGCTACACTGAGTGTGGAGAGAGAGAGAGAGAGAGAGAACAAGAGAGAGAGAGAGAACACAGATAACTCCCATTTCTGGGTATTTCCATAAGCATGGAAAGATATGATTGCCATTCCTTGAGAAGGGAAGCAGTGAGTAGCCTAGATTTGGAGAGTGAAGAGCAGGGATTCTGTTTAGTGCATGTTGAGTTTGAGGAGCTGGTGGTTCTGTAATTGGGCATATAAAGTAGAGAGTTGAATATATACTGTCTGGAGTTTGGGAAGTGGGTTTGGGCTAGAGACATAAATTTGGGCTTTGTTAGCATGTCGTGAGATAGTATTAAAAGAGATGCAGTGCAGATGACAACTGCCCTTTCCCCAATATTTATTTCATGTTGTTCTAGACTAAGTCTAAGAAATGGGACTTATCCCTTCTCTCCTCTCTCTATTCCTTCATCTCTCTGCTCTATCCCAATGAATTCCTGATACTGCATAGGATAGGGCCATCCATCCACAACTTACATCTCTTGTACTTATTATTTGATTCCTCTCCTTTTCTCACTTTCCCTAGTGCAATGACTGTCATACTTTGTTGGGATTTTGGTCTGAGTAAAAAAGAGAGCAATGAAGCTGAGTGATGAAGAAAATGAACTATGACCTCAGATTTGGAAGCCTGGAGTATCCACCACTGAGAAATCAGAGACAGGATTTTTGCACAGGTGTCCAGAGTTAGGTATTAATCAACCCCTACCTTCAACAAAAAAATCCCCATCATCAGTGTAAGTCTATTTACTCTGTATATTTTGAGGGCAAAGCTTGGTGTTTTTAGAGAGTAAGCAAAACAAAGAGAGTTGTGTTTTTACCTTCAAGTAGCATATGTTTTCAAGGGGGAAGTCAGTGCTTACTCATGAGAAACCATATGAGGATTCAGGAGAAAAGAATGAAACAATGAGCAAATGCAGGGTTTACTGAGAAACAAATTACTTATATTTGACCTTCACATTTCAACTTCAATATTCATCAGCAAAGTCTTCATTAATTCCCCATAAGAATGGTCAATGGTCTACAATGCTCAAGGGAATGACTCATTATTTTATAAATTTTGTTACTGTAAAAATAACTTCTTAGAAAAAATAAATCAGAAAGTAAAAACTAAGCAAACAAAAAACAAAGTTTATAATCAGAGAATATGAGTTTGTCTTTTGGATATTTTTCCATGTATGTGTATGTTTATATATGTCCATGTCAATGAGATCATAAAGGATTTCGTAGCCTCTCCTTACTTGGCAGTAGAACTAAAGAATTGCACATGTCACAAAGTATTTGCCTACAACATCAGCTGGGTATCACCAACTATCAATGTCATGGCTATTTCATGGTAGAATTGCAACTTGTTTCATTTTATCCATCCTCAGCATGTGGGCCAATGATAAGTAACAGGATGTTCTTATGGTCATAGAATGTTAAGCTGCTCAAAGCTCCCTCAGGTGTCATTTAGAATTTATTTCCAATTTTGTAGATGAAAAGTTGAGGTTCAAAGTGTTAAATAGGTTGGCAGTTTGGATGGTCAGAAAGCTGCAAAGCAGGAATCAAAACCAAGTGCCTGGACTGCAGCACAGGGTTCTTTCAAAGAGAGAACCCAATTGGAGTGAACACATCTGTGAAGTAGGCATGCAGTAAAAGAGTGTGTACTTGGGCAGGGAAGTTAGTGGAGGAAAGAGCCCCAGAAGTCTCTTCTAAAGTTCTTTGGAACTTTCAGTTTTACTTCACCCTCATACCCCAGAGTTTCATAGAGGGTGAGTTTTCAGTGTGAGGTCTGGGGAGGGATAGCTTGAGGAAAGGAGCGTATGAGCTCAGGTTTGCAAAACCCTGTTTTAGAATAGCTCAGCTCTAGCCAATACCCTGATGGGTACAACAAACCCTGGAGGAGGGGGGTGTATGGGCACCCGTGTCTCAATTCTGGTTTCATATTATATTTGATGGGTTTCCATCACTCAGCATTGAGATATATGGAGTCTGGTAACATTTAGACTTTGACAACCCAGAATATTCCTGACTTCCTGGATTTACTCTCTGAATCTCCTTGCTTGGAGGAAGGAAATTGCACTTGGGATGCTTCAAACCACACACAGCAGTGACGAAAGAGCGAGGGAGTCCCAGCCTGTTGTGGAATGGCACCATACTGCCAACTCCCCTCCACATTTACATGAGAATGCTTTTCCTGTAGTGCATACTTGGCCAGACCACTCATTGCCTAAAATTTTTCCATGGGCTCAGGAGAGTGTCTGTGTGCCCCTGTGTGGCATGCAAGACCCCACAACCTGGCCTTTTCCCACCTCTACCATTTGTCTTTAGCTACACTGCACTTCCTGGGGTCTCAGCATGCAGCCCTCCTGTCTAATTCCAGCCCATTCCTGCTTTCTGGAATGCCCTTCCTCTTTTTTCTTTTTAAAATTTATTTTTATACAAGAGCTGGGGTATAGGCCAGAGGGGCGGGAGGGTGAGAGGATTCATCAGAGACAGAGTGGGGAACAGAACAGGCAGACTGACAAAATACACTGCTGAGGGGAGCAGCGGGTGTGACAGGAGATGTCTGCCGTGCCATGTGGGTATCTCCCTGGCTGCCCAGGAATTGAACCCATGCTGCCAAAGCTGTGGACAGCTCCACAGCACTGCAGCACCGGGGAAGCCCACCCTTTGTCTTTTATTCATGGTGCATCTGAGTTAACTGGATTTAGTGCCACTCCACTTGATTTAATTAACTCTAAAATTCTATAATCTGTGATAATTTCTGAAATAGCCTTGACAATTTTTAGTTAAGTGATGGGAGTTGATCTTAAATCTTATACTCCCATGTACAGTCAATGTTCCTTCACCTAGAGGCACAGTCTAAAGCACCGGGCACCTGTCAAGCATCCAGCGTTCACAAAGCAGCCAGTGCCAATTTACCAGATGTAGAAACTAGCAAGGGCCCCACTGCTTATTTTTCCCAGCTGCAAATAATCTGGATGCATAGATGGTTTTCTCTAGTACTGCACTCAGGATATTTACTTAAATATTGGCAGTGATAAAATGGTGGGTAAGAAATTGCACATTCATCAAAAGGAGGCGGTCTGATAGAAGTGCATAAACATGGTACTCATCTCAAAATTAAATTACCATATGTACAGGGCTCAGCTTGTCATTTATGTACTTGTATATTTATATACCCATCATCCTTAATCACCTACAAGAATAAGTGAGTCCATTTAAGAACAAATGTTTGCAACATAAGCTAATGGTTAATTGAAAATTTCTTCTTAGAGGAGAAAGCTAAAAGACAATACCGGAGAAGACAAAAGCTTTTTTTGAAAGAACAAGATTTGCTAATTATTACTGTTTGATTTTAACTCAACCTAGAGGAAATTCTGTGCCTTGAAATTCTACTGTTTAAAGCGTGCCATACCTAGCACAGATATAGCTCAGTTTACCAGAAAGAGCACTGAATTTACCATGAGTAAATTGAGTTCATTGTATAGCCTTTTCTGGGCATGTGAGCAGAAGAGATTCATATCTCCAAGTTCATTTTTTCATATTTAATCTGAGAATAATGCACAAACTGCTATTAGATTTGAAAAACAGAAACTACATGAACTTACTTTGAGGTTTCAGTTAATCTAATTTACATTAAACTGTTATTTTTCTATTCCCATCTGCCTCTCATAAAAATTAGGGTCATGGAGTTCAGAGATACTACTACTTTTACTGCTATTATTGGTACTACTATTATAACTGCCAGTACTGATAATAATAATGGCTGATGATAATTGACTTTACTATTTGCCTGTGTTATTTTAATATTTTACATGAATTTATCTTCTATTCCCTATAAAACCCCTATGAAGTGTGTGTTGCTATTTCCTCCTTTTTATCAACAAAGAAATGGAAATCCAGAGAAGTAAAGTAACTTGCCTAAGACAAAACTGTTAGCAATTGAAAGGCTGGTATTTGAATCCAGGCATGGGCTCCAGAGTCCAAGCAACTACAGCTACATTCTATTTTCTGCCTAATAATAGTCAGACTAGCTTCTGGTCAAAGAGTGTTTCATTCTGTCATAGAACCCATCTTATTTTATTCCTCCAGCAGTACTGTGAAAGAGGTTATTAGCCTTAATTTGCAGATATAAACTTTGGGTCAAAAGATTAAGGGATTTGCCCAAAGTCACCCTGCCCGGAATAGTCAAATCAGATGTTTGTCCTTCTAAGGCAGGTACTGATGATTTCTCCCATCATATTTCTGACTCTACATTGCATGTGCTGGCACTGTCCCTATTGAATATACCTTCTCTGAGGACCCCAGAGTCCCAGTGTGTCTTTATTTACTTAGAGAGCCTGCTCTTCTCTCTCATTCTCTCCAGCACTGTTTCCATGATGCATAAGACTAATTGTTTCTGCAAGCATCACCTGGTTCTCCAGAGCTTTGCATGAACTACAACTCTAGTCCAGATGTTGTTGGCATTTAAGAAAGTCACCTGGAGGGCAATCCAGGTGAACTTAATCTTTAATGTCAAGGTCACCCCTGCTCCTCCAGTTGCTGAGTTCATCACTCATCCACACTTCCTTTGGAGCAAGCCAAAGGGCATCCTTTAATAGAGCATTCACTATGTCATTGCTCTGTGCAATGACAAGTTTACCCTATCTTCTTGTCTATAGTTTTGAATGCTCTGTAAGCTGACCTTGATTGTCCTATCTAGATTCTCCAGCCTATATTTTCTCTCAGTTATGTCAGTTTTCTCTTTCATAGTCCTGTGCTCTTCGGATTGTACACCAATTAGAATTCCCTTATGATCTTCTCCATAAAAACTTCCTTGACTCTAAACCACTTCTCTGCTATCTGCTGCTCTCTCATCTCATGGAATCTCTTTAAAAAAGACTATCCACTCATCTCAGCATGAGATAACCTGTTAAACTCTCCATTCCCTGCCCTAGTCAATGAACTCTTGATGGAAGTTGTTTCTGGTATCCCCTGGAAGGCCTACACACAATAAGTGCTCAAAAAGTAGCTGTTGGGGCCTCCCCGGTGGCGCAGCGGTTGAGCGCTGGGTTGCGAAGCTGCCCGCGGCCTCTGCAGCGCCAGTTCAATCCCCGGCTGCTCCCCGGCCACCGGAGGAGGGTCCCACATGGTGCACAGACCTCTCCTGCCGCCCGCTGCTCCCCTCAGCAGTATACTTCAGTCCTTCTGCCTGCGCTGCTCCCCGCTCTGGCTCTGGTGAATTCTCTCACCCTCCCGCGCTTCTGACTGTACCCAGTGCTTGTATAAACAAACAAACAAACAAATAAATAAATAAAACATGCCTCTATAAAAAAAAAAAAAAGTAGCTGTTGACTACTTGCTTACTTCTCTTGCCAACATCACCAAATATTTTGAGAGTATCTCAATATTGATGTCCCTGCCTTCTAGATTGTTTCCTGAAGGCAGACATTCTGCCTCATTGAACACATAGCCTCAGTACCTGCAGTAAGGAGGCAGTCCATGAATGAGGAACTGACCAGAATTTGAAATCCTGTAATCCTGCTCTGAGCTTCTCAACAGCCTGCCTTGCCTCCTCTGAAGAGCATCCCTCTCCAACATTCTCCAGTTTCCACTTTCCTTTTATTTCAAATGTCTTCATTTATCATCTGATTTACACAAGTTAGAATCTGCTTATATTATTTGCTTTCACTTTTCCTGAATTTTATGCACTCCTATCCCTCCCTTGCTCATGACAATAATGGTTTTTTTGGTCTTATTATATCTGTCCACCCCCTTCTTTTTCCTGTCTTAAATATTACATATTCATTAATATTTAATTAACACTCATATTTAATAAGCACTTCAAATGTGCCACTGTGTGAATGTTTTACATACAGACCACAGTAATGTTCACAACTGTAGAGGCTGGCACTGGGGAAACCGAGGCTGTGAAAAGCTCTATCTCATCTAGATGGTCAGTGACAGTCAAAATTTAAATACAGAGCATGTGTGTCCAACAATTTATACTTTCGCACCATAGACAACTTAGAAAAGAGGAGAAATAATTAAAAAAATGAGGAACATGTGTAATTTCAATCTACTATCAAGAAGAAACTTTGCTGACCCCAGGGAGCTTGGCTTTCCAGTATGTTCTAAGCAGCCTCTAGCGAGACTCCCAATGACACTCCCCTCTGCTATTCATGTACTTTGCCATCCCTTCCCTTGAGTGAGGGCTGGATTTAGGGACTCTAGTGAGCAGAATAGGGCAGAAGTGGTTGTAACCTGAGGTTAAGTTATGAAAAGACTGACTTCCATCTTGAGTCTGTCTTTCTCCCTCTGCAACCCCTCACTCTGGAAGAATCATATTGCCATATTGTAAGCACAGCTATTGAGAAATGCATGTAGGTAAGTAACTGATGACGCTGATCAATACTTGGTAAAAACTGAGACCTGCTAACAGCCATGTGACTTTGAAAGCAGTGCTTCCCCTTGGTCGTGGTGATGGTGTATAGGCAACACACTGATTCTGGCTTTGTGAGAAAGAGTGTCATTTGTGCTTGGATCCCAAGCTCATTGTCTGTGTGATTAATAAATTTGTTTTTTTCTTTTTTGTTTTTTGTTTTTGTTTTTTTTGCTCAGAAGAACTGGAGTATAGGCCAGAGGTGGATGGGATGGGGCAGAGGAGTGTGGAAGAGGAGTCATCAGAGATAGAGTGGGGAGCAGAACAGGTGGATCTACTGAAATACACTGCTGAGGGGAGCAGCAGGTGAGAGGAGGGGTCTGCTGCACCATGTGGGTTAACTCCCTGGCTGGAATTCGAACTCGGGCCATAGAGATGCTAGCACTGAGACTTAACCCTTAGGTGGTCAGAGAGGTCCAATGTTGGTTGTTTTTAAGATGCTACATTGGGGGAAAATTTGTAACATAGCAATAGGCAAATAATATATAATCTTAGATACACATGTAAATATGACTAATCATCTACATTTCACCATCACAGGTCAAAATTTTATTTATTGAGTGAAGCAAGCTGATCAATCATGCTTGTGTTTAACAGTTTTATTTTTAAGATTTTTAGAAAAAATATGAAATATAACCACATCCAGAAAAACAAAAGGCACAAATGTACAGTTGAAAGAATCATAAACAACCCCCATCCCCTCTAATTTCAGTATAAATAAAATAAATCTGCAGGGTATGTGTAAAATCAGTAACTAAAAGCTAAATAGATATACCACTTTGGGAGGCTTTATGAATTAGTCCTCACATGAATGAGAAATATTACCAAGAACTTTTCTTTTTTTTTTTTTTTTTAAAGATTTATGTATTTATTTATGCAAGCACTGGGTACAGTCAGAAGCGCGGGAGGGTGAGAGAATTCACCAGAGCCAGAGCGGGGAGCAGAGCAGGCAGAAGGACCGAAGTACACTGCTGAGGGGAGCAGCGGGCAGCAGGAGAGGTCTGCGCGCCATGTGGGACCCTCCTCTGGTGGCCGGGGAGCAGCTGGGGATCGAACTGGCGCTGCAGAGGCTGTGCGTAGTTTTGCAACCCAGCGCTCAATGGCCGCGCCACCCGGGAGTCCCCCAAGAACTTTTCTTTGGCTATCTAAAGAGGAAATGTCATTTTCTCATAGATACACATTTTTTTTTCAAATGTATTAGATCCGTGGTTTTGTTTTGGAGTGTCTTTATAACATTTTGGTGTTAGCATTCAGCTGTAAAAGTAATCAGGGAATGTACAACTCTTTCTGTGCTTTAAAAACCTGAGAATTATTTAATTCAAAAAAAAATAAAGAGGAAATTCTTATTAAAATTAGTCATCAGGAGGAAGTATAGGAATTATGTTACAGCAGTGTCTACACAATGTGTGGGGCAGAGCAGGCCCCGGGGAGTGGGTGAATTGCTTGGTGTGAAAAATATGCACAGCGCTCCCTTCAATGCTTGGACCTGTGTGATGCCACTGAAACTGCATGAGCTTTAACTTCCACACCTTTAAAGCAGGAGCACACTGAAATTGTTAGGTTGAAAGTAAGTGGCATTGGTTATATAAGGCCCTCTGCAGGGCACCCCTGGCACCAGGCCAGCCCTAGCAGTTCTATTGGGTACTGATCAGTTCCTGATTTCAGGACCCTATCAAATAATGACTTATCATTGTATCAACGTTAACATGTTTTTTCAACATTATTTTTTATTAAATGCCAAATGTACATCATCAAATTATTTAAAAAAGCATTTTGAAAAGTCTGAGGAAGAAAACAACAAATGCCTCCAAAATTCCATAGCAAGAAGTAACCAACATTAACTCTTGCTGGATGTCATCCCGGATGAAATTCTAAGGCTCTGGGTATAGCTAGGTGGGAAGGATAGGCGGCTATTTAGGTAGGTAAGTCATTAGATCTTATACTCGACATGCTATTTCCATGGAACATTTACTTAATTTCACTGGAATCGAACCAAAATACAGAAACTGAAGTGAAACTAGCATTTTGATCCTTTTCCCCCTACTGCCAGTGGCAGTATTTCCTCAAATTCTCCTCTGAACAAATATAAGTAAAAACTTCATAAAATCAGATAAGTTGATGTCATTTTTTTCCCTTTTTAATTTACATCTTTCAGTTTTTCAGGCAGTACTAATTCACCTCCTTCTATAAAAGATGAAGTGATTTCCACTCTAATACACCCATCCCCTTTTTGCCTCCTGGTTTTTGGTTACTTTTATAATTTTCAACTTAAAATGATTGAGAACACATTCTGTTCAGCAATAAAAAAACCTTTGCTAATGTGCTATTGCTTCCACTTACCCAAATGGATTTAATCCTCACCACTGGTTCACCATAACCTCCACGCCAGTGCTGGACACATGTGTGTTTCAATAAATTCATCTTGCCGTGGCATTAGCCTCCCAGTGTATTTTCTTTTCTTTTCTTTTTCTTTTTTTAAAATTTATTTTTTTATACACACACTGGGTACAGTCAGATGCGCGGGAGGGTGAGAGAATTCACCAGAGCCAGAGCGGGGAACAGAACAGGCCGACTGATGAAATACACTGCTGAGGGGAGCAGCGGGTGTGGCAGGAGAGGTCTGCATGCCATGTGGGACCCTCGCCGGTGGCTGGGGATCGAACCGGTGCTGCAGAGGCTGTGGGCATCTTCGCAGCCCAACACTCAACCGCTGCGCCACCAGGCAGGCCCTCCCAGTGTATTTTCTTAAAGGGCTCAAATAGTCCCTGAATTTTTCATGTTTCAGAACATCTCCAGTTTTAATGTACTTGAGTTACCCTTTCCTTTATTTGTTGCCTTGTAGGCATCACTCTGATTTCTTCTGGAAAGAGAATGATGTCATAGAAGGGAATTGGATGTATGCTGGAGGTGCAGGGGGGAAAGAATTCACCAGAGATGGAATGGAGAAGAGAAATCAGCTGCTAAGAGAAGCAGCAGATGAGACAGAAGGGGTCTGCTGTGCAGAGAGTGAGGGTCCCTTATACTCCAGGCATCACTGACTGGCGAGGGGGACTGGTCTTGGGTGTGTCCTGACTTGGCATAGAGGACCATCCACTCCTTGGAGCATCACCTCAAGGTCCAGGTTCCCCGGGTGGTCCCATCTACTCCCTTAATCCATTCAAGCCTCCCCAGCTCACCTGCTGGGCAAGAAATCAGAGCTTGGTTTTTCAAATTTAGCAATGATACCCCGACCAATGGTATGGAGAAATCTTAGGCTACTGTAATCTCATCTAACTCCCTTTTATTTTTTGCCAGAATCAAGTCATTCACCATAGTTAATGTTGATCAAGATTTGTCCAGTGTCTCCATGTAAATTGTATTCCTTATGATTTACAAATTTACTATTTTTCAATTGTCATGCCATTACATGTCTGAACGCCCTTCTCTCTGTTGGGTCCCCTCCTTGAGAAATGTAAGTCATCTTTATGTGGGCCAACTTTGAAGTCCTAAATCATCATCATCTTTAATTGATCAGTTTATCATTTTCCTGGGCATTCATGGTGATGTTCAAAAGCCTTCCTTTTTGCCATCATCTGAAGTTTTAGTGGGGCTAGTCTGTGCTTCTGGTTTGCATGTATTGACTGGATCTGCAAGACATTGTTATGTCTGTCCCTTGACAAATTCCTTAACTCAGTGCTCTCTGCCTCACAGCCGACTGCTGCCTCATTTTGCTTCTGAGTGTTGTATAAAGAACGCCGTCCTGAGCATTTTACTGTTCTTCTGCAGATTGCATTCCCTGTCTGTGTGCAGAATGCCTGCACAGGTGAAATCCTGGTTTTTACTCCTTTCTACCCATTCTTAGCCCGGAGAGCATCCCCCAGACTCTCCCTTTGCTCTGATCTAATGTGGGGAGGGCACAAGCCCCTCCCATTTAGCTTTGTCCTTGGCGGGGTGGTCCCTTCTTGTGCCTTTTCATTAAACTGATTGGACTGGGTTATTTTATGAATTATTTTATTTTATATAGTTCTTACATCATTTTTCATTTTTGCACAATGTATGTATTTTCATTTTGGTTATATTCCCCATATAATCCCCACCCCCTTTTTCTGACCCTAATCCCTCTTCTCCTCCTCCCTCTACCCACCGTAGTGTGTCTCTGGTCTATAGTTGCTTGTTGATTTTGATTTTTACTTTATTGCAATTAGTCTTTTTCCTGGTCCCTTATTTAGGTTTTCTAAATTCCTGCTATGAGAGAGACCACCCAGTATTTTTCTTTTTTTTTCTAATTTCGCTGAGCATGATCCCTTCTAGCTCCATCCATGTTTCCATGTTGCTGCAAATTGCATGTGTTTATCTTTTTTGAATGCTGAGTAATATTCCATGGTGTCTATGGACCACATCTTCTTGATCCAGTCATCTATTTTTGGGCATTTGGGCTGTTTCCAAAGCTTAGCTATTGTAAACAGTGCTGCTATAAACATAGGGGTGCAGGTGCTCTTTGGAATGGATGTTTCTGTGTCCTTTGGGTAAATACCTAGGAGTGGAATTGCTGGATCATATGGAAGCTCTATGTTTAGTAGGTCCAGAAATCTCCAGACAGCTCTCCATAGTGGTTGGACCAGTTTGCACTCCCACCAACAGGGCAGGAGAGTTCCTTTTTCTCCACATCCTCACCAACATTTGTTGTTGCTAGTTTTTTTAATATGTGCCATTCTCACTGGTGTAAGGTGTTATCTCATTGTAGTTTTGATTTGCATTTCCCTGATTACAAGTGATGTTGAACATTTTTTCATATGCCGGTTGGCCATTTGCATTTCCTCTTTTGAGAAGTTTTAGCTCTTTTGCCCATTTTTTTGACTGGGTTATTTACTTTGTTTTTGTTGAGTCTCATCAGCTCTTTGTAGATTTTTGTGATCAATCCTTTATCATTAGTGTCGCATACAAAAATTTTCTCCCATGGACTGGATTTTTTTTTCCGAAAACTCCTCTGGACTGTAAGGATACAGGAGAGGGTCAGTGAGAGCTCAGCTTCAGCTGCTAGTTAACCCAATACCAAGATCCCAGAAAGTCCCCTTTGTGGGTCCACCAGCAGCCATTTAGATGCATCTCCCATCACGTCCACTCCAGTCTCCCAGCAGGAATCAGTGAAAGGCCGGCCCCCGGCCCCCTGATCTTTCTGCAAAGTTGCTGTGCCTCCTGGTATCCTGCGTCCACTCCACGTTCCTTGCACATCATTTGTCATGTCCTGTCACTTTCCTGCTCAAAGTCCCCCACAAGATCCACCTCACTCAGAGCCTGAGTCCTCAGCGCATGGCCTGCATGTGTGGCCCTGGCGCCATTCTCCCAGCCCAGGGCTTGCTGCCAGGAACAGACTCTCCTGCCAGGGGGAGCTTTTAATGAGAAAAATGATTGAGATGGGGAAAGGACCAGGTCCCTCTCTGCAGAGGAGGATGGGGTACAAGGAGATGTTTCCAGTCGCTCCTCACAGAAGACATCCCCCTCCCCATACGGGGCTCTCACGTGTGAACCGTTAGAGCTGATAGGGCAGGCCGGTCATGTGGCTTCTGTTTCCCCCTAGTCCCTGGATGGGAGAGGCAGGTCGGGTGTCCTTGTTTGGGCAGAGGTATAGATGACCAGGCTCAGCAATTGCCCCCCAGAAAAGATTATTCTACAATGGGAGCTGGCTTCACATCAGACCTGAAGCTGAGCCAGACATGTGGCTGAGTCTGGGGGAGCAGGGCTGCTCTGTGACATGATAATTGGGGTATGGCATCCTGGCAACCAGGCTCTGTCTGTTATCTGCCATGCCTCTTGTGCATTGTGACACGAGCAAGGATTCCTAGAGACAAGAAGGATGAAGCAGTAAGATGCAGTTCCTAGCAGCAACATACCAGAATGTGTTTGCTGAGTAGCATAATGTTAATAGCTAACAGATAGTGAGCATTTCTCTCTTAAAGCACTTTGAATATATTAGCTTATTTAATCCTCACTGCAACCCAAGAGATAAATACTCATTATCTCATTTTAAGGATGAGAAATAAAACAGAAAATACTTGAAGAACATGCCTGAGTTCAGTCAGCAATTAAGCAGCAGGGCTGGATTTCAACCCGTCCGGGTCAGAAACTTCAAATGCAAGTGACACATGGCTCTCGACCTGAGTGTCCCAAACATGTGAGCTTCTTTTCAGGTTTGTTTTCCTCTTGGTTTGAATTTTATGGTTTCTTGAGTGTGGGATTCAATCTTTGAATGGGATGGAGGGCCTGGCTTTGGAGAAAAGGATGTGTTTGGAAGGCATGGGAGGTGATGGTCAGATGTTAGGAATGGTGGCCTTCCCCCACAAGCCTGCCATGGGGCTTCCTGCTAGGATGGCCCACCTGGGCCTCCAAGTGAGAAAGGCAGAGTGTGTGCCTGGCTGCAGGAGTGAGACTTCACACCCCTGGCCTAGGACACTTGTAGGGCAGTGCAGAGGCTCCTGCTAGGGTGTCGGCTGACACTGTGAGGTTGAGCAAAAACTAAACTTGCAGTTTGAGAGATTCTGAGAAGAGGGTTACAAAATTAAAAAGAATTAAATAAAATATGTGGTCTCTTTTTTCTCCCTCTTGCTCTGTGAGTCAGTTTTCATTCAGACTGTGTAGAAGAGAGGGACAGGCCATGGGTTTTAGTTTGGGTTATGTTCTTTTTGACCCATTGGGTAACAGCAGTGTGGAAATTTGAAAAGGTTTTCATGCAAGCTGCCCCTGACTTCCTGTTCAAAATGGCAGCTGGTTGGTTCTTCCCAAAGCTCAGCTGTTCAGCATTTCTTGTTAAAATGTAGGCAAGACAGGAAGCTAAAACTGGTGTTACAGCCTAAAGATAGAATGTGGCACAATTTGCAATAATTGTGGGGCAGAGGGATTTGGGCTGAAGATACCTACCTTGGCTCTCGCATAAGACACACACTTTCTTTCCTTCTTAAAAGAAGACCTGACTACAAAGGTACAGCACCCTCTGCTCCCACCCATTCTCTGTGCTCAACCTCAGCCTCAGACCTGGATTTAACTGGAAAGACAGCAGCCACTCCTTTCCTCTCCTCAGGTATTTTTTTTTTTAAGGGTTTTAATTTTTTTTAAAAAGATTATTTATACAAGAACTGGGGTACAGGCCAGAGGCGCAGGAGGGTGAGAGGATTCACCAGAGACAGAGCAGGGAGCAGAACAGGCAGACTGATGAAATACACTGCTGAGGGGAGCAGCGGGCGAGACAGAGAGGTCTGCCCCACCACGTGGGACCCTCGCCTGCCAGCCTGGATCAAACCAGCACTACAGAGGCTGTGGACAGCCTCACAGCACAGTGCTCAAGTGCCTCACCACCAGGGGAGGCCCTTAATTTTTTTTTTAAAGATTTATTTATTTATGCATGCAAGAACTGGGGTGCAGACCAGAGGTGCAGGAGGGTGAGAGGATTCACCAGAGACAGAGTGGGGAACAGAACAGGCAGACTGACTGAAATACTCCACTGAGGGAGGCAACAGGTGAGACAGGAGAGGTATGCTGCACTATGTGGGTATCTCCCTGGCTGGCCAGGGATCGAACTCGTGCTCTAGAGGCTGCAGGTAGCTTCAGCTCTGTGCTTAATCCCTTGCGCTACCAGGGAGGCTAAGGTGTTGTTCTCTTAAGCAGAGTTCTTTCTCCTTTCTCAGGTTCCTTTAGCTCCCATTTTCCCCTATCTTAGCAGAGTCTGGGAATCACAGCAAATCAATGGGAAGAAAACAGGGAGGATTTGAATCACCTCAGGGAGGCAAGTGGTCCTTTCAAATCTCTAATGATAGCTGCCAGAGGGGGAGGACTTGGAGAGCTCTGATGGCAGGGGTTGGGCTGTTCCCATCTTACATTACCTCTGAGAACCAGAACCTGGGCTGAAAGTTCAGAAGAGGGAACAGTAAGAAAAGCCCAGCATTCCAAGAGTAGGTGGTTAAGCAAGAAGTGAACTAAGATCTGTAGGTAAAAATCATGTTTTGGAGAAGAGGATTTGACCACCAGGAGGGTACACAGAGAGAAAATCACTCCTTGTGACTTCAACAAATACTGCCAAACCAGCCTTGTCCTGTCCAAGGATGAGTTAAATGAACAATATCATCATCAACAACTGAAAAATGCTGCCAGAAGAAAAAAATAAAAGGAAAAGAAAAAAAAAACAAGAAAGGAATAACATCAGTGAAGCAGAGAAATCCTGAGAATGATTTCCCTTCTCGTCTTGATGATCATTTCAGAAACCTAGACAGCGGGCTCATGAATTACATGATGGTTTCTCTGAAATAGAACAGAATGTCTGAAGGCAAGTTCTGGGCAAATGCAGCATTATATGGGGGGCTGGTGACGGGAGAAAGCAAGGAGAATATGTGCTCAGTGGCTGGAATTCAATTCCTGTTCAAGGCAAGGAAGGACAGCAGGGGTGCATGATGGTTTATCACCAGTGTGGAGACATATTTAAGAAACTCTCCAGAAATTTAGAGGAAAAGTACAGATATTTGAAAGGATTGGAATAACAATAATGGAAGTTTCAAAAACTCTGGCCAGAAAATATGGCACCATGTGACTCAAATACCCATTCTTGAGCTAAAGGGCAGACAGAAAGAAAATGACCTCAATTCAGGCTGATATGAGGATAAGAACATCACCTGTAGGTAGCCTGATGAAAGCATCACCTGAACGATATATACAAATTTCCATAAAAATCCACATAGGAAACCATGGTTCTAGGTTTTTTTTTTTTCCCTTTAGATTTGTTTATTTATTTATACAAGCACTGGGTACAGTCAGAAGCGGGGGAGGGTGAGAGAATTCCCCAGAGCCAGAGTGGGGAACAGAACAGGCAGACTGACGAAATACACTACTGAGGGGAGCAGCAGGTGACAGGAGAGGTCTGTCGCGCCATGTGGGACCCTCGCTGGTGGCCAGGGATCGAACCAGCGCTGCAGAGGCTGCGGGTAGCTTTGCAGCCCAGCGCTCAACCGCTGCGCCACCAGGGGAGGCACAACCATGATTATTTCTGAAGAAAAAAAAATTAACCTAGCTTTTGTCTTTCTCCCCCCAGTACATTACTGCCGGGAGATAATTTAGAAGCTTCTGTAGAGTGTGAAGGAGAAAAGGATATGCTATGCAGACAATCCAGCAAGCATTCACATATGCAGAGAACAGAACAATTTCACTGAAAATACAAAGGAGACAAAATATATTCTCTCCAAATTCTCCTCGAAAATTTCTTTAAGATATAATTGCACACTGAGGAAAGAAACACAAGAGTTGAGAACTAGATGGTCACCATAGAGAGGAAGGAAATAGCAGTGATAGCAACTAGAGATATGTTTACGCATCACTATTATGCTATGAAGTTGAACTGAAACATGAAATTTATTCAGAACACAGTATTTGTAACATACAAAATGTTAATGTCATAATAATTATCTTCAATGTTTACATTCAAATGATTACATGAGATTACATGAGGTAGGGGGTGCAAGAAAATAGAAATTCCAGAACTGCTCTCCTAGAGGATGTATGGGTTTTATCTTTATAATGTGTTCATAGATTTTATTTTTCTTTTGGTGTGCCTGCATGCTCTATTTTTCTAACATGCTTTTCTTGATTAATAAAGAAAGTGAAAGATGAAAATATTAACAACAAAGAAGAAACAAATCTGTTCTGGGACGTTTAGGTTGTTTCCATACCTTGGCTGTTGTAAACAGTGTTGCTATAAACATAGGAGTGCAGTTTTCCTTTCGAGTTAGTGTTTTTGAGCTCTTTGGATTGATATCTAGGAGTGGAAATGCTGGATCCTATGGCAAGTTCATTTTTAGTCTTTTGAGAAATCTCCATGCTTCTTTCTGTAGGGACTGGACCAGTCTCCATTCCCACTGAGAGTGTAATAGGACTCCTTTTTCTCCACACTCACCAGCACTTGTTGTTTGTGTTTTTTAAAATATGGACCACTTGTGTTTTTAAAAATATGTGAGGTGGTGTATTATTGTGTTTTTGATTTGCATCACCCTGGTGATAAGTGATAATGACTGGATCAAGAAGATGTACATATCCACAATGGAATACTATTCAGCAATCAAAAAGACAAATTCATGCCACTTGTGGCAACATGGATGGATCTGGAAGGAATTATGCTCAGCGCAGTGAGCCAGAAGAAGAAAGGTAAATACTGGACTGTTTCACTTATATATGGGATCTAAAGAAACCAAACAAAGTATCAGAAAAAAGACAAAATGGTGAGACTGACCCTCGGAAGCAGGTGGTAGATGTGAGATGCTCAGAAAGGGAGGGGGAAGGGAAGGAGGTGGCAAGAGAGCACTGGACTGTGGGCACATTGGTGGTGGGAAAACTATGGTGACTACAACTGAGGGAGAAATCCTATATTGTGAAAAAATATAGAAGGATGTTTAAGGAAAAAAAATTAAGAAAAAAAGAAATAAAATAACCTGTGAGGAATTTGACAGAAATCTTGAATATCAACAACAGAGTAACTTAGTCTCTGAGAAGGCATTTCTTCTTTTCATATTTGTGGGGCTATGACAGAGAGAGGCTAGGGTTGGGGTAACCCCTGCTGTGGCTGTTGTTGCTGTCAGTGTTCAGATCTGGTTGTCCCACGTTTTCCTGGGATGTAGGGGGAATGGAGGGAAGTTATGAGAGAGACCATTCAGCTTCTCATGGTGCTGCAAAGCTGTGAGAATATTAAGACCTTTATGTGACCCAGGATACCCCTTGGGATTCTGGATCCACTTATGGTAAGGTAGCAGGGGCCTCACTGTTTTCTCCAGATCAGGGCAGTGGGTGTATGACTTCAGAAGCATTTGAACATCTTCCTTGGTCTTTGAGACATGTTTACATGTCACCATATGCTATGAAGTTGAATTGAAACTTGAAATTTATTCAGAAAAGTGGGGCAGTAATAAGTTTATCTCAGGTATCACTTAGAGGATTCAGTACATTAGGTATGCAAAGCATCTCACATAAACAAGGGAAATGGTAAGTGCTTAACTGATGTTGCCCCTTTACCTTCCCAGCACTGTAGGGTGCTGCTAATCTAAATTTTGAGGGAAAGATTAAAGATCAGTTGTCCATGAGTGGCTTATCAAGAAAGTTCCTGATGTGTCTGCAATGGAGAGGAAGGGACTACAAAGGAGAAAGAGAGTGACATCACGGTGGAGATGCTAAACTCTACCTCTATGTTGCTAAACTCTACCTCTATGTTGCCCTGACAATGTTGGAAGTTGGCAGATTTCCCTTTTCTTGGCCTGACAACTTCAAACTGACTAAGAAAGATGTTGGAAGGAAAAACCCTACCCCATTTACGTGTTGTTTGTTTTATCAACGATTCATAGCTTTCTTTCTCCAAGAAAGAAAAGTTGTTTGTAGTTAACCATTTTGAACACAGAATAGTAGTAAATTTAGACTATTTATAATTACCTCTTTATTTGGTTGCATAAGAATAGCTCTTTTGGGAAGCTGGTGCTTCCCTAACTTAGGCTCTTGCAACTTAGAAAGGGAAACTCTTTTGATGAATCATTGACCGAGACCAGGGCTTGGTCAACCTTGATCTTTCAAAATAGTGTCTGGCATTACATTCTCTAGAAGTCTTTCTGAATCTCCCCAAAAGCTGTGTGATTTAATAGCAACTTAGCATTACCCCCTCCTTCCATCTCTATATTCCCTTTGATGGGAAAAGCTAGCTAACCTAAGACTACATTCCCAAGAATTTTGCTAGAATCAGGGTTATAATCTGTCAACAAGAGGCTTTGGCATGGTGTTTTTGAATGCTGAAGAGAAAGAAGAGTCCATATTCTTAGCAGCAGCATTCAGGAAGTAGATGTCAGTAGATAGGGGTGTTCCCAGTAGCTTCCTTCCATGAATCTCTTGAGAATTATCCACATTAGCTCTACTCCCTAGATTCCAGAGGTAGTAACCTTGCAAATCCTAGCCCTTGTAAATTCTCTAGTGACATGACTCTAATCCATCCAATGACTGCTTAAATTTTTAAGTCCCTGCATTCAGTATCTTTCTGCTTGAAATACTTAGAAAAATTTCTTAGTTAGAAAGTCTTTCTTTGCAAACTGGATACACCTAGACTGAGTTAATCATTCATGTTGGCAATCTTTTAAACACTGTGTTCTTGCTAATAACTCAGAGCTTGAGTCCAAAGAGTTTGGAGTAAAGCAAAAACATTCACAGTGTTTTCAATTTCTGAAAGAGAAAAAGAAAAAACCTCACAAAAACCCCAAAAACTCTGCAAGCAAATCCAGAGTCCATGGAGCTGACTTGGGCATACATTAAGAAGATCAGGAACAAGGCAAGGATGTCCTCTCTTACCACTACTATTCAGTATAGTATTAGGAGCCCCAACAACAGAAATTAGACAAGAAAAGGATTTAAAAGATATCCAAATGGAAAGGAAGAAGTAAAACTGTAACTATTTGCAGATGATGTAAATACATACCTAGACAATCCCAAAGTCTCAAGTAAAAGGCTGTTAGAAGTAAGAAAAGAGGACACGTCATCTTGATACAGGGAGGGTCCCATCCAGACCTCACCAAAACTGTGTGGAAGCAAGAAAGATCTGTCCCATCAGTCAGAGGTGAGCTGAAACTGCACAGGAGCCGGGCCCTGAGACTGCCTCTAGATGAAGCCCAGAGGGGGATCCAGCCACCGCCAGGGCAGACTGTGCATGGGTGCGTGCAGGAGAGCATCCCCCAGGTGTGCCATCTTTAAGACAGGGAGGTTTGTGTCCAACCTCACCAAAACTGTCAGCGCTTCCGATATCCCAGAAGGAGCTCACCAAAGAGATGCAGCCAATACCAGTGACACAGTGTCCCAAAGCATAGACAGATCAGAAAACAAGCAGCAGGGAGAAGAAAAACTACAAGAAACCAAGCAATCCCTCAGGCTTGAAAATCAACCACAAGACTGCAACAACAGTGACTTGGAAAAACTTCTGAGCCTTCTAGAAGGAGAATTAAAAATCTCCATGATTAAAAAACTGAAAGAAGTCAAAAATTATATGGGAAAAATAATCAACCTTCAGAAGAATGAAATTGAGTCCTTAAAGAGGGAAGTGAGAGAAATGCAGGAGATCAAAGGATTAATGGAGGAGCTAAAGAACTCTGGAAAAAGCAGTGAAAGCAGAATAGATGAAATGGAAGAACAGATAAGTACTCTCAATGACACAGAAATAAAAAGAAAACAGAAAAGGAAAGAGAAGTATGATGGTAAAAGAATGAAGACAGTCTTTGGGAACTACCTGACTCCATGAGGAAAGGAAATATAAGTGTTATAGGGATCCCAGAAGGAGAGGAGAGAGATATAGGAAGAGCAGAAATCAAAAGAATAATCAGAAACTACTGTGAATAGTTTTATGCAAACAAGCTCAACAATCTAGAAGAAATGGACAAATTCCTACAACTTTACAATCACCCAAAGCTAGTTAAAGAAGAAGTAGAACACCTAAACAGCCCAATTACAAGCAGTGAAATTGAAATGATAATCAAAACCCTCCCCAAAAACAAAAGCCCAGGAAGAAGAAGTCCTGAAGAAGAAGAAATCAAGAAAACCATCCCTTTTATTATTGAAACAAAAAAGTCAAATACTTGGGAATAAACCTAACAAAAGAGGTAAAGGAACTATATAAAGAAAACTATAAACACTGTTAAAAAAATAGAAGACACAAAGAAATGGAAAGACATCCCCTGGTCACAGATTGGAAAAATTAACATTGTCAAAATGGCCAGCCTAACAAAAGCAATCTACAGATTCAATGCTATGCCAATAAAATTTTCAATGTCATTCTTCAAAGAAATAGAACAAATATTGATGAAATTCACATGGAGCCAACAAAAACCCTGAATAGCCAAATCTTTCCTGAAAAAAAAAGAAGGGAATGGCGGCATCATACTCCCAGACTTCAAACTATACTACAAAGCCATAATAATCAAAACTGCATGGTATTGGAACAAGAACAGACACATGGATCAAAGGAAATGTATAGAAAATTCAGAAACAAACCCACATTTTACACTCAACTAATCTTTGACAAAGGAGCAAAGAATATGCAATGGGTCAAAGAAAGTTTGTTCAATAAATGGTGCTGGAAAAACTGGGTTGCTCCATGCAGAAGAATGAAGCTTGACTAATGCCTCAGACCATGCACAAAAACCAACTCAAAGTGGATTAAAGAACTAGGTATAAGACCTGAAACCATAAAATATATAGAAGGAAATATAGTTACATGACATACACCTCAGTAACATCTTTAAAGACACATCACCCAAAGCAGTGATAGTGAAGGCAAAGATAAACAGCTGGGACTACGTCAAATTAAACAGCTTCTGTACAGCAAAAGAGACTAACCAAAACAAAGAGACACCCCACAGATTGGGAGAAAATTTTTGCACACAACACTAATGATAAAGGACTGATCACAAACATCTACAAAGAGCTGATGAGACTCAACATAAACAAAGTAAACAACCCAGTCAAAAAATGGGCAGAAGAGCTAAAATAAACTTCTCAAAAGAGGAAATGCAAATGGCCAACAGGCTTATGAAAAAACGTTCAGCATCACCTGTAATCAGGGAAATGCAAATCAAAACTACAATGAGATAACACCTTACACCAGTGAGAATGGCACATATTAAAAAAAAAAAAAAACTAGCTACAACAAATGCTGGCGAGGATGTGGAGAAAAAGGAACTCTCCTGCACTGCTGGTGGGAGTGAAAACTGATCCAACCACTATGGAGAGCTCTGTGGAGATTCCTTAGCCTACTAAAGATAGAGCTCCCATATGATCCAGCAATTCCACTCCTAGGTATTTACCCAAAGGACACAGAAATATTAATTCAAAAGGGCTCCTGTACCCGTATGTTTATAGCATCACTATTTATAATAGCTAAGCTATGGAAACAACCTAAATGCCCAAAAATAGAGGACTGGATCAAGAAGAGGTGGTACATATACACAATGGAATATTACTCAGCAATCAAAAAAGATAAACTCATGCCATTTGCAGCAAGATGGATGGAGTTGGAAGGGATCATGCTCAGCAAAATAAGTCAGAAATAAATAGAATAATACCAGATAGTCTCACTCATAGCAGGAATTTAGAAGACCTAAATAAGGGGCCAGGAAAAAGACTAATTATAATGTAAAAATCAAAATCAATGAGCAACTATAAACCAGAGGCACACTACAGGGTGGGGGAGAAGGAGTAGGATCAAAACAAGGGGGTGGGAATTGTATGAGGACTATAACCAAGACAAAAATGCATACATTGTACAAAAATAAAAAAAAAGATGTAAAAATATATAAAATAAACTTAAAAATAAAATAAAATACATAATTAGAAAAAAAGAAATAAGAAAATAATACAGTAAAGTGATAGGTCAAAAATCAATATCCAAAAATCCATTGCATTTCTATATGCAAATAATGAACTAGCAATAAGAGAAATCAGAAAAACAATCCCATTTACAAATCTCATAAATAGGAACTCCTTTAAAAATCCCAAAGTTATTCTTCACAAAAATTCATATAATTTATTTGGAATTACCAAAGACCTTCAATAACAAAAATACTCCTGGGAGGGGAAAAAAATAGAGGTATGAAGATCACTAACTTCAAGCTATATTACAAAATGATGGTAATTAAAACAGCTTAATGGATCAATGGAACAGAACTAAGAGTCCAAAAATAAAAACACACATACAGTCAACTAAAATATGATAAAGGCTCCAAGAGCTTACATTGCAGAAAGGGAGTGTCTTCAATAGTGTTGGGAAAACCAGATATCCATAGGTAAAAGAATGAAACTAGACCACTATCACATAACATATAAAAAAACTAACTCAACATGGATTAAAGATTTGGATATAAGACCTCAAGCAATGAAATATATAAAATGAGTAGTTCCCATAGAATTTCCACCACCAATTCACCCATGCACCATCACCACAGTCCCTTGTGCTCTTCCTGCCCTGTTTTGATTCCTCTCCTTCCCCCTACCCTGCAGAATGTCTCTGATTTATAGTTGCCTGCTAATTTTGTTTATTATTTTTTTTTCCTCATCTCTTATTTGGTCCCCTATAGTCCTCCTGTAAGAGAAATGATCCAATATTTTTCTTTTTTCTTCTGGCTTATTTCACTGAGCATAATCCCTTCTAGGTGGTGGGGCTTTTACAGGGACTACAACAGAGAGGAGAAAGCAAACATTGTACAAAAATGAACGATGACCTAAAATATATATATATATATATATATAAATGTTAAAAAGGGGAGTGATAAAATGGTTTATAAGGTTAAAAAATAGGAATACATAAAAGGAAACATAGGGATTATATTTCTTGACATCAGCTTTAGAGATATGTTTGAGGACTTAACTCTTAACATCAAGGCAAACAAAAGCAAAAGTAAACAAATGGACTACCTCAAACTTAAAAGCTTCTGCACAGTGAAAGAGATGTCAAAATGAAAATACAGCCCACTGAATGGTAGAAGATAGTTTATATCATGGATTGGACAAGAGGTTACCCAAAATATACAAAGAACTCATAAAACTCAATCATATAAAAACAAGCAACCTGATTTAAAAATGGGCAGCAGATCTGAATAGACACTTCTCTAAAGGAGACAGATAACCAATAGGCACATAAAGAGATATTCATCATCTCTTTTTAGTAGGGAAATACAAATCAAAACCACAAGGAGGTATCACTTCACACATGTAAGAATGACTATTATCCAAAAGATACAGGATGTGAAGAGAAAGGAGCCCTTCAACACTGTTCATAGAAATGTAAATTGTGGAAAGGTAAATGTAAATTAAGGAAAGAAGTAGAGAGATTCTTCAAAAACATTAAAAGTAGAAATTCTATATGATCTAGTTATCCTATTGGTATTTTGTCTATATATAAAAACACTAATTCAAAGACTATATTTATTATAGTATTATTTACAATGGCCAAGAATTGAAAACAACCTAAATATCCATCTACTGACAAGAAGATAAGGAAGATGAGGTATATATAAACAATGGAATACTATTCAGATGTGCAAAATAACACTCCTGCCATTTGTAACAACAAGGATGGACCCAGGGGGTGGGAATTATGTTCGATGAAATCGGTCAAAGGCAAATACCTTATGATTTCACTTATATGTAATATACAAAGAAAAGAAACAATGAGCTAAATAAAACAAAAATAAACTTTTGGACTATAACTATATGAGCAGTTGTTATTAGAAGGAAATGGGGAAAATGAAAAGGGGGTAGGGAAATCAAGACAAAGGAGACAATAGTACAGAGAAGATTTGAACTTTTTGTGAGGCAGTTAATGTAGTATATACATCTGTTGGTTCTCACTGGTGCACACCTGAATCTTATATAATAGAATACTTTATTATATATGTATTGTTCTGTGAAAGTACATTCTGTTGTCACTTGTAATCAGGGAAATGCAAATCAAAACGACAATGAGATAACATCTTGCACCAGTGAGAATGGCACATATCAAAAAAACTAGCAACAACAAATGTTTGTGAGGTTGAAGAGAAAAAGGAACTCTCCTGCACTGTTGGTGGGAGTGCAAACTGGTCCAACCACTATGGAGAGCTGTGTGGAGATTCCTCAACCTACTAAAGATAGAGCTTCCATATGATCCAGCAATTCCACTTCTAGGTATTTACCCAAAGGACACAGAAACATTAATTCCAATGGGCACCTGCACCCCTCTGTGTATAGCAGCACTATTTACAATAGCTAAGCTTTGGAAACAACCCAAATGCCCAAAAATAGATGACTGGATCAAGAAGAGGTGGTACATATACACAATGGAATATTACTCAGCAATTAAAAAAGAGAACACATGCAGTTTGCAGCAACATGGATGGAGCTAGAAGGGATCATGCTCAGCAAAATAAGTCAGAAAGAAAATGAAAAAATACCGGATGGTCTCACTCATAGCAGGAATTTAGAAAACCTAAATAAGGGACCAGAGAAAAGACTAATACAAAGTAAAAATCAAAATCAATGAGCAACTATAAACCAGAGACACACTACGGGGTGGGAGGGGGGTGTGGAGAGGAATGATTAGGGTCAAAATAAGAGGGGGTGCAATTGTATGGGGAATATAACAAAAATGAAAATGCATACATTGTGCAAAAATGAAAAATGATGTAAGAATTATATAAAACAAAATATTAAAAAATACATTCTGTTCTATATTTGTTGTTAAATAAAATATGTAAGATATGGTAGTCATAGAATAATTTGTAGTCTGTATATCAGAGAAAAATAAATGCACTAAATGCAAAAGTTATATTGTAGTACTTAACTCTAATAAGAACAATTTCCATGTTAAAAAAAAAAAAAGCTCTCATCAATACTTGTAGAATGAATGTAGTAAAGGAGACTGAAACCAATACTAGTAAAGTCTCAGACTGATGAGTCATTTCAGTATCACAGGGTTAACCACTCAGCATATTGAATCTAGTCTTCTCTGTTGAAGATTTACAATGAATTTATGGTGAAAAGCCAATAAAGTTTCTCCCTCTCTGTCACTTAAGAACCACATTCTGGTTTGGCAGCAACTTTAACAGTACTCGCTAGCATGAAGGATGGAAGGAATAATTTGGTAAAAGTGATCGCCAGATTTCTTTTAAGGAATAAAGAAATCAGCTATATCTTGATATCTGGAGAGAAAACTGACACGTGTCATTGTCTTCTGATTCCCTAAACTGGCAAGCTTTTTCTCAAATAGATCACAAATGCTTTTGGCTTAGTGGGTGATCTAGTCTGTCTTAATGATTCCTCTTCACCATGGTAGACAAAGTGGCCAAAAACACTGTCTAAATAAATGCACCGACTATGCGCCAATAAAACTTTATTTAAAAAAAATCAGAGGACATGTCAGGTTTGGCCCTTGGCTGCAGTTTGACGACCTATGCTGGAAGTTAGCTTAATGCAGCTATACTTCTTCCATCCTCATTTGAGGAATACTCGGCCCTCAGATTTGTTCCTTGACCTTAAGAGTTTACCTTGAGAGATGTAATAGCTGGTGTGAAAATCCTTGGACACACTGTCTGATATAAATGTGAGGCAGATATTAAAATCCTCATAGAAGAGACACAAAGCAGTTAAAGACTTGCCATAAGTCCTGTGGCTGGCATGGCTGGTGTGGAATTTGAACTCAACTGTCTGGCTGCAGGTCAGCACTTGCACATTGTACAATGGCTCCTGCAAGGCAACAGGTGTCCATGGCCCTCCATGATGACTAAAGTATAGTTCTTGGTTAGCACAAGCACAAACGAATCCTTAACTGCAAAAATCCACTTAAGAGATTGACTCACAGAGATCTTGCTCCTATCGCCGCCCATCTCTGAGATTTTCTTCAGGCCTGGGGTTGAGTTATTTACAAAGTGATCATTGCAAAGTAGAGTAAAGAATGAGCAATAATGCAAAGCGATGAGGAAGATAAGTGAAAATGCAGCAAAGCAGAAACTTGCAGCCGATTCTGCTGCATGGTACATCCCCTGCAACTAACCTCCATATGGAGAATAGGACTAAAAAAATGGAAAACACCTCCCTCAGGTCTTGGTGTAGATTTAAGAGTGGATGGGTGAATAAATGCATCGATGACAGATGGACGGATGGACAAGGCGGTGTGCAGGACAGATGGCATATAATCTGGTGTCTGCCACAAAACCAGCTCTGTCACCCTGAACAATCACATCATGGGAAGGCCTTGATTTCTTCTGTGCAATGAACCATTTGGGTTGAATGACTTCAAAGGTCCCTTTAAGTTCTGAATTTTAAATTCTGTCACTTAATTGGTAGTGGGCCAGAGGTAGGACTTGTTCTCATCCCCTTGCTTGTCCCGTGTCCTGGAGTAGAGCTCAGACAGGAGTATTACAAGATCCTCCTTGCAGACAGCCCTGAAAATGCATATTTCCACTCAGAATTACAAAACTTCCCAACAGTTCCAATTTGTCTTATCCATGAATACTTTTAATTTTTTGCTTGTAAGTGTGTATGTATTCATCTCAAGGGGGTCTCCACCTCTCTTAATTAAGGAAAAGGAGTCACACAAATTGATAACCTGCATTTTCCCCCTTAATATTACAATATATTTTAAGTCAAGCACTCATTTATTCTTTCATTTCTAATGGCTGCATAGTTTTCTGTGCCATCAGTAGTTTCTCGCGTGTCCTGCCTATGTTGTTCAACATCTCCTGCCTCACTTTCTGCAGCTGCATAATGGGATGATAAATACCTTCAGGCTCCTTAAGAGATGGTTGTGCAGATCAATGAGGTGATGGCTTGAAAGGACTTATCATGGTTAGTGGAACATTGTCAGCAATCAATAACATTATTTTTATCGATACTTTTAATATTGTCGTCCTCTGCATTGATGGACCTAAGTCATTCCTATTGACCTTTAGATTGTTCCTAATTTTTTACTTAAAAAAAAAGACCTGGTCACTCGCTACCTAATGCAGCTGTTTGCTTTGTTTTTAAAGTCACCTGACCAGGTTCTCTTTAGTTGACTGAAGACAAAAAGTCCACCCCGTTGAGACCCAGACTCTGCTCCTGGCTTCCTCGGAACAGCTTTCTGTCACGTACAGCATGGACTGCCCGGGAATACACTGACTTGGCCTTGGTTTTCAAACAAACCTCATAATTCATTGCCAGGGTATCTAACCTGCAGATCTGTGGACCTGCAGCTTTTCTGGGGGCTGGGCACAATGATGTATGGCCTAGAGAAAGCTTAGTCAAATATTTACACGGGGAATGTGGTATTTCCTACCCTGGTGCTCGATTACCATCAGGGTCTTATCTCCTTCTCCATAAAAGGAAGCATGGACATGGATTAAGCTGTCAACACCAGGGAAATAGAGGATCTAGAATGGAGACCTGGGAGACTTCCTGATGTTCTATGCAATATCTTTGGAGGGTCAGAAGAAGATCCACACAGACATTCATTTCATAAGCAGTTACTGAGGGGAGAGCAGGGTTGGGGGATTTCTGATGCTGGGAAGGTGAAGAGGCCAGGTAGACTTCTGTGGATAGAGCATCCACTTCTCATTAAACTCAAGGTCACAAGTGTTTAGAAGCCCCTCTGTGTATTATCCTCATCAAGAGAAAGGGATTGCTAATGTCCAGGACAGACCCCCAATCAAGCATCTCTGTGATAGAAACATACATCAAAGAAAGCTTGTTCTTCAAAATGAATCTAATTGCTGCATGGGGAAAGCCCGGCGGGCCTGCGGGCAGAATGGGGTTGAAACTGCCTCAGGCCCCACCATCCGGCAGGTCACAAAACCTCTGTGAGTCTGATTTACTTACCTAGAAGTTAGCATGACCCAGCAGACAGGTTTCTGTGAATTTTAAATGAGGTGATATGTGTAAAGTTCTGGGGTTTTATTTATTGTATTTACTGTATAAGATAAAGACTGATACATTCTAAGCCAAGTACGAAGAATCTGGATGTTTTTGAAACCTGAGCACTTTGTAGCAAGGGTGTTTTATTAATCTTAGTTTTATTAATATTTTTGAATATTGAAAATAGGACTCCTAGAATTTGAGATCCCCAGTTGGAAAGCACTCATCCAGACCAACATCATCACACAACAGCCTACCATGTAGACTTGTGCTAACCCAAACTTAGAGACACCATGTTTTCTCTGTGGACTTTCAGGGCATTCAAGTTAACAGAATAATTCACCCATGCATCTCTTCATTCCACCAACAGTTACTGAGAGTTTCTATAATATTGTAACTCAAAAAATTGTAAATTGAAAATGTATTTAATTCACTTAACCTGCCAAACATCACAGCTTAGCCTCACCCACCTAAAATGTGCTTAGAATGTGTACATTATCCACAGTTGGGCAAAACACAAACCTACTTTATAATAAAGTGTTGACTATCTCATCTAATGTGTGGAGTAACGCACTGAAAACAAGGCTGTTTACCTCCATAATGGCATGGCTGGCTTGGAGCGGAGTCTTACTGTCGCTGCCAGCCTCACAAGGGAGTGTGGAACGGCCCTGGAAAGAATCAAAATTCAATGTTTGAAGTGGTTGCTGCTGAATGCACATTGCTTTTGCACCATGGAAGTCATCGTGAAGTCGAACCATCGGCCCCCAAGCTGTCCTAAGTTGGGGACCGCCTACCATGTGTTCCAGCTGCCGAGGACTCCAAGGTGACAGAGACCTAGCCCTGCCTCCCAGGTGCTTTGAGCTTAGCAGAGGAGAAAGACCTCTTCATGGCTCACTCACATCAAAAGCTGGCAATTATGCAGTGATGAAGGTGCAGGGGGCAGTGACGCTGGAACTGCAGAATGAGCAGGAAACGTAGAAGCTGGCCAACCCAAACCTTCACTCAGGAAGCCTGCAGCCCTGCTCTCCCAGCTTTGGCCTCATCATTTCCAGTCTCATGTAGTTCAAGGTCTCCCCTGCTCCCAGCCCCAGGCGGCCTCTGGACAGCTCTGACAGTTTGAAAGTTTTCCCTTATGTGGAGCTAATATTTGTCTCCCGGTAACTGCCACACAGCCTCGCGGAATTAATCCCATTCTTCTGCCTCGTGACAGACAACCTGTCAGATACTGCAAGTCAGCTTCAGGTGACAGGCAAGCGGAGGTCCCCGTGGGCTTTATCCGCGCAAGGGAGTCTGGGATGATTCTAGGATTCAGTGACTTCAGGAAGGAATTCTGGTGAGACGTCCATTTTGGATTGATTTGGATTTGAGCTCTAACTTTAGCAATGTTTATAAGGCACATTGATCTCCAATGTCCTTATTGACTGGGTGTGATTCTGCTGAATGATTATTATTTCCATTTTGTTCATAAATAAAAAGTCTGTCAGTGTGGACCAAATTTCTGCCCTGGAATTGCCTCCCTTCATGCTGTTGTCCTACATGCAATCAGTCCTTCCTATAATCTGCTTCATTGTCTCATAGCTTTATCTCTTAAAATGTAGATTAAACTGCTTGTCTCCTTTTATCAAATCCTCCTCAATGCAATCCCTGTTAAATTATAGGACGATCTTCTAAGCTCTTAGAATGACATTTAGTGCTCTCAAAGTTGTCTCCCAGCTGGGAGTTTCAGAGACAGTGGGGTAGATGGAAGAAATACAAGTGAGGCCACTGCAGCAAGAGTTCAGAGATAAACATGTGCATAGAGTATTTGGAGAATGCAGAGGAGACTTGCTGAGTCAGGGCAGGAATGCGTGAGATGGAGTCTAAAGATGTGCATCCAGCAGAAGAGCGATAGGAGCCCAGGGGCCCGGGAGGAGGGAAACAGCTCAGTGGCTCCGTGTGCAGGACGCTGTAAGTCACGTGGTGTTGCTGACCTGCTTACTACAAGGTGGGGCTCAGAGAAAAGGAGGCTACATGGGAGGTGCGATCAGATTCTGTTCAATTTTGTATGAAAAGCTTTGGGGCTGGATCCTGAAGTCTGTGATGCACCAAATAAGTCTTTGAGGTAAGGTCAGTGCCAGCTGTACTTGGGTTTTGTATCGGAGAGCCAGCTCTTTGGAGTGCTGAAGAGGTGGGTGGAAGGGAGGGAGGTGGAGGGAGGTGGGGTGGGAGTCAGTCTAGCTAAGGAAACTGTTGCCACAACTCCTGGTGGGGTCATGGGAGAAGAGAAATACTAGCATTTTCACTGACCCAAACGTGTGATGATTGGGTGGTTGTGCAGATAAAGGGGAGGGAGGCATCAGGCTGCTGATAGGTTCTCTGGAACTTCCAGATGGAAGGCAGGTGACTTACTCATTGTCATCTCTACCCCCGTAGCCACACTGCAGGGGCATGCTGCACGTGGAGGTGTGCAATACCTGTTTGTAGATACACTGATTTACTCAGGCTGACTTAATATCAAAGAGCTCCCTCCTATAAATGACTGCTGGCTAGTCACTTACACCTGCTCCCTCCTGGCACCCCACAGGACAGCTGTTCCTGCAGTTGGGGTGATCATTCCATGGCAGCCTAGCAGGAGGAATGGCACCCACTTTCTCAGGTCAGGCCTGTACGTGCTCCACCATGTTTTGTCCTCTCTTCCAGCTGGATGAAGAAGCACATGATGGAGCCCAGAGAGGGCCCTGTGTTGCTGGGTAGAAGGGAGCCAGCCACCCATCAGAGATACCCACTGCAGTTTTTCCCCAGCAAGGAATGCGCTCTGCCTCTTCTGAGGGTGCACAGGGTTGGTTTGTCGCAGAATGTTGCAGAGTTAGCCTGGCCTAGTCTTCTCACTTGGATAGGAAGGGAGGGGAGATCTATATCAACTTTATTGACACACGATTGACGTTTAACACCATGGAAGATTAAGATGCATATGATCATTTGCATATTTCCTGTGAAATGATGACACAGTAATGTTAGTGAACACCTCCATTACCTTACATAGTTACCCTTTTTTGCTTTACTGGTGAAAATATTGAAGAGTCACTCTTAGTAACTTTCAAGTATGTAATACAACTGTGATAACTGTAGTCCCCAGCTGTCCATCACCACCCCAGAACATGTTCCTCTCATAACAGGGGGTTGGCACCCTTTCCGAACCTACAGTGTCTTAGGAAATTCTTTGTCTGTACTTCTGTTCCCCTACTTAGAACCTAAGATGATGATCAAGAAGAAGGCAAACGAGAAAGAGGACAGAGAAGTCAATTGTTTGAAGTTCTCATCTGGTCAGTTCTGACTTCAGATACACTAACAGGCATGAGCATTGAGCTAAATACTAGGAGTGAAACCATCACGAATTAACTTGAAAATAATGTTGCCCTCCCTTCCTTTCTTCCCACTCTGGGTCTCTGTGCTTCAGCTGTGCTGGTCTTCTTTCAGTTCTTCAAATGAGTCTCGCTTGCATTGTCCTTGCAATCTGCAAGTTCTCTTTTCTTCACCAGCAGGGTCATCGCCCTCCACTTCATTGACTAACTTGTGCTTATCCTTCCGCTTTCTCCTTAAACATCACTTTCTCAGCCCTCTTTGACCCTGAGTTGAGGGTATGTCCCCTTTCAATGCTCTCATTGCATTCTTGCCTGTCCTCTCCTGCTGTCATTAGAAGTCTGATTAGAGAATCACTTTTCTAGCATAGTCTTCATGTCCATCCCTTCCCAGTAGACCATCTGCTCTATGAAGGCAGGGATAGCGTCTGGTTGGTTTCTGTATCCCCAGAGCCTTACCCCAAAAATGTGGGTGAATAAGAGATGAAGATTGGTCTCTTAGCACAAGAATGAACCACAAACTTGAAGAGAGGCTGCTCCTCCAAATGGTTTTCTGGGAAATATCTACAACCTGTGAAGTTCTGAAATGACTCAGGCACTTGGTGATTCAATACTGACTTAAATCTAAACCAAGGAAGGTGCTGTTCCATTTCCACAAGCAGAGAAGAGTCAGAACGTGAGGACCTGCAGCAGACCCCCCAGCTCTGAGTCGGGGTTGGGGTGGAGCATCTCTTGCTATCCCTGCTCACTCTTGTGTGCTTGCTTGCTCTCTCTCTCTCTATATATATAGAAATATATATATAATGATGATTATATATAATGATGATTCATATAGATATACACACATATATTCCTATATATTCATATATATGAATGATTCATATATATGCATGATGATTCATATATATGAATGATGATCAAGAAGAAGGCAAAAGAGAAAGAATATATATATATACACTCAGTATATATATATATATATATATATATATATATATACACACACACACACATATCTACACACACACCCCCACATTATTTATATCTTTTCCATCATTGTGTAGTCCCCATAAAATTCCCACCACCAATTCACCTGTGAACCTTCCCCATAGTCCCTTGTGCTCTTCTCTCCCCTGTTTTGGTCCCTTTTCTTCCCCCTCCCACGCAGAACATTTCTTATTTACTGTTGCCTGCTAGCTTTGCTTTTATTATTATTGTTGATATTTTTTTCCCTATCCCTGACTTGTTGCCACTACATTCCTCCTATAAGAGAAACCATCCAATAGTTTTCTTTTTCCTTCTGACTTATTTCACTGAGCATCATTCCTTCTAGCTCCATCCATGGTGCTGTGAATGGCATGAGTTTATCTTTTTGATGGCTGAGTAATATTCCATGATGTATATGTGCCACATCTTCTTGATCCAGTCATCTATTTTTGGGCATTTGGGTTGTTTCCAAAGCTTAGCTATTGTAAAAGGTGCTATAAACATAGGGGTAAAGGTATCGTATGTACTTTCTTTTCGATATTGACACTAGGTGCCTTGGGAGGCCTAGGGCAGTGGTGGGCCTGGGTCCTAAAGGAAAGGGAAGAATCATAGCTGGAGCTCTTGCTCAGCTGCAGTAAGGGGATGAGACCTCAGGCAACTAGGAGCCTCTGTGTTCTGACTTGAGAGATGGAGAGATGGTTATCTTTCCAGAGCCTGCTAACAGCAATGCCCAAGGCTTAGGTGTGTTCTTGGGCGAGAAGGGCTCCAGAGACACAGGCCCTTAGGAAGTGCTCAAGAAAGTTTAGCTGACACCTAGTACTTTCCTGGTGTTGGGTTTTATTTCAGACACTTAAGTCGTGTTTCATTTGAGGGGACTGGGGCCTCTCTGGTGGCTCAAGGGGTTAAGTGTCCCCACTACAAAGCTATCTGTAGCCACTGCAGCATCAATTTGATCCCCGGCCAGGGAGCTGATCCACATGGCACAGCTTACCTCTCCTATATTGTCTGCTGCTCCCCTCAGCAGAGTATTTCAGTAGCTCTGCCTGTTCTGCTCCCCACTCTGTCTCTGGTGAATCCTCTCAACCTCCCCTCCCTCCCGTACCTCTGGCCTACACCCCAACTCTTGTATGCATAAAGAAATCTTTGAAAAGAAAAGACATATTTCATTTGAAGGAAGAAATCAGAGACTCCATTAATAAAGAAAAGGTGTCATTCTATATTGCTGGTGGACAATAAGTTTGACTTAATTTCAGTTCAAAGACCAAAGGCATGATTTGCTCCCCAGCTTAGGGACGTGAACCTTCTTCATGAACTGAGAGGCTGAGTAAGGAGTGCTCGTGAGTCCACACTGAGTAAAGCTGCTCTTCCAAAGTTCCATCTTCAGCAGACAGGACCTATTCCTATAGACTAAGATATTTTTTGAGTACCTATTGTGTGCTTGGTATATACTGTTCAGCACTTTGTGCTGTTTTGTTTATTCTGCACTCTTTTTTCTATGATGAATCTATTATTACCCTGATTTTTATGATAAGGGAAATTTAGATCCAAAGGGATTGATGTGTCTTTGATTGTGGTAAAGAGGAAGGATGTGCTAGTGTAACCCCGCTAGGTGGGAGATTGTGGCTAGGGCACGGACGGCCTCAAGAACCAAGCTCTGGTGGTTGCACTTGGCAATGGGCAGCTCCCAAAGGTTGTTCGGTATGTGGTGAGGAGGGTCTTGATGACAGGTTTTTTCCATCAAGCAGCCAATAACCAATATAAGGTTTCCAAGGCTGCTTAGCAAATACCTTACTAGCAAACTAGCGGGATGATATTATGTCTTGGATGTCACATGAACTAACATAGATATTCCCACTTAGCAGATGAAGAATCTGAGACTTGGAGAGGTTAAATGCTCAAGGACACACCACTGAAAGAAGCTAGAAGTTAAAAAAATTAAAAATTATATTTTAATACCTTATCTCATATTTCTCTCTGATAGGGTCCTGTTGAATCTATGAATTCTCACAAACTTCTACTAGAGATCAGATAACATTAGGTTTGCTACACCACAAGGGTCCAGGCAATCATTTAAGATTCTGAAATGGAAAGAGGCCAACATTATGTCAGTAAAATCCATAGTCATTAGCACTTGGTAGAGATATAATTTGGCCTCAGAATCATTTCTCACTCAGAGCCAATGTATTGTATTTTCATAAGTGGTAGGGGAGGCTGGCACTTGCTTGAAGAATGCTGTGCAGTAGGAACTTTATAACATTTTCTGCATCAGTTTGGGTAATATACAGTACAGCCATGATGCTAATGCCACAGTGGAGGCCTAAGTGATTCTGGGAGAGCAGAAGAAATTTTAGTCTTTACAAAGACCTCCTAAGTGAGTGACACTTTTACATACACTTGCAGATAAGCCTAAGAAGCTACTTGCCTGGCTCAAGTATGTCAGGGGTTACAAGGTTGCCTTCCAGGACAGAAACAGGTGGTTAACGAAAGAGCTGGGTACTTACTTTTCAGTTGTTCTTCTAATGATTGTAATAATTCTTGCTTTTGAGCTTCACACTGGAGTTAGCTGACCATGGTTGAGGCTTTCACTCTAACTCATGAATGTAAACTTGGGGAGTCACTTCACTGCTTGAAACCTCAGTTTTCACACCTTCAATCTAATCCCCCTTCTATGCAGGGGCCTTGTGAGAATGCAAAATAAACCTGAAGTAGTGTGTGCTCCTGAAAACATATATGCACCTGGAATTTGAATCCTGGATATTTTGTTTCTTCATAAAATTCTACCACAGCACATCTAATTTTCTTTTATCTCCTGGATTCCTTTCCTGGAGATAAAAGGATTCAGGAGGACCTGCCCAATACCTGAAGAGCTTTTGTCTCCCCTCTCCCAGTCTGGGATGCTTCCTTAACTTATTGACAGCTTCGGGAACCACTGTGTCTGAGATCCAGGCTGAAATCAAAGGCAGGTATGCTGTAAAACATACAGATATAAAAACAAATGCATCATTGAGGTTAGCCAGCAGCTCACAGTTGTGGACTTCCCTAAAAGTCATTTTATCCCCAGATGTAAATGATATCCTAGAATACATAAAAATAAACTTGATGGAAAGACAAACTAAAATAGAACTTATTTGGAAAGTGGTGTTTTTTAAAATTTATGTAAGGGAAATCATTAGACATTTATTGCAAAAGCACCATGAATTTGTAGCAAAAACAAGCCAAATCCTAAAGAATTACAAATTCCTTTACAAAATGTCTTGTGTGCTTTCATCATCATTGGGTTTCGATGGGGACGGTTGAGTGTCTTCTGCCCTTGACATTAAAAGCTTCTTTTCTTATTCATAACCACATCCACCCTCATGTCCTGCATTGCTCAGAAATGCCAAGAATTTTCCTGCTGCTCCACTGACTGGAAGAGACTGGAATGTTCTACCACTGATAACAAGAGAGGCCCCAAACCACAGAGGCAGGCGAATTCTTGCTCCAACACTTTCTGTGCAAAGATATTACATACGTTACTTAGTCTTTGTCAGAGATTTCCTGGGAAAATGAGGCTGCAAGATTCTGAGGTTTGTGTGGAGGAGGCTAGTGGGAAAATGTGCTCAGGAACAACATCTGGAAGGGGGACAGGAGCAAGATGTGGCAGAGGGAGAACTTGACCCCCACCTTGTGCAGTTTCAGCAGAAACTCCAGGCAGCCTCCCAGGGAGCTCAGGGCTGGTAGGCCCTCAGAGCTGCTGTAGTTGAGGATGGGCCTCTTGCATCTTCCATGCTGCCAGCCATAGATGAAGGTTATCTTCCAAGGAAGGGGTTGAGTTGAAGCTCTGTTTGCTGGAGTCTTGAGGCAGCTGTCAGAGCACCTAGTAGCAGACAGGGTGCCTTTATCCTGAGGTGCTCCAGGGCAGCCCCAAGGACCAAGAAGCACCCCTACACCTACCTGCCAACTACATCAGAGGATCATGGTGGTCCCCTTGGCTGCGCTACACAGAACTGCAGCCTCTTAATCGCATACCCCGCCCCACGCCCTGTCTTACTTTTATCTGAAGTATTTATCATGAATGGACACACTTCATTTAATATGTCCATTGTCTTTCTGGAATGGCTCTAGATTGTACTCCAAGGACAAATGCACTCGAGGGCAGGGACTTTGCTCATGACTATGCCCAATTCCTATCACAGAAGTGGGGACAGAGCGGACTCTCAACATCCATTACTGATTGAGGGGGATAAAGGAATGGACAGATACAAAATGGGCTGAGTGTTTGTTCTATGGGAAACATGAATTTTGTAAGCATGTGCAGTAATCTTTATGACAAGGCTATAAGGAGGCCTATTATTATCCACATTGTACAGGTGAAGAAATTGAGGCACAGAATGTCTGTTGCTCTTGCAACTTGGAAGTATTCTGTTCAGGATCAGACCCAGGCTATGGGATTCACACTCCAAACCACTGTCCCCTCTGCCTCCTCTGCAGGTCCTCAGCCAGAGCCAGCTCTTCCTTTTCTTCCTTCTTTCCTCTCTTTGCTGCCTCCTAAGAGGCATATACAGCAACCACAGCATTGCAAGCTCCAGATAGCGTGGGTGAATCTTAAATGCTTTGTGGGGTTTGGCCAAAATGTGAGAGCAAAGCTGAGTTCAAACTCATGCCCCTTCCTTTCCATTTTCTCAGTACACCTGGGAACCTGGTCAGTTCCCATAACCTGCCTTGTAGTTGATGTGCAACACAACCATTGGCAAATGCAGACCCCATTATGGCTGGTGGCTCTTCCATATGCACTTGCCATTTGACTGGCCCCATGGTCCAAGGATATGGTCACTGCAGGGATGTGGTCTGCATTTTACAGATGAGGAAGCAGAGGCTCAGAGAGGTTCCTGGAAGGAACTAGGAGCAGCATTTCTAGTTCTTACTCTTTCTTTTTCCTTTCTGGGGACTGCAGAGTAGAGATTTAGTCCGGAATATTTTGAGAGTCACTTGGATCAGTGATGAGCAACTCTCATTGGCTTTTCCTGATTTGACAATTGAGGACGAGGAGACTCCATGAGGTTATATAATTTCCCACCCTTTTATAGGGATGTTATTGGAGCTGGGATGTAATCTCAAAGCTCAAATACTTTTTTGCACCCCTGCTGTCTCTTCACAGTTAACAATTCTGAGGTCAACTTCAAAGCTCCACTCTCCTTTCCCTGAGCAAAGCAATCAGGGTCATGTTTAAAATTTTAAAATATGCTAATTAAAATAAGCCCCCATTTACTTCAAATGCACTCAGAAGGCAGTAGGACTCTGCTGGTTTGAGAAGATATTCAAAGAGAATGTCATCTTGGCAGAATTTACCTATTATAAAGAGCGCCTTTCATCCAGTTGCATCTGCAAAATTTCATGGCATCTTCCAGAGGCTTAAGGGAAACAGGGACAGTTTCTCGCCTCTGAATATAACTTAATCTGCAAGAAAGCAAGATCTTCCTGAGGCTGAGCTCCAGGACACAGATCGGAACCTGAGAAGCATAATTTGAAAGTGTGTGTTTTACTCATTATTTTATTTCTTTGCTTTTGAGCTCAGGGGTAGGAGAGAGTGGCCACTCAAAGGGGCTGTCACCAGGCAGGAGGGGCACAGAAATATATATGGAGAGACATGATTTAGGAGAATAACTGTTAGGGTTATGATAGAAAAACTCAGTTCTGTTCCTGACTCATGGAACGCATGACCATGGTTTGAGAACATCTCTCCCTCCAAGCAATGGTGCCCATGGAGGTTTTAGGTCCTGTTGGCACCTTCTTTCTCATGCCTCCCAGCAAGAGGTGGAGTCCAGTCTAGCTCCATCTCTGAGGGGGCAGGAATTTGTGATTCCCTGACAAAGAAAACTTGGGACAAATGACCAGAAGTCATTTCTGAGGCTACGCCAGAAACAGTCACACAATTTCTGTTTGTCTCTCTTCTGGGACGCATGCTTTCGGGTGACGACCTGAAGCTGACATGTGGGGAAGGTCACATGGAGAGACCATGTGGGTAGGAAGGTGCAGAGGACCCCCCCAGCAGATGCCACACATAACAGAGAGAAAACTTGGCCCCAATTTCACACGTGTGGACTGGTTAGATGGTGGCTGCAGTATTCATCTTACATCTTCAGGGCTTCATTGCATAACAGCAGCTAATTAACAATAATCAGTGTCACACATTTCAGACAGGAAAGAGAGCCACGGTCTGTAATGCTTAACAGGCATGAATGCAGCATTTCACATTTAGATTCACTCTACTATTGTGCTTCGAACACAGAGGTGATGACGTGTATTTGTTGAATGAATGAGCAAATAATCTTACAGAGATCTCTCAGTTATTATAATACCGGGGGTCTCTAACAGACCTCATTCCTAATTGGAGTCAACCTACAGATTGCTAAAAACCTGTAGAGTTCTAGTTAAAGAATACATGGCTTTCTCATCTCCCTTTTATAATTTGATCATGAGTCTCCTGATAGTTTTGAATATGGGTAATTTTTTAAATTTTATGTTATATATTTTTATATCATTTTTCATTTTGCACAATGTATGCATTTTCATCTTGGTTATAGTCCCCATACAATCCCCATCCCCTTGATCCTATTCCATTCTCTCCCCCTGTCGTGTGTCTCTGGTTTATAGTTGCTTGTTGAGGAAATGACAAATGAGGGGTGGTCAGGGTGGTGAGGGAGAAGTTAAAAGGTAATCATTTAACCTGGAGAATAGAAGGGAAGACAAAGAAATTGTTTCCTAGTCTCAAAGGGGATAATGAGCTTTGGTTATCCAGAAGCTGGGTTGGAATGAACAGGCTGATGCCATAAAGCAGCAGTTGCAAACTTTTTCTGTAAAGAGGCAGATTTTACATAGTGTAGACTTTGGAAATCCTCTGGTTTCTGTTGCAATGCCTCAAATCTGCCTTCACATAACACAATAGCAGTCACAGTTAATACGTAACTGAATGAATGTGGCCTTGATCCAGTACAACTTCATTCACAAAAACACAGTGGGCCCAGTTTTCCTCACAAACCACAATCTACCAGTCCTTGTGCTAAAGAAATTGTCTTTTCCTGTATGTGAGCCTATGCTGCTTAGCGTGGAACACGTAGTCTATTACCTAATTTGAATATACTTCTGAGTTATTTGGGGAGTAGCCCCATGCTGGGCAGTGGAAATGACCTAATAGATAATCTGGACCATCATCCGGAGCACGTGGATGTCAACTCTGAGACGGAGCAATGAAATGTGGTTGCATTCACTCTTAGGTCTTTTGCTGGGACCTCATACGGCATTTCTCTGGTGCAATGTTGACATATCTATTTCATCCAAAAATAAATCAGCTGTTCTTTTCCTGATAGTGATTTCTGGGCTTTTTTGTGGTGTGAAATGTTTATTAGATTGGCATGGTAGGTTTACAAGTGATTAAGAGTTGGACTGGCTGATGAATCACACCCACTAGGGTAAGAGCTATGACTCATGAGGCAGAAGTTCACTTTTCTCGGCCACTTAGGGTGTCTGGGAAGCCCACTTTCTGGATCTTGGCTTCCTTATGTGCAAAATGAAATTGAAGGCATGTAATTACTGTTCAAGCTTTAACAAAGAGTTAAATTTGCAAACCTCACTAGACATCTGCCATTTTCACAGGCTCATTGGTAAATGAAGAACTGAAGTGTATTTTTTTTTGTTTTTTTTTAAAGATTTATTTATTTATTTATACAAGCACTGGGTACAGTCAGAAGTGTGGGAGGGTGAGAGAATTCACCAGAGTCAGAGCAGGGAACAGAACAGGCAGGCCAACGAAATACACTGCTGAGGGGAGCAGCGGGCACGACAGGAGAAGTCTGCGTGCCATGTGGGACACTTGCTGGTGTCCAGGGATTGAACTGGCACTGCAGAGGCTGCGGGCAGATTTGCAGCCCAGCGCTCAACCACTGCAACACCAGGGGAGGCCCAGAATTGAAGTGTATTGGTCAGACTCAGCACAGACCGCAACATCCATGGCATCTAGTGACAAGTCTGACTCTTGCTCATGGGGCTGCTGGTCAGGCGTGGTGCATGGACCAGGGTTTGCCTGAGTGGCAGGCTCAGCTGCTCCAGTCTCTCATTCCTGGAGCCCTGGAAAAGTCAGGAAGAGTTTTTCAAGTAAGGCTTTACTCTCAGACATTGGGGTCCATTCGGTGACCCCACCTGCTCCCATCCTACCTGTTAATATTCTTTCTGACCACATTGGTTCACAGTGTCAAACAGGCAAAATGAGGCCTGCACTGCATGACCCAGGTGCCTTTAATGAAACTTCAGCTTTCCTCTGTGATAAAGGAACCCCAAGCTAGAGACATGGCACCCAGCCTCGGGCAAGCCAGCTGCACCAGCTGCTGTACTAGTAGCGAGAAAGTGTCCATACATAATGTGTGGCTGAACACGTGTGCGGGCTATGTTCCAGTAAACCTCATCTCCAGCAACAGGTGGTTGGCCAGATGGGATCCCTGGGCTGTATGTAGTTTATAATCCCTGCTCTAAATAACAACAACAACAATGTCATCAACAACAATAATAATTGACATCGGTTTGATTGAAGATAATGTACGCAACAGAGAGTGATCGTTTTTCATCAACTGCCTTTATTTTAAAATATGGTGGTGTGTTTTTACTAGAGACACAAGTCTTTCATTTAGACATCACTTTCTATATACATGTATATATTATATATATATATATATACACGCATATTAAAGTTTGTTCCACCTTTGAGAAATAATGGACTTGCAACATCCTGTGATTTTTTTTTTTTAAATTTATTTATGTATACGAGAGCTGGAGTGTAGGCCAGAGGTGCAGGGGGCAGGGGTAAGAGGGTTCACCAGAGATAGAGTGGGGAGCAGAACAGGGGGATCTACTTAAATACACTGCTGAGGGGAGCAGCGGGCGAGACAGGAGAGGTCTGCTGCAAAGTGTAGGTCAGCTCCCTGGCCGGGGATCAAACATGCAGGGGCGCTGCAGTGGCTGTGGATAGCTTGATAGTGCTGAGACTTAACCCCTTGAGCCACCAGGGAGGCCCTATCCTGTGATTTTTAAGGTGTGCAATTTCAGGTGCACTGATTTGAGATGTTATTGCAAAATGATTGCCGCAGGAAAGTTAGCGAATCTGTGTTTTGAACAGGGCTCTGTATTGCACCTGTACACGTCTGAATGCAGAGAAATGTTTGAGTCACAGAGAGAAGCTGTCACTGATGCACTTTGTAATCCTGGATGCATCTGCTTTCATGTCAGGGCTCCAGTGCCCCCTTCTGTAAAATGAGAGATGAGGACGATTGCCTGGAAGTTTCCTCAACCCTAACCCGACATGAAGTATGATGAAAATTTCCCAGGATGAATCTATTTGCTGGGAAAGTTTCATGGACTCTGAAGGGAAGAGCCATACATGCTTAGGTCCTGGGTGACGACTCTCCTTTCTGCTTGTGGTGTGGGAGGGGGCTCGGGGGAGGAGGGTGGTGCTACCCACCGTGCCTGTTTCTATATCACGTCATTGGAATACAGTCAAAATTCATTGGCTCAGATAATATCAACACTCCATGGAATTTCTTAAGTTACCAAATAAAAGGAAAAAAATAAACATTTTCTTTATTTCAATCGGCAACACATGCCAGTCACCTGCAAATGTAAATAATTATACGCAAATGAGCCAAGACTTGACCCTCATGAAAAAAACAACCCAAAACATCTGCCCTTATTTTCTCCTCCTGAGAAAGATGGAAGAAGCAGCCTTGGAGAAGGATTGGACCAGCGACTCAGTCCCAGCCCTGGGCCTGCAGCCTCTTTTTGCCGTCACCTGGGTGAGGACCCCCGTCTTGAGGGGCTTGCCCCAGGGGATTAGACAAACCAGCTCACAGAGGTTTGTCTACAACAATCTTCGCTGAGTAGCAAGTGACCAGCTTGGTGCCAGACACCACCTACCTTGTCGCATTTGAGTCCTACAGCAACTAAGCAGGTGCACGGTCTCTCCTGGCTTGGCCGATGAGGCTCTAAGAGGTTAAGCCGCTTGCCAGGGTCACACTTTCGAAAGAAGAGCGGACAGGTAAAATGGTGAGGATGTGGGGCCCGGGGCATGGTTGTGATGGCAGATGAGGCTGGTGGAGAAGCAGATCAAGGCTGGTCAGCTTACCCTGCTGTCTGTCATTGAAAGAGAGGGGGATGGGGTGCCTCTCGGCTAGTGCGGGACAGAAAAAGGAAGCCTGCTTTCTAATTTTATCTTTTGTGGCACTTGAACAAAAAGCCCCTCAAGGTGGCCGGAAGTTGGAAGCCCTCAAGGTGAGGGGCCTTGTGACAGCATGCAAAGTGGCCGGGAGGGTGCAGGGCAGGCGCCAGGAGCGGCCCCCTCGCTTGGATTCCAACTGTGTTCTGGGTTATGGAGGCTCCTTCACTCCAGCTCCTCATTTGCTTTGGTCGCTGGGGCAGGACTTGAAGGGGACGTTTGTTGTATTTACCTCTTCAAGGGGAGTTACTCTCTCGGACAGAGAGGGAACCGGATGTTGTGACTCTGAGAAGTCTTCCTTCTGGGTCCTGCCTCCTTCCCTGTCTCTCATGCTCTCCCATCTTTGCCTTGCTCTCCTTTTATGAAGTGTGGACTGTGGATAAACAAAGACTGTGCTGAAGTGATGGGCTCCCTCTCTTCAGGGAATGAGTGCCCACGAGCGCGCGTCTGGTGGAGGGCTGATTCCAGCAGCATTTACCAGCATTTACCAGCAGCATTTACGCAGCAGGCTGTGTTTGGGCGAGAGCTACTCCCGTTTCTTCTGGGGGGAGAGAACATTTGGGCATTTAAGAAGAATGCCCAGATTGCTTCTGCTCAGCTGGAGCCGAGGCTTGACTTGCGCACGCTTTTCTATTCTGGGATATCTGCTCCCTGCTCCATGTCTCCATTCTAGATGGTGATTCTGCAGTGAATGCATGGTGGTCCCCCGTGCACTTCCACAAGAGCGTGCAACCTGCGGGGGCAAATGGAACAACCTTCCCCTGTGCTCTAGATGATGCTGGGTGGCTCAGCTGTCCATTCGTTTATTCTTGGCTCTCTCTCACCTGTGATAGTGCAACCCCTGAGAAGAGCTAAATCACCAAAAAACAAAAGAAAACAACAACAAAAAACCCCCAATAAATAAAAGACCGTAGAGATAAAGAAAGAAGGACCCATAGCTCTTTAAGATACTTCAATTACGTGCTTACTTGTTTTAAGTGAGTGACATGCTTGGTTGGTGCTGGGCTGAATGCCGAGGATCTAGATTTGGAGAAGACCTGGCCCCTGTTCTGTGTTCAGTTTGCTAATTTCACAACCTAGAGGTCGCCCCTACACTCCGGGAATGGGAAGGATGCTGTGAGGACAGAGCTTTAGGGGATTTCTTTTTTTTTAAGATTTATTTATTTACGCAGTGTAGGGGCAGGGCAGGCATGGAGCAGGTTTTCTGACCCAGCAGACCGGGTAAAGGAGGAGTCAGAGGCCTCAGTGGCTTTTGCAGGCTTTTATTGGGGTTCACCAGGCATATGGCAGGCAGGGGTGCTGGGGGGCCAGGAGGCTGGCAGTCCTCCCAGACCCCAGCAAATCCTCACTCTCTCTGGGCTCTCTGGCCTTCTCTCTGCTTCTCTTCTTCTCTCGGCTTCCGTTTGTTCTTGGCTTCTGCTGGCGTCCCCATGACCCTGCCCTTATAAACTCAGTCTCTCAGCCCAGAGGTATGGTGGGTGAGAGGATTCACAAGAGACAGAGTGGGGAGCAGAACAGGCAGATGGACTGAAATACACTGCTGAGGGGAGCAGAGGGCGCAACAGGACAGGTCTGCTGTGTCATGTGGGTAGCTCCCTGGTGGGGGATCTAACTTGTGCTGCAGTGGCTGCTAATAGCTTCATAGGTTGTGTCTTAACCCCTTGCGCCACCAGGGAGGCCCAGAGTTTTAGGGGATTTGTGAGCTCATCAGACCCCGGATGCAAGATTTGATTCCCACGTCCATTCATCACTGGATCCTTAAAGAGGTCATGAACAAAATGGGTTAGAATCAGCGCCTCTGAAATCCCAGCAAACATTTTAGTGATTGACAGGTAGGGTCTCCCCCTACTGTTTGGCCCTGGTCGTCATCTGCACTTGGAACTTGGTCAACTCACTTTTTTTTTTTTAATGAGTCTGCACTGGTTTCTACCCTGCGGTTTCAGGTGTACGGCTTTATGCTTGAATGTCCACATGACACAGCCCTGTCCTCTCCAAGAGTCGAGCGCATCTGCCCCCCTGGCCACTTACCACATTGCCTGTTTTACCCCCAAACCCCTCCCTTCCGACCTGGCCCTCCCCCTCCAGGAACCACCTTTCTGCAATCAGAATCTGAGTCTGCTTTTGTCGTTTCGTTTTTTCCTTTGCTTTATTTCATCATCCACATACAAGGGACTGACCTTGAAGTCTTTCTTCTGAGGTGAGCATCTGGACTCAGACTCAGTATCCTGGCCATGGCCGAATCCCAGCATCGGGCCTTGCATCCCTCAAGCTTTCTCATTCCCCACAGGGTTCAGCTCCTGTCTTGCAGCAAATGGCAAATGAGCCTGCACTAATCCTGCCCCACCATCACCCAGGTCTGTACTCCAGCCCTTCCATGTCCCCGATCCTGCTCCATCTCTGGTCCCTGTGGAAGAGCCTGCTTCTTCTGAGGCGCATGAGAATAAAGAACATTCCTTAATTGGGGCGTGAGCGCACACACATGCTTACGCTGAAGTTCTCTGACACTAACCGATGCTTTGTTCCTTAACTATCATGTGGAGAGAGGTGTTTGGACACCATATTAATAATAGCTCTTAGTATGTATGTGGCACATTCCATTTTCAAAGGCATTTATAAACACCGGGAGATGAAAGCCTGCACCGCCCGTCTTGGGGAATCGGGAATGTTAATCATCACCGTGCTGGTTCCTTGGAGAGGGTGACAGACTCTGAGAGCGAAGAGGTGTCGGGGTGGCCGGCACAACCTCCAGCCCCTCAAGAATTCCCTTTCCCTTGGGCCCCCTGTGTTTGTGTGGGGTGTCCCCTATAATTTAATTTTTCTCAGTTTAAGTAGGCTCTGTCCTGTAACTTTCAATAACATTTGTCTGTCCATCCCTCCCTCCCTTTCTCCCTCCCTGGCCTCTCCTGCCTCCTGTCTTCCCTCTTTATTCTTTTCCTCTTTTCTCCCTCTCCCCTCCCCCCGCAGAGCCCTATGAAATTACAGACACATGAACAAAATGTGGCACTTTAAGGCATTACATCTGGGGTGGTTTACTAAGTCTCAAAAGAGAGCTGTAACACTCAGCAGCATGGGGCGTGTGGTCCCCCGACCTGCAGGGTCATCTCGGGCAGCGTAGCCCCCTGCCACCCTCACATGGCACCCGCGGACAACCAGCCTTGGTTCTCTTTTCTTTGCTGAGCACCTACAGACACTGAGGGTGTCAGCGCACCGCCTTTGTTTCTCTCATCAGCATCACACCTCCACATGTTAGCCATCGACTGCTACTCAGCCTTAACAAGAGCATTCCTCATTCTACTCCCTGGAGAATGAGAGAACTTGGACCACACTGTCCTTTCTCTTCTGTACCTTAGTCAAAATTAAGAAAGCATTTGTTACAAATTGCCTTCTATGTCTCAGGTTCTGAAATAGGTATTCTGCACAGTATCTTAGTGCGATGAGGTTGCAGGTGTATGTGATCCCACTCAGGGGTCGGGATGCTGAGGCTCGGAGATGTGAAGGGCCTGCCTAAACCCACACAGCTACGAAGCAGCAGAACTAGGATTGGAATTCAGGTCTGTCTGGACCGAGACCCACACAATCAGAATGATGCTCTTTGTTGGCCCAAGGAAAGGTGTGGAAGAAGCGTGATGTTTACCTTCCAGCCTTTTGCCCCAGACATCCCTTCCATGATCTTTTTTCCATCATGAGCTATTTTTAGAAAGTTTATCTATCAAATAACTCTATATTTAAAATAGCTATTAATTTATTTTCTAGTTCCTTTATCAACTAAAGCAACCAGTATTTTAAGAACTGTCAAATATTGTTACTATTTGTAAAACGCCCCGGATTATTTCATTAGACTCAATAACCCAAAGAAATTGATCTTATGGTTTCCATTTCACAAATGAGGAGGCAAAGTGCTTGAGGGGACTGAGCTCCCCAAGGTCACCCCCGAGAGACATGGGAGTAGGGGCAAAGGTGAGCGTGGTCAGCATTACCCAGACCCAGAATTCTAGAGGGCACCATTTCACATGGTCCTTTCTCTTGTTGTAGCTGCTGCTCAACAAGAAGCAGCTGGAAGCTTCTTGAGGACAAGCCCCTTGAGGATAGTCCATAGGCACTAGGTATAGGATGTGGCCCAAAAGAGGGGATTGATAAATGTCTGGTGCGATTGTGGCAGCAGCCTGGGGGGTGGGGGTGGGGGGCAGAGACACCATGATCTGCCTGGAATTTGGACAGGGTGATGGAGCATGCCACGCAGACGTCATGAACACAAAGAAGTCTTGGAGGGGGGGAAGAGGAAATTATGAAGGAAGAGGGGAGACAGACACCCTGCTTGCTGCTCCTGGCTTTACTATTGATTAGCTGCGTGGTTTAGGGTCAGTCCCATCTGGGCCCATGTTTCCATGGAGGCTAATATCACCTGCTTATCTTTAAAAGAGGGATGTTATAACCACCTGAAGACAGAGCATACGTAAAACTCACAGAAAATAATGCAACGACATGAGTTTAATGACAATGGCGTCAACCACAACAGCATTAGGAATGCTTCCTTGGGCAGGTTTCCTGCCTGCCATTCCTCAAACATTGTCCTTATAACAACCCAGTGGGCCATTATCTCTAGTTTACAGATGAGGAAACCTTAAGATATTATCATTATTAATTATATAATTATCCAACACACAAAATCCTGACATTTGCTCGGTTTTCTGGGAGGTGGGAGGGGGGAGAGACCTGGGGAACTGGAGATGGTGCCTTGTTGGCAGAAAAAGCAAACCTTCCAATTAACTCTGGCCCAGAGCATTCTGGGAACATCTGTGCAAAATTGGATTCATAAGGGGTTCTTTTAAAAAATACCATTTTATTGAGGTATGGCTGATGTATATGAAGAATTGTACCTATTTAATGAGTACAACTTGATGAATTTAGAGCCCACATGCACATTGAAATCACCACCAACATCTGCAACACTCACCTGTCCATCACTTCCAAAAGATTCCTTCCATCTTCTTTCTTTATTATTATTTTTAAGGGATTCTTGACAAGTAGAACTTGCTCTACCAATCCAATATTTTGCACTACTCATGGTCCAAGGAAACGCCCAGATCTTTCTGGAATAAACCCACTTGGGATGACTGGATTGAATTAAAGCAGTCCAATGGATGCCAACTGGCCAGAGTTTGGGCAACTCCATTACCTCATCCTCCTTGGTTTGTTGAAGAAACAAAGATAATGACCCTTTCCCAAGGCTGGGGCTGGGTAAGTCTTAATTTGTGAGTGTTCGTAAATGGCTTTGAAGATGACAAAGGTTATTTAAGTGCTAAGTATTATTATTTATTGTGGTTCCAAGCGCTGTTTCTCCTCCCCATTGTCAGGCTACAAAACAATAAGGGACATGGTAAAAGTGCCTCTGAAGTTTCCAAACGTCAATAAATTAGGTAACTTTGGACTGAGCCTTGTGATGGTATCTGCAAACCTAGCATTAGCTTTGCAGCATTTTTGTGTGGGCCGGTGGTTGCCTAATTTGCACTTCAACATGCCAGCAGCAGGCCCCGGCGCGGGTTTGGCGCACACAGGTGATGCAAGCGCTCTTTGGACAAACCTGGCTTGCTGATACCATGCTTTGCTGTGTGCACTTTGAGATGCAAATGAGGTCCTGAAGGAGCCCCTGGCCCTTTCATCATGGACACTTAATGGAAGAGAATTAGCATTCATTGAGTACTCGGTGTGCCAGACACTTTCATGAACATGAGCTCATGTATTCTCTTAGCTCTCCCGCGAAGGAGCCCTGAATGGTCCCATTTTACAGATGAGGAAACAGAGGCTCACGGACACCTGATCGGAGAGCCTGTAAGAAGTCTCACTGGGATTGACATCCAGAGTTGTCTGCCTCCCAAGGCCATGCTCTTTTGTTATCTTAAACTGTAGGCAATATACCTTCTCTACACTCCACACCAAGTGCCTGGCCACTTCCCCCAAGCCCCTGCTGGAATCTCTTCAGTGTCTTCCCATCACTTCAAATAGAATCAAGACCACATTCCTGGCATGGCTCAGCCCCATGCCTCTGGCTCCTGCTCCTGTTCCACTCAAGCTCCTGCTCCTTTTTTTGCAGTTTGTTGAACACGCCCAAACCCCAAAAAGCTTGGGCTTTTGCACAACCCGCCTACACAATTTCTATCTATTCCCTTTTTTCTCCATTTAACTCCTGTTCAACCTTTACATATCACTTTTTTTGGGGGGATGCCTTCTCTGAAACCCCAAACCTGTAGTTCTCCAAGTGTGGTCCCTGGGCCAGTAAACAGGGTCACCTGCAAATTCTCAGGCTTCGCTCCAGACCTGCTGAATCAGAAACTCTGGTCCTAGCTCGCCAGCTGATTCTTTGTCTGCTTAAGTTTGGAAATCACCAGGGTCCCTCAGCATTGGCACTACTGACAGTATAGGCCAGGCCAGTGCACTGGAGAGGGTCTGGTGCAGGCTCGCTTTTACCTGTCCGTGTCAGTAGTATGCTTCCTCCCATCCTTACCTCACTCAAGTCGTACCGCTGAAAATGACTTTCAGACACTGCTGACTGTTCTCTGGGGAGCAAAGATGCCCCTCTTTGAGATTCACTGGAGGCTGACTAGCTTATTGGACTCACTTGTTTAAAACATGTCTCCATTGTTATATTTCTAGGGGCTGATGCACTTCTGACATCTAGTAGGTTTTCAAGAAAGACCTTTGTACTGATCAAGTGCCTTGGCAGCTTTGCATGGTCCTGATTCAAATCCAATCCTTAATTTTCAGGAGAAGATAGGACTTCGGAGCTGGGTAAATACCCTTTGAGATGCTTTACCGTCTGAAGGCAAGTCTACTCTGTCAGAACCAGGGGAGCAAAGAGGGTCTTTCAGGTCTGGGAGGTAAGTATGGCTTCTTTTAAGATAAAGTAGCAGAGAATGTGATTAGATGCGGGAGAGGGAAAAAAGGTTCTCTTAGAATGATGCAGACGGCCCTGAGCAGTCAGGCTGAGTGCCATTGTCACTGAAAGAGAAACAAAACCGCATTCTGCCCACAAGGTCATTAAGGGGCTCATTGGCAAGGAGACTTGATTCAGCCTGCCTGGTGGTGGCTGAAGTTCAAATTGAAGAGGAGGGTGTGAGCCAGATGCAGATCCTCAGCCAGAGACATTCTTTCTACATGCAGGGGGAAGGGCAGCTGAAGAGTTGAAGGAGAATAGAATTCTCTTTGTGTCCTTTTTCTAAATCGATGATCAACATCATCACCCTAGCTCTTCCGGAAGTCCTGTAGACACGGAACGTGTGGTTGGCCCCATGTAAGGCTGTCTGCGCTGGGCTCATGCTGTTTCAGGGAGTGCGATGTGATGAGTTTCCTAGGACACATTGCAGACACCTGGCTATTGTCAGGCTTCATGTGACCTTGAGGGATGAGAAGATTACACTTCAAAGGCAGTTTGTTTTTCAAGTTTATATATATCATTTTTTTCTCAACAAAATTTTTTTTTTCTTTAAGAAATTTGAAAGGAAAAGGCTAATAAGATAATGCAGAATATTTTTCTTTTAAAAATGTTCATTTTCATTTTTTCCTTGTTTACTGACTTATTAGACTTTGAGATCAATATCAGGAAAAAACATGGAGAAGAAAAGAGTGGGTGTAATCAATAGCTCTACTATTCAAATAGTCTAATAGTCAAAAAGGCGATATAGTTTCATTTTTTTGTCACCAGATGGTACCAACAATTTTCTCTCCTGATTTTTCACTTAACATTATCTTTTCAACCTGTCTCATTATTGCAAAATGACATCATTTTCAAAGTGACCTAAATTCAATTTCAATTCATTTCCAAATGTAAAGTCATTAAAGTGTGTGAAATTTAGAAACAGAAATACAATATTCTAGCCATTCAGAAAGCACACACTTGCGTGTTCACTTAAAGCCAAGGCATGAGTTTCTTTGATGCTAGAGTTACAAAGAAAAATTAGTAATGGCAAGTTTACTAATCCACAATTTATAATAATTTGTGTATGACTAGGGTTAAAGTATAATTTCAAATACCTTCATTATATTCTACATGCCAGATTAATTAAACCAATGCCATTGTTGGTATTTCTTGTCATAGACGACTATAAAACAAACATCTAAGGTATAAGACTTTTTTTCTGAAATCGAGAGTTTTTGCTTTGAAGTGAGGTCAGAAAGTCAGACCTTTGTTCCAAAAATATGAACACTTCTAATCTTGATAAAATTTCCAGCTAAACTACTTTCCAAATTATACTTTCATTAGCCATGTTTGAGGGTATCTATTGAATAGGTTACATTAAAATATATATGACAGCAATGACCACACCTCAGTGTTTGTATTTCATGTATGAAGGGTCAGGTGGAAGGGGACAGGGCAGGCTGTGCGTTTGGCTTCAGGCAGACATGCCTGGCACTGACTGTGACCACAGGTCTTGTTCCACATCCAACACTAGCAAGAACATCGGTTTACCTTCGTCAAAGTGTTTTTGTGCCAGAAACTTTTCCTGCATGCTTATGATCCTGAATTCCATTTTAAAGATGGATAAAACCAATGCCTTGTTCACCCTCCTACTCAGAAATAAATTCCAGTACTCATGGGTGGTGGGTCTTTTCTTGCAGAAGTTAAAGATAATTTGTTGACACACATTTTCTTACAGGACCAAATTACTGAAGGGGGTTGTAATCTGGTTTCAAATATTTTGGGGTTTCCTCAGTTACTTTTTGTCATTGCTGTTAGAGCAGTGGTTTTGTGGGGGGGGGGTCATCTGCTCTTAAAAGCCAGGTATAGTTGGTGTCCAGTGAACACATGGAGGAGAAACACACTTCCTCTCTGCCTCCTCCCTCCCTTACCTCCTTCTCTTTCCTGCATCATCCCTTCCTTCCCATCATGAGGCATCTGCATGGTCTGAGGTAGAATATATGATGAATAAGGATGCATTAAGATAATTAGCACTATAATGTCATCATTTATATCTATGGCTTATTAACTTGGTAGAGTGAAACCCAAATTAGCTGAACCAAAGGAGGAATTTTGATAAATCAAAGCTTCAAACTAATTGGTGATATTTTGATGGTATTTTTTCCCCAACAACTCTTGTTGACATTCTTTTCTTTTCTCCCCCCAATGCTTCTCTTTGCTTTCATTTCTTAGGACGAGGTGGAGTTCTGTAATTACTAATTTTTTCAGACAGAAACCTTTGCAAGATTTTCATTCCATACAGGGATTCCGTGTAGGACTGAAGGTGCAGTTTTAGAGACCCAGCTTTACTCATTCTCGAGCCTTCAGGGCATATGTGGGAAACTACCATTGTTCTGTTGCTGTGCCAAGGTTAACTTATTTTCCTGTTGTGCCCCAGACTGGCTAGCAGTCCCACACACATATTTCCTCTCTCCCTGGCACATGCCTACATTCCCTAGCCTCTGTTACATGTAGGTGTGGTCACGTGGCTGAATTCTAACCAGTAGAACATGATCAAAAATGATAAGTTCCACTTTCTGGTCCATCACAAAAGATCGCTCATGGACTCTACTTGGTGCAAATACAGACATGTCGTTTACCTGAGAGCACCACATTTAAGATGATAGAACTACGAGGTGGAAGAGGAATCTGTTTTCTCTAATAAGAAAGAAGGCTCCTTGTTGATCAATATCACCCATTCTGGATTTTACATTGGTAGGAATTTCTATTGTGTTTGGAACATTATATTTACAGTTTCAAGATTGTTTATAATAGCAATTAGTGAATCTCTAAATAGTGGTCTTGTCATTTACTAATAGAAGTCAAGTCAAAACTCAGATTCTAATTAACTGAAGTATATGATTAGTTGACTTCCAAAGAACTTACATCTTCTTGTCTTCAATACAGCCAGAGTTCTCACCCAGATTATAGTTAGTCAACATCAAAGCAGGGGAGAAAAGGAAAGCTCAGTGAGTTGGGATCAAGGGAGTCCAAAGTTCTTATGTCCCTTCCCAGTTGGGTATTTGATGCCTATAGTGAAGGAAAGCCATGGAATAGCACCTCAGTTTTTGGCCTTTACCTCTTTTAAGATGTAAATCCACAATCTCAAAGCAAACTCTTCTTATTAAAGTGTTACCCACAAGACAGATATGAATAACAGACAAAACCAGCACTAGCTTCTAGGTAATACCCATGATGCACATGAAGATGCTGGCTAAAATGCAGTGTCCTGTTCCAGAACTGAAAAAAAGGAAGATAATCTGAAAGAAGGGACTAACTTTTCATAGGTAATTGCAGGACAGAAGAGCAAGTCAGAGATCCAAAGCATGAGGAGGATTTGATAAACTGTTGCTGACTTATTAAAGGCCCAAGGAGACATGTGAGTAGGCATGTGGGTGTCTCTAGAAGTTGAAAGAACCCCTGGAGATTGCATTGCCACAACTTTGGGAATTGAAATCTGTCATCAACCTGAAAGATCTTTGAACAGGATTTTCCTTCAGTTACCAGATGAGGACTCAGTTCCTTTTCAGCCTTATGAGCTGCCCTCAGAGAACCCAACCCTACCGTGACCTATAGAACTGTGAGCAGATGTGGGAGTGCTGTTTTAGCTGCTCAGAAGAAAAGGTAGAGGACCACAATATAGGAGACACAATTCTTCTTGTCCACATTGACTCCACGCTGTGGGTGCAGTCAGCACCAAGGGTGCATCAGCATTCTGATGCACCAATATTTGCATTTGAGTAATTTCTCCAGCAATTGGAGTACAGTTTTTGGCGCTAATAATAGAGTCAATAGACAGTTTCTGTCTTCCAATTTAGCGGTTTGGTTGAGGCGGGCAGAGGGCAAAGATCCAAGGGGTTAGGGTAGAAAACTAGATCTTGACCCATTTATTTGAACACAAAAACACAAAGAGCAATGAAAGACAGTGAAAACAGACAATGAAAATTCTTCTCCCACAAATTGTGGCCATACCCCTCTCATTTGTTTGGATTGATGAGGTGCATTCTTTCTCTTTCTCTTTCTCTTTCTCATAGCTCCTGAAAATGTTCATGCCATTCATAAATATTATTGGACTGAAGGTTGCATATATTTCATAGTGCTCATCAATATACTCTTAGTACCTTTTTTCTTCAGTGTTCAGAATCTGCTCTATCTTTCCTATTTTCCACATCCTTCTGAATCACTAAGTCAAATTAAATTTACATAGATTTACATATAAAATTTACATAGATTTCAGAGCTGTGCTCCTTCATCAGAAGGAGCTCTGTACTGAAGTCGGGATGCTGTGACTCAAATCACTGCCACTTACTTCACTTGTGACTGTTCAGGTGGATCCTCCACCTGCAGGATGGGGTTGGGTAAGAGTGGGGGATGGTGTTCTTTGGGAGTGCCTGCACTGTGCCCAGAAAATATGAGTCCCCTTTTCACAGTGTGCCTTGGAAGTGCCACATTCCGTGATTAAGTGATGGAGATTTTCCTTCACTGCATCTCCTTCTTGAATCTTCCTTTTATGTTCTCTACTGTATTCCCTTCCCTTTTCCTCTGTTTTCTCATCCTGGTGGGATCATTCAGTGGAGGAGCCGGAATGTAGTCTATGCAAGGGCAGTTGAAATGTTAGCTTAGATTGCAGGCCACTCATTCAATATTTTAACCTCCACTGGGCATCTAAAATTTGCCAGATACTATGCTAAGTAGGTTGGTTTATTTCACCTAATTTTTATTATGCTAATAATTATTATACAAGGTGGTTTCATTTTAATCTTTTTGAGAACACCAGAAACAAAAAAAGATAATTAGAAGATATCAGTTACAGTCTCACTTTCTAAAGTTTACCAACATGAATAGTTAGATACATTTTTTTCCAGGGTTGTTACTATGTCAGTGTATACTTTTAAAAAAAGGAGAGCTTATGAAATTATATTATACATCTTGTTTTATAATCTGATTTTTCACTTTAATAATCCATTAACTTCATTTCATTTTCTCTTCATCATTGGCTGGTTGGATTGGAAAAGTTCATCTTTTCCATGTGTGAGGTAAATTCGTGGCAGGATGTATATGCCAGCAAAACACTGCAGGAGTGCCCTCCAAGGGCCTGTAAGTTCAAATTTGACATTAAACCAAAAGGAGAGGGAAGCACAAGTGGTGTCCAAAAAGGTCCTTGCTTTGCATGATTTACTGGAAACACCATGGTCAAGTCAGTATCTCTTTTTTTTATGAGTGAGAAGAAAATTGCAAGGTGGAGCAGATTCAGGAGTGAAACTCATCTGTGTCAATGTGTCTTGGCCCAAGAAAGGCAGGCATGCAAACACACTGCCCTTTTATTGAAGAGTGTGTGTTTCAGATGCAAAATGAGCATAGGAAGGGTTTTTCAAGTGTTTTCATAAATAAGACAGAAGGTAGTATTCACATGAAATACTCTATCCAATCACAATGTAGAACTAATTACTGCTGCTATTATTATTGATGATTCAGACATTCATATACCAGGTACCATGTGAGTTATTTAACCTACTTATTTTTTTACTTTTATTTTTTTAAGATTTATTTATTTATGCATATAAGAACTGGGGTACAGGCCAGAGGTGTGGGGTGTAAGAGGATTCACAAGAGAGAGTGGGGAGCAGAACAAGCAGATCTACTGAAATACACTGCTGAGGGGAGCAGCGGACGAGTCAGGAGAGGTCTGCTGCACCATGTGGATAGCTCCCTGACCAGGGATCGAATGCATGCTGTAGTAGTCATGGATAGCTTCATAGTACTTCGTCTTAACCCCTTGTGCCACCAGGGAAGCCCCTACTTTTTTATTTAAAAAGTGCTTCATGGTAGAAACATCTGCTCCCATTTTCATGTTGAGGAGAAAAACTCAGAAATTAGGGGATGATCCCAAACGCAGGCATTTAGTAAATAATAAGCCTAGATATCCAGCTGAAGCTGCCTGAATCTAGAGCTTGATTAGCAGCTCTGCCATGTGAAAAGGACACAAGTTACAGCCAATGAATAAATGAATCATGAATCAACTTATTTTTTTTTTTTAATCAACTTATCTTACAGATGGATCTTAATAAATGTTAATTGACTGGGAAACCACAACTCCTTCTAATTCTCTCACCAAATTTGATTCTCTACACCAAATGAGATAGTAAATTACATGTAATGAACTTGCTGGCCAACTACGTCTCTATGTTTGAGACCAGCTGAGCTATCCCGGAGATAGCAAGGAGACCGGGTGAGAAGCCATTAGAGGCAATGCTTTCTTAACACGACATTTCTCTCTTAACTCATCATCAAGGTTTCAGGCCAGAAGCCTTCCTTCCTACCTTGCTGACCAGCACCAGGTTGAAATTAAGAGAGCAGAATTTGGCTCAGCACTGCTGCTCAGGGCTTCCTTACTCTGTCTCTCTGGACTCTGTCATTTAACTTGGAAATGAAAGGATTGGCTCAAAGATGTTAGAATAGGGATTTTTGGAGATTCTTTGATTTCAACGAGTTTATGAGATGCCTTCAATCAAACTAAGAAATCACCCAGACCAACTTTGCAATTGCCAGTTATGGTGATGTTTGGATTTAGGAGAGGGAATGACCTAATACTTTGACCTTGAAAAGAATGACAACTTCCCAAAAGTAACTTTCAATATCCCCCCATTCAATTCACTTTTGAATGAGTCACAGAGGCCATGAAAGGACTAGCAGAAGTGAGACCTGCTCTCCCAGAGACTCAATTCAACTCTGCAGAGCAGTTGGAGGAGATCCTGGTCTACTGTCCAAGACCTTCCTGGTAACGTGAGGCTGACAGCATGCTTGTTTCCTCAGCACCTACCACCATGCCTTGCTTACCACATGCTCTAAGTCTGAATAATTAAAAGGCTTCAGTGGGGTGGTCTGTGCTGAAGGACAATTGAGAACACCTGAATGTCTGTGCTGGCTTTGGCCCTCTGGCTTTCACCTGTCACATGATGCTGCAAGCTTTATTTGAATCTGTTTTATGCAGCATCATCAGGGATGTGAAGAGTGGAGAGTGAGTGTGAGGTCATTCCTTAACTCTAACCTCAAAAATCCCTGCTTTTTTTTCACAAGGTGTCTGAGTAGCTGATCTCCTGGCCAACCCCTAGTTGTATCCATGTGCTTTGTGGTGGGTAGACGTGAGCAACGAATCCATCTCCAAATAAACAGGAGAATGAGGACTGGTGATATCATTTCCCTTTTGCAACTCCCTTTATGGAATTGTTCTAAAGACTCTGAGGCCATTGTGTAGGAATAAAGTTACCCAAGCCTCTCCAGGCTGAGAGTCGATGAGTCTCCTGTGATGATTCTCCAAGCCAGGGGGGTCTGGAATGTGTTGCCCTTAGCACCAGTGAAGACTAGTTGAAAAATTCATGGGGGTATGACAGCTTAAGTATTGTGATACTTTCAGAGAACTGGGTATCGGGATCACAGGGATTTCCTTCTCTTCATTTGTTCTTCTGCTTCGAGTTCATCTCTGGATATCATCCAATCTGTATTCTGACCCCTCATATTCAATCTCCTTAGAGAGACTTAAGGGATCATCCTTTCCAGGCATCAAGATTTTACAGTAACAGTAGCTCACTTAAGCTACTATTTTCCAGGAGTTCTGTTGAGGATTTTACATGTATCATTATATTGAACTATACAAGGATGATGTTTTATTTTCCTTTGGAAAAAAAATCAGGCATAGAGAGACTAAAAGCTTGCCCATGGTCACAAAACTAGTGAGTCTAGGGCTAAAAAATGAACCCAGAACTGATTCTACAATTGTAACCTGTACTCTCGCTCTGCTGAGTAACTCTGATGGGAAATCTTCGGAAAGCTCAAGAAGGGTTGGTGAGAGGTCATCTGTGCCTTCCAATGTCATTGGAGTGAGGGGACCTGGGCTTGAACTCTATGTTCTTCTCAAAACAAATATGTAATTAGCATGATTCCCTTCTGTTTCCTGCCTCCCTCTTTTCCCTTCATCCTGCTTTCGCTCCTCTCTATCGCTTTCCTTCACTGTTTTGTCTTCTTCCTTCATTTCTTTTCTAGTGACTTAATTTCCTTATTTCTAAGTTGGAGGGGAAATAGAGTCCACCCATATGGTCATTGTGCAAATTAAGTGAAGAAATAAATGTTGATAAGTTCCTTCAGGGAGGCACACAAAGTTCAGAGGGGGAGACAGAAACCCATAAATTAGTTCTTTAAAAAGACAGGTTGTTATGGCAACGCAAATGGACACATGGTTACTGGAACTGCAAGCTTCCCTTAAGCACTCTATTAATGGAAAGGGTGGTTTTTAGAGAGTTCTAGGGCATGAGTTTATCTACAGACTGGACACAGAAATTGGATCTTAGCCAACGGGAGATGACAGTGACGGGGGTTGCCGGAAGACGTCTCTCGTTGTGAAGATTGACTTTGGTGTAGTGGTTGGACTTGTCATCTAAGGTGATCAAAATCCAAAACAAAAAACAGAGTCCATCACATCGTGAGTTAGGAATAACGATTGGAGGGAATGAAAAAGTACAGAGAAAGAAAATAATAGGAAAGGACTGAAAAAAGAAATTCAAAAGAATTGAGGAACAACGGAAAGAGAATCTAAACACATACAAAGGAGAGAGAGAAGAGAGAAAGAGAAGGAGAAAGACAGAGACATACAGAGACAAAGACAGAGAGATTAAGTGAGAAGGAGAGACAACAAGGGAGGGAACTGACAAAGAGGAAATGAGAAGACAACTTTACAATGAACCAGCTGTACTCAAAAGTGTGCCAGTGGCCAGAGAGGGCAAGTTCTTTGGTTATGGTGGATCCTGGAATCCTGAAGGGTAAAGCTGAACCACAGAAATAAAATTCTTATATTACTATCAAAACTTTGAACTTTATGATGACCCTAGTTTTCTTGGTATACAGGTGATTCATTTTTAGACCCCATTGTTTGAAATGGGTTAAGCCTATTAATTTCTCCATCATCAACTCTTTCTCCCTCATTTTCATTACCTATTTATTTAATAATGTTTATTTAAGACTCTCTCTGACTAGGGGTTAAGTCTCAGCACCATCATTGCTATGGTCCAAATTTGATCCCTAGCCAGGGAGGAACCCACATGGCAGAGCAGACCTCTCCTGTCTCGCCTGCTGCTCCCTTCAGCAGTGTATTTCAGTCAGTCTGCCTGTTCTGTTCCCTGCTCTGTCTCAGGTGACTCCTCTCACCCTGCACTGGCCTACACTCCAGTTCTTCTACACAAAAATAAATAAAATCTTAAAAAAAACCCAGACGACTCTCTAGGGGCCAGAAACTTATTCTAGTTCTCTTAATAATCAATGAAGGGATTTCTGACCTGTTTTCACTCATTCATTTGTGTGTGTGCATGAAAGAGAGAGAGAAAGAGAGAGGGAGAGAGAGAGAATATTAACAACATCAATACTGTCTTCATCATTACCATCTTCTTTGTATATTCCATTCCTGAGAGCTTGCAAACTATCTTTGCATCATTTATCATATTGTATAATTCAATACTCCTGATGAAGCAGAGATTACTCTCTCACTCTGAAGACAGAAGAACTAAGGCTCCAAGAAGGAAATAAATTACTACAGGCCACATAAGCCAGAAATTATAGACCTACAATGATAACTCCTCTTGACTCCTCATCCTGTGCTATTCTCATTGTATACGTGGGAGGTCAATACTGCTGCTAAAGGCTTAACTCACTACAATGCTAACAGATGATCAGGCACAGTGATTGAGAGCAGACCCATATTTAAATTGCGGTCACTTAGTTGTTTTATCTTGAACAATGACCTACCTTCCTTGAGATTTCTTTTCATCATATCTAATTTGGGAGTTATAATGGTGTCAACCTCCATGGATTTTCAGTAAAATTAAATAAGATAATGCAAGAAAAATGTTTACCCAACTACCTGATACAGGATAGGTACTCGATAAACGTGAGCTGTTATTATTGTAGACTTTGCTGCTTTTTCCTCTGAACAATAAAATGTGTCAGAGAGGGCAGCTGGGGACATCGGCATGTTAGTGTCCTCAAGTACTCCACTGATTGAAAGCTCCTTTGCCTGCCTTCACCCTACTGGGCACCAACCCAGCACTCTAACCCTGGGAAGCCATTCCTTATTCCAGCCAAAGGGAATTAACTGCCACTTGACTTGACATTGTGTAACAGGACTCAACCTGTGCCAATAACAACTCCCTGTGGTCATATGCCACCAGGTCAGAACTCTTGAAGAAACTTTCTCTCCTGGGTATCTGGGATTCAGCAGCCTGTGGGAAATGACCTAGATGTATAGTGTATGTATTTGTAGAAACAGGTTGAAGATGAATTTGATCAAGTAGGGGTAAGTAGAAAGAAAGTAATGATCGTGGAGACCACAGAGCTGTAGGATCTTGGCTTTCCAAACCAATTGATTAGCTCTGTCTCTTGAGAAAACCCAACCCTTGTGAAATTGGCCATTGTAAGACCTTGATATGGCATTGAAATGAACTGGATTAGGGATTTACATGTAAATAGAACTGAATTTGATGTGTAAAACTACCCAACAGGGTGTCAGCTATTATCTCTATTTTAAAAATTACGAAAGCGAGGCTCAACATGTCCACTGTGAGGTGGTTAAACCTAGTTTTATCCTGTATCCTAGCAAGTCACATGTCTGACTTACCATGTAAATGTGAGAAAGTCACGATCTCTATTTCACACCTTCTCTTCTTTGAATTCTGGATTCCTGTTTCTAAATGCCTGTCTGACATTTCTACACAGATGTCTAACAGCCATCTCTAACCTATTATGTCCAAACGGATTGCTTGATTTCCCTCCCCAACTGCCCCAGCAATTTACTGTTCATCCAATCTCCATATTTAATTGATTGATTCCATCATGTATCTAGTTCCTTAAAAAAAAATAATAACTAGGGCTCCTGCTTGATTTCATTCATTCCCTTATCCCCAGTATCCACTGTCAAAGAGACCTCTTATCTCTGCCTTGAGAACATTTTCTAGATCTGTCTGCTTTGCTCCAGGTAAACTAAAACTATCCCATCCATGCCTCATTCTCACATATCTTGACTCCTATAATATCTTCCTAACCTCTTTCTCTCTTTCTTTCCCCTAACAAATCCAGTCTCTACAAAATTATCAAGTAGATGCTTTTCCCAATGAAAATAAACTCATCCTCTGCTCTGTTTACCATCCTCAATATAAAAATCTCTGTCCAATGGTTTACCTAGCATTTAAAGTAAAATTCAAACTCCTTGACCTGAACGTACCAGATTCTTGCTGATCTGGCCCTTGAGTATATTATGGATTTCACCTGCTATTACTCTCTCCCTGGCAATGTGTTCCAGTCAAACTGCCTTTCCGAGCTGATCAGCAAAACTGTTCCTCAAAACATCCCAAATTTTCATTAGTGTTGGGGTCTTTGATTTAGTTGTTCACACCTCCTGCCTCCCTTTGAACACAAATCTTTGCATTTTGGGATTTTTCTTATAAGTTCCTTCTTGGTTCATAGATCACGTTCTCAGGGCCAACCCTGACCACCAAACCTATCACACAATCAAATAATTCTCTTTCATGTCCCTCTGTTTATACTCATGCAATTGTGTGCAGCATGACCTGTTATTATCTTACTTAATTTGTTTTGTGTTGATAACCCCTTAATTCCAACTAGAATGTGAATTCCAAGGGAGTAACTGTTGTGTCTGTCCTTGGTTACTGACTGGACTACATTCCTAAACACCTAGAGTGCATATTCAATAAATGTTTGCTGATTGAATGAATGACCACTATTGTGAGGCTTCTGTGGTATATAAATGTGGCCCCCATATTATCCCAACCCAATGTACCACCTTTAAAAAAAAGTCATATTATTTTGGGTTCAAAGTAAAACCAAAACAAAATAAAAAACAAAACTTCCAACTCTCTAATTTCTGATCTTGATCTTATGCACCTTGGTACAATGACAAAAACAGAATACAACATCAAAACAAGACATTCTAAACAAGCGTGGGTCTCAGCCATGTGGTTTTCCTTGGGTGGAGGGCTCTGGAAGGGCAGGGCCCCAGCTCAGACCTGACAGCGGCCTTCACCCCTCCTTGCCCTCAGTCCCACAGGCTCACCTCCACCTAGGCTGCTGCACATCCACTCTTATCAGTCTGTTCTGCTTGTTTTTCTCCCCAGAGATGTAAGGAAGCCATGACCTGGGGCCTGTGAGCAGCCCGGGTGGGTGCTTCATGCTATTTGTGCTCCTAAGACCTGGAGGATACATCCGTTCCACACTAACCCTAAAAGATGCCATTTTCCTAAATCATTTGCTTCTTGGAAATTCAGCTATTCAACTGGAAACTGAAATAGTTCTTATTCTAATTCACCAGCTGTATTATGTGTGGGACCTTCTTCTAAACCAATATGTGGGTTTCATGAGAGTAGGAGCCATCTGACACAGAAGTACAAAACACTTTTTACTTTCCTTCTTAGAATGCTTCTAGACTAATAATAACTGCCAGTATTTGTGAAGTACTTTACATTTTGCTGCTGTTACTACTGTTATTACGATCACTAGTACTATTATTACTGCTAGTACACTACTACTTTTGCAGTTGCTCCTTGTGCTGTTGCTACTATTGCTATTACTAACAATAGTTCACATTTATCAACTGCTTACTATATGACAGGCAGTCAGCTATCTGCTATGCAAATGTTACCTTATTTTACAAGTCCAGCAGCCAGGGAAGGTGCATGGTGGTTAGACATGCAAGATAGAAGTCAGACTTCCTAGTTGTGTCTCTTAGTTCCAATGAATACTAGCTGTGTGATTCTAGGAAATTTGTTTAATCACATTCTGCCTTCATTATCTTAAAATAGGGACATGAATAACAGAATAGAATCAATGAGATGAAGAAGGTGATGTTTTGAAAATCACTGAAGAGTGCCTGGCATTCAGCAAACACTCATTATTGTTGGTATTAAAATACCTTTGAGTGTATTTAGGGGTAATTGCCCCCCTACTTTTCTGCCTTCTTGATGTTCCCCATAGTACAGTGCTTTTTATGCATCTAGGGCATATCCCATAAGATTAGAACAGTTTTTAACTTCCTAGATTTTTTACCAGCTTAGATGCTTCTTTAGACAGGAGAATGAGTGTGGTCACTATTGTGCCCACAATGCCCAGCCTAGACCTGGCACATCCTACATGTTAAGGTCATGGGTAGAATGTAAAAGGACTGAATTCCTGCATGTGTGTTATGAACCAAATCCTATGTGAACCTGTATAATATTTTAAGCACATAACAACCTCTAAAGTCACAAGATATTCCTTCCTTCCTTCCTTCCTCTTCTTTTCTTTCATTCTTTCTTACAGTGATAAGATTCTTACTTCTCCTATTTTATAAATGAGAAGGCCAAGACTGTGATGGTATGTGACCCAGCAGAAGTCAAGTGGCTTCTCTATGAAAGACTCAGAATCTATGACTTTGGACACAACATACCTAGATCCATCATATAGAATTAATAGATACTGTATCTATTAATAATGGTTTGGGAAACTCAATGGATGCACGTGAAAAATGAGGATTATCATATACCTTTGCTTGAGAAGATTATCTTATCACTGGGAAGAGAAAGAATATAGAATTTCTCTGAAGATTTCTGGGCATGCCCTGCAGTTTGAATCAGCAAGCCTGCCACTAACTACACCTGTGTGATAAGAAAATACTTGGAACCTTGTGTTGGGCTCTTCGCTGCCAACTCAGTTGACTGCTTGGCTGATCCACATCAATGTAGGGAAATTGCCTGTTAATCTTTTATTACCATGTTCTTGTTCAAAGAACACATTACTAATTTGCCAGCAGTGTGCAGACCCAGTAATTGAAAGAACATAAAGTATTGTTTCTACCTGGAGAGCAATCTCCTGGTTTAAACATTTAAAAGATTAAACACACTTAAGCACTCACACCTTCATTATAAAAAGTAATAAAACAAAATTATATAGTAGAAAATTTAGGAAAGAAAGAGGAAAAAAATCACCCTCAATCCAATAAATTTAACACCATTACTCCTAGCATAATTCCATAACTCTTCCTATTTATTTTTACATTTTCATTTGTTACACTATTCATATAAAACTACTTCCCTAACTTCCCTCAACATTTTAATAGAATAATTTTCCTTATTGTTATATTACATTTTCCATGACTGTAATATGTAAATGGTTAAATATCCTCAGACTACTGCAAATTTTCTAGTTCTCACTATAAGAGTGGTCTATTAGATTTAATTTTGATTTTCAAAGCCAATGGTGAAGAGAGATGGAAATGCATCTCTTTGCCATTCATCAGAGCTCACAATATTACCCCATTGTTAGGCTTACAGTTTCATGGTCTTTACAGATGAAAATCATCACCAAGACATAACATCTGTTGTGAGAGAACTGGAGGGATCAGCTGATCTAGCATCCTCACTTTGCAGATGAGGAGATTGAGGTCCAATAATCTAATGATGATGGGCCCAGGTTAGAAGATGCATCTCTTTTTCAGTGAAACAGACTGTAGTTAACGCAGGGAAGGTGGTGGCAAGGATGTAAGATCAGAGGAAACGTGTGCTCACTTGTGTGTATGTGTGTGTGCGTGTGTGTTTGTGTGTGTGCACACACTTTCACATGAGGCCTTATGGTCCCTCATAAGCACCTGGACTTTTGCTCTGAGATGGAGAACCATTAGCATTACTGTGTTAAGAACAGAAAACAAGGGGCAAGAATGGAAGCAGGGAGGTCTCTGGAGACAATGTAAAATATTGGCTAAAGATTGTAGTGACTCAGGCCAGGCTGGTAGCCTGCAAGTGGCCAGATGTGCTCAGATTCTACCTGTATTTTAAAGATGGAGATGATAATTTTTGCAAGTGGATTAGTTGTAGAGTTGGAGGGAGGTAGAGGAGTCAAGGGCTAACTCCAAGTTCTTTAGGTTTAAGTAACTGAATATGTGGTGTTTCCTTAACTGGGTTTGGGAAAAAGTTAGGAGGAATAGATCAGGGGGCAAAAGGGAAGAAGGGAAAGGCTTAATTCAATAACTCAATAGTTATTCAGTTTGGGACATATGAAGTTTGAGATGGTATCAAACATTCAAGTGGAGATTTCAAGTCAATAGTTGGGTACATGAGGGGCCTCCCTGGAGTGCAGGTGGTTGACCACAGTGCTGTGAAGCTGTCCACAGACTCTGCAGTGCCGGTTCAATCCCCACTGGCCTCAGAGCAACCCACATGGCGCAGCAGACCTCTCCTGTCTCGCTCGCTGCTCCCCTCAGCAGCGTATTTCATCAGTCTGCCTGTTCTGTTCCCTGCTCTGTCTCTGGTGACTCCTCTCACCTTCCCACGTGTCTGGCCTGTAACCTGGTTCTTGTATAAATAAAATAAATCTATAAAATAAAAAAAATAGTTGGGTACATGAGTCCTGGGTGCAGGAGAAAGGACTGAGATGGGATTTGGAGGGTTGGAGTGCTGAATGATGTTATAAACCATGAGGCAGGATGAGATCACCTAGTGGTTGTGAGTCAATTAGTTAAAAGAAGAGGATCAATTACTCCTGTTTGGAGAGATGAGGAATCAAAAAGCAGCATCCAGGGATGTGTGTTACACCATTGCATGGAAAACTATAATTTACTACCATTCCACTGAGGAGGGTCCTAAAGTTGTTATCTACAAGTATTCTAAAAGTTCTACTACCTGTAGTTTACAATGTTTTCTTGCATATCCATGGACATCAGCTATGTGTTTGTACCTGGAGGCCTGGTGTCCTAATCAAAGCTCTGGGAACACCTCATTAGATCTGTAACTAATTCAGTAATTTGTGTAATGTATTATAATTAGACTTGAACTAGGCTAGAGTTAACCTTTACACTGTCGCTGATGAGAAAAAAAATCCATTCAATACAATCCAATAATCCTTATTAATTACATAAATTAGCTATAAGTTAGCAGTAAATTAGCTAATCCATAATGGGTAATGAATGGTAAAAGCAGTATTGGCAGTGAGCATAATCTACTTATAGAGAAAAAACTGCTTACAAAGGTTTCTGTGCATTTGAGTTTGGCCACAATTAACAGAAACCCTGGTACTATGGTTTTAGCCTCATCTCCAGAGAGCTGACCCCACACATGCTAAGCAGAAGCTGCAGGACAAAAGGGGACTTGAAATGATTGGCTCTGGAATCATCCAGAACCAGACTGAAATCTGGGTTCCTACTTTCTGGTGAAGTGAACTTCAGCCACATTTTTCCTTAGCTCTATAATGAAAATGAATGCTGGTAACTGGAGAGTTGTAGGAATTAAATCAAGTGTCGTGTATAAGCCATACAGCACAGATGAAATATTTAACACTGGTGAGTTCCCTACCTTCTCCTATGGGTTTCATCTTCACAGCCCAGCTAAAATGGCACTGCTTCTAGAAAAGGAAATCGATGGCTCCCAATCACAGTAATTGCTTTGTTCTGGACAATGCAAAATTAGCTTCCATTTTGTGTGATCTCACTCCAGCTAAAGTGAAGTTTGTCACTCAGCAAAGAACCAGGGTCTCATTCATGGGTATACTTTCCCCACACCCCTAGAGTGGTGTATAGCACATGGCATCTATTATGTTAACTTTGTCTAGAGAATTTCAATGTGGATCTGTTTAATATGTAGTGAGGTAACTGAGACCCCCACGTACATTGGAAGGTAATACAGTGGCATTTTGTGAAATCCTTCAAATTCATGATCTGCTTTTCCCTCTATGTTAACCTAAATTAAACAAGTTGATTTGCAAATATTTAATGAGATTTCCTTTCTTAGATGGGTGGTTCTGTATTATCTCTTGGGTAGTTACAAACCACTACCACCTACACTGAGAACCAACCACAAAGGGGGTTTAGAAAAAATAACATGATTTTATTTTCTTACTGGGCCTGACTTCTTTCTATTTTTCCTTTTTCTTTCTTTTATTGAATGAATCCCCTCCCTAGCCTCCTCCATCCTCTCCCCACCCATACACACACACACACACACACACACACAAACACACACACACACACTGGACAACAATGCATCATTTATGAGACTTATTTGTACAGTAATTGATAAACCCTAGAGAAGGTGGTGTTTGATTCAGTATTAGCTTTTTCAACCTCAACTGCTGTTTCTTTATGAGTTTTTGAGCAGAACAAATATCTGTCTTGCAAAAGAAATATAAGTGATACAATGTTAATTAATATGATTATGCTTACATGCATATATTTGAACTAGAATAAGATAATTCAAATCAATGCACATTCATGTGGGATTATTTTTGTGTATTGTGCTAAGAGGTATATAAAACCTATAATCACTGAGTATGTATTAGATATTCAAAAGCTGTACTTATTGAACTTTTACTGTGTACCAGGTACAATGCTAAGCATAATGCAAGCATTTTCATAATTATTTTGTGTCCTCATAACAGCTCTGGGAAGTAGATTTATGTTTTTTGTTTTACTTACATGTGAAGTTGGCATTTTAAAGGAGTAATTTAAATAGTCCAGCCAAATTATTCAGCCATAAAAGGAGGAGCTGGTTTTTAAATCCACATTTTTCCCTTCCAAAATTTGTGTTGATAGCTACCACTCAGTGCTCATTTCATTAAGAAAATTCAAAGATGAAATAGTCACAGGTATTGTCCTTAGGAGATCTCCATCCAGTAGGGAACATAAAATAGGTGAAAAAAAAAATACTATAATGGAATACGTGGGATCTTAAGAAAGATGTTGTGACTATTCAGAATAAACAGAGATTGTTTTCTAATGGTTGACTTTTTCAGTTTCAACCAAGCCATCACATCCTCTAGGAAGGCATCCCTGACCACCTAATGTCCCTCCTACATGCCTCCTCCCTAAACCATCTGTCAGCACACTTACCCCACTAGGTGCTGAATTGCATGGAAGGCTAACCTGCTTGGCCTGCAGTAGATGCTGCATGAGTGAATGAGATCCGTGTTTCCTGGAATACCCATGGGTGAGACAGGGTTTGAGAGCAGGAAGGATGGGGTATGTGAGGACAAGAGGGCCAGCCTGGAGAACATTCCCCACAGAAGGGCTGGTTTAAACCAGTGCACACAGTTGGCTGATGCTGGGCTCCCACGATAAGGAGCTGAGGATCGTTCTGTTAGCTATTCTAGCTCAGGAAGGGCAGCAGCAATGTGAGACTTGGGTTGTAGGCTGGGGTCAGATACAGAGAATCTTAAATACCAGGGATTCACACTTTTTCTTCTGAATAAAAAAGAGGTTTTGCAGGTTTTGACAGTACCGTAACTCAGCAAGATTCATCAGCAGTAGGTTTTAAAAGGACAGTGGTGGAGGACTATGAGTTTTTTGGTGGTGGGTGTGGTGTGGTAACATAGATCTGAGAAGGTGTGAACCTGTACTTCCAAATCATTGACAATGTTGCAAACGATGTCACCTCAATAAAAATAGTATAATTAAAACAATCTGTGGAATAAAATGGAAGAATGGTTAAAAAAGAGCATTGGAACTGACATAGACTTGGCTTTGTAGCCTGACCTGTGATTTACTGGGAAGGCTTGGGCACATAAGTTAACTTTTCTCAACCTTACTCAGTTTCTTCATCTACCGCAGAGTAGTACTGGGTCGAATGACAGATCCATGTTTAATGTTTTGAGACACCGCCACACTGCTTTCCATAGAAAGTAACTAAATTAATAGTCAGTTAAAAACAAGCTGAAAAACTAAGCTTTGAGAGCTGACTACAGAACTGAGACACTAAGTGGAGGAGGGAAGTGAAGAGGAAAGAACAAAGCTGGAAGGAAGCACAATGGTCTGTGCTGGTGGAATATGGGTGAGTTGGTGGTGGGTGCACTATGATGGTAATACCTGATGGGGTACCCCAATATTATCCCAGTTAAAATTAATTAATTATAAAAATAATTAAAATAATACCTATTGAACACATAATAATGTATAAATGTAAAAAAAAAAAAACAAGACACAATAGTTGGAAGTACTGGTACAGTTGTCATGGAGATGAGAGGAAGGGCATGTCAGGTGCCTATTTTAGTCCCTGGTAAGAAGTAGGAGCTCAAGAAAGGGAAGTTATAATAGGTTAGGAAGGGAGGAGATGGAACAAGAGGGGTTTATCATGAGGAGCTTGTGCAAGACCTGGATGAGCTTCCTGGAGATGCTGCACAGGGAAGAGGCAATAGAGATGGTGAGAAGGAAAGCGGGAAGCTGGTGAACGTCAGAGTAAGAACAGAAGTTGGTTCTGAGATGCTCCTGAGCACAAATATGACTCCTGTGGTCAAAGATCTCAGAGGCTCATTTCAGAGACAAATTTTGAGCACATGAAAAAATTAGGGCACAGACGTCAAAATGAGACCGTTTGGGGTAGAGAGGTGGATGCACAAAAAACCAGTGATACGTCAGAGCTAAAGCAGCTGTTGTCTGCTGAGTACCTGCCTCACATCAGGCAGTTTGCTGGAAGCCAGCAGCATTTTTTCATGTCATACTCATTTCAGAGACCAGGAAAATAAAATTTGAAGATTCCGTAATTCCTCAAGGACAGAACTCTCGTGGTGGCTGATTCCAAAATGTGTGCTTTTCATCATAGTATGCAGAATAGAATAGGAATGTTCTAGAAAGGAACTAGGTTGGTTCCCAAAGTGTGGGGTGGGTTGTCATAGGGAGGAGGGAGCATTTGAAGCAAAGAAAGAACATGAATGACTTGTTGGGATGCAGCTTTCTAGTTTCTCGGGATTATATTTGGTAGTATCTCATTTTCCTGAGGAAAAAATGTAATGTAATGGAGTTAAGAAAATATATTTCCACACAGACTCCCAACAAAGAATATATGCTCATGGAGAAAAAAAACAACCATTGGTTGAGTTCAAATTTTTATAAAAGTGGCTAAGTTCATGGCAGGTTTTAAAAACATTGCATTATACTTGGAACTTAACATTTTTCTTCATTCTTCTCTTTTTCAATCTCGATGAACTATTCCAATCTTGGTGTTTCTTTGAAATTTTATTTATGAGCCTTCTTTGCCCTTTCATCCTCCTCTGTAGTTCTGTTGTATAAAGTTACTATGAACCTGAATTAGTGAATACCGAGCCATTGCTGCTTGGTGAAGTATAGAGTTAAAGTGTGAGTTTTCGTTATAACATTTCTATCAACTCATCAATTCATAAACTTGCTCCATACATTACTTCTTAAAGACACCCCATTTAATGCATGTTTTGAGGTATTAATGTTGAACTCATGGTCCACAACACTTGAACTCATACTTGAACAAAACTTATCTACCATGGGTTTTCTTTGTAAGGTATATTGAGCTTTCTTGATGTAGGAACACCGGAGAGCACTTTACTACTACACTTTCTAAAAGGCAAACCATCAAAAACCACAAGAATGAGTAAAATATACTCTTTATTGGAGCATGACAGGAACACTCATTTACAATAAGACATCTGAAACAGGATGGGATAATTTCACCTTCTTAGACCTCACCTGGGAACCATCCACCAGGACAGGTGGTTGGAATTTTTCAACCATCCAGAATTGGATGTGGTCCAGAATTGTGGTCCAGAATTGACCACAGAACTGCTGTGAAATATTGATATGAGGGTCACAACTCCCTGGAGGTTATGTTGAATTGTCAAAAAATTAATCCATAAATGAAGATGATGAGTGATATTTATAGTATTTAACAGGACCAAGTTCTGACATCACCTGACACTTCTAGATGCCACAACGCCACACAGGAGCTACTTTGTCATTGAATTACCTTCAAGTGAAAATAAACTAGGGCTCATTTGATCAAATTTGTGTTCCAGAAGTCAGGATGTCTCCACAGAGAATGTTTATGTCATTGTCAGGAATTTGCCAAGTACACATATCATTCAATTTGGAGAGCAGTGAAATGGAAAGGATTAAGTTCAGAAGAAAATGTTCAGGGAAGGCATTGTCCAGAGACTAACCAGGAGTACTGAACAGAAAGCATCAGTGTCTGGTACAAGCATGGCTTGCTCATCAGGCTGCTAGGGACATGGTGCAGAGGTCCTGTGGGCTGATTACAAAGATGTTTCCCAAAGTTTTGGAGAACTCAGATTCATCCTGAAAGAAGACATATTTGCTTAACTGTTTGTTCACTGGGTATTTTTTTTTAGCTGCTTCTCATAGAGGGACAGCTCGGCTGGTTTCATGGCCCATGTACGTAGGGGTAGGGTAGAGTTGCTCTTTCCTAAAAACCTCCTTTTATCTTGCTCTACTCTTGGGGAAACTTCAGTGACTCCTTAAGATCCCTTTTCAAATTCTATGGAATGTTACTCCAGAGAGTGACTTACTATGACCTTTACCTGTTTTTCATATTACCCGATCCTTTCCCTACAGCTATAGTTCTGCTTTTCTAGATGTTCCAAATGAGTAGACACAATGTCATCTTCCAGACACCATAATTTTTGCTCCCATTCGATATATATGTCTTTGCTCCCGTTTTCATCCCACCTGACTAGGATGGCCCCCCACTGATGCTATAACTTCGAGTTCAACCTTAAGAGAGTCTTTTCTAAAGTTCTGACTCTACAGTGACCCCCGCTTTCTTTACATGATTAGATACAGTCTGGGACCTTCCAGCTCTGAAATCCTAGGTTTAGGAGCTGAGATCTGTTATCATTCTTTCATTCATTTTCATACTTCCAGGCCGTCATCTTACAAATGCTGAAATAGTATTTGTTTCAGTTTTAGTTAATCTCTGTCACTAGATGATCATCTCCTTTGTAGGGCAGGTTACATGTTAAATAAGTGGTTTATTCAATTTGCTTGATTTTTCTGTTCCAGTTTCCTTGTGTATAAAACAGGATCAGTAGTAAAAACTATGCTGTAAGGTTGTTGTAAAGATTAAATGAAGAAACATCAAAGTGTTTAGAAGAGTATCCTGATTAGGGAATATGCTAATTGTTGATTATTAGTCATTTTATGCTTTTCTGCACCTGGTACCCTCAGGACAATAACATCACAAATGCTCAAATTCTATTTAGAGCAGGGTTTTTTTCATATGTCTATTTCACTCATGCAAATTCAGCTACATACTCTTATTGGTAATTACACTATAATTTTATTTCTGATATATTTTGCATGTACCTGCTACTGCATTGTATATTTATTTTATTTTTTAAAGATTTATTTATTTATACAAGAACTGGGGTACAGTCAGAGGTGCGGGAGGGTGAGAGAATTCACCAGAGACAGAGCAGGGAGCAGAACAGACAGATGCATGTCTGCTGAGGGGAGCAGCAGGCGAGGCAGGAGAGGTCTGCCGCACCATGTGGGTTTCTCCCTGTCCAGCCGGGAATCGAACCCGCGCTGCAGAGGCTGTGGACAGCTTCACAGCGCTGCACTCAACCTGCTGTGCCACTGAGGAGGCCCTGCATTGTTTACTTACATTATGTATTACTGTGGCAGATTATATATAAAAGAACATGTATATTATCCTTTAGGGCAACTTAATGGAGCCTCAAGGGAAATTTGAGCTATATAAAACTTTCACATGTCATGTGAGATTCAGCAACTCCAGTTACTATGTGTATATGTCAGATGTTTTGCATACATTATCTAATTTAAACTATGTGTCCATACATTTTACATAAGGGGAACGTAAGACTCAAGGAGGCTAATCAACTTGCTGAAGATCACAGTCAGAAAAATCAAAAAATCAAAAAAGAAATAAATGTCTGAATAAGTTCATGAATATTTTCAGATCATTTGAAATATTACCAATTCAAGTTTATTGGTGGTGTTTTTACTTTAGAAGTAATTAATTCACAACCTACATTAGTTCTAATTATACTTCATATTGCTTTGCTAGAGTAAAGAATCACTACTATTAAAAAAATAAAATTAAATCACAGCAGTCTGACGCTGAAGACTTTGACCATTCACCCCATTTTATTGATTGATCTGGGCTATGGATGAGGCTGTCCCAATACGAGTAGTCAGCGGCTATAAGGGAGATGGGTAACTGATCATCTCTGAAAACGTGGCCTTGTCATTTGTGCTCATGAATATCTGGTCTGACCTCCAGGACTCAGGGTATTTACAAGGCTGGAACAGCTCTTTTTAGTCTGGTCCTCTGCACTTAGGGACATGGACATGTCCTGAATGTAGATCCAAGGGGAAGATGCAAGCCGGTCTTGACTGGGGTCCACTGAGTGATCCTAGAAAGGCTCTAATTTTGTTTGCTTGCTGTCATGTACTGCTTCCTTTATTACTCCTGACAACAAAAGAGAAGATGTCTCCTGACAGCACCTGATGAGAGTTTTCTGGGGCAAAGTTTGCAAGGGATCCTGTTTATGAATATTTAATGCCTAAATATGAGCTCTTGGTTTGATCAGAGAGAGTCGTTGGAAGAGAGATGGTTCATAGCTCAATCCAACCCCCACTCCAACACTTTCTAATCTGAATAGAGTAACATGGTAGTTGCTTAATTCAACAAACATTTGCATTGTGCTGAGTTCCATTCATAAACGATCAACATGACCTTTGCCCTCAAAGGATTTACAAACCAGCTATATTTCATAATAAGCTCTACCCCTCCTCCTCACTAACACAAGATACCTCTGTATGACTCACTCACCACCCCTTAGTCCTGGTTGTCCATCAATGTTGGTAATGCTGTCTTGGCTAGAAAGAAAGCAAGACAAAAAGGTGACAGTATGTTCATGGAGTGAGGAGTTCTGCCCCCTATTTGCTAAGTCACCTAGGACACATAATTAAATATCTCCAAACTTTTCTATCTATAATGCAGATAATCCTATTATTTCCCTCATGTCACTGTTATATCATATTTGGTAATGTTCTTCAGATTATTCTGTCAGCTGGAAGGCATTCTTATTTCATACAAGGCTAAATGTGTTATATTTTATTATAGTGTACAATTTGGAGATCTGGAAACCCATCTTTTGTTAGCTATAGCTTTTCTTTTTTAAAATCACCAGACTATTAAATTAATGAAACCATTCCATCCCCTGACTTTTGGGTAAATGGGAGTTAATGGTCATACTTCCTGTCTTTTAAAAGCTGCCAATTAGTTAAGCACATAGTGATTAAATTCCCTGGAATGAATCAGTCATCTAATGTCATTATTTTTTCCAAAACAAAAACTTGAGAGAGTTTGAGAAAGATTTTCAGAGCTACTTTGGATAAAGAGGGGTGGTCTGCAGAACTGACAGAATCAAGGGGTTTGTGGGGATTACGATAGGCATTACTTGAAATTTGAATTAATCCTACCACATCTGAACTTACCGTCTATCTTCATAAATTGGTGTCTGGAATTTCTCTGCTATACAACAATAACCTTTCTTTCCAGAATATGGAGATGAAATCACTGTTGAGTAAGTTTGGAGAAGAAAAAGTGTTTTAACCATCTTCCAGGGAACTAAGTTTTAAATAAGGTTTATTTCTTCTTAGCAATGACTGACTTGTTCAGCATGGAGAGCTTATTAACAGGATGATTTCAAGATGCTAATTTAGAGACTATTAACCCATAAGAGAAAAATGGACCGCCAAACAGCCATGCTTAACTAAATGGACTTCAGAGTCAGCCTTGGATTTAGGTCTTGGTTCTGCCACATTATGAACCATGGAATCCTGAGGAAATTATTTAATCTTTCTGAGTTTGATTTTCCTCATCTGCTTAATAAGAATAGTGCCCATGTCTTGGTGTTGGTGTGATGAGTAGATGAGATAATGTAGAATGTTTGACACATACTGAAATGTTCAGAATGTTAACAACTCTCACCACCACCACCACCATCACTATCATTATCATCATTACTATTGCTTTGTCATGATCATCATCATCAATTTCTTTGTCATCAGCTCCCCTGCCTTAACTTCCCCATTTATCCCTATGGTTCATTTGAGGTCTATCTTAATTCTTCCATTTCATTCTAGCCTTCCACCTCCAATATCATTTTTCTGTTATTTAAAAGTCCCTTTCATTCATGTTTTTTAAAATTGTAGTCTCCTTTTTTTTTAATTCATCAGACTATTGAATGATCCAGCCATCTGAAGCTATCCATGGATAACAGGAGATTATGCCTTTTGATGTTCATAGAAAAATGGCCAAAAATCCCATAGGATTTAAAAATTCCAAGATTTGTTGATAAAATATGGTCTCAATAGCAGTTGTAATATTGTATTCCTTAGGTTGAAACTAACTTCCCTTCTCCTCCCTTCCAAAATGGTGCCTGGAATCCCAGAAAATGTGTGTTTCCTGCTCTGAGGAGTTAGTTGTTGATGGTGTGGTAATTTCCATTTGCTTCCTATCTCCCATCTTCCATTCTCTCATTTACTCAGCTACTGGCTCACTGACTTATATTCAGCAAGCAGTTACTTTTCCCATGCATTTACCAGCGAAGGGTCTAAAGGAGAGATGATGAGACATACTGTCTAATGAGGGATGTTAACAAGCAAACAATTACGACTCAATGTGATTAAGTGCTAATGAAGGGATCATGGAGCGCTGAGACGCAGAGGAGTTTCCTCCTATCTTGGTGGATCAGGAAGGACTGATGGAGGCTTCGTGAAGAAGCTGGGCCTGACTAGTGACAGAGGGAGATTGCTAGTGATTCCATCAGAAGCCACAGCAGGGGTGTAGGGGGAGCTCCTCTTCCTTCTAAGCACTATTGAGTTGAGCTGCTCTCAGCTGTCTAGATTTTGAGTTTTACTTCCTCTATTCTTGAAAACATAACCATCTAGCTGAGACACAAGGCAACATGAATTAAGCCTCCAACTAACCATAGCCCCCTTTTTCTATGACCTTTGAATCAAGCATCTGTGTTTTCACTCAGAAATGCCTAGAGGATGTGATCAACCTGCTCAGGCCCTTCTGTGACCTGCAGCTCTTACCTGAATCTGTGACCATTCTCTGTCTTTCTCCTCCGTCAGCTTCTATAGGTTCTGCAAACAACACTTGAGGATTTGGATCAGAAAGGCCAAATGAGATGTCTAAAATCATATAGCAAGTTGGTGACAGGGACATGTATCAAAGACAGATTCCAAGTTGATGAGCAGAATGACTTTCTAAGTTTCTAGATATTTGTTCATGCTCTTCTTTCTGGAATGTTCTTCTCTACATCTTGCCAGACTCATTTGAAGTTCCCCTCCTCTAAAGTCTTCTTAAAATTCCCTGTTGCTTCCACTCCATCCTTACTCTATCACCTCAATTCTAGGAAGGAAACTTAGGGAGCACTCTCTGTGAGGCTTCTGTTAGGTTTTCTGCCTCAGTGTTACCCTTGCCCTATGTTCAAATTGTAGAAGACTGCAAAGGCTGGAACTTTCTTAAACTTATCTCAGTATCCTCAGCATACCACATAGTAGGTCTTCAATAAATCTGGCAGAATGATTCAGTAAATAAATCCCATGGACACCTTATCTTATGCAAGTCAAGGTGACTTTTAGTTTAAAACCATCTGCAAAGCTTTCTTAAAACCGAGAGAAGGTCACATCCTTTTCAAACAAGTTTTTATCTTGACAGTGCTCAGAATGGGGAGTTTGGGCAGCCTGTTGGGTAACCTGCAAACAGAAAGCTCTTGTGATGGATGGGTGTAAGATTGCCATCAAATGCATGGACTTGATAAACCAGTATTTTTACAGAAGCAAATACACACTGTGGTTACCCAAGCAGATAAATCCCGGGAATCCTCTCCCTGTCTTAAACAGGATTTCCTGGGTGAATTCGTTAGCTTTCTTGCAAATATTGTGGTGCTCTTGGCTGCTTTCAATTGCAGTTTTCAAAGGCAGGGGTCTGAGTTTGAGCCAAACGACTGGCTCAGTGATGAGTGCTTTCAGAGAAGGGGTCTTTCCCTAGCTCAGAGCTACATATTCAGGGCAGAAGAGATTCTAGAGTCTGAAAGAAATGAATTGTCATCTGACTCCATGATTGCAATTCAGGGTCAAAGGCATCTCTGAACTTCAATTTCCAAATCTGGAAATTGGGAGGCTTCCTGGAGAGGGTTTTGGAGGAATTGAATGTGATAACAACAAAAGGGTGAGATGCTGAACTTGGTGCGTACTTGGCACTTGGTAAAGACAAGGTCTCCCTCCTTCCAGGGTAGCCGGGAAGTAGAGGCAGCTGAGGGATGGATGGTGAGATAATCTTTTGTGCTACAAGCTGCTAAAAAAAGATGCATTTTTAAATAAGGTACCTTCTTTCGTACCTGTCTTTTCCCTTTTTTGGCGAGAGGCAGGGGTCAGTACTTCCCCTCTGAGAGATGTGCTCATTTCTCACTACTTGTGTGAAACCACTGCTTGTTCTTTTTCTGAATGGGGTTCCCTAGCCCATCGCTGTGGTTGCTTGAGCCCTCCCCCCAACTCGTGTGCCCCTGCCCCATCCGCCTGCACCCCAGCTGTGGCTGCTCAGTGACCAATTCCCTAATACCAGGAACTCGAAGACAGGGCCACAGCAGCCGTCCTCGCTACTGTTATTGGCCTGGGACCTTGACCCCAAGCAGCACATCCTGTTAGAATGAAATAGGTACTGAAAGCAGTAATTATAACACTGAACACAAACGCCCCTCCCTGCCACAGCCCCCACCCTGTGAAATTCCCCAAGAGGTGTGAGAGAGCTGACACTGGAGGACCCAGGCAGGCGTGCAGCAAAGACCTGCTCCCCTCCCCATGACTGTTCGCATCTATTTTCCTGAATTGCTAATCTCTGTGCAGAGAACTAAATCAAAAAGGCACAAAGGGGTTCAAAGAAAATCTCCCTCCCACTCCTTTCTTACACCCGACATTCTCCACCTGAGAGCCAGCTTCCTGTCACTTGTTCCTTACCTGTCTCTGTGGTGTTCAAAGCATATATACATTGTTTTGCACAAAAAGTAGCAAGATATTTTCTACCTTGTCTTTTGCACTCAACACTGTATACAGAAGCACTGTGGAGAGAGAACCCTCTCTCTCTAAATGAAAGGGTAGAACTCATTTACGTGGATGGCTCCGTTTATTCAGAACTCATCTGCTGGTGAGCATTTAGCTTGTTTGCAAAATGCAACGAATACTTCCTGCCTAAGTTGATTCGCCTGATTTAGTTCTAAATCCATTAAGAAAATAATAGGGCAGTGGTGCTGTAAGCTGGCTCGGAAGCACCTGGAATTCTGGAACATTCCCTGCCTGCTCTAAGTTTTTGTTTCCCAGATGGAACATGGCTGAAAGGCAGAGGGTTTGTAGATCACCAGTATCTGAGGTCAAGCAGGGAATGTGGGTTCTTGGAGGAGAGAGCAGGGGTCCTGGAAAAGGAGACACATTGACGTGCAGGCAAGAGGAAGATTTAAAATCAGGGAGTAATGGGACAAGGAGATGGCCACTGACCGCTGGTGAGAAGTCACAGTGACGCGGAACAGACACCTAAAGAGCGTGTGGAGAGGAAGTTGAAGATGGGTGTGTGGGGGGTGGGCAGGGGTTGACCCATCAGTAAATGTAGGTGTGGAAGGACAGACAGCAATGAGGCTGCAGCTCGCTATTTCCACACTGATTTAACCAAACCTCACCAGGCATTTGCTTTGAAAACTGAAAGGAATTATGTAAGCATGTTTATGATACCACTTTATCACTTACCCCTGACAAATCTTCAAAACATTTTTTAGAAAATGCAACAAATCCCAAACGTAAACAAATTAGGAGGAAGGAGAAACACTCCAAGGTTATTCTTTGATTTGTGTGGCATTTGCCTCCAGACTGATAATCATGTCAGGGAGGAAGATGTAGGGTCGAGTTAAGCACTGTTATATTTTCAAACATTTTGCTACAATTATTATGGTTTTGTGTTTATTCAAGCTGCCTGGCCTTTAGAGAACCGGGGCTGAAATAGTCTGCCTGGGTTCCTTCTTGCAGCCTCTACTTCAGCTGGATGACCTTGGGCCGGTCATTTCACCTCTGAGGAGGCTGGTGTAGCTGCTCTCAGCACCATAAGGTCCTTGGACGAGGACATTCTCACCAGGCTGCTAACTGTGTCTTGACAGCTGGGAAGAATTCCACTTAGTTCAGCCCCAGTGGGGCACAGCTCAAGTAGGAAATAAGGCGAACTTGGGAAATCCTCTCCCGTCCACACCTTTCTGCTTAATGCTGCGGCCTGCTGTTGCGTGCCAGGCACGGATGCCAGCATTATCACAAGTTACCTGGCTGATTAGGTTTCTAAACATTTGCTGAAATCCTACTTTGCCCACTGATATCTCCAAGGTCAAAACAAAAGTGCTTTCTGATCTCTCATTTAAAGCAGCAAAAATGTAAAATATATGGATTCATCACTGGACTTTGCTATAAACTATGAATTATAAAACATTATTAAGCAGGGTTCTTGATCTCTAGTTGCATCAGAGTTACCAGGAGGGCTAGCTAAACCCCAGGATGCTGCACCCCAACACCTGAGTTTCTGATGCAAAAGGTCTTGGGTGAAACCTAAAAATCTGCATTTCTTAAAGTCCCTTGTGACTAATACTGATGCTATTGGTCCAGGGATATACTTTGAGAAACACAGATGTAGAGGAAAAATTCCTGGTCTGCAAATCATGAATGACTCAAAATCTCAGAACCTTAACTTCCCCATCCACAAAATGGGGACATATAAATAGTACAAAATCAGTGTTCAGATTTTTCAAAAAGTTAGAAAGACAAAGTTTATTGTCTTTATTTTGGGGGGGCTTGCATTTTCTTCCAAGCTGTACACAGCCGCCAGGGAGGGCTATTATTTTAAACACTATTTTAAACTTCTGCCAAGCTACTAGTAGTCATGACTCCTCAAATCTCTGTGCTGGCAGGAATGGTATGGGCTGCTTCCTCCAACCTTAGTCGACAGCCAGGAGATCTTGGGAAAATCATTTCACTCCCTTGGAGGCTCTTCTGCCTGCATCTCCTTGGGCAGAAATGATCATGTGGCTATTCCTAAAACAACTTTCATTTAAGTTTTTTTTCCTCCTTCCTTAAGGCTTGAAGAACATTGAGGACTTGATCTGCCATTTTTGATTTGGAGAGGGGGGTGGATTTGCCTACTACAGCACTGGGAATATAGCATTGGGAATCCAGCATCGGGGATCGGATAGACCTAGTTCAAATCTGGGCTCTGCCACCCACTTACTAGTTTGTGAACCTCAACAAGTGACCTGAATTGGAGACACACTGTCTCATTCCTCATAGGGAAATAAGAATACTAAGAACAAACAGCCCATCTTTCCCTACACAAAACCTTCTCAATGTTCCCTTGTGGGTAGCCGGGGGTGGGTGGCACCTGCTGCCCCAGCAATTTGAGAAAAATTGACTGGCATGTCAGGGGGACACACAGGCCCAAGCTGCAGGGTCCACCCGTGGCAGCGTTCTCTGCAGCAGTTTCTTTATGCTCCAAATCCGAGGCGCCCAGAAGGGAGGGGAGAAAGGGAGAGCCAGCGAGACTTTGCAATTATCTCCCGGAGACTGTTTAGAATGTAATGTTCCTCTCCGCCCCTTTCCTTTGCGCGTTGTCATTTTCTTCACAGAGAACACAATGGAGAACATATTCCAGACTGCTGAGAGCTCCTGCTCCCTCCAACAACACAGACACAGGAACAGATAAGGGAAAAAATAGAGGCAGTTTTTTTTTCTTCCGGCAGAGCTTTCAGAAACTGCAGCTAAAATTCCAGGCACATATGAACACTGTGTTACCTGCCCGTGTGCTGGCTTCTGTGAGCCCGGTCCTCAGCGCGCAGCAAGCCGCAGTGGATGCTTTCCTTGCAGGCGCTGGAGCTTGCCCATGGGATTCACCCCTTGCCCACCATCCACTTGAGAGCGTGAGGGAACAAGCCGGAGCTGCCTGGCTTGCCCTGCCTGGCTACCCACCTGTGTGCTTCATTGTCCACATTGTCTTCTCATCTCTCTCCAGGAAGTGGGGAGAGACTCTCGGATAAATTTCAGTGACAAGTGCCTTTGCACAAGCAGAGGACAGAGAGATGAGGTGCCCTCTCCCTGAACCCTCCATCCCTCCTACTCCCCATCCTATCCATACTCCCCACGCCGCCCTGCGCCTCGCCAGCTATTTCTCCATCTTTCAGCCTCAAGTTCCAGTGAGTGGCCTGGCTGCACTTGGGCTCATGTCACCAAGCTGCCCTCCAGAAAGGCTGTGTGTGTGGCCTCCCATGGAACAGTCAAGGAGGCAGTACCAGAGCAACCATTGTCTCGTGTTGTTCTCTGCACATACGTGGACCTGCCTGTAAACGAGCATCCCAGAATATCTCTTGGTGCTGTTACATAAAGTTAACGCTGCCTCACTAAATCTTTGCTTTCCAGAGGATGCTGCCATCTCAGAGGGGTTGTGTGGGACAACACACAGACATCTCCATTGGGGGCTCTCTAGAGCAAACGGCCCCCACTGATGCGTAGCTGATTCGTGCCATGTGCCCGCGTCCAGCCAAGATGAGCTGAGTCCAGCCTAGATCAGAATAGTCCCTCCAACTGGCAGGCTCAAAAGAAATAAGACTTATTTGTTGTTTAAGCCAATACCACTTAGTGACCATCTGCTATGTGCCAGAAATTGCTAACTATAGAGAACACGGCAATGCATGAAATATCATCCCTGTTTGGCTTGGGTCACCGAGTTTGATGAGATAAAGAGGGAGAGCGTTACAGAGTCTACGCCACAACCGTGGATGGGTAGGAAGGACATGTGAAAGAGCTGTGTTTGCTCCTGTGGGTTCTGTGAGCAGATGGGTGTGTTCAGAGAAGACTCCCAGAGCTTGGCCATCCCCAATGTCAGCATTTATCAGGAGGAACATTGTCAATCAGTGGATAAATGGAAAGAACACTTTACCTCCCACCTCGCCTTCAAAATCACTGCAAAAATTTTGCATTTATTTGGCAAATTATATAATACTTTGCCCTAGTGTTGCTTATTTGGAGGGAGAGTCTATAAATGGCCCAAATTTCAATGATAATGCAGGAGTTAAAGGACAACGTTCATTAGCTAAAATGTGATTTACTGTTTCAAAGTTAAGTGTCCCTTAATAGATTACATCATATCTGCTGAGCTCCTTGAGCTGAGAACCTGCGTCTTACTCAACATTCTATCTCGGTTCCTCAAAGGTGAAAGAGTAGTTTAGATGATGAGGGATATGATTTGCTTTTGCTTTTGTTTTAAGATCATTTCGAAAAGTCACATCTTTCATTCCTTTATGTTTGTTTTGTTTTTAATTTTTTTTTGACAAATAGAATAGGAAATGTTTCATGTCTATAGAGGAGGAGAGTTGACATCTTTCAATTGGCACATTCCAGGTACTAGATGAATGAAGCCCTTACATTCCTAATGGCATTTGATCTTCCTAGTGACCAAGGGAAGCATATTTTAATCCTGACATTGTACAGATGTGGATATTGGAGTTCAATGGGGTTAAATAGCCTGCTAAAGATCAGATATCTTTTTTTTTTGTTTTTTTCCCCAAAGATTTATTTATTCATGCATACAAGAACTGGGGTACAGGCCAGATGTGCGGAGGGTGAGAGGATTCATCAGAAACAGAACAGGGACCAGAACAGGCAGACTGACTGAAATACACTGCTGAAGGGAGCAGTGGGCAAGACAGGAGAGGTCTGTGCGCCGTGTGGGTATCTCCCCTGCTGGCGAGGATTGAACCCGTGCTGCAGAGGCTGCGGACAGCCTCACAGCACTGTGCTCAACTGCCTGCGCCACCAGGGAGGCCCTAAAGATCAGATTTCTGATCCACATACACAGTGAGCATGTAGAATAGAGTTTTTCTATTTAAAACCTACTCTTGTCCTCCTGCCCAATGGCAACACTCTATGTTGGTTATCACCTGGAACAGCCCCTTTCTGAGTGACCTGCAAATATTTAACTTGATGATATCTAAAAAGACTTTCAATGAAAGGAGAAAATAAAATTCAAAGGAGGACTTACCCATTTTTTAAGCTGGAGAACAGTTAGAGTCACAGAGTTTATGGAATCCCAGTGGGATAGATTAGCATGTGGGGGATGTAATGACAGGGTCCACGAGCATTCTTAGTTTGAGGAGTTTATGCATGTCTTCCTGCTTCCACCAGCTGTACTTGCCTCTGATTTAATTATATGTTCAGGATACAGATGCCTCTAGAATTTCAGGTCATAGCTTGCTTCTCAGGAAGGGTTATTGGTTAGATGACATTCAGCTCATGGAATGCAGGAAAAAAGGAAGACGTTGGCTTGTCCCTTACAGGGGATGTAGTTGAATCATTGTGAGTCAAGATTCATTCATTAATTCACTCAAAAATATTTATAGATTAGTCTGGTGGACATTTAATATCTTTGTTCACCTTAACAGGAAGGTGGCCAGAGAATTTCATTCTTCTAAACAGAGTGATTAATCTAGGGTTTAGGTTAAACCTAAAGGAAGCAAGAGTTCAATACAAGGAATTAACTCGGACACTCAGAGAGGAAATGTCTCTCAGATCTTGAATTGAAAAGATTTTAAAAAAGACTGGGGCTGCCTGGGGCCATTTTACCCACCAAGCTGAGTCAGTTGGCCTTAGAGGGGAGCCAATACAGAGATGAAACAAAGCTGCAATGTGGACAGAAAGAAAATAGTGGAACACCTTGATCCTGCTGTGCCTGACTTTGTAGCTTCATTATGCATAGACACTCATTTGACTCAATACTACTTGGGACCTGGCAATGTGAGAACTATGAATTGCTTTTCCTGATTTAGGTACTGTCCCTGACTTGTGTAGGGAGGATCCAGAACAGTCCACTTCAGGTAGGGCTGATAGTCTAGAACAAGCAAAGGCCTTGGTGTCAGGATGCTGGGTTTGAACATAATCCTGTTATTCATTTCTTTAAAAACTAATTATTAATTGCTGGATTGGGTGCCAGGAGCTGGGGCAATAAACTATCTTCCAACTCATGATGAGTTCCCACAGTTTCGGAAAATTAGGTAACTTCTTTGACCCCCAATTTCCTTACTTGTAAATGGGGCTACTGTGAATGCCTTCCTACAGGAGTTATGAGAATCCAATGAACTAGTGGATATGAAAATACATTGTAAATTGTGAAAGACCCACACCCAAGAGTTCAGCAAGGACAGGCCTGCCTTGGTCACTGCTGACCAAACACTTATGTACTTATGTAACTACTAAGTACCCCCACGGCTATGCTCAACATGCTTGTCAAAAGAATAAAATAAATTTATAGCAAATCTTCTTTAATTAGTTGCTCAAAAATCCTTTATTTTTTCTCCTTTATAACCTAGCTTATTATTCATCACTGGAGAGGGTCCTTTTTCCTTTGCCATGAGAAACTCTAGACGCTCCTACCTGTACCTCTTAATACTGTTGAATAATATACATGCTGCCCAATCATAATAACGCTTTAAAAAACAAACGGCAACAGCAACAAACAAGACAGCCACTTATTATTTTGCTTGTATCTTTGGGTTAGCCGGGAGCTCTGCTAATCTGGGCTGGACTGTGCTGAACTTATCTGTGGCCAGCTGGGGAATGGCAGGTGTCGGGTGACATCACATAAAATGAATGTCTCCATCCTTCTGCAGGCTTGCCCAGGATTCTGTTCATGGTGGTGGCCTGTTTCCAAAAGACTGCAAAACTGTTCAAGGTCTCTTGATGTCTAGGCTCAGACCTGGCCACTTCTCACTTCAATATTCCCAATGCATAAGTCTAGTTCAGATTTGAGGGGTAGGAATGTAGACATCTCCTCCTGATGGGAGGGGCAGTAGAGTCATGTTGCAAGTGGTACAGACACAAGAAGGATAGACATTGGTATGCATTTGCAATCCAGATATCAAGTAATCTTTGAAGAAGGCAGGAAAGTCATCTAATGACATAAATGCAGAAAAAGAAATATCTGAACTCTTTCCTCTCTTATATCTCTATCCGTGCTCATTTTGGACCTGACATTACCACTGGTGGGTTTCCATGATCCCTATTGCCTAGCCAGACTATGATGGTGGCTACAAATTGATCTGCTTGCCTTCAAACCAATTCCACATGCATGCACTAGCATTTTCTATCTTCTCAGGCCTATGCTAACCTTGGAAGAAGGAACAGATCTTCCAAGAATACAATCTTTCACTCTTGGACTTCAACCCAGTAAGGGATACAGACTGATAGTGCTCCTATGTCTTCCCATTTTGCAAATTGCTCTCCATTTTGTCACCCATGTCATTTTGATAAAGTCCTTCAAGTTGCCTACAAAAATAATTTTTCTCAGTTTGGCGTTTAAGGTGTTCAGGCATTTCTACCAACCACTTATTGTAGGCTTATATCTGGGACACAAACCAACAGTTCTACTGCACTGGAGTTGTTGGCATTTCCTGCTGTTCCCACTGTAACATCTTTTTCTCCCTATTAGTGTTCCCCCCTCATCTCTGCCTGTTGCAACCCACTCATGCTATCAAGACCCCGCTTAATTGTCAAGCTTCTCCACAGCTTTCCCTTCCTAAGGGAAGGGAAAGAATGAATCTCTTCTCTTTCTCTGCTTCCCTGATCATTATTTCTACTCTAAGATCACATTCTTGTGTTAAGTGCCACACTGGGTTGAGGCAGGTCTCAGTGTCCTCCCTGTGTATCCACGTTCACAGCGTGTCTGCCTCAGGGTCAGCCCTGTGACAATGCCACTGACCTGCTCCATCTCTCCCAACCCACCTCTGCCTATCCTGAAGTCTGGAGTGGGTGAGAGTCACAGCCACTTTACAGGACCCTGTGTCAGTGCACTTGAGACGGCATATGCCCTGGGCGTGAACTGTCATGAGCTATGGGCCAAAAAAAGCTCTCCTCTGTCACAAGGGTCAGTTACTAATTGTAATTCCTTCTCTGGCTGCTTTTTGGAGGATTGAACTCACATTGCCTCACTGACTTTATTTTTAGGTGCCTGGCAGTTGAAAGAAGGGATACATCTGTCTTCGGTTTATTATTATAATATGAACACCCCTTGGAAATCCAGATCCCTGATGCTGATAATACAGCCTGCTCAGAGGAGGGTTCATTGCTAGTCCCAGTTTGAAATCCCTTGTTTTAGAGGAGGGGCTTTCAAACTTCAGCACGAGTATGAAATGATTGGGGGTATTCAGAAGCGTGACGATTCTGGGTCTCTGTCTCCAGGACATTCAGCTGCTGGCTGACCTGACTTTGAGAAAAACTATTGTAGAATTAGAACATAGGATGATGAAGAAAAGTGTTAACTGTGGTTGGGCAACTGAAGTGATAAAAGTAACATCACCTCCCAGTGCCCAGAGAGGTCTCCAGACTCCTCCTTGTTCAGGCCACGCCTATGCTCAAGAGCAATCCATGGCTCCATCTTTCCTCTTCCAGATCAAGTTCAGTCTCCGTGCCCCCAACCCCAGGCATTCCAGTACCAGCTCAGCCGCTCCTTGCTGTCTCTTCTTCTCCCATGGCTTTGCCTCCTGCTTGTTTTGTTCCCTGTCTCTTCTTTTTCATTCAGAATTGCCAAAATTGTATTGAATGTCTTGCATGTATCAGACTCTGTTCCATGCATTAGTTTATTTGCTCTTCAGAGCAGTCCTGAGATAAATGAGTTCTCATCATGCCCATTGCTACTACAGATGAGTTTATGTGACTTGCCTAAGGTCACACATCTGGGAAGTGGACTTCAAAGTCGGAGGGACTGACCTAGTGACATTGTACACTTAAGTGACAGGGTACTGTGTCTGCGGAGCCTATTCAATCACATTCTCCTAGAAGACTCTAGTTAAGGTCTTTCTCTTGAGCTAAGAGGTATATGCCCCATTTTCCTCATCTGTGAAGGGTGGACATTATAAACTTGTGGACTTGTGGGTCTCTGTGACGACTGAGAGCAATGAGGAACCTAAGGAAAGGTTCCAGGTGTGTGGCACAAGCTTGGTGATGAAGTGGCTCTCCTGCCCAGATGACACTCACTTAGAAACCTACACCAAATCTGTGAAGGCAGGAGAGATGGAAATCATACGACTTTTGAGGAATGATGAGATTTGATTATCAGAATACACGTTCTGGCTTCAAAGCTCCAAAAGCCCCTTTCCTGTGGGCCAGATAGAGGTATCACTCAGGGATAAAGATATTAGAGGCCTGCTCCCTGCTGGAACATTTTTTATCTCCTCCTCAAAGAATAATCTCAGCAAAACCACAGCCATGGAAACAGACTGTGGCAGGTGTAGCTGCTCTCTGGATTAGAGGCCCATTTTCCCTCAGCGGGAGGAGAAAGGCTGTGGTCAGGGAAGATGAATGGACCCGGCTTCTTGGTCACGGTCTGCAGAGAGCGCATTCTCCCAGCGCCGCCATCCATCAGGCCTGGTATCCAGGGCCCTCTGCGCCACTTGGGAGGGGCTCGCAACCCTTTGTTGTCACCAGCGGGGGCTGCTTGTCCGCCTGGGTGACCCAGAAGAGTGATGCTGCCTGCAGTGGGGCCTGGCCCACAATTAACAGTAGATTTATTTGTTGCTTTGTTCCTCAGCAGCGGCTCGAAACAGAGGGTATTTGGAGCTTCCCTTAAGAACTCGTTTGCCTGTGTTTTCAGTTTCATTTGTTGGATCAAATGTGGACTTCTGGTCTCTCATGAGGAAGGGATAAGAGGGGGCAGGGGAGACCTGGCTGCATGTGGTGCCAGAGCCATCCATGAGGAAAGGCAGCAGAGATGGGCTTTGAAGGTAGATTCAGTTCAAGGTAGATTCAGTTCCTGGCTCTATTGCCAACCACTCTCTGCCTCAAATTCCCAAACTGTAAAATGTGGGAGATCATGACCACCTCATAAGGGTGAGGCAAAGACTAAAGGTGCTTTGGAGGTGGGTGTCTTGTGTGATGTACATTTGAAGAGGTGTGAACCTATTCCCTGAAATCCCATAGAGTGCTATAAACAATGTTACCCCAATAAAAAAAATGCAATTTTAAAAATGTGAAGTGAAATCAAAGTGTCTGATGTAGAGTGAGGTGACAGGATGTAGCTGTAAGGAACAAAAACCGGAACCTCCTGTGCATGAGGGAACTAGACTAACTTCTGAGGACATAGAGGTGATGGTGATGTTGACAGAGCTCAGTGTGGGCACCGGGGGTGCAGAGCGCAGGGAACGAGGGGGCTCTCAGAGCTGGGATCAGTTTCCAAGACTTCTGACATGACAGCTGTGTACCGGGCGCCTTCCACCATTGATTGCTTCAGCTTTAGGAAAAGAGCAGGATTGGTTATATCATTCTGAACAAAGGACCTTCCAGAGCTGAGCTACCCAGAGAGCAGACAAGAGTGGATTATTGAAAGAACTAACCAAATAAAAACTAAATGAAGGACAAAATATGATAGCACTGGAGAAGGAAGTATCCATGAGCCAGGACAGAGCTGCTCATCTGCCAGCTTAGGAGCACTTGGCTGCCTCTTCCTCATCCAGACTGGACAAAGTGGATCATTCTGATGACCCAGAGATGGACCTTTATGATGTCAGCCTGCCATGCCCTGGGCATTCAGGCCCATTGTCATGTGCTCTTGACTTTCACTCTGTCATATGCTCAGATGAGGACTGACTCAGCCAGGCTGTGACTTGGCTCCTCCTCAGACAAGGTCTAGTTTTCTGTGGGATGAATGTTGCTGTGGCATCAGGTATATGAACTCATTCTGTCCAGCCATTTCAGACCCAATTTAAAATTGGCTGGCACTTTAGGGATAGAAGAACAGCTCATTGATTGAATTTGTTTCCTTAAGAGAACTAGTCAGGGAAATGTACATTTGCTTCTTTTCCCTCTACATTTCATTATGAAAATGCTCAAACATTCAGAAGAGTTGAGAGCACTCATGTGTCTATCACCAAGACTATGTCACAACTGTCTTACTTATTTGTACTATCATGTATTTATCCATTGATAAATTGATCTAGCTATCTAGCTCTTGATCTAATTATTAAAATTCAAAGTAAGCTATAGAAATGAGAACACTTTCTCCTTAAAACTTCAATTTTTACAATAATCTAGAGTTTAATATTTGATTGTATATATTTCTGAACATACAATAAAATATACAAATCTTAGGTCTACCATTGAGATTTTGGGCAAATGTATATGTGTGGGTAAAACAAACCTCTTAATGAGAGGTAAAACTTTACTGGGGGACCCAAAAGTCCCTGCCTCCATTCCCATCTTTCACTGGAAGTAGCCATTGTTCTTATGTTTTCTCACACATAGATTGATTTGTGTTATTCTAGAGTTTCATACAAAGAGAATCACACTATATGTTCTCTCTCATATAAGGCTTTTTCCCTCAGGACAATGTTTAATATACAAAGTATTTTAAGAATCAATTCCTAGGTATTTAAACTAGAGCCCAAGAAGATAGCTGTGAGCATGAAAAGAAATATGACAGTTAAAATGATTAAATATGATGTTTAAGACTAATGAATGGGAGAAAATATTTGGAAATTGTATACCAGACAGGGTTAATATCCAAAATATATAAAAAAAACTCATACCATTAAACAACAACAAACATACAACACAATTAGAGTATGGGCAGAGGATCTAAATAGGCATTTAAGCCTAAAAGACATACATATGGCCAATGGATGCATGGAAAGCTGTTCCACATCACTTTTTATTAGACAAATGCAAATCAAAATCACAATATTTTACCTCACACTGGTTAGAATTCAAAAAATTCAAGGAACAAGTATTGACAGGATGTTAGGATAAAGAAATCCTCATGTACTCTTGGTGGAACTATAAATTGGTGCACTCAATTGGCTCAGTCTGGAGGTTCCTGAAAACATTAAAAATATAACTATCATATGACCCAGTAATTTCACCTGTGAGTATTTACCCAAATGATATGAAGAGACTATGTTGAAAATATATATACCCCTATGCTTATAGTGGCACTATTCACAGTAGCCAAAATGCAGAAACCACCCAAGTACCCAATGACGGATGAATAGATAAAGATGATGTGGTATATAACAAAATAAAACACGACTCAGTCATGAAAAAGGTGAAATCTTGCCATATGAGGCAACATGGATAGATCTTGAGAGGATTATGTGAAGTGGAACAAGTCAAGAAAAAAACACTCAATTGTGGGGGGAAAAAATAGCAAGCAAGCAAACAAACCAACCAAAAATCAACCCTTAAATTTCTGACAACAAAATGGTGGTTACCAGAGGGGAAGGGGCTGATTGTTTGGTGGTGGATGGTGACTGGACATTTGTTGGTGGGCGTAGTGTGATACACACAGTTGCTGAGGTGAGGAATTGTGTACTTGAAACCTAAACAGTCTTGTAAACTAAAGTTACCTCAATAAAAAAAAATAAAAAAACAATACCTAACAGAGTGGGCATGACATAGATGTTAACTACTGCTATTGTGATGAGTAGCAGTATTTTCATTTCATCATGTTTGCTTATGTTGGCTGTTGTATAGAACCCATCATCAAAGCAAGGTGTTTATCTCAATTTCTTGATCTGGGAGGTTGACCTCAGTGAATATTCTAGATCTTAACAGTCTATGTTTCAGAGTTCCTTGGAATTACTCCCTAGCCATATCTCTCTCTATATTAAAATTTCAATGTCAGAACCCACTGTGCTGATTACATCCGTTCTAGTGCTTTGTCACAAGCTAAGCATGTAGGAGATAATTAGCATATGTATTCAATACTAGATCAAAATCAAGGTTCTGCTATGCAGGAGCAACTCATGTAGGAAATGCCATGAGACCCATCACCTATCATGCTGATTCTGATATAGTCACCCTACTCAAGCTCATATCACTGGTGCCAAGAGTGGTATGAATTTTGGTTCTGCTGCGAAAGGTTTTTGTGGGATGGCTCACACAAGTTTTATGCATTTTGATTTTTATCACAACTCTTTTAGATATTATAATCTCCATTTGCAGATGAGGAGACTAAGTCTCAGGAAAGTAGCCAATAGTGATGGATTTGGTTTTGAACCCAGTCCGATCTGATTTATAAACCACATGCTCTGTTCCTATGGTCTCTGACTTGAGATACATATGGAAGAAGGTCAAATGAGCTGAACAATTGATGAATCAGTATGAATAGTCACAAGGTTAATGATGAATGGCTCTGATAAGTATACCCGGTATTATAATAGAGGTGTACCTAGCATGATCACAGTCACACTTTTTTTTTTTTGGTCCGGAGGCAGTCCTGTGAGGTAGTTGGGCAGAGTTTATTGTTGATATTTCACTGGTAAGGAAATGGAGGGTCAGAAGAGTAAGTAATTTATACAAGATCAAAAAGCTAATCTATGACAGGTGGTTAGTAGAGGTGAGAAATGCTTCCATTCTATTGAGGAGATTTAAAAACAGGTCTCGGGGCCTCCCTGATGATGCAGTGGGTTAAGATGCAAGCTATGAAGCTATCCACAGCCACTGCAGCACAAGTTCTATCCCTGGTCAGAGAGCTACCCACATGGTACGGCAGACTTCTCCTGACTCGCCCGCTGTTCCCCTCAGCAGTGTATTTCAGTCAAACCTCCTGTTCTGCTCCCCACTTTGTCTCTGGTGAATCTTCTCACCCCCCACACTTCTGGCGACCCCAGTGCTTATATGCATAAAACAATAAATTCTTAAAAAATAAAATAAATAAAATAAAAACAGGTCTCATAGATTTAAAGTAATGACATTCTAAGTTGTTCTTTCACCTTTTGGGAGGAAAGGTGTGTTGAGATATCAACAGGCAAGGACACTTGAAATAAGAACATAGTCACTAATATTTCAAATAAGGTTGTCAAAATAGTTTCAAAGTCAGCATATTTAAAAATGTATTTACTGAGAATGTTCTATGTGCCAGGCACTGGATCTGAGGACCACGCATTTTCAACTGACTTGACTAAATGAAGGCTGCCCAAGAATTGTGCTGATGCTGTCATATCACATGTCCTTCTTGGGAGCAATGTGAAAAGTTACCTGGTTTCCTCCCTTTATTCTCTTAGCTCAAGACCTGAGTCATTTAATTAAATGAGTGTTCTGCTTTGGCTCTCTCCCAGGCAGCAGCTGCAAGGTACCAGACTGGCATGAACAGGTAAGTGAAGCCAGCTTAAAATTAGCATCACAGAAAGCTGTTCCCGGGCACTGCTCAGCATCCTCAGGACAGGGTAGTCACCTACACAGTCACTGGTTTCTGGAGAGAGAGTTTCTTTCAAGGATTAGTAAGGGCAGACTTGTTTTTCATTTCCCATCATCTGCCTGGTGGAATAGCATTACTCAAACCCTTGTTTTGAAAACAACATAGAGATCAATGAACAGATCCAGGGAAGAGCTGTAGGAACAGAAGGGAATAGGAAATGCACTTTATGAACATTTTCATAGAATCCCATGGTCATGCCATAAGAAAGGAGCACTTAAGATTCCCATTTTACTGTGTGGTGGATGAGCAGAGCGATCAACTCCTGCCAGTTTGGGAATTTACCAAATTTTACACTCAACATCCCACAGTCTTGATATCTCACAGTCCTGGACAAACTGGGACCACTGGTCACCCAAGCAGTTTTGACTGCATCTCAAGGAGGGTGTTCTTTACCTCTGCACACTCCCGCCTCTCATCCTGAAAGGCATCTCCTTGTCCAGCCAGTCTGTAATTTCAGGATTGCTCCATTTTACCAATGGGGAAGCAGAGGCTCAAAGAGATTAATGACTCACACAGGGCCTAGAGACTAAGCAGTGACAGAGCAGGTTTAGACTCCAACTCTCTTGGTTTCTGAGGCTCCTCTGTGTAACTCTCCTAAAAGACCTGTTGGCAGGTAAACAGAGCTATGAAGAAGAGGCCGTGGCTTATCTGGTACTCTACCATTTGCTCTCAAGAGTCTCCAGGGCAACTCCTTTTCAGTTCTTTAGCTTTTTATCCTAAAGGCCCTTTCTGACTCTGTGACCAATGTGTGATGCAGAGAGCCTGGGAGGATGCTGGTCAGTACGGCTAGATTCTGGGGCCAGGGGGCTCACTCTGAGGAACAGACAGGGGATTGCATTCGTCATTTTCACCAGGCCCTCAATAGACAGTCTGGGCCCACTATCCAAGCCTCTGAAGGGAAGGCAGCTCAGAGAGGATGGTGGATGGTGAGAGAGGAGGGGCTGGGTGGGCCGAGCTGGACCTCTCCTCATGCGGCAGCCACTGATCCATCCGAGGGAAGGGCCTTCCTTCATGTGAGACTGATGTGACCTGACAACCCAGACCAGCTGGCTGGAACTGCACTGCTGGGAAGTTCCTCTCTCCTAAGAATGTCCTCATGAGCATACCCTCTCCAGTTTTCTCCTCTCAGAACATTTAAGCACATAATAATTGAAGCAGCTTGCAAATGTGCTTAGACAGTACTTATTCACCCTCTCTTTAACATTTGTTGAGTGCCCACTGCGTACCAGGGTGGGGGGTAAGGTGCCAGGGTGGGGGTGGGAAGTAGGAGAGAAATAAAGCAGGGTTTCTTCCATTAAGGAGTGAGATTCATTGAGAAGATAGACATGGAAGGCATCATGGTACTGTGCATAAGAGCAATGGTCGTGAATGTTTCTCACCCCTGAGTTCCCATCTTAACTCTGCGACTTTGAGCAAAACAAGACACTTAAAACTTTCCTTGAGCCTCAATGTTGTCATCAGTAAAATGAAGTTAATAACACAACCTCACAATTGCTGTGAGGGTTAAGGGCAAATATATGTGCATCCAGCACTAACTCCAGTGCCTCAAACAGAATAACTACTCAATTAATGACAGTTATTTCTCCAGTTCTACCACTTACCACTGCTGTAAGCTTGGGCAAGTGTTATTCTTGCTATGTATCCCTTTTCCTTCTATAAAATGTAAATAATGATAATGTCAACTACCTTTGAAGAACAACTAGATAATTCAATCAGATCACAGATGGGAAGCTCCTAGAACACAAGTATGACTTCAATATCTAGCAGTGATTATTACCAAGACTAATGGCAACCATTGCTGTCACGGACAATAAGTAAGACATTCTAGTAGAAAAATCTAGGAAAATGGGCAGAAGCCACTTTAGACACAGGAGAAACCTGTTAATAAGATATGAGTGTGTGTGAAGAAGCAAACATACTAAAGATCTGGGTCAACTTGGGAGGTCAGGGTCACCTGTGGGCAGAGAGTGCAATGGCTTGAAAGTGAGCAGAATCCAGGCTGGACCCAGTAACCTTTAGAAAGTGACTTCACTGTGGAAAGTGAGTGTGGCCAGTGGACCTATGAAGGTGTGAGTTTGTACTCACCAAGTTATATAGTAGTTAATCTAGTGGCAAATCACTAAAACTTAAAAAGGTAGAAAAAAGAAAGTGACTTGAGTGGTCTGAGCTTCAGCCTGCTCACCAGAAACAGGTAGCTAAGGGTTTCTGCTTTAGAATGTCAGACTAAGCCTGGGATGACGTAGCTTCTGTAATTGCTCAGCCAGTGCCCAGCACCAACAAGTGCCTCCATACTGTCATTTGATTATCATGATTTTTTTTTTTAAATTAGAAGATATGATGAAGAGTGGGAGGGGACCAAGCATCTGTGGAGGTAAATTGGGAGGAGGGGTTTATAACAAGCTGATGTGTCGTGACTTTTTTCCGGATGCAGCTGGTGCTTCCAGTAGCCACAACTCCCTAAGACACTTGATGCTGCATCACCCACACCTCTCCCTGACCCTCCGAACCCACATCCCTCAGTTTTGTCTGTGTCTAAATTTATCCTCAAAATGATGATTATTCACACTGTGTCTCATCAGCTTGTGAGCAGAACTAGTGGAGGCCAAAAGTGTGATGGGGGAGGCAAGAAAGAAAAGAAAAGAAAAGTAGGAAAAGGGAAGAAGAGGGGAAAAGGAAAAAAAAAGAAGTGAAGAAGGGAGAAAAGGAAAGGAAAGAAAAAGAATTGGAAGGAAAGTAAAGACAGGACAAAACTTCAGGCAGTCAGCTGCCCGGTGCTGACTGTGAGTTGCGGGTTCTGGCCAGCTCCCCCAGAAATAACTCCTAAGGGCAGAGTTGGCTCGTGTGTCTTTGAACGTTAAAATTAGAGTGAACCAAGATTAAATGCTCCCGAGAAACTGACCAGCCTAACATTTTTCTCCTCCCTCTCTCTTTTTATAACTATGACCACAGTAGTAATTCAATTGGAAACATATTCTGTCCCTGATTGCTCTAACCCTGGCACTAGATCATTCCCAGGGCTTGATATTTTTATTAAATGCACACTGCCGTTATTTTCTGCTGGGGCTAAAAATACATCTGACAGAGCAGCCAAGGCTCAGTTGGGGCCTCCTCCCTGTGTTCTCTAATGCCAGGACCAGGCAGGACCAACAAATTGATGGGCTTTCCAATTAATTTAGGCAGCATCTCATTTCCAAGGAAAACTGCCCCAGGTATGAATGTATCCATAAGAATGAAGATGCATTTCCCACTTGGAGGGACTGAGAAGACACCTCCACTTACCCCCTCTCTTGCTCCACTTCCCACACTCAGTCATCACTGTTTCAAATATTTCATGTTCTGTAGAACTCCCTAGTCTTTGCAGATGCTGTTCCCTTGCCTGGATACTGTTCCTCTTAATCTCAGCTCAAGCCCCCTCCCAGTTTCTGAGCCTGTGATCTGATGATATGTCCACTGATGGTTTTCCCTTGCTCCTTCTGCTTACTCCTATACCATCTTGCCTTTTGCCTTATAATCATGGACTACAGATCTGTCTGTTCATTAGGCTGAATTTCTGGATGGCAGGGGCTATGTCTTATTGACTATTATACTCCAAACAGAGGGCTGCCCCAACAGAACTGGGGCTGGTATGAGGCAACTGAGACATCCAGGACACACAATTTAAGGAGGTCCTGCCTTTACATGCTGGCCCAGCACCCACACAGTCCTGAAACTGAATGCCTCATTAAAAGTCACACCCCACACTCCTAACATGACTCCTGCTACTTTCAGGCCCCAAAGTATCAATAGGTCATCTATTATTGATTCTTTGGTGAAGGTCAATCTGTCCTTTACCCTTTGGACATTCTCTCTTGTTGGCTTCCATGATAGCACAATCTCTGTTTTTTCCCAGACCAGGTCCTTCTCTGCTTCCTTCTTGGACTCCTCCTCAACCATCTGCTCCTGAAAAGCTGCTAATGTGATGCTGCTCCTCTGTGCTCCCATGGCATTGCCAATATACCCCATCTGTTCATTCAATCACTCATTCATCTGCCCAGGCACTATTTGAGGTGTGCTGACAGGGTTCCAGGCTCAGTTCTAGGTTTTTCAATGATGACAGAGGAAGGACAGGAGAATGGATCTGCCTTCATATAGCTTATAGTCTAGAGGCACATGTAATGATTAGAACAAAATATAATAAAATGTGTTGTTATTTTGCTCTACAATGATTGAGGGCCAGGGTCTTGTCTTATTCATCTTTGTTTTCTCAGTTTATCTCAGTGCCTAGTAGTTATGCACTCAGTACAGAAATATGAACAATCACTTGAAAGAATAAAAGAATGAGGACCCAGCTTAAATGTAAGTCTTCTGCGAAGGCTCCCCTAAAACCCTGTCAAAATCTGATGAATTCATTCATTCATTCAACAACTGTTTCTTGAGTGCCTATTATGTGCCTAAAAATGTTTGAAGCCTCTTATAAATACCTGCCAAGGTGCCCACCACTGTGGTTACAATGATCTTTCATTTGCCCATCTCTAGTGGTTCTCCAGGGCAGAAACCTTACATAACTCATCTCTCAATCCTCCAACCTAAATCAGCTCTCGGTATCTTGTAGGTGCTCAATGAAAAGTTGCTTAAATGAGAATTAAAACAACAACCTCAAACCACTCTGCAGGTGCATGGCTACTTACCTTATGGTTTATTTATCATAAAGTATAATGAAATTCACAGAATACCTGGCTTGCAAGGGAAATTTATCTTCACTCTAAATCCCTTCCTAAAAGCTTCCTCTTTTTAGTGACATTAGACCACATTTTTTTTTTTTTGTAGCTATAAGGATTTTTAAGAGAAAACTTTATAGAAGTCTGGTGATTCTAAGCAGTCCTATCAGTCTGTGAGAATGAGCCCTTTGCAATGGACAGTGAAGCGAGCCTGACTATTCATTTGGAAGCAGATTAGTGAAAAGTTCTTGGAGGTAAGGTATCCTGGCTCCCATAGCTAGAACTAGCAAACTGGCTCATAAAAAAGTATAAAGTACTGTGTGTTAATGAAAAACTATTTAAGAAGATAAAAAATAAATAAAATAAAACTTGCTAATCATATTTTTTAAAACATATTTTTTTAATTTGCATTTTTTTTTTAAGATTTATTTATTTATTTATTTATACAAGCACTGGGTACAGTCAGAAGTGCGGAAGGGTGAGAGAATTCACCAGAGACAGAGCGGGGAGCAGAGCAGGCAGAAGGACCGAAGTACACTGCTGAGGGGAGCAGCGGGCGGCAGGAGAGGTCTGCGCGCCATGTGGGACCCTCCTCCGGTGGCCGGGGAGCAGCCGGGGATCGAACCGGCCCTGAAGAGGCAGCGGGCAGCTTTGCAACCCAGCGCTCAACCGCTGCGCCATCGGGGAGGCCCACTAATCATATTTTTTAAAGAAAAAATACTCAATACTAGGTGAGTGTGTGTGTGTGTGTGTGTGTGTGTGTGTGTGTGTGTGTGTGATTGTATGGATCTTGGTGGTCAGAAGTCATTTTTTTATGAAAGTTGTTTAAAAAGTAGAAGATGGGCCTCCCCAGTGGTGCAGTGGTTGAGCGCTGGGTTGCGAAGCTGCCCGCAGCCTCTGCAGCGCCGGTTCGATCCCCAGCTGCTCCCCGGCCACCGGAGGAGGGTCCCACATGGCGCGCAGACCTCTCCTGCCGGCCGCTGCTCCCCTCAGCAGTGTACTTCGGTCCTTCTGCCTGTTCTGCCCCCTGCTCTGGCTCTAGTGAATTCTCTCACCCTCCCGCGCTTCTGACTGTGCCCAGTGCATGTATAAATAAAAAATAAAAAATAAAAAGTAGAAGATATTCAAAATGGTAAGCTTTTAGAAAGTTAGAGATTTATTATATATTATATATTATGTATATTATATATACTATTATGGTAAAAAGAAATATGTATATACACATTTCATATGTCTCCCAAGGAATAATATCCAAAACATATAAAGAACTCATAAAACTCAACAATAAAGTGACCCTATTAAAAATTAGGCAGAGTACCTGAACAGACACCTCACCAAAGAAGACATGAAAAGGGCCAATAAGCACATGAAGAGATGTCTGTGGTGTCTTCTTCTTGGTGACATGCAAATCGAAACATTAATGGAATACCCCAATCAGACCCATGAGAACAGTTATTGGCCAAATGAGAAAAACCAGCAAGTGTGGGAGAGGGCGTGGAGAGGAAGGAACCCTATGCTCTGCTGATGGGAATGTATGTATGTGCAGCAATTGTGGAAAGCAGTAGGGAGATTCTGCAAAAAATTAAAAAGTAGGGGCCTCCCTAGGGGCACAGGAGTTAAAGTCTCAGCAGTATCAAGCTATCACCAGCCACTGTGGCATGAGTTCTATCCCTGGCCAGGGAGCTACCCACATGGAGCGGCAGACCTCTCCTGTCTCACCCGCTGTCCCCCTTAGCAGTGTATTTCAGTAGATCTGCCTGTTGTGCTCCCCACTCTGTCTCTGGTGAATCCTCTCACCCCCCGCACCTCTGGCCTGCACCCCAGTTCTCGTATGCATAAATAAATGATTAAATCTTTAAAAAAATTAAAAAAACAGGAATTCTATACAACCCAGTCATCCCACTTCTGGTTATTTACCCACAAAAACCAAAACCACTCATTTGAAGACATATATGCACCCCAATGATTATTGAAGCATTATTTACAAAAGCTAAGAGGCAGAGATAATTGAAATGCCCATTGACAGACAATTGGATAAAGAAGATGTGATAAATATACACAATGGAATACTAATCAGCAATAATATGATGAAATCCTGCCATTTGCAATAACATGAAAAGACCTAGAGCTATGCTCAGTGAGATAAGTCAAAGAAAGTCACACACTGTGTGACTTCAATCGTGTGTGGTATATAGAGAAAACAAAGAAAAGCCTAGAACAAAACAAAATTAAACTTTTTAAACTATAAAATCAGTTAGTGCTCACCAGAGAGGGCGGTAAGGTGAGTGGTAAATCAGGACAAAAGGGACAAAGTATGGTGAAGGGTAGAGTTGAACTGACAGGAGCGAATTTCATGTAGTAGATGCACATAGTGATTCTATCATGCACACCTGACACAAACGATGTTGCATTGCTGTGTTCTATCATGAGAAGGGAAGAATAACATTTCAATGATCAATTGTACAGTTCAATAACATCAGGTACATTCACCTTGCTGAGGGACCATCATTGACATCCTTCTCCAGATCTTTTGCATTTCCCAAGCTGAAACTCTGTCCCTATTAAACAATGGTCTGCTGTTTCCATCCTCCAACAGCCATTCTGTTTTCAGTCACTGTGAATTTGACTCTCCATCACCTTTTATGAGTTGATCCATACAGTACTTACCTTTCAATGTCTTTAAGGATCATTCCTGTTGTAGCATGTGTCAGAATTTCCTTTTCAAGACTGAATAATATTCCACTTTATTCATATTCTACAATATACCCACTTATCTGTTGATGGGCATTTTGGTTGCTCCCACGTTTTGGTTATTAGAAATAATGTGAAAAAGGGGATGGAAATATCTATTTGAATTCCTGTTTCCATTACTTTTGGGTATACATCCAGAAATGGAATTGCTGATCCAATGATAATTTTATTTTTAATTTTTAGAGGAATTGTCATATCATTTTCCATGGTGGCCACAACAAGCACAATGTTCTAATGTCTGTATAGCCTTGTAATGCTTTTTATTTTTTATTCTTTTTGTTTGTGTTTTATTGCATCCTTCCTAATGATGTGGAGTGATAGTTTATTGTGGGTTTGATTTGCATTTTGCTAATGATTAGTGCTGTTGAACATCATTTCATGAGTTTATTCACTTTTCTTCATGTTTCTCTCTTTACGTTTGATCTAAAACTAACGTTTTCTTTTGGATCACTAAGTTAATTTGTATTGAAAAGCAAATCTTTTAAAATCAATATCCAGTGCCATTCCACATACAATTATGGGACCCTTACTCTGTGCAAGATGCATTTTTATGCTCCCTGCTAGAATTCCATGACTGCTGTTTGGGAAAATAATCTAATGGGGGAGACCCGTGGAATCATAACTTCAAACAAAACAACCTATGAGTACTCTGTGAGAGGATGTATTCAAATGACTGTATTAGTGAAGCGGAGATTATTATTTTATGCAGATCAACTCTTAAAAGAAACTTTGATGCATTCATTCATTCAATAAAAGATTATCAAATATTAAAAGAAAATTTCAGGCAGTGTGCCAGATATAGGAGATTTAGAAAGGAAGAGTTTCTATCTAACCCTGCTCCTTAATGATGGCAAACTGACATATTTATCTCTAAGCCATTCCCAGAGAGATTAAGTTCCTGGAAATGGTCCCCTGCCCTCCCACCCCACCTTACCTCTGTCCTAAGCCTTAGCCTTTCTATCTCATCTCACTTTATTATTATCATCTTGTTTTCCTGCTTGTTCTTCCTCACCCTCACCAAAGATATCAGTCCTTATCTGTTACCTCTGGATTCCCCCTGCCTTTGCTTTTCAGAGATAACACTGATGGTGTCCCTCTGACCTTGATGCCATTGGCTTGACCCCTTGTGAATAATTTGCATTCGTCTATTTATCTTCATAGATGTCTGTGGGGGGCAGTAACTGTCTGGTATGGTCCACCATCCAAGAAGTGGGGATTTCCTCAAAACTGGCTGCCCCTTGGCTTCCAGAAAAGAAGTTGACAATTTCTACCTCTAATTGGACCACAGGTTGGTGTGGAAATGATGTGTTAATATGCCAATCCACTGTTCAATACAAAGTTTTGGCATAATAAGGGCATTTTCAGAGCAATCTGGGCACATAGGGCCAGCCAGGGAAGTTCTTACCAAGAGGACATTTAAGTTGAGCTTTGAGGAAGGTTGTGCACTTTGTACAGCTGCATCATTTAGCGCTAACAACAGGATGTTAGCGCATTCATAAGATGGCATTTTATTCATAGAATTATTACTAGCTTTTATGGGAAGTTGCTAAGTTATCAGGTCAAAACCAAACCCAAATCCAAACCATTGAGTGTTGTTTGGGTCCAGTGTTTGCTGATTTCTGCTAATTGAGGCTAAGGGATATCAACCTCTGGTCTATATTTAGGCATGTTCTCTGTAACATGGGTGTGTCCTTTAAGAGCAGAGCCTCTGTGTCAGCTGGGGAAGTCCTAGATGAATTCCTCTTGTGATCTGTACACAAGTTGGGAAATTCTGATATCAGTATATAAAAGTCATGCTCTTGTTTCTCTTCACATACTGAAAAATATAAAAGCCTTTTATATTCTGTCCTCACCAGTTTCAGTTGGTTGATTTGATAGTGCAGGGAAAACACTTTGATCTAAAAGCACCATGTCAAATATTTGCATGTGGGTTGCTGTATAAGATTTTCTATATTTAATGCACAAATTGAATGAAGCCATTAGAATGTGTATCTGACTCATTTGGAAAGTGAACTCTAGATTTGCCATATACCAGTAAACACCCATGCATTCCTGTATCTGAGCAGACTGTACAGAATATATATTCAAGTGGATGTTTCAGCATTTGCCCTCACCTTAGTTGCACTGCTTAGTGGGCTTACCGTACATTAGTGGGGGTAGAAAAAGCCATTCTATGAGTGTCAGTGAACATCATCCTGGGAATTAGATCACCTTTATTCTAGTTGTTGCTCCTTTATTGGCTAGCGACTGGGCATCTTAGACAAGTCCCTATAGGTGACCTTAAGAATGACTTGGCATTGCCTTTCTCTAACTTTGTCACCAGGGAATTGAGTTAGTATTGCAAGAAACAGGGTAGACACAAGTGGCCCTTTGATGCTAAAAAAAAAACTAAATCCTTGCAGTATACAATTATGGGTAGTCAAATGCAACAAAATATTGATGAAAGGAAAAGAAATATTAACTCTGATTACAACATTTTCTCAAAGCATGTTCCAAGAGCTTGAAAGAAGATGGAGGAATTAATATTTTTTAAAGTTGATTTATTTATTCATAATCTTTTGAACAAGGACATATTGAGGAGATGCAATTTCATTTGTGATCTGAAGTCTAATGTTATTATGTTTTGACTATTTACTGTGAGTTGGGTACTTTGTAAGTAGTTGACATTCATCATCTAATTTAAAACTTACCACCGACCTTATGAGGTAGGTCCTATTATTAGCCCCATTTTAGAATGGAGGAAGTTGAGGTTTGGCAAAGTTTAATAACTTGTCCCAAATCTCACAGCTGCTAAGTAGCAGAGACTTAAATATCGGTCACCCTGATGGCATAATTGCTGCTCTCAGGCATTGTCCACTCAACTCTTACATGTACAGATGCCTTGGTGTCTCTCTATTATCCACAGGAATTCTAATTTGAAAAGGGTCTTTTCAGTTACTACATTACTAATGAATATTTCCCTTTTGTGTTCCATGCTAAGACATCTTTCTTCCTAAAAATAGTCTTTATCCCCCACTCCGTGGATGAAAATCTTGTTTTCTATGGTTTTCTTGATGATTCATATTGACTCTCTAACATGACATTATAATGTTCTTCAAGGTCTTTCCCAATGTATCTGCCCAGTGTGAATGCTGTGTCCCATGCTAAACTCCCTATTTAGGTCAGACAAGTCTAGTCATAGTCCTTGAAACACCTGTCTCTTCCTGTCCCCCCACTTACTTAATGATGGCCCTATCTAGCCTGCCCATCTATCTAGAACATGTTTTTTTGTGGGTGCTCACTTGTAGAATCTCACTCAATTCCCAGTCCTTTGCAGAGCCCTATACTGATGTGTCAAGTCATCCTTTCAAAGGTTGTCTACATTCATTCACTCAGGTGCTCATATACTCCCACAGTATATTGGACATCTACCGTGTACCAGACTTTTATGTTAAGGACATCTTTTTTTTTTTTACTTAAAGAATGCAGTCCTTATTTATTTATTTATACAAGCACTGGGTACAGTTAGAAGCGCGGGAGGGTGAGAGAATTCACCAGAGCCAGAGCAGGGGGCAGAATAGGCAGAAGGACCGAAGTACACTGCTGAGGGGAGCAGTGGGCGGCAGGAGAGGTCTGTGCACCATGTGGGACTCTCGCCGGCAGCCAGGGATCGAACCGGTGCTGCAGAGGCTGTGGGCAGCTTTGCAGCCCAGCACGCAACCACTGTGCCACCAGGGGAGGCCCTGTTAAGGACATCTTAATAAACCAGATAACTTTGCTGCCATATCTATCTTTGTAAGGGACAGTAATCTTCCTGGTAATGGATCATTTTTGTCTGTTTCTAGAACAAGATCTTTGTACTTTCAACACTAACACATAGTACGTGGTCAGTAAATGTTTTTGAATGAATTTCTGAATTCCATTGTCTTTCTATCTTATGCATTCATACAGTGCTTAGGGGATTCAAAACATGCAGAAATCACTGGAAAGAATTGTATGTCACAAAATAATCACTTGTAGGGTAAATTACCTTTTATTTATATAAAGATGCAAAGAGTAGGAGCTAAACTCCTTGTCATAGTGATTTTATTTGTTTTTCCATAAAATTTCCATGATGTTTCTGGATCCAAAATCCCAATGGATTTTGTAGAATTTCAGAGCTTCTTTATTGTGAGAGTGTCAGCCTTAAAGTTGACTTGAATTCCTTTTGTTCAACCATTTGAGTAGTGTTTATAACCCTGTACCTGGGGTTTGTAACTTAGACCTTGAGAGACAACATACTTTCTGGTAATGGTTTAACTCTTAAGAAAATGGCCCCAATGAGGATGTCCCAAAGCTGCTTCTCCTGAGCAGCATTTCTGGGAGATGTTAGCAGAAGCAACACACACACACACACACCACAGAACATTCCATGGTCAGATAAGTTTGGAAGTATGTCTTTATTAAGTATGTCATAAATATTGGGCCTCCCTGGTGGTGCAGCGGTTGAGCACTGGGCTGCGAAGCTGCCTGCAGCCTCTGTAGTGCCGGTTCAATCCCCGGCCACCGGCGAGGGTCCCACATGGCGTGCAGACCTCTCCTGCTGCTGTCTGCCTGTTCTACTGTCCGCTCTGTCTCTGGTGAATTCTCTCACCCTCCCGTGCTTCTGACTGTAACCAGTGCTTGTATAAATAAATAAATAAATCTTAAAAAAAAAAAAAGTATGTAGTAAATATTACCCCCTTGGTTAATTGCTAAGCATGTTTGCATATGAAAGACTCTAAGAAGACTGTTTATAAGGAACCCTAGGTAACTGTGTTTCCAAAAACTATTGGGCATTCTTTGCAATGTCTTGTCTCTTTCCTATGCTACTTGGCTCAGCCTTCCTCCTATAACTCTAGTTCTGCAGCCATTCATTTGGCACACTTGCATTGCTTGGTCTGTGCTACACTCACAGAGTCTGTGTTCAGTAGATTGTGGTCTGTAGGCAAGAAAGGTAAGTAAATGATGGGCACGCAGGACTGTGACAGTGCTCTAATGCAGGCAGCCACGGGGAGCAGCCACTGTTTGCAGGGAGTTGGGGAGAAGCAACTCTGAACTGAGTTCTTCAAAACTGGATATTTACCAGAGCAATGGTGGAAGAAAGGATAATAGGGAACATTAAATAGCCATCAAATCAGAATAAAGAAGAAATCTGACCTTACTCGGTTTGCACAGGACACTAGAGGGAGATGATATGAAAGTCAACAACAGGCACAACCTCATTTCTAATCTGGCTTTGTCTCTCTTTTTTTCTAGAACTGCTCCAAGGGTTGAGCTTGGCAATTCTAGTTTGGATGTTCATACCCTCTTCCCGGCAGCAGAGAGGGGAGGCACATTAGGATGATTCAGAATATGGAAAACTAGGTTCCAGAGCAGTAAGTGTGGGTCAGAATAGGAGGCAGCCATAGATGCTGCTGGAAACTCCCCAAAGAATGATGATCACTCTTGATTACACAGCCCCCATCTATCAGAGATTTGTGACATAACAAAGCAATTCATGCTTTTATTCCTAAAACACCCTGTTCTTCAGATGTGGGCATTATGCTCATCATGACTGTTCTCTGCTTGGAAATTGTAGAGTAAAATGATTTCCATATCTTGAGCTGTCATTATCATACCCCAGATTCTTTTTATCTCTTTAGATCCTGAATGCATAACTATATTTCTTCCAAACAATTTTAAGCTATTCTTCACATCTTTGTATGAATATATGTATGTATTGGGAAGATTATAAACAAAATAAAATTATTACTCATTAATAGTGTTATATCTTATGGAATCCAGAAGAAAAAATCACTATTGCAAACATGATCTGGGAAACAAGAAAGCTTTCCAAGTTTATTTTTCCCTCATGTGTAAAATGATGGGACTGGGTTGATCTCTGAGGTCCTCTCTAGCATTCATGTAATGCTTTTGGAGTCTCTGGGAGTGGTAGAAACTTGCAGAGAGCAGATGTGGAGTATAATTGTCTCAATAGGGTATTCGTCTCTTACTGACTCTTTGGGAAATGGTGGGCATGTATTTTATTTGTTATGATTGGAACATGTGAGCAATAATTATGATAACAACATAGAACTTCCCCTGTGGTGTAAAATACAGATAAGGCTCTTATAATATCATCCATGACACTGGTCTTCGTGATGACTGGAATCCTCTAAGGGCTCACTGAGTTTGTGCTGTGCTTTGGCATTCCTTGCCTGTGGGATGCCCAGGCCATAGGTTTGGTTCCAGCAATCAATTCATTCATCCATTTGACAAATAGTTATTGAATACAGTCCTGTACTGGGTCTGATGCAGAGGCTGGTGACTAAAGATGCTTGAGAATTTACAGTTTAGAGGGGAAAACAGATCCATTACAATCCAATTCATTCAGTGGACATGTTTTGGGTGGCTAGAATGTGCTTGGCTCTTGACAAACAGAAACAAATACGAATAAGAAAAATGATAACTGATGCATATGTTCAAGTTCAGAGATTGCTAATTAATGGTCACAAAGACTCAGAAGATTCACAGAGGAGTAGACATTGCCACAGGCTAAGAAGAGAGGAGTAAAGAATTACCAAGCAGGGGAGATGAGAGCTCTCTCAGTGACACAGAACAGCATCCTCCATGGGCAGGGATATGAAAAAGACAGTGTGGAGAGGCAATTGCAAGTTGCTGTGATGATCACAATGTGCCTGGACATAAGACTGAGAGATTTGCAAGAGCTCATCTATCACTTTAGAACATCCAAAGAGAACTAAGGAAGCAGTGATAGATGATGGAGGAGAATGACAGCTTTTGTGGCTCATCTGTGACACTCAGTCAACACAGCCAATATCTAACAATTGTTACGAATGTCAATGACAAGAATAATAGCAAATATTGATGAAAGGTTGCCTATAAACCAGAACCTGCTTTAAACACTGTACATGTTTATCTCACTCCAATGTTAAAATAACCTGATGAAGTAGGTGACATTTTGTTCCCAAGTTACAGGAAGGGAAGCAAAAGTGGAGAGAAATTTTATCAGCTGGTATCAGGGAGAGACTGAGAGATGGAATCCAGGCTGTCTGAACCCAGAATCCTGCCTTCTCTCACAGTTTATTACATTTTAAACTTAAAATTTTGAACAATGAAGTACAATGAAGAGCACAAATCATTAAAATGCTGTAGAATAAATGATCACTGAAGTTAGCAGGCTATGACCCCCAGATGAATACCCAATTTTTGTAAATAAGGTTTTATTAGAATGCAGCAATAGCCGTCATTTAAAACTGTTTATGGCAGCTTTTGTGCTGCAATGACAGAGTCTTTGAAACAGGGACATATGGCTGCCACAGTCTGAAATATTTTCTGTCTGGCCCTTCCCAGAATAAGTAGGTGATGCTATGTTCTCACATGTTGAGCACAGCTACCATCCAGGTCAAGAAGCAAACATAAACAGTGTCCAGAAGTCCCCACATGCTTATTCCCAAATATATGCCTTCTCTCCCCAAAGGAAACCCCCACTCCAACTCTGACACCATGAGGATTAGTTTAACCTGACTTTGAACTCGCTATAAATGCAACCAGGCCTGATGGGATCTCCACCCTCTTTCCTACTGTAAAGGGCTTAGCATAAGAACCCAGAAAATGGGAAGTGGTTTCCACTTTCTCTAACCACACAGTAGGTGAGCACCTCAATGAGTTTTTCAATGTTCCCATGCATTGCTTGTTCCAGAAGAAGGATATTGGGGTTCACCATAGTTCTGTCCTAAGTTAAACAATGGTCCTCTATGATTACCTGTTTCAGTTTTCTCTTGCTGGCATAGCAAACTATCATAAACTTAGTGTCTTAATTGATACAAATGTACTTTCTTATAGTTCTGGAAATCAGAAGACTGAAATGACTCTTACTGGGCTAAAACCTCTTATCAGCAGGACTGTGGCCCATGAGAAGTTTCTTGATCTTCATTCTACACACTCTCCTGGATACCTTGCAATATTTTAATTATCATCTCTGTGCTGATGACTTCCAAATCTCATCTGGCCTGACCTCCTTTTGAACTTTGCACTTCTCAACTGCTGATCTTCCATCTCCTCTGAAATATCCCCAACACCTTGACCAACCCAATCAGTACACACTGATACACCTCCAATATTCCCCAAGCTCATGGATTGGCACCACTTTCCGCCTAATTGCCAAATGCCAATTTTCTAAAAACCTTTCTTGATTTTTAGCTCTCCTTTCATATTCAAATTCAATCATTCACCACGTTCTGTCCACTCTGTGTCCCTAGCATTTTCTGAGAGTATTTACTTCTCCCATCTCCACAGTCTTTGCTGAGTCAGGCTTTCCTAATTTTTGTCTAGATGACTCCATCTACATCCCAGTCATGGTCTTTCTCCTGCCATATGGTAGCCAAAAAGTTATTTCTAAAGTAAATTCTGATCCTTTCTTTACACAGTAGAGTTAACTCTCCAAAAACAGGTCTAGTGCATTGTTCATGGGTGTGCACCTGACCCCCACAAAGAACCTGGTAACAGGAAGTTCTCACTAAATACACGTAATTAAAGGTGGTTCTTACCTCTTCATCTGTCACACGGTGACAGATGACACACTTCATCTGTCATCTTTTGTACCTTTCTACCTTTTCAGACTTTCTGTAATTCTAAAACCCTCCATCTTGACTTGGGCTGCCCTTCTCTTCTCTTTTATCTCTATTCTCTTCTCTTTTATCTCTATCTTATTCAAGAACATTGTTTCCCAAGAGAGCAGATCTCTTCTTTAATTATTGTTCCAGGTCCATAGCAGATTTCTTATATCTGTTTGATGATTAAATTAATCCTTATATTAACAAATCAATGGCGTTGTAAGACTGTCAGAGAACATTTCCCAGAGTATGGAAACATGCTTAGCCTATTTGGAACTTGCAGTATGTCAGGAAACAAACAGTTGATTTGAGTCAAAAGGAATCTGGAAAGTTTATCTGGTCATTCCCTTGACTCTAGGCAACATTTCACAAAGTATGGTCAGTAAAATACTCCAGAATCCAGTGAATGTGGGCATTGATTCAAGCTCTATTGAGATTGACAATACACAGGTGCTGATTAAAGATGAACTCAACCATAAAAAGAGTGAGTTCTTTAATGTTTACCATTGTTTTTGGTTTATCCTTATCTTTTACAGACCTAAGTGCCATGGGTCTTTATTCCCCCAATATTCTCGACTAACATCCTGCATATCCAATGTCTCAGTTTTCTTGGGGAAATGCTAGCCTAACAAGCCTTAACTCTGTAGATAATTCAACTTTTCAAGGTGAAAATAATTTATTTCAATGAGTATTCTTGCTGTATGAGCTGATCATGTTCAGAAGAACCTTAAAATGACATATTTTTTTAACCTGCCAGAGCAGAAGTAGGTTTTAATGTTCCCTTTGTCAAAGTAAGCCTTGCCTTTAGTTAGAGGGAAGGAAGAAAACAGAGGTAATTATACAGTGACGGGAACTGTTCTTTTTCCTCCCATTGAGCTCCAATGTCAGTCTTCTTGAACAAAGGTGCTATTGAAATCGTGAATCATAAAATTGATTTTTCCAACTTCTGGGCACCAGCTGGGCTCAGTAGGGAAGGGTCTCTGGTATATAGGAAGGCATTTTCAGCCATAAGTCCCTTAATGTATCCTTCAAGGACTTCATGCAGCCCTTCTGCATGCCCCGCCATTCTGCAAGCCATTTGTTCATTCTGCATCATACCAGTGCCTCCTTTCTGGTAGGTTCAGACATTCAGTTCCAGATTAATAAAACCCATTTGTGGCTTCCTTGAAAGAGTAAATATTGAATAATCTCACCCACAACTCATAAACTTGCTCTTCATTTTCAAGGCACTCATGTATGGCATACCACACTATTTGAATGGAAACAGAGGCTCAGGGACTTGGTTTCATGCTATAATTATTAGAGGACAGTGTCAACTTTTGAACCCAGGACATATCCTCCCAAGGCTCATTTGTCTCATAGTGGGACATTATGATGTCAATGGGAGAAAATTGAAGGTGACACTTTTGCTAAAGGGCAAGGATGGGTTGGCCTGGAATAAAGAGCCACCAAATCCTTTGTGCTTATTTTTTTTAGGAACTATCATTCAGCTCCAGCAGCAACAGAGGAACTTTGCATCCTATCTGTGGCTTCATGCAAATTCCCACATAGCAACACTGGCTTTGTGAAGAATTACATTTCCTGCTGCAGTGATTAGATAGACAGGCTCATTTAAGTCCTATCAGCCAGAACTTAGCCCTGTGTTTTGCTGGTAAGTTTATGAATAAGCTCTTCATGCCAGTTTTCTCCCTCTTTGCAGTGGGATAATAACTTGGGGCTCTTTGTTTTCCATTTATTTCCATCTACAATATTTCTGTTTTTTTTTAAAGATTTATTTATTTATGCATACAAGAACTGGGGTACAGGCCAGAAGTGTGTGGGGTGAGAGGATTCACCAGAGACAGAGTGGGGAGCAGAATGGGCGGATTGACTGAAACACACTGCTGAGGGGAGCAGCGGGTGAGTCAGGAGAGGTCTGTTGCGCCATGTGTGTAACTCCCTGGCCAGGGATCGAACTTGTGCTGTAGTGACTGCGGATAGCTTCATAGGTTGCGTCTTAACCCATTGTGCAATGAGGGAGGCCCTACATTATTTCTTTAAGATGTCTATTGTCTATTGCCTTGTGGGTAAGACAGGTGACTGGCAGAACTGAAGACCAGAACAACCCAAGATACAACTGAAGGTCACATATAAAATCCTCCATTGTAGTACTTATCAAATGGTCTAACATACCTTTCTGTTTACCTGTCCTTTTTTCCCATGGTGGTGAGAATATTTTGAAGCAGAAGCTATGTTTTTAGTCTGTGTTTTCCTAAGATGTAGCAAAAAGTCTGGAACATATCAATATGTAATGCATTTAATAAATGGATCCTTGAATGGCCTCTGGGATTCTGATCAAGCTTTACCTTCAACCCTGAGCACATCCTGGAACCCCAGACTTATATATCTAAATGCCAAATTGACATCACCAAGTGGATGCCATAGACATTACAAGAATAACATGCCTCAAACGGACTCTCGACTTCCCTTTGCAACTTGCCCTGACATCCTACTAAGGAGATTCATTGTTTTTCATGCAAGACATTTGAGTTAGCCTTCATTTTTTTTTCTTTCTTCCACCTTCCAGGACTAACACCAAGTCCTGATTTTCCATTTAAAGCACACCTAGAGGGCCTCCCTGGTGGCATAGGCAGTTGAGCGCCGCACTATGAAGCTGTCTGCTGCCTCTGCAGTGCGGGTTTGATCCCGGCCGGCCAGCGAGAATCCCACATGGCGGGCAGACCTCTCCTGTCTCACTGCTCCCCTCAGCAGTGTCTTCGGTCCATCTGCCTGTTCTGTTCCCTGCTCTGTCTCTGGTGAATCCTCTCACCCTCCCGCGCATCTGGCCTGTGTCCCAGTTCTTGTATAAATAAATAAATCTTTAAAAAAAATAAAATTAAGCACACCTAGATTTGTCTCCTTCCTTCAGCTCCCTCATTGCTGCTCCACTCTAAACCACTATCTTCTTTTACTTAAACCACTGAAAATAATTTCCTCACTGGTCTCCCTTTTACTCAGATTATCCTATGATCCATTTACCATGAACCACTCAGAATGCTCTTTTAAAAGGCAAATAAGACAAATCAGAATTCTTTTACTGAAAGCCCTCTGAGGACCACCCTTGAAATTGAATTTCTTCCCTTGATCTGAAAAGCTCTTAGCGATCTTCCTCCATCACCCTCTTTTAACTCTACTGCTCCCCTTGCTCTCTCCATATTCCAGTCAAGGTAACCTTGATATTCCTTAGACTTTCAAAGTTTGCTTAGGGCTAAGGGCCTTTGTACTGATTGTTCCTCTGTCGGGAGTGTCTTGTCTCCTGATCTTATTTACATGACTGGTTTCTTCTTGACATTCAAATCTCAGTCTACATCTGACTTCTTTAGAGAGACTGTCCCTGACCACCCACCACTATCAAATTAACATATTTTAAGTCTCTTTTTGAACAGCATCTGTCCTGATCTAAAATTCACCTTGTTTCATTTGTTTCTTTTTCCCACTGTCACTTACCTCTTCACTGCCTGAATTATAAGCTCCTGGAGAAGAGGGATCCTGTCTTTTACCGTGTTACATCCCTTGTATGGTGCCTCGGGTGCAGGGGGCAGGGGCATGGACATGAATGCAGTGCGTCTCAGGGGTGCATCCTACAGTGACTCATGCTCTCTAGTGATTGCTGGTGTTTCCAGAAGGGGAGATAATAGAGGACTGGAAGGATGTTGTTTTAATTCATTCTGGAATGAGTGAAGGGATGAGCAATTTTATTATCCCCTATTTTTCCAAGGAGGCAACTGACACTTATGGGTGTTCATCAACACACTAAATGTCAATCGGACATAGTGACCAATGGGTGTTCATCAACACACTAAATGTCAATCGGACATAGTGACAAAGCAGACCTGAAGGTAAGGCCCAGAAAGGAACCAAGGACGATGCAGATCCCTGGTATGAGGAGGCGTGGAGAAATCCTTTCCTGAGATGGGAAAATCCACAGGTAAGTAAATTTCAAGGGGAAATCAAGAATTTGACTTTGGCTGTGTTATTCTTGTGAGGTCCAAAGTTACCCTCTTCAACCTACTGAGAGTCAGCATTTGAATTCTTGGCTTTCAACTCCAGATATCATGCTGCCTTCCTCAACAGTGTTTCAAACTTTCACAGTCTCCTTCTCTGCAGCTAGGGTGTCCCATTGAAGTAATTTTCCATACAATTTAGAGAGGTATTGGGCCATGCATTTCTGCAGCCTGGAGATAAGAAAGATAATATTCCAACTGGGAAGTGTAAGTGATACCCTTTAAAAGGAAGCCAAGGAGGCAGTTTGCTTTGTACTTTGACAGCTGATAAATGGGTCCTTTGAAGGCTTCAGGGAAGAAGTGAATTTCATGGTTAAGAATGGGGAAGAGGGACTGCACAGGAAGGACAACTTTCCCCTATGCCCAGGTCTCTGATAATAATGTCACCCTCTAATTTGGACAGAGTTTTACAGTTTCCAAAACATTTGGCATAGATTATCATATGCGCAACTCAGAACAACCTACAAGATGGAATGTTGTATTTCCAATAAACAAAAGCAGGAACTGAGGATCAAGAGAATTAAGTGCTTTTCGAAGGTTATAGGGTTGTAAGTGAAATGGACAGAACTTAAGGGCAATCGTCAAGTTCAAGAATCCACATGGTACTCTTTCCCAGAAACCTGGGCACACTCATCTTTCTCCGATGGTTGGGGCAGGGGTGGGGGGCAACTTCCTTGTCTTCCTAAGTTCTATATTTTGCCCACCCCAGTTCTGGAACCGTATATTTACCAATCCAGCTACCAAGCTGAGAGTATAACCTGCTTGGAACTGCTGTTGAAGAGCCAGCTATCAGGTCACTTCAAGAGGAGTCATTGATAAATGATTTCAATGGAGGTTGTGGTATGGGGATATGAGTTGGTTGGTCACACCACTGTTTTCTTGTTGTCATAAGAATCATGTAGGGAACTGGCCAAAACCCAGATTACTGGGTCCCACCTACCAGAGATGGGGATGGAGCAGTTCTCTGGGGTAGGGCCTGAGAATTTGCATTCCCATGAGGCTGATGCTACTGACCTAGAGATGACTGTGAGCAGCACTCCTGCCAACTAGATCTTCTGGGAAGGTCAGAAGAAGGTCAAAGGAAGGATATAGACTCAGGCGGAGGTGATAGAAGTGTTTGTTGGTACAACCTCTCCAGGGAAGTAATTGGCTATTCCAATAAAATCTGAAAAGTATGCTGCGGTCAACACATCCAATTCTGGCTACTTTATCTTAAAGAAGCAAGTAAGAATCCGAGCAAAAAATAGGCACTATGTGTTTGGAATTATAAATGTTCATTCAATCTCTGTAGAATGAGTTGAATGAAGGGATGCTCACTGCTAATTTGTTTAGAATAGAGAAAAGTTGTATTGGAAACTTCAAAATATTAGAAAGGATGATGACAATATAATAATATGCTATCAACAAATCATTGATATGGCTATATTTTGTTACACATTTTCAAAACCACTATAAAGATGAGGTATCAGTTAATTCTTTTTTGCGTTGACTGGTATTTTCTTTGTTGTTGTTGTTGTGATAAGCTTACATCATTTGTTTCATTAAAACGCTTATCTAAAGTCAGCATAAAATGGTAACTAAGTGGGAACTCAGTTCTCTGATTCAAGACCTTTTTCTGTATCTACCTTTGTTTATTTATTTTGAACCTCATGCTTGTGGCATTTATGTAAATACAGAACTAAAAACAATGGCATACTAAATAGAGATGAAATTTCAAAATCAATAAAATTCACTGTTAATAATAGACAATTAATATCCCATTGATATAAAATGGAGGCTTGTGACGCAAATACATTATTCAACTTTAATGGTACAGGTTCTTTTCAGTTTGACATTTCTATCTGCTGTGTGATGATTCCATTTTCATGTTATTGTTTTTTCTATTTTTTTGTAGGTAAATGTTCAGAGCAGTTGTATTGCTATAACCTCAACCAAAATAAAACAAATGTCCACGAACAAGTGAGTGCATAAATACATTGTACTATATATATATTTGTGTGGCTGCCCAATCTACCATTTTGAAGGAAGTAGGAGTTCCGAGGTGTAGAAGAAGAATGTTCTTTGCTTTAAAGAGGCTGTTGCAATCCCAGTTAATGGAAACCAGATGCGTTTGAAGCTCAGCTTTCCGGCTGGGTTACTCTTTATCTTGGAGCCCACCTCTCACGCTGGTATGAGCTGTCCTTCCTAGGGGGCTGATGTGCAAGGCTGATTTTTAGTGGAGGTGAGCACCTTGGGGATATAAACATTAACTGGGTTGGACATCGTTTAGAAGTTAACCTGGGCAAATTGTATCTGTTTCCTTTGAAACGTTTAAAATAGTTGGTCAATATTAACCAGTAATGATTGTTTGATCAACATTTCAAGGGAAGTTATTGATTGCTGTTTGATGATTTTAAAAGTAGCAGGAGCATTGCTATCTGCTTATACCTTGAAAAGAAATGTTACCAGTAGTAATCTCTACTGTAAACATGACATTGTAGACCTGTTAAAATGAACAATGTTGCTTCTGCTTGGTTGAATTTGACTTAATATTTTCAGTTTGCAAATATTTTCATGAGGTAGGTATTGATTTTCTAATTGCTAAACATATAATAAAACAGGAACTAGTTAAGAAAGATGTCATGAAGGAAAGGGACATTTGGGTGAATGGAAAATTGTGAATCTAGACATGGAAATGTAGAACCTGGCAGTAATCTGTGTGTTTATTGATAGATTAGGGATTCGCCTTAGTTTCTAAATTTGAGGGTTGTAGGAATTTTGAAGTCAGATATTCAAGTTAGTGTTGTTTATCAGCTGGGGAGAATAAATTCTTAATCTTTTTAAACTATACTGACCTTATTTGCCCATAAGACTTCACATTGAATAGGCCTCTGGTCAGAAAGTTATGCTGATGATGCTGATATTACTACAAAACCAGGACAAACCTTTCATCTATCACATAGTTCAAGCCTACTTGCTATCAAAGTCAGAGAAAATAAAAAAAAAACATTTTTTACATATTATTTTCATTATGACAAAATAACAATCAATTGAAAACTAGTTAAAAAGAAAAAAAAATAATCCCCCCATATCTACATAATCATTAACAGTCATTTTTTATAATGAATGTCAGCAAGGTTAGAAGAAATAAAATCTTTCAGTTTCAGATTGTAGGTTGGAGGAGAAGTTTGTTAATTCTCTTTCAACTCTGAATCCTTTGATTCCTAAGGGAATCAATTTGGAGATTTCCTTTTTTTTTCAAGTATTTTTGAGATTTAACTTTGATAGAATAATGAAATATTATATTTGCCTTAACATTAGTTTTTATTAGAAGCCACTGAAGATAAAATAACATCATTTACTCATTTACTCATTCAATATATAATTCACTTATTCATTAATTCAATAAGTCAATGTATATTTTGCATCTTAAATGTGTTTGAAGCTAAGTACTAGAGATAGTGTTGAGCAGAAAAGAAATATAACCTCTGCCCACATGGGTATTATAATCTTCAGGAGCTAGATTTCAACAAGATGTCACATAGTAAACAGAGTTTCAGACTTTAATAGAATAGAGATTCATGAGGAAAAAGAAAGAGTATGAAGAGTTGGTATATTTAGGAGCTTAATTTAATTGGGAAATTGGACAAAATAGTTTTATTTCAGGGCAGAGCTTGTGGGATGGTATTAGCAGAAATAACATATATATCTATATCTGTATCTATATCTATGTATATAACATCTATATATCTATAGAGATATATCTAGATATGTTATAGATACGTATAGCTTCCTAAGCAACTGGTAATCCCTGCACTCAAAGACCACTGGCCTGTGCTCTTGGAAGACCACATTATTGCTTCTCTTTAATTCTCACCTTCATAAGTTTTTCTCCAATTCTTAATTTTATCTTACAGAATTCTCTGTATAGAGGAGGAAATTGAGATCCAGTGGAGAGAACTCTCTGGCCTATAGGCTCCTAGTGCTGTTTAAAACCCCACTTCTGCTCACTATATCTACCCCCAATTTCCTTAATCAACACTTTCCATCCCTGTGACTTCACAGGCAGTGACTCTACCCGAAGCGGAAAGCACACACTGCCAGGCTCACTAGGTAGAGTCTGTGTCTATTTCCAGCATTCTCCCCCATGCTGTTTAAATGTGTGGGGCTCCCCTTTGAAGTCCTGCAGAGTGAAAGCATCAGCAGGCGGCCTCCGATGACTGCAACTTCCAAGGAATCTGCACTCAGTCTGCTAACACGCAACTTGTCTCTCCCGCTGCTGGGGCGAGACCGAGAAGGGGTTGATAACCAGGGACAAGATAGTGATCAAAGGAAAACTCAGAGTGAGGGTTTCAGAAAATCTGTGGTGATTGATATAGAAGTGGAAAAGGAGGAAGCTGCTGGCCTCAAGGCTGCAGATTTGGAATCCTGCCAGGAGTTAACTCTTTGGGAGCTGCTGTACCTCAGTCTTAGGAGGTGATGATCCGATGGAGGTGAAGCATTGGCAGGGAGGGGTCAGATGCTCCTCTCTTTTACCAACACTCCCACTCCTGACTCAACTCTGTCTTGAAGTCATCACAAACATCACTGTCATGGAATGAAGGAAAAAAGAAGGAAAGCAAAGAAGACAAATCCAGTGTTCACTTTTACTCTGAATTCAGTTTTTTCTTCTCTGAGAGTATTACTAGGAAGATGAAGAAGATACAAGTATTTATTTTTTTTTAATTTTCTATAGATAGACTTATACCTGCAAAAGCATGAGTCTTTTCTGGGGTCGTCATTAGAAAAAAATGGATATATGTTGTCTACTATTTTCTGCACATATATATGTATATTTAGTGTAATACACACATATATGTATTTTCAGTATAATACACATATTATATATATTATCCACATAGAACATTTTCAGGTAACATTGGTTTTGCACACCACTTATGATCCAGAGGCTTAAGACCACACCTCCTCAGATTCATTTCACCACACCACATGCACACCCATCACCAAAACACCTGCGATCCTCCACATAGTCCTGTGGACGCCCCTCCACAATTTACTCCCCACTCAGTATGTTATTGGATTAGTTTTGATTGATCCTTTGTTTCATTCTTTTATTCCACCTATCTGTGAAACCATGCAATATTTGTCTTTCTCCTTCTGACTTACTTAGCTTAACATTATCCCCTCCAGTTCCATTCTCATTGTCTCAAGTGGCAAGAGTGCATCTATTTTTTTAAAAATCAGTAGTATTTTACTAATACATGTATGTATACTCCATTTCTTAATCCACTCATCTGTTCTTGGGAACAAATTATTAATAACAAGCTATTTCCATTACTTGGCTATTGAGTTCTTTGGGAGGTGCTTAGGTCACGAGGGTGGAAACTGCATAGATGGAGTTATTGCCTTTATAAAAGAGACCCTATAACTCACTTGCCCCTTTGGTGGTGTATAGTTACAGGAAGAATATGGCCATCTGTGGGAAGTGGTTCCCACCAGAATCTAAATTTTTTTAAAAATAGACTTAATTTTATTAATTTATTTTTAAATTTGTTTCAGTTGACTTCATTTTTTATATAGAATAAATCTTATTTTTTATATATTTTATTTTATATATTTTTTACATTATTTTCATCTTTGCACAATAAGGGAGATGGGAATTGTATGGGGACTATAACCAGAATCTAAATTTGCCTGTGTCTTCATCTTAGACTTCTCAGACTCCAAAGCTGTAAGAAATGAATCCTGAGTGTTTATAATTCACCCAGTCTATGGGATTTTGTCATAGTACCTAAATGAACTGAGATAATGCTAAAGCACTCCAGGAGTAGTGAGTGTGGGGACTGGTAGTATCAAGAGAAGTAAGGGAGGGGAATAGAGGCAGAAAGGAGCTCATAGAAAAAATAATTGTTCCTAAACCTTTTATTACAAAAAGATTTGAAATGTCTGAAAATACAGAGATTAGAATAATGAACCCCTATATCCTCATCACCCAGCTTCGTCAAATTCATAAAAGAATTCCCAGGTTGACAGCAGCCATGGTAGCAGATGTATTTGATGCTGTTGTTAAACGTATTTCAAGATTATAATGTATGAGGTTCCTGTCCCAAGGAGATTTGATGTCCATGTAGCTGAAACTATAAAATAAGTCTACTTCGAGACAGATTATAATTAGATTTGGGAGTAAATGATTAATCATCTTGCATTTGAATTATGAAATTTCTCCCTTACTGGTGTTGATGATTTCATATTTTAAATTGATCCTACTTAAAGAAGAGTCCTCAAATATGAACTCAATACCTATTTTCCCTGCTTTAAAACTTTCAAGAGCTTGCCATTGCTCTAGGAATATTTTGCAGACTTTTAGCTTTGATTATATGTTCTTGTCCCCTCCTGTGCTTGAATTCTGTTGGAGTTCCTGCTTGAAAGCAGCAGGAATTGATGAGGTGTGATTTAAACAAAATAATTATTTGAAGCAGTGGTGTAGCAGCTACTGGGGTGCCCACCATATACACTTGGCACTCACCATCCAAGCACATGCCAAGGGCATCCTGACACCAGCGTTCATGACGCTGCCTGCAGGCTTTCTGTCAGCCCAAACAGGCAAACTGCAAGTCCCAGATACCTGACACCCGAGAGCAGTCCTCAGCTAGTGATCCATCCCCTCTCTGGCACACCCCTTCCTGTCCAGCATTGCGATTGAATGTGTATATTCTCCACTTTCATCAGAGCTTCACGGGACCTTGGAACCTGCCACAATCCCAATTGCTAGTGACAGCTCAAGAACTTGTGCCTAATTAAAGGCATGTGGCTTGTTGCGAAAAAGGACTGCCATCGTTTCAAATAATGATGAATCGTATGTGGAAAGTCCTCAAGAAATGTTTTGCTTGAGGGAAAGCAAAAAGTTACTTTATTTGTGTCAAGCTAGCTGACTCTACGAAGGGTTTGATAGTCTGAATAAAACCCAGTGTCACGAAAACCTGCAATGAACAGACGCATTCCTGGCTCGTGACTGGCCCGGGTCCCGCTTCCAGAAGATGTGCCTTTCTGCATCATGTTCTTCCTGGCTTCCTACACAGCCTCTCATTTTCCCTCCAGAAGATCATGTTTCAGGCTTCAGGACATCACGGGCTGCCTCCTTGCTGCGGGTGAAGCCTGATACCGTGGAAGCCACGGGGAGACATCCCCTTGGAAGCTCGACAAGCGTGCCAGCCGGGAAGGAGCAGCTCGCAGGCCCAGGCAGGAGCAGTACTTGTTTGGGGTTCCAGGGTACGTGGGCACTGGATGATGGCACGGCTCCTTGCTCCATTTGTGGGGAGAGGAGGCAACTGCTTCAGTACCAGCCTTGTGATCTAGCACAACCCCCGGCTCCCTCAGGCTCAATTTCTCCCTCTGTACTATGGGGATGGAACTCTTTCCTTTCAAGGTTGCCCTAGTGTTATAATTAGGTGATGTTTCTAAAGCAAAGAGGGGCCTCCCTGGTGGCACAAGGGATTAAGTCTCAGCACGATGAAGCTATCGGCAGCTACTGCAGCATGAGTTCAATCCCCGGCCAGGGAGTTACCCACATGGCCAGCAGACCTCTCTTGTTTCACCTGCTGCTCCCCTCTCAAGCAAAGAGCACTGAGCAGGTGCCCCCTCCCTACATATGTAGCCATTTTGGGCCCTTTGGCAAGCAGCTCCCAAGACTGAATTAAATGGGCCAGGTGTTTGTTGGGGGGAAACACTGACTTAGTATAAAAAGCAGGGGTGGGGGGAGAGAAGCTTGGGCAGAGATACAGGTTCTGACCCTGTGACAGTAGAGGGGGAAGGAGCAGGAGGTGGAAAAGCCTGGACCGCACCCCAGCTCTCATGAGGGCTCAGCCAACAGGTGGAGAGCCCAGAGCAAGGCGTGTCCACTAGCAGAGCATGGACATGACGTGCTCTGGTCTCTTGCCTTACTCAAGCCGCTGCGAGCACAGACGCACAGTCTCCATGTGAGGACATGGTGCAGCCTCACGGACTGACCGCTGCAGGCTGGAGGCTTCCTGTGGCTTCTCCGTGGAGGGACAACTGAATAGCATCCTTTCCTAGCTGCCACCCACCCCTCTTTCTTCTTCGCTTGAAGCTAAACATTTCTAGCTCTCATTGCATTTGTCTGTTAGGACCACCATAACCAAATACCACAGACTCAGCTTAAAAACAGATTTATTTTCTCATAGTTCTAGAGGTTGGAAGTTCAAGATCAAGGTGGGCGAAGGTTGGTTTCTCCAGAGGCCACTCTCTGTGACTTGAAGATGTCTGTCTTCTCCCCTTGTCCCCACATGGTCTTCCATCTGTATGGCTGTGTCTCATCTCCTCATGTGACCAGGGCTGCAGCCAGAGTGGATTGGGGTCTCAGCCTTATGCCACACTGAAGTGTATTTGCTTCCTTAGATGTCTTATGTCTAAATGTAGTGACTTTGGGAATTAGAACTTCAGCCTATGAATTTGAGGAACACACAATTCAGTTTATGAGACTCAAATTCTTTATGCAGTAAATATGTTTTCCCTTTGCTTTCATTCTTGGAGTTAAGAGCTGCCATATTCCACTCAACAAGCTGGGGGTGTAGAGTAAAATATCCAATTCCCTCCTTACAAGAGACCACAATCTTTAGGGCAGGGGCTGGTTGGGACTGTCACCCTAACATGGCCTGGAAGGGACCCAAAGGAGATCTCTAATCTGATCTACGTTGGTTGGGGTGGTCACAGAATGCTTCCTGGAGGAGGTGGATGCAAGTGAGGTCTTAAGAATGAGCAGAATCTAGGGCCTTCCTGGTGGCGCAGCGGTTGAGCGCTGGGTTGCAAAGCTGCCCGCAGCCTCTGCAGCACCGGTTCGATCCCCGGCCAACGGGTGAGGGTTCCACACGGTGCGCAGACCTCCCCTGCTGCCCGCTGCTCCCCTCAGCAGTGTACTTCGTCAGTCTGCCTGCTCTGCTCCCCTCTGACTCTGGTGAATTCTCTCACCCTCCTGCACTTCTGACTATACCCAGTGCTTGTATAAATAAATAAATAAATCTTTAAAAAAAAAAAAAAAGAATGAGTAGAATCTAGTAAGTGAAGAAATGGGAAGAACACGTGTGCAAATACAGGGGTGTTGAGTGATTATAGCCTGTTAGGCAACTGCTGTTAGTCCAGCATGCCTGGGGCCTAGGACACTCATGGAGGGAAGTAACACTAAAGGCCAGGAGTGGACACGGGTGCTGCTGTCATGCTGGTGGTGCTGAAGCTGGTGTGCAGATCACAGATATTCTGATGCCTTACTCAGAGCTTGGGTTTATCCTGAAGCCTTGTGACAACATCTATTCTCCATCCTCCCTTCCTTCTTAATATGTCAAACAACCAAATGTCCCCAGCACTTCAGGGTACCTGGGCTTGACCTAAGATTCACAATGCTTTTCCTTATGCCTTTGCAAAATCACAGATGTAAATGACATTCATGTGGAAAAGGCACCTGCCCCCCACCTTCTTGAGTCTTCTTCCTGCATCTGCAGTCTCCTGGGCCTGATGTGCATGGGCTCGTAGGGCTGCAGCTGTCTCTGCAGGGTGCAGTGGCATGAGCGCTATCTCTGCAGTTAGTGTAGCTGCTGAGTGCACCAGCAAATGCCTTCTCTGAGGAGCTGCATGACAAACAGCCTAGAAACATCATATTAAGACTGGAAAAAGATAATTTTCATTTCCTGTGACTTTGGAGAGACCACTGATCTGTGATTACAGACGCTGAGCAAGTGTAATGCAGCCGGGTGCCCTGTAAGTAGGGGGCCCTGGCTACAGACTGTACATAGAGGTGAAAGGGCCTGGCACTGCGGGACTGTGCTTGTGTATAGCACAGGGGTAACATGTATTTTGGAGTCATTCATTTCAAAGGTAGAAGATGTGAAGTGAGCAATGAATCCAGAAAGGTTGGTTCTATTGATGAGGAAGAATCTACTCGGAGAATTTCAGACCTAAGATTCTGGCTACAAGCTAGTTAGTGGCAGAGTCGGAATTGGAATTCAGGACAAATGCAAGCCTCAAACCCACTCAATTTGTTCATGAAGCATATTTTGAATGCCTTTTTAATGCAGATTTTGAAAGCTGCAGGCTCCGTAAATCTGCGTATACTGGGAATAAATGCAGGTATCCCCTCTGGGACTCTAATCAACACCTTGCTCATACAATTCCCACCCCCCCTTATTTTGACCTTACTCTCTATGCCCCTCCCCCCAGTGTGTCTCTGGTTTGTAGTTGCTTGTTGATTTTGATTTTTACTTTATTAGTCTATTTCCTGGCCCCTTATTTAGGTTTTCTAGATTCCTGCTATGAGTGAGACCATCTGGTATTTTTCTTTTCTTTCTGGCTTATTTTGCTGAGCATGATCCCTTCCAGTGCCATCCATGTTGCTGCAAATGGCATGAGTTTATTGTTTTTGATTGCTGAGTAATATTCCATGGTGTATATGGACCACATCTTCTTGATCCAGTCATCTATTTTGGGGCATTTGGGTTGTTTCCCTATCTTAGCTATTGTAAACAGTGCTGCTATAAACAGGGGTGCAGGTGCCCTTTTGAATTAATGATTCTGTGTCCTTTGGGTAAATACCTAGGAGTGGAATTGCTGGATCATATGGAAGCTCCATCTTTAGCAGGTTGAGGAAAATGCATGCATTGTGCAAAATTAAAAATGATGTAAAAATATATAAAATGAAATAAAACCACCAACACCTGGCTCTGGCCCCAGAGTTTCTGATTGAATGGGTCTTTGGAGGTGTCAGACATTGGTGTTTTCTAAAGTTCTCCAGAATGCAGCAAACTGCAGGTCTCAACCTGCCTTGTTCGACCTGGAGCTACTGAGCACAGTTGTGTGGTTGATCATGCTTTGAATATACTGGGTTAACTATATCATTACAATTAATTACACCTTTTCCTATACCTCTTAAAAATGTAGAAAATTAAAAATACCCATGTGGCTCAGATTATATTTCTACTGGACAGTGCTGGTCTAGCTGATGTAGACATCTACAGCTATGCTCAGTGACTGCACAATCTCTCTCTCTGGTTCAGGCACATAAAGACACAGAGTGGTGTAAAGAGCGGGGCCCTGGATTAATCCCTGGGCAGTAGCACAGGGGTGGACCTTTGCCCTCAAGCCACATCGCCTGTGTTTTAATCCCAACTGCAGTGGTTATTTGTGGGATGACTTCTGGTAAGTTAACTGTCTGTTTCCATTTCTCCATCTTTAAAATGGGGAATGTATAACTGCTTAAGTTTTCTTGGAGATACTGTTAGCTGTTACTATTCTTGCTATACCATCTCTGGATCAAACTGTTGAGTTTTGCTTCTCGTTCCTGGTTCTGTGACCACCTGTATTTGATTCCAAGCCTATCTCAGTCACTTACAGAATGCATAATTGTTCTCAACTAATGCAACTTGCAAGCATCTGTCTAATTTCATTTCATGGTTCATTATCATAACTCATAAAAGGTAACCACTTTGTCTCTGACTACCTTTCTGTTTTATGTTCCAGGGAAAAGAAAAGCTGAAAATAAGATGTGTCATTGCTCCTGATGGCATAAAGTTACCACCGCTGGTTCCCTCCTCCCAGATTATTACCAATTTCTAACAACACCTTGGGTTGGGGAGCTTGCCAGTGGAAGTCATGCAGAAATATTCAGACAGGTCTCTCTTTATGTGAGTTTCATTGAGACTCAAGAGTTTGGCTATGGTGGTGGGGACATCAAGACAAATCCCTAGCCATGGGCTGAATGGATTACGACCCAGCCCCTGGTGGTGTTTCCAGTTCCTTTAAAAGTCTGAAATGTCCACTTCATCCCACACTGTTCTCGACACAGCCCTGCCCTCCCAAGACTGCCAATTCCTTAGCAAGGTCTAAGTATTATATGCAAACTATTTTTTTTTTTCAGGAGCCAGTGGAGTAGTAGGGATGAAAACAAGTTCTGGCCTGGGGATGTCCTGGGATGAAGAAGAACAGCCAAACCTCTGTGTGGTTTCAGTAGAATAAAGCACAGTGTGTACAGTGAGTAACCTCAGCAATCTGGTGCCTGGCACCTAAGACTAAGTAATTTACCTTCAAGGACCTGCAGGACCATTAAGAAAAGTCTGGTGGCTCCTCCATCAACTGAGCCAGAGCTAGAAGGTTCTAGAAGAAACTCACTTGATCTGGCATAAAACTGTGAACACAGGCAAGTCCCTGACCTTCTGAGGCTTCCTTTTCTCATCAGCAGAGTGGAAGCAATCACCTTCATTTCCAGAGCATGTATGGGGGTTCTATGAGAAATGGACATAAAATAATGCAATCAAAGTCTAAAGTGCACACTGCGAAGGTGTGCTGATTGTTCTGAACCAGCATAGGTTAGCGTGATGGGGTTAGCATCACGTTAGGTTAACATTCCCCTTCAAGCGCCTGGTGGAGGAGCTAGGCTAGACACAGTGGATTTATTGGATTTTGCTCATTTTTACATTACAGTAGTAATCCGGCTCATGGTGAAAAACTCGGGGAGAAGCATAATAAAGAAAATTAAAATAATTTCTAATCTTACTACTCAAGACTAGTGCTTGTTTATTTCTTTGGGGAATTTCTACCATATATAACTCAATTTGGTGAAATAGAAGAGAAAGAAAGTTCTGGTCATTTAATACATGTCAGCAGAGGCTTCGCATAGGCAAAGAGGATGTTTAAGGCAGAGGTAGGAAAATGTAGGGAGAGATGAAGTGGGAGACAAATGGGGTGACTTTCGTAGGCAAAACACCGATAATCTTCCCTTCTCACCTTTTTTCTTGAAGGAAAGTCATTAAACACGTAACTTCCTCTGTCTTCCTCCTGCTCTCACCTTCCGATTTCTGTCACTTCCTTCAAGCACAATGACATGACTTGCCAGGGGAAAGTGTACAATTACCCAACAAGAGAATGGAGGGCTCCCGGGGCCCCCTGGGGGGCGGTGTCAGGATGCATAGTCCTCTGGTGGAAAGTGCGTTGTGGGTCTGCGGGTTCCTGCGTTGGCTGCCCGTGGGGTTATTAATGATGGGAACATGATCTGAAACCTGCTGGGCTGTCAACATCTCCTAGGATGCCTTTTCTGCTCCTGGCTTCCTAGAACCAGGGCATCCTCCGGCTCTCATGCATCTTTTATAATAGGCTTTGTCATATGTGCCATGTGGCTATGCCAGTGGATTGGACACCTTTCTGATCCAAAAGTGAAGTGGGAAAATATGTGGGGGGAAAATATGTCGGGGGGAGGGAGATTAAGGGGGAGAGAAAGCCATGAGAGGGAGACTGGGAAGGAGAGGCAGGAAAAAGGAAGAGGGAGGAAGCTAAGAAAAGTATGAAGGAAGGAAAAGGGATAGAAAGAGAAACACAAGAGAACCGGAGATACGGCACAAGAAGGTTGGGGGAAAATGACAGAGAAGAAAGAGACAGAAAAGAATGCTTGAGGGGAGGAGACAGTGAATGCGGAGGAGACAGAGACACTCATTGCTACTTAATGATTAATACAGGATTTAAATGAAATATTCATGAAAGGAAATTGGAGCTATAGCCAAATCCAAACGCCACTTCCCTGAGCCTCACCTCCCCCTTCCTTCTCAAAACTGAATTCTTTGAAGATTCATGCCCTCTGTTGTCGTACTTTGAAAACATTGATGGATGTAGCTGGAAGGGGACGCTTATTGCTGTCAGGAATCTGGCTCCATTAAACACACGTCTGCTGATGGACTTGGCGGTTCCTGAGGGTGAGCAAGAGCGAGGCTCATTAAGGCAGCTCTGGGACCTGAAAGGGGACCCCGATGGGTCACCCCTTCCTGAGTCTCCAGGTGTTCCTGAATCAGAGTCTTCTCCTGCAGGAACAGCTAGAAAACATCCCCCAGGTAGTTGCTGTCCTGAGCACAGCCTGCCGACCCAGTGCAGCCCAGTTACAGAGACTAGATCCATCCCCTGCACTGCCACTGGCCAGCTGACCAGCCCTGTGCAAACAAGAAAGTCGCCCCACCTCTCCGGCTTCCAGGTCCTCATCCGCATGCACAGACCAATACCCATCGTGCCAATAACGTTGTCCACGGTGAACTGTCCGGGGACATTCGAGGGCTGCTCCCCCGTCGTAAGCTGGCATGTGTTAAAGGACTCAGCACTTTCCCCCTTACTTCAGCCCACCTCCCTGTCTCCTGTCTTTCGTCAACATGGTCTACAACTCATACCACCACCACCACCACCAGAGCTGGTCCCTGGGAAGTGATGCTGAAACTGGTAGTTGCAATTTGGGGTCCTGTACTGCACCCCCCTACACACCTTACTGGTGATATATGGGGGTGTTTGGTTTGGGGAGTTGTGTGGGTGGGGTGCATTGCTGTGGGTACTCAGCTTTTCATACAACCCCACACCAACATCAGCCTGCCAGAAGAGCTTTTGTTTTCATGCTGAAGTTATTATGCGTGGGCTCAATTGCTGCTTATGCCTGGGTTTGAAAGCACTGCTTTTCTTCAGGTCCTGGGGAGCGAGCGGGCCAGTCGTTAGGCTGTAGAAAGAACTTGAGCTGTCAATTTCCCATTTTAATGATGCCTTGAATGGTCTCTTTACCTTCTGACTTTCTTAGTTTTTGGATCTCATTTAAAATGGAAATGGTCTATTTCCAGGAGCCTACTTGAGGATCGGGGTGGGTAGTTCTAAAGTATGAAATCTATTCAGCTATTAAATATTGGTATTTCAGTGCAAGGACAATTTTACCCTTAATCTGAAAGCTCTAGAAAAACAGGAAGCATCCCTGTCTTTTTGTCATCACATACATAGTGCCTGTGCAGAATGCCAGGCATACAGCAAGTGCTCAGATAACACTTTCTTAGCAAACAACTGCCCTCAGATCTGTAGAGGTTAATCTTGACCACTTCATCCCTGTTCTGACCACTGCTTTTTAATTTTTTTTTTTATTAGAACTTATGGCCAGAAATATCCCTCTTCCAGGCCCTGAACCAACAATTCCCAGCCCTCATCCTAGGTCGGGGTGCAGATCATGGATAGCTCAGTTGTGTGAAGGATAATTTGGACACGAGGAAAATGCAATGAGGCTCACCGCTGAAGGCCAGCCCCACACTAATAAAACATGTCTGCTGCTGTCAGGAATAGGAGGGCTTCTGTCCAGCTTTGGGAAAACATAAGGGCTATTTCCGGAGCAACACAGTTGTCAACAAATGGCATGTGTATCTATAGAGAGATGCCTGTGTGACAGGCCAAGGGTGCCTGAACATAATCTGACCTTTCCAGACACAACCACAGCTGCTTCACCCACTGTTGCCCAGCTTGCAAACAAGCTGCGTACATTCCCACCAAGGAGGATGCTGAAAAGAAGAGGAGAGACCCGCGTCTCCACAGGCGCACAGTCGAGTGCATTGATGGCATCATTGCATGCACAATATACTCTCCTCCTTTTCTGCATGGTCTTCTCTTGCTAGCCCTTACTATTCTCTAACACATTACCCATTTTCCTTATTTATCTTGGTTATTGCAGGTTTCCCTCCAAATTCATAAGCTCCATGAGAGCAGAGATGATTGATTATGTTTTAGTTTTTGTTTTTCCCTCTGCTATATGCCCAGGCTTAAAACAGAGCCTAGTGCATATTAAGCATGCACTAATTATTGTTTGTTTATTTAGCTAAATAACTAATTTCCTACATGTTGGAGCTTGCTCCTTTATATAAAACAAAAATATTTAAATACATCTTAATTTTTTTTCATGCTGAAAATGTCTTAGAATATATCACCCCATCTCCTGACTTCCTGAATAGAGCTTAAGTAATGATAGATAACATTTAAAACACTGGTTTAGTAATAAGTGATTTATTAATTTAATACCTACAATAAACTTTGATGAGATAAATAAAGCACAGAGAGGGTAAGTGATTTGCCCAAAGTCACACAACAAGTAAGTCATAGACCAGCCATTATCCAGCAATAGTACTGTTGCTGGACAGGAGTTAGGTGGCTTGTGGAGAGTCAGTGTCTCCACTATGAAGGTCAAATCTATCACAGTCCCTCCCTGAGGGTACTAGGTGGGACTGGCTTGTTGTCACACAAACCTCTGAACAATGCAGTTTTATAATTGACATTCCTTCTCTTCCATTGTTAGCTGTTACTGATGTCCTCCAAAGCTTGCTGAGATGTCCTGCTGAGACCATTCCTCTGGCCTGCCATCCAACCAGATCTCGCAGACCTGCTTGTATGCCCCCAGGGGATGAAGCTACTAAATCCTCCTAGCAAGCTCCTAGAGAACTGTATACACTGGAGAAACACCCTTAAGATCTAAGTGTCACCTCTCTCCAGACAGAAGCCACTGAGATGATGTTCTCCACAGCCTCCAGGGACAGAGAGGTCCTGGGCCCGGGAGGGAGGTGGCCTCATGAGGTCCTGTGCTACCGACACCTGTGTTGCCTGTGGTTCTCCTGTGGGCTGTGATTGTGTCGATGTGCTCGGTTAATGATAATTACATTTGTGTGTTTCTGAGGGTCTTTATCATCATCATTGCTTTTCTATTGTCATTGTGCTTCAAAAGGAAATTTACAGGTAAAAGCAAATAGCATGACACTTGCATCTTGTTTTTGAGAGGCAAATCTTTCCCTTCCACACCCGCCACATACTGCCTTTCCCAAGTAACCAGGAGACACCCTTCATCTTGGAGATCAGTCAGGTCCTATGACTACTGTAAGTATGAATTCTTCTGTATTAAGCCAAGAATGAAGACATAGACTCACTCACTATACATAATTCATTGACATGCATTAAAGGTGATGATGTGTCTGGACTTTGTGACAGTTGGAAAGCATTTGTCCTTGTGACTGAGCGTATGGTTGCGGGAGGCAGAATCCTGTCATCTATGTGAGCCTAGGCAATTTATGTGAGCCAGCCCACTGTCCTGAGCTTATCAAGTCCATTCTCCAACCCACAAGGAAAGCACCTTCTCCATAAAATCGAGATCAAATCACATTACAACCACTTTTTCCTTTCCCGAGACTATTTTTTTCTCTTAAGAAAAAATGTTGACAATTATGGTAATAAATTCAATGATCATAAATATTTTTCATGCGTTCGAATCAAAGATCTATGCTGTGGATGATATTCTTAGCACCTATTTCACATTGAGTATTGTACCAAGCACTTTACTGGATTGTCTGATTTAATTATGAGACTTTGAATGCCAAGTATGGATGGAAAGAAAGTGGAATGCCTTTGGGATAATCTTCCTCCTTACAAGATATTGGAAAATCTGGACTTGGATAATCCTGCAAATCCTCCTTCTGGCTGGAAATCTTACTCCCATTTGCTGCCTCCTTCATGGAGTCACCCTGATTTCCCTGAAAATATGTGACTCCCCCACCCTGTGCATCCCAAAGCCACCTGCTTCTGCTCCTTTCTTCTGCTGTTCATCCCATCTGTCCAGGTACTGTGATTCTTGGAGACTGTGGGGAGCACTGAGCACAAGGGCTTTGGAGTCCAGAGACATGGTTAGACATTCCTCAGGCTTACAGGGTAAGGGGTACTCACAGGAGATGATCTACTTCAGGGCTCTTGTGTGAGACCTGATCAGAAAAAAGCAGAGGTTGTACTTTGCTAACTGGAGACTGAGTTTCCAGCTTGTTACTGTCTTCAGCATGTAAACACTTGAGATGATTGCTGGGCTGGGCCCCTCTCTGTTCTGGGACAACGTGAGCATGGCCAGGAGCCAGCAGCCTTGCTTGATGTGCATCAAATAAATATTTTTAGGAGACAAGCAGATACCTTCCTAGCAGCCAAATCACTCTGAAACATCTCCAGAGCACCGTCCCCCAGCTCGAGGCATGCTAGACAGACCCTCCGTGGGCGTGGGGTGCTTTGAAGCAAATGAGGCACATGCTTCCTTTTGATGGTGGAGAGGAGACGAGGCAGACGCAGATGACTTTGTCAGTAAAGGGGAAACAACTCTGTTCTAAAATCTACCTTAATGTGGCAAAATCCTTGATTATGAGGCCAGAAGACTCAAGATCAGAGACAGGAGAGTTCTGCTGTGTACTGGGGCAGGCTGACAGCACTTGGCCACGTTTGATTCCCAAATGCAGACGTGCTTGGTTGTTCTGCACTTTTGGAAAGAAGGCTGTATTTGCGATGTGACAGAATAATTTCCATGGCAACAGACTGTCTGGTATCAGAAGAACAGAAATGAAAGCTCCACATGCCAACTCTGTATTTATGTGATGCTGATTATGCTGCCTCCTGTAACACATGGGACTTGATCCCTCAGCAGACGTCCTGCCCTGTCCAGACGGTGCCAAGTAGAAATCACACCATTTCTATCAGCATTTTCACATCTAAAGGTTGAGTGAACTACTTTTGTTCTGGATATTTTTGAGTAGTCTGAATAGAGCTGTTGGGACCCCTATAAACAGATCTTGCTGGCCCTTGAGGGCATGACACAAGGGGTGATGCAGAAGGCAGAGGAGTCTGGGTCTTGGTCCTCAGGGATGTGGCATTGCCACCTACCCAGCTTTAAAGAAATGAGGTGGCAAGGAAGGGCAGTCAGAGGGCCTGGATGGAGTCTGATTTTAGAAGAATGGCCAGTTATGGGGGGACTGAGCCGGCATCTTCTACCATTGATCTGCCCCCTCCGAGAGAAGCTCTGCTCTCAGAGTTGGGTCCTAACCTCTCATACTTCCTAAGACTTTCTTTTTTTTTAAATTTTTATAAATATATTTTTTACATCATTTTTCATTTTTGTACAATGTATGCATTTTCATCTTGGTCATAGTCCCCGTAAAATTCCCACCACCCTTGCTTTGTTCCTACTCCCTTCTCCCCCGCTGTAGTGTGTCTCTGGTTTATAATTGCTTGTTGATTTTGATTTTTACTTTATTATAATTAGTCTTTTTCCTGATCCCTTATTTAGGTTTTCTAAATCTCTGCTATGAGTGAGCCCATCCTAAGACTTTCTTACCATGGTCTGGGCACCAGACACTTCAAACCAAAGACTTCACCACTATTTCCTGCTCCTGTGCATTCACAAACAAAAGCCCTATTGTGTTGCTCCTTAGAAATTAACCCTTTTGGACTCATTCCCTCTGCCCAAACCATAGAACAAATGCATCCAGAAATGTGTGCTGTGTTTCACAGTCTGGGTCTCAGGCGATGTTTCTACAAGGAGAGTACCTTGTGTCACTGTTGGTCGGGAAGATGCCTGCATGGAACACACACATGCACTTGTATATTTCTAGTCCAAAGTGAGTTGATTGTGAGTTAAATGTTCTCCACTTGCCTGGGGTAATAGCACACACCTGTGAATGCCCTGGAACCCTTTTGCTTGTGTACTTTAGGTGAGTGAATTCTGTGGTAAGCTGTTCTACCTCAATAAAGCTATTTTTTAAAAAGTGAGTTAGTAGAAAAATCACCGTCTCATAAAAATAGTGAAAAAAAAATAAGTGAATGTATTAAGGTAAAAACAGAATGCATTTAGAGGAAAAAAACATTGAATATAGAACAGGGTGTGTGACCTGCTAACAGAAGCTTAGGAAACTCTGGTGGGAAAAGCTTGGGTGTCCCTTCTAGTAAATCTCTCCTGAACTGCTCTGTACCATTTCCCAGCATTCCACACACTGTGGACCTTCCTTCGTGATAACTTCCTTAGTTATCACAAGCCTTGGTCAAGATCTGTTTATACCCTCTCCTTCACTTTGTTTCAGGCCTGGGGTATTCATTCAGTGGATCCTCAAAACTTTTATGTGGTGGCTGGTCGGTAATTTGTGGATTAAAGTTGTCTCAACTTCAACCTGTTGGCATTTTGAACTGTACATTCCTCACTGTGGGCTTGCCCTGTGCCTCGCCTCTGGATCCTACACACCTGATGTCAATAGCACCCACTTGCATGGGCTACTGTGAAATGTCTTCAGATACTAGCAAGTGTTCCTTGGGGAGTCGGCACTCCCAACTGAGAGACACTGCCCTAAGTCAATAATCATTGATGATTTAGAAGACCTTGTGATCACCTTCAATGAGCCAAGTGCAAGTTGAGGCAGTGGGGCAAAGCAGTGAAGAGATGGACAATGGCCCTGCTCAAGAAGCCCATATTCTAAACAGCTGGAAACCAAGTGAGAAAGTGAACAAAGGCAAACTCAGATGGTGATAAAAGCTAAGAAGAAAAAGCTAAGAAGAAAATTAAGCAGACTGATGGAATAGAAAGCGACTGAAGGTAAAAATGGCAATCTGAGGAGGTGACATGGAAGTGAGATCTGAAGTCAAGTCATAGGAAAATAAAAAGGTTTCCTGTTAGGCAGAGGGACTTCCTGGAAAGTCCTTGGAAGGGCAGGAATGGACACAGTGCAGGTTTTCTGATCCAGCAGACTGGGTAAAGGAGAAGTCAGAGTCCTCAGTGGCTTTTGCAGGTCTTTTATTGGGGTTCACCAGGCATATGGCAGGCAGGGGTGCTGGGGGGCCGGGAGGCTGGCAGGCCTCCCAGTCCCCAGCAAATCTTCACTCTATCTGGGCTCTCCGGCATTCTCTGCTTCTCTCTCGGCTTCTGCTACTTCTTTCTCAGCTTCTTGGCCTCTGCTGCTGCTGGCGTCCCCTTGACGCCGCCCTTAAAAGCACAGTCTCAGCCCAGGTGAATCCCATCTACCTATGTCCACACCCTACTCCAGGTGCCGCCATCAGGCATGCATTCGGGACCTCAAGGATCCATCATCTAGCCTGATGGCAGGAGGGCAGAAAAGCCTGACATTTTTCCTTACCCTACAGTCCTAAAAGAGGGAATGAGCTCAGAGAATTTGGGGAGCAGAAAGGAGGACACTTTGCAGAGTCTGAGGAAGGAGGTGGGGCATGGACCCAGTTTAAGGGAGTGCAGGGTAAGGAAAAATGTCAAGCTTTTCTGCCCTCCCGCCATCAGGATAGATGATGGATCCTTGCAGTCCTGAATGCATGCCTGATGGCGGGCACCTGGAGCAGGGTGTGGGCAGAGGTAGATGGGGTTCACCTGGGCTGAGACTGGGCTTTTTAAGGGCAGCGTCACGGGGATGCCAGCAGATGCCAAGAACAAGCAGAAGCCGAGAGAGAAGCAAGAGAAGCAGAAGCTGAGAGAAGGCCTGAGAGCCCAGAGTAAAGACCTGCTGGGGGCTGGGAGGCCTGCCAGCCTACCGGCCCCCCAGCACCCCTGCCTGTCGTGTACCCGGTAATCCCAATAAAAACCTGCAAAACCACTGAGGATTCTGACTCCTCCTTTACCCGGTCTGCTGGATCAGAAAACCTGCCCTGTGTCATTCCTGCCACTACAGGGAGGCTTTCAAAATCCAGGGAAGGATGCTTGGATTTTGTTCCAAGTCACTTGAGACACCACACCTGGAGGGCTTTGAGCTGGTGTGGAGTGGCTGAAGATTCTCAAGCTGTGTTCACACAGGCTGGTGAGAGGCAATCGGTCCACAGGGCCGCACAGAGAGAAGAATAGTCAGTGAGGAGACTGTGGCTGGCATTCAGGGCGAGCTTTAGAGCGTCTGGCTAGGATGACTGTGGTGGAGATGAGAAATGGGAAAATGGATCATCATCATAATTGAGGGAAGTTCCCAATAGCAGTAAGGAGGTGACTGAGTATCCTGAGAGGGCACACGCCAAGAAATAGAGAGTGGATTTCTCGCTGACACAGGAGTCCACTGGTCTTAACCAAACTCGAGATTACTAAAGGAGAAACATGACTGGCTTAATCAAATTACACTTGGTTTTCCTAAGATTTTCCAGCCTGTGGTTCAAGTTGGGTTTCTTTCATGGAAAGACCATTCTTTTGTTTCTATAAAGGGGGTTAATAGACTGTAACACCAGCTTAATTATACCTGTTTCCCAGATCACTTTTTTTAGTTTAATATTTACTCAGCCTGGCATTTATCATGTGTCTCGGTGTAGGGTGAGGCCATTGGGGAAAAAAAGTCCCTCAATGCAAACTTCCAGAAGTTTAAACCTTGCAGCAAAAACAGAGCAGTCTTTCATAACATTGCTTGAAGAAAGAAAACAGTCTTGACGCCTTGTTGGGTCTCTGATTACTGTTTCCCTTTAAGTTTTATGAAATTGATAGTATTAATAACACATAACTGCATCTGCATATATGTACCCTATATGTATACAGAGATGCATGGATGCATAGTCTATATACACACATATATGCATATTCTCTATAAATAATAAATGTTAGGTTTAATCCCCAATACAATGCTATGGTGGGCATTGTCTTCCTCATGTACCAGATGAAGTAAAAGTAATGGAGGAAGGTGAACTAAGAAGCCCAACATCACACAGCTGCTGGACTATTTCTCTAGGTGACAAGTTACCACTCACTTTTGATGACTTAGAACAATAGAAATGTATTGTTTCACAGCTCTGGAGCCCAGAAATCCAGCTTTGAGGTGCAGTGGAGCCAGGCTCACTCCAGAAGCTCTCAGAGGTACTCCATCCTTGGCTCTTCTGGCTCCAGGTGATCCCAGGCAGTGCTGGCCTCCCTCCAGTCTCTGCCTCTGTGTTCACGTGGCCTCTCCCTGGCTCCCGTGTCTGTCTTCTGGGTTTCTTATAAGGATACATGTCACAGGATTGGGTCCTTCCAGATATTCCACCATGATCTCATCTTGAGATACGTAATTATGTCTGCAGAGACCCCTATTCTAAATAAGGGTTGCAGTCACGGATTCCACGGGTAGGACATGGACATATACATTTTTGGGGGGGACATATACATTCAACCCACTTCAGCTGGTTACCCAAAGTATAGATAGAGCCTCTCCTGCTGCAGAGCCTTGCTCTCACTACATCTGTATCGTGAGGGAGTGGTTGTGCTTTCCTGGCCTCACTAGTTCTTATCTGTTTTCAGTGACTGTGGACTATGAGCCAAAGGATTTTGCAGCATAATACAGCAAACATCATGATGGTAGGTTCCCCCAGGATGGAAGCCTCCAAAATGGTGGCAGGTTTTTAACAAATACTCTGTTGTTAAAAGATGCCAGTCTGGCTAGCTGATTACCTTGGTGGGTAAATAATGTCAAACACCCCTTTATTTTGGCACCATAAAGAGTATGCAGGGACAACTTAGCAGCATCTGACATCTGGATGGGTGTTAATTAAAAGGCAGTTGTACCATTAGAAAGAGCAAACTTTTAATCCTTGCTTAACAGCTTTCTAACCTTTCCCCTCATTCACATTAAACCCCGAGTCTAAAGAAAACTCACAGCAACTGGGTCTGGGGGCCCATCTCTGAGGGACAGAGCAAATGAGTCACTTTCTAAAGTGGCCAGGCATCCGAGCCAACCCAACATTCTTGGTGGAGAGGAATTCCAGGCAGTTGGCTGCGTAAAGCTGGCTGGATCAGTTTGTCTGTAGCTTGAGCAGTAATCGTTAGGAAAGTCGAATGGTCGATCATTGGCTGCTTGCTCTGAAGGGCTCCTCTCTCTCAGCCATGTCAGTGGTTTGTCTAGGGGGATGGATAAGACTGGGATCCCCAGGCAATATAGAACCTGCTCCTTTGCTCCATCACAAGGATCTGCAGCTCCCAAGTCGTGTTTAAATGAGACCAGAAAGAAGGACATTGAGCACAGTTAAGAAGAAGCTTCACTCTTGACTTGAGCGACCTCCAAATTCAATGGTCTGAACTAACTCCTGATGAAACACACCCCCCCACACACAGACACACATCGACCCACACATGCACATACACATGTGTATGTTATTATGAAACATGTTAGAGGATAGGAGGATATTTGGAAAATGAAAGAGACTAGAAGGAAATATGGGTCCTTCACTGTATGACTTGTTCAATTTTATAGTCTGTTTTTAAAAAAAGTAGCATGATAAGCATATTTTAAAAGATGCTGCTGTATAATCCTAAAACGCTTCATTTACATTGCTTTCCACAATTACGCAGAATAGTACCTGAGCATTGCTTGTGTCTTTGCTTTTAAGTAATGTCAGTGTGAGCATCTTTGTCAGTGTGCCTCATGTCTCAAAAAACACCTGTCTGTCCATCCATCTGTCCATCCATCCACCCATCCATCCATCCAACATTCCACCCCCTTTCCTTTCACCCCCTGAACAACTGAGACAACAATTTCTAGCCAGTAATCCTGGAGTTTTGACTGTTGTTAGGAACATTCTAAGAGATGAATATAAAAATCATGATGAGGTTTTATTTCTCTGTATCAACAGCAGAGCCTGTGCATACAGAAGATTCCAACACTCTCAGAGCTGAGTCCCAGGCTGTGCCACCTTTTCTTTTTGAGATGGAAAGAAATGTTTGCTCTTGCACACCCGGACCTGGCTCTCACTCCAGCCCACGCCCTCCATGTGGAGGGCTGCCTCTATGCTGCGGGTGCACACAATCCTCCTGATGGCCCTCTCATGGGGGGGGGGGGTTCATCATTCTACCCGCTTCACAGATGAGGAAACCGAGTCATAGGAATTTTAGTGAGTCACTTGCCTGCTGGCAGGGCAGGCCTTCTTCATCCACCACACCACATGGCTGTCCTGGGATGCAGATGGAGGACAGGAAGCTGAGGGGGCAAAACCGCAAGAATGAGGGTGAATGGGATTGAGTGGGGGTGAGTGGGAGTGAGTGGGGGTGATGGGAGTGAGTGGGGGTGATGGGAGTGAGTGGGGGTGAATGGGATTGAGTGGGGGTGAATAGGGATGGTGGGGGGTGCACTGCCTTCCCCAGAGAAGAAAAACAGACCTTCTGAGCAGGCTTGTGCCACCTTTAAGGAAACAGAAACAATCCTCCCCCTTGCTCTGCTGATAAGCACAGTCGGGCTAGCCCAGGCCCTGGTTCTGTCTCCAGGAGGTGATGGCAACCCTTGATTTGATTTCCTCTTCAAACAAACAAACAGGCAGGCGCTTGGGAACCAGTTCCGACTCCTTGGTTGTCCAAACAAGCCGGGGTCACGCAGCCGGCCGGGTCTTCTTGTGCCCTCCCTGCAGCAGCTGTCACCTCCCTCTTCCCCTTCGGCAGCTCTCAGTTCCTGTGTGATTTGGGGGACTAATTTGTGTTCCTGTTTTTAGGCGTTATGGGTCTTGCTCAGGCCGGCCAGTGATGCGGACGCCTGTGTGTGCAGGCCGCTGAGCTTGCCGCGGGGCGCAGCGAAGAACAAGGCAGGTCTGATCCCCACCGTGGAGACCCGACGCTGTTGGGCACCAGGGCCAGCGTGCCAGCTGGGCAGCAGGTTGGGGCGGTGTGGATGCGTGCCCTGCCCTGCCCTGCTCTGGGACGCCATCTCAGGATGTGGAACTTGGAAAATTACTTTAGAACAAAACTAAAGTCTAGCCAGGACCAGAGACCCAGCTATGGAGGAAAGACTGTTCTATTCAGAAGCTTTGCTTTTGTTTCCTGCGTAATCCTCACGATGAGCCTCTGGCCAGTCTGACGGTGAGAATCCTGACACTGGAGGAGCAGGTGGGCTGGCTCCCCTGGGCTCCCCCTGGCTGTGAATGGGGCCCAGGGGCCTTCATCTACAGATGCTTCATTCTTCACCTGCTCAGTCATTTACTCTGAAGGTGTTTGTTTGTTTGTCTGTTTGTGGTAATGTTGGTTGGCAGCTATATATGATTCAGAGGTAAAGCTCACTCTTATTCAGATGTAGTCACCACCTGACACCCACCACAGGGCACCTGGAGTCCTCCACAGCCTGTTGGCCCCTTCTCACCCTGCTCTTCCCACCCCCACCCCAGCTTCAATTCTACAGTCAGATTTCCAGGGTTTTGTTTTGTTTTGTTTCTTTATATTCCATCTATAAGCGAAACTGTCCGTATATGTCTTTTTTCTTCCGACAATTCTAAAGTATATTTTTTAAGGAACTAGCAAACCCACATATGTCAGGGTTGTGCTAAGACCTGAGAACACAGAATGAGTTGAAAAAGAGCCCCCGGAATCACAGACTCACATTCTCATTGGGAAGTGGACCAGAAACAGAGGAGGGAATGTGTGGCTGGCAGTGGCGTGCGTCAGAGAAAACGAAGCAAGTAGAGGGACAGTGGAGGGACACAAGGGAAGCCTCTGGAAACGCTGCTGGGGAAGGCATGTGCACAGGGTGCTCAGATCCTGGGATCAGGGTCCAGTAATACGATGGGAAAGCTAGTTGCAACGGGAGGGTTGACAACATTTGATTTCAATTACAAAACATAAATACATTTGTAAACTCAAACAACGGCTGTATCCTATGACCGTGAATTCATAAAGGACTCCTCAACACGATTTCATGAAAAATTATCATCACTGTACTCATTTTTCTCATTGTCGATTGACGAACGCTTGACCATGGTCTGCCATTGAAAACCGTTGGTTTTGCCCACAGAGTCTTGGCGGGACCATCAGCCAGGTGCCTCACCCCCCTTGGCTAAGTGGGCAACTGACTTGAGTGAGGCCAAAAGTCTTGTCATGAAATCCGACTCTTGAACAAAGTCAAAAATGGGTAAAATTGACACAGCCCAGTTCCAGAGCCCGCAGAAGAGACTGTCAGTCCCTAATCCCTGGATTCCAAGAGTTGCTTTGATCCTTTCTCCATTCTGGTTCTTTTTTTTTTTCTTTCTTTCTTCCATTCATCAATCTTTCTAATAAAGTTCCTTTTTACTTAGATGAGCCATAGTTTGTCTCTGTTACTTGTAACAGGGTGGCAGAGGCTGGAGATTAGAAGCCCAGGCTCTTAAATCAGATGAACCTCTTTTCTTTTCCCAGCTCTGCTATTTTGTAAAGTACAGGACATTAAACAAGCCACTTAATCTCTCTAAGTATGTTTTCTTACCTATGAAATGGGGATAATAGGGGTGTTGAAAAAATGAACCATTGCATGTAATTTGCTTAGCAGAGTGCCTGGACTTAATCATGCAATTGGCTTAGCAGCATGCCTTTTTATCAACACTTCAATAAATATCAGCTGTTCTGATTTGCCTTGACAAACCAGAGAAGTGTGTTCTCTCCCTGCTATCCGCACCAGGACCAGGTAGGTTTATAAAACTGTGATAGAGGTCATAAAAAACAATAATGGAATTTTATAAAATCAGAGTCAAGGATAAATTGAAAACATACCAAAGCAGAAGATTATAGAGGATTTACAGGATTAGAGAATTATCAGATTTCAGAGCACTAAGAAGTCACAAATTCATCTGATTCAGTGTTTTGATTTTAAGTATATCAAAGATTCTGATTCTCATTGTTGAGGTGATTGCTCACCTTTCATTCAATGAATATTTACTGAGAAGCTACTGTGAGTTTGGCATTGTGCTAAGAAATTGGGATAAAGAGAAAACTAAGAGTATAATCTGGGTGTTGTAAACCCACAAGATATGTGGATGCTACCAGACTAACTAATGGCATAGTCCCTGGATGGGAAATCAGGAAATCTCACCTCTAGTTTTGGATCTGGTACTTTGGCCACTTAGGAAAACACTAGCCACAGAAACAAGCAAAATCTCTAGCTTTCCAGTGGTTTAGTAGAGTTGATTTCTTGTTCACAGAACAATTCAGTGTGGGCTATTCAGCATGGTGGCTATTTTCCACCAGATGATTTAGGGATGTAGGCTCTTCCATCTTGTGATATTACCATCCTCAAGTGTTTTAGAATCCTCTGTCTTAAATCAGGAAATAGGGGAAGGGAGATTGGAAAAAGCACAGCTGCTTCCTAACCTAACATGGTTAAGGTGGTGGAAATGCCTGGAGGTGACACCCAGGGCTTGCCCTTCCAGACCAGGGAAGTGATCCCTGGAGGAGAGCTAGGAAGAGTGTGGCCCATTTCCAACAATGACTCATAAGAATGTGTGAAGCTAGCAAAGGACATCTACTACCTTATGATACAGATGTAGTGTGAGCAAGGGTCTGTAGCAGGGAGAGGCTGTATCTACATTTAGGGTAACCCCCCAAAATATATGTCCATTTCATACCCCTGGAATCTGTGACTGCCTTTATTTGGAAAAGGCGGGGAGCAGAAGCCATTGCTGAAGATCCAGCTGTCTCTCTCCTCTGGATTTCTGTTCCCTAATGTGAAAATCATCACTCTGATCTCAAGATGACACATTTTGTGTTTCTAAAAGTCTTGGAAAATGAAGAGATAGTAGGCCTTTATTTGACTCACCAAATTTAGTTTACATTTATTTATCCATTGGCTCACACACACACACACACACACAAACACATATGCACACATTCTTACACTCACTCACATAGGGCTAAAAATAGGGGAATCAGTATTGAATCATTATATTACCTTAAACATTCTTTACAGCCTTTATCTAGAAAATCTCTGTATGCCTTAATTTAATACTATACATGCCATACCTTGAAAGGTAAAATTTTAATATTTATATATATTTATGTGTTGGTGGGTGTGTAGAGTTTGTCATATCTAAGGAAATTCTGGCTTTATTCATCTTGAGGGACAATATTCTGATATATTAGTTATTGTTCAAGTTGCAAGTTTTAAACCTGAGGTGAATTTATTCCCTTTCTTTCCCCACTTGTCTCATTTGCTCTTATCTCTTATTTCTCCTGTTCCCCTTTTTCATTTTCCACAATACCTGAAGAAAGTCCTAAATTCATTGTCTTCATGAAGAAAACTTCACACAATGTAAATCAGAAGATGTGAATTTTAAGTGTAGATCTTTGAGAATGCGAATTGTACTGGGCCTCATATAATGTCAAATACTTATCAAGAAAATTGAATGGAAATTAAATCTCAATGCCAAAGACTTCCAACATGACCCTCTAGTTGTCCTTTTTTGAATTGAAAAGGAACATTTTGATTTTTACCAGTGTTTTCTGTGCTACGTGGACTTGACCTCTGTACCCTGCCAGTATTTTTCAACCATGGATTATATAAACATAGCATTTGCCCCTTGTGCTCACTCAAATCAAACTTGAACATAAAATGGTTGTGGTGAGGAGTCATTTTCTCCCATGGTGGTGGACTCGCTTGATTATTGACCCAAAGTTGGAGAGAGAGCTTGCAATACTACCTCAAGTACTTCTATCTCTATCTTTAGCTACATCTCTCTCTTATCTATACTTATTTTGGCTCAGATCATTTTAAATAATCTTGAACCATGACAGTAAAGATCTACAAATCAGTTTCCTTTTTCTTACATGACATGGGCAGCTAAGCAGGAATATGTCAATCCCCTTTCCACTACTGGAGATAGAGAGGCAAAATTGATGTACTGATAAGTGAAGCATCCTCTAAGATCATTTTGCTTAGAAGATTTAAAGCTTGGATTTTATACTCACTTAGGTGGAAATTATGAGGAGAAATTAACTAATGACAGGCAGAGGGATAGAGGGTGCACTTTATGAGGAAAGAGTCCTTTGCTGACTCACAGAACATTAACATCTAAACTTGGGAGACATCTGACTCAACTTCATCCATTGCTCTTATTAAATAGAGGAGGCAGATCACCCAACTAGCCACTAGAATCCAGGCCTTCTGGTCCCCAAGGCAGTGGAGATTCCATTAGTCCATGGCAATGGAGATAAGAGAGTCTTCCAAACATTGGATTTTATTTGTTAGCTTTTTGACTACTTTTTGTTAAATCATGACAGTGTGCATTTTTGGTCTCAATCTATTTATATTCCTGCTTGGGGCTCAGTTTCCTTTCTTGGATAGAATCATTTGTTTATTCAGTTTTACTGAGTATCTGTGGGCCCTTTATCCTGAGTCCGGAAGAGGTGATGGGCCATTCATGGAGTCCGCAGCGCTGCTCAGCTCATGCCCGATATTGGGCCCTGAGAGAATCATTTAATTTGTCTTTTTCTTTTTTTTTTTTTGCTTCCACCTCTAAAGTGAGACTGGTGAGAATAGTTACCTGGTGGGTTGTTGTAATGCTGGAATGAATTCTATGTGGAAGGAACTTATAATCACAAGTAAAGTAAGTAAAAGGCTATATGATGTCCTATTTGAAGAGGTTATAACCTTGTAGGGTAAATGATATCAGGCTTTTCTGTCCTCCTGCCATCAAGATTGATGATGGATCTGCGGTCCTGAATGCATGCCTGATGGCGGGCACCTGGAGTAGGGTGTGGCCATATGCAGATGGGATTCACCTGGGCTGAGACAGGCCTTATAAGGGCGGAGTCACGGGGACGCCAGCAGAACCATGAGAGAGGAGAGCAGGAAGAGCAGAAAGCAGAACCATGAGAACAGAACGAACGGAAGAGCAGAGAAGCAGAGAGAATGAGAGAGAAAGAGAAGCAGAGACCACCAGAGAAGGCCGGAGAGCCCAGAAAGAGTGAAGACTTGCTGGGGGCTGGGAGGCCTACCAGTCTCCAGACCCCCCAGCACCCCTGCCTGCTGTGTACCTGGTAAATCCCAATAAAAGCCTGCAAAGCCACTGAGGGCTCCAGGATTCCTCCTTCACCCATCTGCTGGAATCGTAGAAAACCTGCTCTGTGCCCATTCCTGCCGCTATAAACCTACTGGAGAAAACTAGCATAAACATATTTAGAAAACTAGCAAGTTGTGTTGGAGAAGACCCAGCATGCTGGGAGCCTGATAGGACAAATACTTCACCCAGGCTGGAGCACGTGTGACTCCAGGAGATATATCTGAACTGGACTAAGTTCTGGGGAAGGTGTTCTGGAAATGTCAGGCCTACAGGTAAGAAGAGCTTGCAACTTCCTTGAAGCAAATAGTTTCACACACTCCCTGGTGAGGTGAGGGGTGAGGGGCAGGGGTTGGCTATGCCAGGAGAAACTCATGGAGATCAGATCATAAAGGGTCATGTGTGACATGCAAAGGAGTTCTGAATTGGTCTTAAGAGACACAGTCAAATTATTTGCAAAATCATTAAAGCCAGCTGCTTTGCATTGAGGAGCATAAGAAAGAATCAAGATTGATTGAATACTGGCCCCGCGTACTTTAAATCCTCACCATAGCCCTCCAACAGCATTAGTATGGTGAATAACCTGAGGCTTAGCATGGTGAGCCTCTGGAGGCTACATGATTAGCAGCTGACATGGGAGGGTGTATAATTCTGTCAGACTGTGATAATTTCTTCTATAATGTATACTATGTTAATCTCCTAAGGAAAAAAAAAAAAAAACAAACTGAATGAATAGAACTGGAAAAAAAAACTTTGCAAGTCATGGGTAGGAATGATGTTTCATGAATCCAGAAACAATACTAACATTTTTAATCATGCGGTGATTATTGAAAACATTAACAACTGGTTTGAACAGTGAGTGCAAAGAGAACTGTCTTATGTGGTTTATTACCTTTACCCCTCCCCCCAGTATATTTAAAGTGACATTTGGTAAGTAGAGGGTATTTATTTATTTAAATACTCAATTTTTAAATGTATTTCACTGACATAACAATACCAATTCCTTGCTGTTTTTTTTTTATTTTTATGTTCCCCATACAATTGCACCACCCCCTTATTTTGACTTGACCCCAACCCTTCTTTCCCCACCCCCCATACTGTGTCTCTGGTTTATAGTTTATAGTTGATTTTTTCTTTCTTATAGTTATTTGTTTTCCTGGTCCCTTATTTAGGTTTTCTAAATTCCTGCTATGAGTGAGACCATCCAGTATTTTTCTTTTTCTTTCCGACTTATTTCGCTGAGCATGATCGCTTCTAGCTCCATCCATGTTGCTGCAAACTGCATGTGTTCTCTTTTTTAATTGCTGAATAATATTCCATTGTGTATATGGACCACATCTTCTTGATCCAGTCATCTAATTTTGGGCATTTGGGCTGTTTCCAAAGCTTAGCTATTGTAAACAGTGCTGCTATAAACATAGGGGTGCAGGTGCTCTTTGGAATGGATGTTTCTGTGTCCTTTGGGTAAATACCTAGGAGTGGAATTGCTGGATCCTATGGAAGCTCTATCTTTAGTAGGTTGAGGAATCTCCACACAGCTCTCTGTAGTGGTTGGACCAGTTTGCACTCCCACCTCCTTGCTGATGTTTTGAAACTATAGGATTTGCCTCCTTGGGTGTAGTCTCTCTGGTGCACTTTTTTTTTTTTTAAGATTTATTTATGCATACAAGAATTGGGGTACAGACCAGAGGTGGGGGGTGAGAGTATTCACCAGAGACAGAGTGGGGAACAGAACAGGCAGATTGAAATATACTGCTGAGGGGAGCATCAGGCAAGTCAGGAGAGTACTGTTGTGCCATGTGGGTCACCTCCCTGGCCAAGGATCAGACTCATGCTGCAGTGGTTACATCTTAACCTCTTGCACCACCAGGGAGACCCTGTGGTGCACTTTTCACTGAAGCACCTATAGTCCCTTGGGCTCTCTCCCCACCCTTTCTCACCCCATCCCCTGCCCCCTCTGGATGTCTCAATTCTATGGTGAGAATTCAAGGGTTTGTTTTAAAGTGTGGAGAACATTCATTTTAAAGTACAGGAGAATTGTTGGATGGTGGTGATTTTGCAAGAGACTGCACAGGGAATTCAGCAAGAGGCTGTGAAGTGACTTTAATAGAATTTTATAAGATTTCTGGAAGCATTTTTCAGGTGACACTGGTGTACAGAACTATTTCTCTTGTCAAGAGAGCACAGATGAAGCTCATCCTTGAGAACTTTTTTCAGCTTCCATGAACTTCTCAACCTTTGGAAAAGTAGAAGGTTTTTTTTTTTTTTTTTTTTGGCGCCAACTTGCAGAATTTCCACACTATCTAAAGATAAGCCTCATTTTTTTTTTAAGATTTATTAATTTATACAAGAACTGGGCTACAGGCCAGATGTGTGGGAGGGTGAGAGGATTCACCAGAGACAGAGTGGGGAGCAGAATAGGCAGACAGACCAAAGACACTGTTGAGGGGAGCAGAGGACAAGGCAGGAGAGATCTGCCGCACCATGTGTGTAGCTCCCTGGCCAGCCGGGAATTGAACCCGCACTGCAGAGGCTGCAGACAGCTTCACAGTGCTGTGCTTAACCTGCTGCACCACCAGGGAGGCCAGTAAGCCTTATCTTTCCATACAGACCTAGATGATCTATTTCCAGAATCCCCTTTAAGTTCCCTAATATGGTCCTTGTTCTTCACAATTGAACATCCCAATGAGCAGCTTTAGTCCATCAGGCATCCCTGTATAACCAATGTTTCACTGCTTTCAGCTCGCCAAGTGGTTTTTATCTTTGTCTCAATTATTTAACTGCTACTGTCAGCACTTTCATTTTCCATTTCCCACTCATCTTTACAGAACATGAGTGTGACTTGCAATAAAGCACTGAAATGATGGCACAACATGGCTGTCCAGGCCAGTGCTACAGCAGAGCGGGACTGACTTTCGATTATGAGGTTGATTTCCTGAGTCAATGTGAAAAGCCAATGTGTGAAAATCAAGAATCGCTTTAATGAGTTTATTTAATAAACACACTGTCCCACAGTCACTTCCCAGAAGCAGATTCTAACATAAGGATTTGTATGAAAGTACTTTCTTAGGAAGTGTTTCTGGAAAAACCTGCAGGGGATTAGGGAAGTAAGATGGTGACAGGAAGGAATCTGGTCCATCTACTTAGCACAAACACCATAAAAAAAATAAGCAAGGAAGTTACCATGGAGGGGAACTTTACTCACTCTTGCAAGTGAGTACTATAGACAGTATAGACTATGTCCCAACATTGTCCTGATCAAGGGGTGAGGGAGCAGGAGCATTTAGACCCAACGCCCTGCTTTTTGGTCACTGGCCATGCAAACTCTGTAGTTCTCTGTTTAGGGGCAGGCAACTCCAGATGGGCTTTAGCAGCCTGGGGGTGTGGGAGGTCAAAAACCTTCTGAAAAGAGATTCCAGTTCTGGCTGTTGAGCGCAAGAGCACACTGGGTGGGGGAAGGCACAAAAATGTAAAGAGATCTGAGGGAATATGGATGAGACCTTTGGCCAGGTACTCTGCTAGGATGCAATGGAGAAGAGGACAAACATGGTCTCTGCCCTCTCTAATGAACTAATTGCAAATTGCTATACATGAGATGAAAAGAAAAATGGGGAAAAGGTTGATATGCAGAATAAGAAAGCTACAGTGTGTATAGAGCAAAGGCTCTTTCTGGAGGTGACTCATAAGCTGTGGCCTGAATAATGAACAGAGTAAACCATATGACAAGTTAGGAGGAGGGAATTTTCCATGCAGAGGGGCACAGATGCAAAGACCCTGAGGTAAGAAAGGCAATGACATGTCCCACGGACTGAGAGAAGACCAGAGAGTCTCGAGCTCAGAGCCTGAGGGTGAATGGGTCAATATCTGTTATTGCTTCACAATCTACCCCCAAACTCATTGGTTTAAAACTCAAGTCTCGCTGCTGTAGTCATTCTGGTGGTTGGACTGGGCTCAAATATAGCTGTTGTTACTAGTTTTTGGATGGGTCATGTCTCCAGCAGGCTTGTTTGGGCTTCTTCACATGAAAATTATTTCAGAGAATAAGAGAAGAATCTGTGAGAACTGTTGGAGCCCTTGCCTCAGTACACACACATTATTCCTTCCAGCAAATTCTATTTAAAGTCAGTCATAGAGCAGCCAAGATGCAAGGGGTCAGGGAAATGATTTCACCTCAGGAAGACACTATGATTTGAGGTGTGCCAGGGTCAGATAAAGTCAGTGTTGGCCATATGTTTGGATTGCTGAGATCTCTGTGCAGTAGCCAGCATCCATCAGCATCCATGATCAAGGTTTGAACCAATGCAGACATAAGATGAAAGAATTAGAGACATGGACTTCAAATTCCTTATCTCTTGGGATGAGGTTCTGTCTGTGGACAGGTGGATTCTCTAATAGCTGTTACAATTACTAGATGCATGGCCTTGAGCAGCTTGTTTAACTTCACAATTTATTGGGAATACAATAAAATAAGTCTTGTTAAGTGTTTAGTCCAGTCCATGCAAGTGATAGGTGCTCAATAAAGCTTGCAATTGTGATTAAAAAGCTAGTAGCTCTGGGTGGCTGTTTTACATAGAATTTATAGGGCATGGCGACCCCTCATTCCCTTTTTTGAAAAGACTCCATTCCTCTTACCACCTTTTATTCCCTTTCCTCCAATCTTGTAGGCATTGACACACTTAATCAGCATCAGAATATTAGGTAATGAACAAATGACTCTGCAAATCTTGACAAGTTGACCCTCAAAGTTTACTTCTTAGAGATGGTGATTTTTAATAATAATCAACAAATCTCTTTCTTTTATTGCATTATGAAGTCAAAAACTCTGAGACGTGGTCCTTATTACCAGTTGGTACAACCGTCGCTAAGGAGATGAAGTATTTCTTCTGAAGAAGATTCCATGAAAACTCACACGTCACATGAGTATAGCTCTCAGACTCACACATCCAAATGGCTACTTCTGTCTGTCTCTAACACTGTGTATGATATGGCAAGCAATCCACAAATTCCATAATTTATTGACCATCACTGCTCATGAAAGTATGGTCATTAATTCAGACATATTTATGAGCTTGGTTAATATTATTAAAAATGTTATTGGGGATTTAAATCTAGACAAGTGACTTCTACCCAGAACCCAGAGAAAATGTAATTTGTTAGGCCCACTTTCAGAGTGAGTTTGCCAGATATGGAAAAGAGTATTACATGGTTGGATGAAAAGGCAACAGAATAGCAAAAATAGCCTCCATCCCCCAAAAGCAATGACCTATGAAACAGCTTCAGGGAGTAAGGAAAGGAAGTTCCTTACTTAAAAAAGAGAACAAAAAAGGAAGCACATAGGAGAGGTGGATGGAAATCCCATGCAGAGAGGCTTCAAGCCCATCCAAGGATGCTACGCATCTTGGAAATCAGTTCCCTTGGACATTTGCTGAGCTTAATTTCTTAAGCAAGCTGCTTCCTCCAAGGACTATAGCATATTTTAGAATATCCCTTCATACTGTACAGGATACATTTATATGATTTAATTTTCAGTTTCATGAATTTGGCCTCATTTCCAGTTCCAACTTAGACACAAGGAACCTGACCTTCTGAACGGGCAAGCGACTGGCCCCTGCCATGGGACTGGAAATGGACAAAGCAGGGCTGTATCCTAGGCCCCCAGCTCAGGACTGTCTGCTTCTTACTCTGCCAGAGTGCCTGTGACTTCAGCTTCCCCTCTCCAGCCACCAATCATTATCCCATAGAGAAACAGCCTGTCTCACAGTTTCGTTGGTCTTTGGAAAATCTTGCATCTTCTGAGTACCTGGAACTTTGGAACCCAATATATATTGATCAATGGACAGTTTTATTGGCCTTGGAACAAATGAACACCCTTTCCTGGCTTTCCTACTCTTAGCTCCACAGTGTGTGGGTACCCTCATCTGAATCTTAGGAAAACTTTTTTTTTAAAAAAAAGATTTATTTATTTATGCATACAAGAGCTGGAGCACAGGCCAGAGATGCAGGGGATGAGAGGATCCCCCAGAGACAGAGTGGGGAACAGAACAGGCAGACTGACTGAAATACACTGCTGAGGGGAGCAGCGGGTGAGCCAGGAGAGGTCTGCTGCACCATGTGGGTTTCTCCCTGGATGGCTGGGGGATCGAACTTGTGCTGCAGTGACTGCGGACAGCCTCATAGGTTGCATCCCAACTCCTTGTGCCACCAGGGAGGCCCAGGAAACCTTTTTTTAAGGACATTTACAGCTGCTGTGTGGGAGGACCGGGGTTCATGTCCAGGCAGGCTGTGTACAAAGCCCATGCTCTCACTGTTTTGCTTTTACTACATGGTCCTTCTATGTTGTTTAGTTTTACTTTATTTCATTTTATTTTATACATAATCAACTACAGTGTTTATTACAAAGTAGTTTGAAAATAATAATATGGACAGACTTTCTACCTCTACTTCTGTATTAATCTGTCTCCAGGAAAAGCTTTATACTTCTCTTGAAAAACAACTAGTTTTATGCAAAAATAGTATTTCTATAGAGGACAGACTTTTATGCCATTGCAATTAGTAATTACCAAAGCACTTACATATTCGTGATCTTATTTGATATGCAAAGTACCTGTAAGCTATGAAGGGCAGATTTTACCTTAAAATGAGTTAACAGAAAGGGGGTCATCAAGCTCCAAAGCTTTATGACAATTTTCTGCATTTTATGTGAGCAGGAATGTTATAAGGGCAGGAAATAGGGGAGGGAGGCAAAAAAGATGAGTCCAAATAAGAAACAGAATTGGGACCTGATCCAGATTTCCTGTTTTCATCCGTAGCCCTGGAAATCAGATAGTGGGAGCTAGAAAGAGACTGGAAACAACTGATTCTGATTTCTTCACTTGACACAAGCAGAAGCCAAAGCCCCGAGGAAGGGAAGGTGCTGCCTCAGCTTTTTGTTACAATGGGAAGAGGTTGTAGAAAATGGACTTTCTCCACTTTGCCAAGAGAGCTTTCCTGATTTCCAAACCAATTTTTGAAGACAGGCTGGGATGTCTGTATAAGAAAATGAGAAGAAGAAAAAAATTAGGAAACAAAACTAGTAAAATTTCAAAAGGCTAAGGCCATCAGTCTGTCTCAATGCATTTTATTTTATTTTTTTGACTTTAATCAAATTTTTTATTTTTATTTTTATATTCCCCATATAATTGCACCCCCCTTATTTTGGCCCTAATCTCTCCTTTCTCCATCACCCCATTCTGTGTCTTTGGTTCATAGTTGTTTGTTGATTTTGATTTTTTCTTTCTTATAGTTATTCTTTTTCCTGGTCCCTTATTTAAGTTTTCTAGATTCCTGCTATGAGTGAGACCATCCGGTATTTTTCTTTTTCTTTCTGGCTTATTTCGCTGAGCATGATCCCTTCCACCTCCATCCATGTTACTGTAAACTGCATGTGTTCATCTTTGTTGACTGCTGAATAATATTCCATTGTGTATATGTACCACATCTTCTTGATCCAATCATCTATTTTTGGGCATTTGGGTTGTTTCCATAGCTTAGCTATTGTAAATAGTGCTGCTATAAATATAGGGGTGCAGGTGCCCTTTGGAATTAATGTTTCTGTGTCCTTTGATGCATTGATTAATCAACAGCAATTTTTCTCCATTGCTGAAATCTGTTTTTTCTTCTTAAAGCGAATCGATCAGCATCTGTGGATTCTGCCATTCTACCTTCTTTTGTCCTTCTTTTGTGCCCAAAACATCTTATTCTCTTTAGTCAGGTCTTTTCTTCAGATTTCCTGCCTGCTTTCATCTGTACAATGAGGTGTGGTGGGGAGTATACAGACCTGAGACAGCAGGAGAGGGGGTTCACCCTCTGAAGTAGCCTCTTGCTGGATGTATCCAGTTGGACAAGTCATCACAGACATGCTATTGTTTCTAGAAGTACCACTCTTACCTGAGTAAAGGCCATCCTCATCATTTCTGGGCCTCTTGGTGAAGATAAACTGTAGTAATTGTCATCCCCTCTTTCGCTTGTGTGTTAATATACACTCACTGGCCTACTTACTCTCCATTCATGATTCATGATTTTTTTTTTAAAGATTTATTTATTTATGTGTACAAGAGCTGGGGTACAGGCCAGAGATGTGGGAGGTGAGAGGGTTCACCAGAGACAGTGGGGATCAGAACAAGCAGATGTACTGAAATACACTGCTGAGGGGAGCAGCGGGGAGGCAGGAGGGGATAAAGTTGGTGCCATGCCCCACCAGACACATAGCTGGTGCCGAGAAAATACCTACCCCTGATACCTTCTCTATGTGGGTCACTTTCCTGGCCAGGGATCGAACTCGTGCTGCACTGGCTGTGGATAGCTTCATAGCGCTGCGTCTTAACCACTTGCGCCACCAGGGAGGCCCCCATTCATGAATCTTTACCTTGTTTCAGTATTCATAGGATGTGATTACCTTTGCAGTTCACCCTCCAGGTGTCCCAGGAAAGGATGCTATAACTGGGATCAATCTGTGCTTTACAACCTCTGCAAAATAGTACCCACTTTCAACTTTACCCTTGTGAGTCCACTCATTCATTGAGCACTTCAGTGTGGTTAGCTGGGTTCTAGACAGAGAGAATAAAACTGTAAACAAGACAGCTGATCTCTTGAAGTTTTCAATCCAGAGGGTGAAGAAAGAAAACAAACTAATAAGCTAGGCAAATATCAGCTGGTGAGGACCAGTAAGCAGATATGATGGAGCATGTTCTCCTTATATGCTCCCACTGGGTCTTGCACATTCTTTTTTGGTTTTCTCTAGTGCCCTGTAATAGTTTATTGTGTATTTACTTCATCCGTTAGAATCCAACTTTATGAAAAGAAGGGACTTTATCATTTTATTTATAAATCCCCAATTCCTAGTGGTGTCAGTTACAGTGATTATGTTCAATAAAAGCATGGTCACATTTGAATGAAGGCTAATGTCATCTTGGGCCTCATCAGTTTTTTCCTATTCTTATATTCTTAATATAAAATCTAAAATGCATAGATTATTATAAATTACTGTAAATCTTTCCAGAATGAATTGGGTTTGTATAAATAACCAGCGAACAAATAAGAACATACATATATGAACTACCTCAAGAATTCTAAAAAGGTAAATGAGTAAGTTAATATGTATGTAAGCATAAGTTAGACCAAGCATTTCAACTTTAGTTTGGCTAACACTAATTTAGGACTTAGCATGTGAGGCAGCAAAATCATCAAGAGGACTTATGTCAGACTGACTGGAGTTTGAATACAAAATTTCCAACTTCTAAGAGTTTCGTGACCCCGGGAAAGAAAATTATCTTTGCCAAGACTTAGAGTTCTCATCTGAAGAATTTGATTAATGATATCTGCCTCATAGGGCTCCTGAAGGAATTAGATGCATGCCCACAAGTGTAATACCTCAACTCTTTGCTATTTTGTATCATTGCTTTATATCTATCAAATACTGAGGGATAGAGTGGTTAATCAACCTACCAGATTATTCCAAGCAAGGCAAATATCTTAATCGTTATTCTAAGCATTCAGGACCATGAAGCAGACACTCAGTGAAAGGAAGCCACTACAAGTATTAAGTTTATTGCCTTTCCCCCTTATATTATCTCTTTGGCAGTGTGGAGCAACCCAAGGAAAACATCTCAGGCCCCAGACTAACACTCCTGATAGACAGTCCCAGCTATGATGAACACGTGTCCCTCGCTTGCTGGGGACTGTCCCTGTTTGGTCTAATTGTCTCAGTGTGAGACTATCATCCCCTTTACCAGATTTATATAGAATATCCTGATTTATATAGTCAACCTATAAAATTGATTCACATCCAAACCCAAGTGTGTACAAGGAAGAGAAAGGAAGAAAGAGGAAGAAAAACACACAGCAGTTTCATGCTGTAAACATGACTTCTCATGGGCACATCCTCAAAAGGGGCTCTGATTGATGACAGTTGGAGGTGTGGAAAATTTATCACCTTGGATTTTGAGGGTCTAATTATTTACACCTAAAACTGTGTGTTCACCTCTGAGAAATGACAGAGCGACAATATGTGCAGCATCGTGTTAATGGGAGGGCTACAAAAATCAATGAATGGCAGGACTGGGAATGGAAGCCATTTAATCTCATTTCTGCTGTTAGAGACGCCAGCACATCCGTCTTTCTCAAGAGTATGCACACAGCTCTATTAGGTGCCGGGCCTGCCATAATTCTAGTGTAATTGCAAAAGCATTATAAATTATCATCCCAACACCATGGTGTGAGTGCACCAGAGCTTTGGTTCATGGCTCTGTGTTTTCTCTATGTGCAACCATACACATTGCTGAGAACATAAATATGTCTGCCTCCTATCACGAAAGGAGTGTCTGCTTCTCTGATCAACTTTGTCGGATCCTGCAATGAACTGAGAGAAGGGAGCCTGGTGAGCTGTACTTGGCAATACTAATAACCAGGTATATGATCTTGTGAAATTCATGATCTTCCATCCTTTACATGGCATGTAAAATAAGTGCATTGTGTTGAATAACACATTTTAAAAATTCAGCCATTTCGTACCTCCTCCTTTGGAACCCTCTTTGCATATTATAGGTATTATTAACTAAAAAACTGTTTGCAGATGTATGATGCACAACCACAGAGTTTGCAAACAATATGAATGTTGGTGTGGAGAGGGACACAGTTTTCTCCAGTTTTGAGTGTTTTGGTGATAGAGGAAGACAGAAAACACAAATGTCTTTTTTTTTTTTTTAAGATTTTATTTATTTATGCAAGAACCGGGGTACAGGCCAGATGTGCGGGAGGGTTAAAGGATTCACTGGAGACAGAGCGGGGAACAGAACAGGCAGACTGATGGAATACACTGCTGAGGGGAGCAGCGGGCGCAACAGGAGAGGTCTGCTGCGCCATGTGGGACCCTCGCTGGCCAGCAGGGATCGAACCGGTGCTGCAGAGGCTGCTGGCAGCTTCATTCACAGCACAGCGCTCAACCGCCTGAGCCACCAGGGGAGGCCCACAAATGTCTTTCTTTTTAGTAGATGCAGTTGAAGGATTTTCTTTGTGTTTCCAAAATTTCTGTTCTATCATCACTCCTGTGAAAGTTGGTGCCATGCCCCACCAGACACATAGCTGGTGCCGAGAAAATACCTACCCCTGATACCTTCTCCTGCTGTGTCTCCCACTCCCTTTCCTGCCTCCTTGCTTCAGAGGACTCTGGGTAACTGCAACACCACCATGAAACCCTCTCTCTTTGACCTTCCTTGACTACCTCTTGAAACTGCACTCAATCTTGGACTTGAACTTGCAGATCTTTTGCAACTGTATTTGGAGACGAAGGAATCTCATGTATGTCCTTTCAGCAGCCCTCTGCTCTGACATTCTTTCCAGATCCTTTTCTGGTAACATAGGGGCAATTCTAGTCTGTACTCAGAGTACAAATCAGAGAACGAAAAGTTGTTTCCTGAAAGTTGTCCCTTCGAACATGTGTTTGTAGCCATATGGTACATGTATATGTGTACGTGTGTACATATGTGGCATGTCTATATGTGTATAGACATGGTATATGTGTATATTATGTCTGTGTATATTATGTCTGTGTATATCATATCTGTATTATATATGCATACATTATCTGTGTGTATATATCCTTTCTACTGCTAGAGATTTCTCTATTGTTTTAAGTTCTTCCTGTCTCTCTTCCCCTGTCCCTCCCTCTCTTTTGTTTGTTTCTCTCCCTCTCTCCTCCCTCCCTTCCATTTCTTCTTTCTTTTTTTTCTCTTCACTTTTTTTGACTTTATTTTTAATCTTTATGACTCAGCACAAGTCCTGTATTGTCTATTCCCTTTGTTTCCCCCCACCAACTTTTTCTTTCTGTATAAAATGGCTTTGCTTCCTTTTTCCATATCTTCCCTCTGTTATGTCAACTCATCTTTAACCTCGTCCTATTATCTTATTATAACTTTCCAAACTATCACATTTCTGCGTGTGCTTTTCTTTAATCAATGGCTTTTTTGATGTATTTCGACTCACCTACTTGTTCACAATTTTCTTCTGTTGACAAATCTTCATGCCATGGTAAACTTTATTTCTCTTTTCCTTATTTTCCAATGGCATCTTCAAATCATTTTCTTGTTCTTGACTTCCCACTCATCTCTTAATGAAGTGTGATTCCTGAGGCCAATTATTTTTGGGAGATTCAAACATTTCACATCCTAGAGATTTTCTCCTTATCCAATATTAGCAGGATCACTGCAAACACTGTTGGTGTCAGTGGGCCTGTTCTCTGCCTCTCCAAACACCTGCTCACTCAGTTTCACTTGCAGTTTCTGTGGTGAATACTGCATTGGGAGGTGCATCTTTGCTGCTATTTTTCTCAGATTTGATGTTGTGGGACCCTTTTGTCATCTAGCAACCTCAGTCTTCAGAGAAATTTGATGTGTGTTTTGGATTTTTTGAATCATACTTATCTCCTAGTTTTCCTGAAAATGAAAATTTAAGGTTTCAATTAAAAAATATTATTGTTTTTAAAATATGCTTTCTTGGAAAAGAAGTGGAAAAAAACAGCTGACTCTCCAATTTTGTTATAAGGGGAATTCTTATTCTTTGTTTGGATTATTTTAATTCTCATTAAAATTCTTTGGAGAGCAGATTGGGCAAATTTCCTAATTTTTCTGCTCTTGGTTTTCTGAAATAAGGGCATTTGGGAGTTTCATTTCAGAAGTGGGGAGATGTTTGCTGAGTCAATCACCTAATCTCATCAATCCTCCTATAAAAGAATTACCCAGGGAGAGATGTGTGAAGATTATGAAAACAAACTTTACATTCTAAAGGAATTAATTTTGCTATTGGAAGAAGTGTTGTTTTCTCTAATACTCTTGCTTGATAGAAAGGAATATTTCTTTGCAGTTACATGACCTTGCATCAGATCTGGAAAGAACCTAATATGTCATTTGAAAGACACAGAAACTAAATCTGGAGTCTGGAATGGACTTGAGTTATGGTTTCAAGATTAAACTGTTGATCCAGAAGTTTATGTAGAAAATCAAGTTGACAGGATGGGGAAAGTGAGGTCTGGGGACACCATCACCCACAATATGGGCAGGAGGACCATATGATAAGGTTGCCTATAGAGCTGGGACTCTCTGTGTCTTACTTTGTGAAAGGCTGAAGCAGTAATTTGAGTGAGGTAAGACTTTGACATGGGAGGGACCCCACATATTTCTCTTGCTCTATACTTCTCAAAGGCAAGTTCTAGTGTGTTCATTGATTCTGACTTTTTTCACATAGGGCCACCCAGAGAAGCAGGTGGCATTGAAATTTTTATATTTTATGTATTTTTGTCTGGAATTAAAAGATAATTTCCTTGGGTTTTTGTGTTCCATGTGTTCTTACCCAGTCCAGCTACCATAGAATTTATACTTGGAACTTCAAGCAAAAGCCCCCAAATTATACTAAAGCAGCATTTGATTTCTTGTCATTTTCTCTTAGGTTTCTCAGTGACTTCATAAGAAGAGCTTTGGTAGGGTATAGGTGTTTGTGCATCCTCAAATGACCTTCTAAAGCATCCACCTCACCACAGTCCCTAACAAATATTATTAGTACATTTTAGCTATCTGTCCTGCTTTTTACTTCCCCAAACTTCTGATAGCTAATTGAAAAATAGCTGTCTTCGTGAGCAAGGACAGGTTAGCAGGGTACTAGGAAAAATTATATTTGCCCTTAATTGCAGTCATGTAACTACTTAAGCGGAATCGTATGTTTATCATTTCCCAATATTTTAAGAGTGCTGGTTCAATCTGTGCTGCAGATGCCTTTTAAAATGTATTGTGAGCTGGCCAAGCTGACTTTGGGAGTGCTTAGATTATTACTACATTAACAGCATGAGCAAATAGGCCACAGCGGGAATGTGCAAAGCAGCAGGACTGATGAGTTCATAATGGATCCTCTCTTTGGTAGGCAAATTGGCACCCGCTCCTCTTTGAACATCACTGGAGAAGATTGCTCTCCCTTTTCTCTGTACATTGTTCAGACTGGAGTCTCTTGCTTTTAGGAAAAATGATTTTTTTGATCCTACTCCTGGAGGATAACAATGGAAAGAAGATTCTAAGCAGGGAGAGTATAGATGCAAGAGTGCAAGTAAGCGAAAGGAAGTGCTCAGGGTTATCAAGTGGTTCTGTGTGGCTGGGAGTTCTGCATAGACACAGGAACTTGGGGGAATGAGAGGTTGTGTGGGATAAGATGATAGAGGGGGAAGCAATGCTGTGACTGTAAGAGGCCTGATCTTCACCTTAGGGATCGTGCATACTAGTCGATGGGTGATGGAGCAACAAGCAATAGTTTTATGTATGAGGAGTGATATGTTCAAGTTTATATTCTAGAAAATTCTCTCTGGCTGTGAATATGAGAATAGATTTTTAAAGAGGCAAGTTGGGTATGCAGTTAACTTGAAGCTATGGTGGTAAATGAAAATGGCAATGACCTTGGAGATGGTCACTGTGGTCAATTGGTTGATTTAATTCTCAGACTTCAAAGGAGACATTATCACATCCATATTTTGTAATGAGGCATCACAGAGAACAGGAGGCTGACCAGGATTACAGCACAGCAGGTCTAGCCAGAGGGACTGAATCGGCCCTGGAGCGCAGGATCCTGCAAGATGGTCCTGTAGGTCATCAACTACTAGACCAGAAAAGCACCTAATTATTGCATCGGCTTCATTCATCTTTTGACCTTCCCAACTTTTTATTTTTTTACAGATTTATTTATTTATGCATATAAGAGCTGGGGTACAGGCCAGAGGTATGGGGCGGGAAGGTGAGAGGATTCACCAGAGTGGGGAGCAGAACAGGTGGATTGACTGAAAAACACTGCTGAGGGGAGCAGCAGGGAAGTCAGGAGAGGTCTGCTGCGCCATGTGGGTTACCAACCTGGCCGGGGATCGAACTCCTGCTGCAGTAGTTGCGGACAGCTTCATAGTGCTGAGACTTAAGCCCTTGCACTACCAGGGAGTCCCCTCTTTCCAACTTTTAGCTTGAAACAATTTCTCTTGTTTTCTCTTTTACAAGGATTTTGTGGAGAATGTGAGATAATTTACTTGATACTGACACTTTCTCCCTGGGAGGTTTCCTGTGGAGTTATAAAAGACAAGGTAAAATTTTAATCTATTATTTATAAAGATTTTCAAATGAAAGGAGTTATTCCTTTTGTTTATGGGGACTTACGGAACGTATTGCCCCAGAAATGCTCTGAAATCCTTGAAGGCAAATATAAGTCAGGAAAATTACACCTAATAGTAGGGCCGATAGTCTATGAATAAATGAAATTTGGTCTGTTTTTCATTTCTATCTAAAAATTACTGCCCTGTGCTAGATCAACTGGCTAAAAATAAATCTACATGTTCCTTCTACAAGTCAACTTCAGAAAGAATCATATTTTAGATTATAAAATTGGAATACCATTTAGGTATCCAATTTTCATAGAAATGGATTTTTTTAACCTTTCAATAACTCTGAATTTTTTTTCTTAAAATGAAAATAAATGGATTCATATCCCAAAATGTCTTTTCAAACATTTAGATGTTATTTTCCCTCTTTTTCTTCCTTCCTTCCTTCCATCATTCCCTTGCTTCCTCCTTCCATTCCTCTCTCCCTCTATCTTTAATTAAGCATTAACCAAGCGCCAGGACATCCAATCGTGGGAAAAATGAGCTCTTCTTTCTTCCTCCTTAATAGTACTGAAAATCTGCACATCGCTGACAGAAAGTTGATTTAGAATTACACTAATTGACAGTGAAAGACTTCATATAATCCTGTTTATATGACCTCCAATAATGTTGAAAGATCAAATAAAAAAAACTACTCTGGCAATTTTCAGAAGCTGTCATAGACTGTAACAGAAATGATTTAGATGAATGGACTTCGGTTTCCACAAAATGTGAATTTGCATTTTACACAAAACCTGCTTCATCAGTCACCGGGCCTGCTTCAAAAGGATGACTTCCATGGGGACCAAGTGCTTGCTTTTCTTTATAGGCACAGTCAAGAAATCCTTATTCATTGTTCTTAATAAACTGCAAATAATGGTAACTTCTCCAGAAGAATTATCACCAGGGTTTTTGTCCTTATTCAAGAGGGACACTGGTTTTCAGTGTCACTGCCAAGATCCATCAATAACATAATGGACAATAGTTCCTCTAGGAAGGGTCATCCCAACCTTTTCACATTTAGCTAGTGGAAGTAGGAATATGAGCCATAAAAAAAACCTAAGAAATGCATAACACAATTTGGGCGTATTCATTCATCCTTTCCTAAAGGCACAATTTTTTTTCCCATTTTTTAAAAACCAGTGATTCAAACTATTGCTTATTTTGCTTATGAAACCTTCAATATATTATTTTCTATGCAACTTTCAACTTTTTTCTCTCCTATTCTTAAAAATGATAACTTGAGAGACAAGTATCATTTACTGTGTTCTCTTTGGACAAGAAATTATTAGCTCTCCTATGGAGACTCTTCAGATTCATTTTTCTTTCTTTGTAACCTCCAAATGATATCAAGTTTTAACATTTTTTTTTTTAAGAATAAGCCTTTTTTTTTTTTTAAAGATTTATGTATTTATTTATACAAGCATTGGGTACAGTCAGAAGCGCGGGAGGGTGATAGAATTCACCAGAGCCAAAGCGGGGAGCAGAACAGGCAGACCGAAGAAGAACACTGCTGAGGGGAGCAGCGGGTGGCAGGAGAGGTCTGCACGCCTTGTGGGACCCTCACCCAGTGGCCAGGGATCGAACCAGTGCTGCAGAGGCTTCGGGCAGCTTTGCAACCCAGCGCTCAACTGCTGCGCCACCGGGGAGGCCCAAGTTTTAACATTTTTAATGCACTGTATTTTTAGGACAGTTTTACATCCACAGTAAAATTGAGCAAAAAGTACCCAATCCTCCTGTCCACCTATACTGCCTTGTAATATTTATCGCCTGATTTTTGAGAACAATATATTTTAGCATTTCATATGACCTACACACAGTTCTCACACATATATGGTCTTCATCCAGAGTTCCTGCTCCCCAAAAGTCTTGGAATTTTCTTAAGGTTGAGGGTTATCAAGGTGTCTCTGGTTATGTTAGTGAGGTGATTTCCCTAACACCTAAGGACAGGGCAGAGGCTGGTTGCCTGGAAACCACAATGTAATTAGAGGGTTGAAGCTTCTAGAGAGCAATGGGGGGAAAGGTTGAGTACAGTTGCCAGTGGCCAGCAAATTAATCATTTATATCTATGCAGTGAAGTCTCCATAGTTCCCTGAAAAGGAAGTGTCTCAGAGAACCTCCACGCCGGACATGGCATGCCCAAGTTGGGCACAGCTGCTCTGTGCCTCCTCCCCATACCTTGCCTTCTGCATCTCTTCTGTCTGGATGTTCCTGAACAACATAATCTGTAATAAATCCACAGTGTACTGAGTTGGTGGACTTGTGGGGTTCTGTGAGCCACTCAAGCCTGAGGAGGGTGTTCAGGGAACCTCTGATCTATCGCCAGTCAGTCAGAAGCCTGGGCTTGCAACTCTCAACTGAAATGTGAGGAGGGTGCCGTGGGAACCTCCCACCTGTAATAGGTTGGTCACAAGAACAGATAATAGCGTGGGCTTGGGATTAGTGTCTGAAATGTAAGCCAAACTTTGGAGACTGAACACTTAATCTATGAGATGCCAGCTCTGAGCAGAGAGTCAGACTTGAGATGAATTGAATTAAATTTTCAGTCACCTGTATGTGTTAGAGAATTGCTGTTGACATCAGGAATCCCCCACTGCAAGTTGGTCTCAGGACTCCAATTTACTGCCCTACATGATTATTCACCCCCAATTCCAAAGTGATATGTTTGTTATAATGGAACCTACACTTACACATCATTAGCACTGAAAGTCAATAGTTAACATTAGCATTTACTCATGATGTTGTGCATTCAATGGGCAGACAAAACCTCGATGACTGTATCCATCATTATATTATCACACAGAGCTATGAAAATACTTTGTGTTCCAACTACTCATTCCTACCCACCCCAATCCCAGGTAACAATGGATCATTTTACTCTTACTATAGATCTGCCTTTCGCAAAATGTCATATAGATGGAATTGTTGAGATTGGCTTCTTTCATCAAGTCATATGCATGTAAGTTTCCTCCATGTCTTTTCATAACTTAATAGCTCATTAATTGGCTTTGCCTACTATTTTATAATCTGGATGGACCGTAGTTTATTCACCTACTGAAGTTTCTTCCAAGTTTCAACAATTACAAATAAAGCCGCTATAGACATCTGTGTACAGATATTTTGTGTAGACATCAACTCCCTTGGGTAAATACCGAGGACATGATTGATGGATCATATGGTAAGAATATGTTTGTTTTTGTAAGAAACTGCCAAATAGTTGTACCATTTTGTGTTCTCACCAGCAATGAATTAGACTTTCTGAGTTTCATATCCTAACCAGAATTTGGAGAGTCAATGTTTTAGATTTTGGTCATTTGGAAAGCTGTTCAGTGGTAGCTCATTGTTTTCATTTTCAATTTAAATTCTCTGATGACATATGATCTGAAGCATCTTTTCACAAGCTTACTTGCCATCTGTATATTTTCTTTTATAAGGTACCTACTAAGATCTCTCGTGCATTTATTCATCATTTTTGTGTTCTTATTGAGTTTTGAGAATTTATCAGTAATTTGGATAACAGTCCTTTATCAGTATGTCGTCTGAAAATATTTCTTCCAGTGTGTGGCTTGTTTTCTCATTCTTTTGACACTGGCTTTTGTAGAGCAGAAGATTTCAGTTTTAATGAAGTCCTTCTATTCAGCTCTTTCTTTCATGGATTGTGCCTTTGATATTGCATCTCAAGGATCATTTTTTAAGCCATGGCCACTTAGAGTTCCTCCTGTGTAAACTTCCTCATGAACAATGGGTCTATTTGATCATTAATTTCCCTTCTAAATCAAAAATGCATTTAATGTTATTACCTTTAATTTTTTTTAAAGGAAGTGTATCTATGGGACAGTCACTTCTGTCTCCTTCAAAGGCCCTTGCAGGACACTGGGGTATTTGCTATGGATGGAAGACATGGTGGTCGATGCTTTGCTGGCAATGCTCGCCTGTGGACACTCAGCACCTTCTTCATTCCCTCCACCTCTGTTCCCCTAAAAGTTTTCCATCCATTAGCAGACCCCCACCATCAAAGAACACTGATTCCTGTTGGCTTAGGAAAGCATCCAGGCTGGCTTGTGTTCAGCTTCCCCCGTCTCTTTTCCGGAGCACCCTGGGAATGGAACCTGCCAAATCGCTTTCACCCTAAACCCGCCATGAAATGCGCTCATCCAGGCTTCAGAGCGACGTAGCTAATAAAGCAGGAGATTGCTGAGGGAAGCGGATACTTGCACAGCTCAGGAACTCCCCGGGCCAAGAATCCACCCCTCCTGGCTCCCCTGGGGACGCTGAGGTTTTACAGGTTTAAAGTCAAGACTATAAAGATGGCCCTCGGCCAGCTTCCTGAAAAGGACTTTAAAGTCCCCATCAGAATTTCCCCTCTTCTCTTGGCCTTCTCCTCTCTGTCTGGCTGGAGCAGAACCTACCTTTTTTTTTTTTTTTTTTTCCTACCAGAAACAGGAGGCTGTTTTCTGTTCACAGGAATGAAGAACAGTGGCAAAATAAGATGTCAAACATGATAAAATGCTACCAGGGCGAGATGGTGATTTTTCCTGTGACATATGAGTGAGGATCATGCAGAATGTGCTATATAAATGCTTTTTGGAATAAACTTTAGGTTATAAGTCCTAAGAGCATGGGAGAGACATAATTACCATCAGTTGCTGGGTCACAGCCCCAAGGAGATTGAACTCATTCATTCGTTCATTCATTCATTTGCCTTTACTGAGCATCTCTACCAAGTCAGACACTGGTTGATAATGGAACAATAGCTCCCCAACTGTTTCCACTCCTACTCTTGTTCCCCCTAAACACTCAATCCATTTTCTTTCCATATAGAAGTCAGATGGCCTTTAAAACACATAAATCAAATAATGTCTCTTTCCACTAAGTATCTTTTAATAGCTTCCCATCACAATTAGAATAACCAACACTCTCCCGTGGCCTGCAAGGTCCAGCCCCTTCTGGCCTGGTGTCTGTTCAGCACACAAGGAGTCTCTTCCTGGTCGCTCTCACCACTTCCCATCTCACTGGCTCCTCCAGGGTCCTCACACACATTACACTCTTGTCATAGAAGATCTCTGCACTCGCAGGCTTCCTGTGGGATCATTCTGGCCCAGGTCATTTTGGGCCTGGGTCTACCCTTCCCGACTTTTTTCCTCTCTTCCTTGCCCCTCTCTTCCTTTTTTCATCATAAATTCTGCCTCTGCTTAACATGTTTCTATCTCCCCCCATGCTGAGTTGGTTGATATTCTCCTTTATTCTCTACTGCATCACTCCTTATCTTCCTGCCTAGAAGTTATCACAGTGGATAATATTTTATTTATATGTGTTTGTGTTCTCATTCATTGCCTGTCCCTCCTCCTATCATGTAAACTGCTTTTCTTGCCACTGGTATAGGCAGACAGAGAAGATCTAGCTTCAGCCCAGTCCCCAGATCATCAATTCAACAGGAGAGAAAGATGTTCCAAGACCCACCCCCAGGGTGATAACATCCATGTGAGGGGCAGCAGGGCAACAGGAGGGATGTCCTGGAGTTTAGGTAACCAGGGGAGGTTGTACCAGTAAGGCAGATTCTGAGCTGGACTTTGAATTTGACCTTGAAGCGGTTTGTAGGTGGAGAATGTGTACCAGAGCTTTTCATTATGTTGAAAATGAAGGGATCCGTTTGCGTCATTGAAGTACAGTTTCATGTTATGTAGGAAGGAGATAAATTGGTAGGCAGCTGTGGTCAGATCTGAGAGAGTTTGGGGTGATAGGAGGTAGAGAGAGTGTCATCCACCCCAAATACCTTGAATCTGGTGAGAGAGTATATTCCTTCCTCTGCAATACTCAGCAGGGGAGTAATACTTCTGTTGAGTGCTTGTTCCTGCTGTGCTTTTGAGGGAGGAAGATAATTTAACTATAGTAAATTTTCTGCCTTCAATAATGTCCCCAATAATATCCTTCACATGACTTAAAGCCTCTCCTGTTTGCTCTGCATCTCTTCGAGCCCTGTAGAAGAAAGGGGTGAATGAGACATGGCATTTTCATTTTATTTTTAATTAATGTCATCCAGATACACCTTTTGAGGAAGAGTGAGCCATCCCTGCTGCTGGATTCAGCACTGATTCCAGCGGCCGGATGGTGGACATGCTTTTAGGATGGAAGGAGCTGACCTGCTGCCCCAGGGAGGCTGGGATGCCGGCAAGTAAACAGCGAAGGCGTTGCCTGGTGAACATGGAGCCGCTGCTGCTGAGCTTTACGCCCTTCACACCAGGGGACAGCAGGAAAATATAGAAGTGGGATGGTTAGAAAGGAATTGCCAGGTTTCATCTGGCATTATTTGTTTCCCTTCGTGTAGACGGGTGTCATTGTACTTCATTTTTTTAAATTATATTTTTATTTTTGTGTACTTTTATATATTTTTTACATCATTTTTCATATTTGTACAATGTATGCATTTTCACCTTGGTTATCGTTCCCATAAAATTCCCACCGCCCTTGTTTTGATCCTACTCCCTCCTCCCTCCCTGTAGTGTGTCTCTGGTTTATCGCTGCCTGTTGATTTTGATTCTCACTTTATTATAAATAGTTTTTTCCTGGTTTTCCTAAGGCAGCTGGTGTTTACAGTGCTAGGTAGAGAAGCTGGTTAGGCAGCATGTACAAGGGTTGCCCAAAGAGTAAAGGGGTACGTTTGGGTCACACAGACCTGGCTTTGTTTCTTGGACCTGTTCCACTTCCAAGTTGTATAATTTTGGTCAAGTTATGTAACCTCTCCGAGCTCTGGCCTCTCCTCTGTAAAACTGGGGTAAAGGCTTCTAGCCCAGAAGATGAGTATAAATGCTAAAATGCTGAGGCGGGCAAGATGCTGGTTATTGTCTCTGGAACAGAGAACCCATCAATGCAGCCTGATGAGTTATTATTATTATCATTACTATTGTTGGTATTAATAGTTACTGCCTCTATCACTGCAGTGATCTTTGCCCATTACTAGACTATCAAGCTGCAGGCTAGCAGAGCTCAGAGCTAACTCCTCCGGCACCTCCCACACAGCACCAGGACAAGCTCATAAACAGCCCAGGATAAATATTTATGGAATGAGTCCCCCCCGCCCCACACAACCCCTATGGAATGACTTTTAATGATTAATACATAATTTTGATTTATTAATAGTTGATTAATGGTTTTAATGATCATTACTTTGTTCAAGAAGCATTTGACTGAACTATTTTTTCTTCTTTTTTGGTGGGTTTCTGTCTCCCAGAGCGCAGAGGGAACAGACAGGAAGCACTCTTTCGACCACGCTAAGAGGGGTGGCTTTGGAGCCCGCAAGAGCTAGGCTCCCTGCTAGAGTCCAGGGCTCAGGATTTTATCTATAAAATGGGGAATGTTGGTAATAATGACAATATGGACCCGGGGGCTCTGCAGTGCTAAGCATGGAATGTGCACAATTTCTTTGGTCTGCGCCAACACCTTGGGAGGGAGGCGTGAGGATCGTCTGTGGTCAGGAGGATGACACCAGGAAAGATCAGGGATACGTTGCAGGCGAGGCCGTGAGAGTGGACAATTCCATCTTCTTTCCCTTCTTTCCCCATCGCAGCCTGCTGGGTGCTGCGACGCAGAGGGCTCTGGCCACACAGCAGCTGCAGGACTGGGCTGGGCTTCCACGTCCATGCAGCTGCTTCCCAAGCCTGAGCCAGATCCACCAGGACCCCAGGGCTTCCACCTGAGACTGCTGGCAGCTGCCTTTGCATTTGTAGAAGCCTTCCCCGCCCCCCAGCACAGCAGCTCAACTACCTGTCTTGGGGCTGAGCCATGCCTGTTGCCGGGGCCACTTCCAGCTGCTGGGAGTCAAAGGCCACACTCGCCCGGGACCAAAAGACCAGCCTGGACTCTAGGCCTTACATGCGTCCTATGGCAGAAGCTTGTTCTTGGGAAAGAGCCCGAGGGGGCTGCCTGGCAGCTTTCCGGTGGGCAGTGGCTGGTGCGGCATCGCTCTGAGGGCTCTTCGAAGCTACCTCGTCTCAGCTCTAACAGCTGACGGTGGAGCTTTGCAGGGAAGGCCAGCACTTAGTCACCCTTGGCACGAGCGGCTTTTGTGTCTGTTGCCAGCTGCTTTCTGATGCAAGGGACAGAAACTGCGCATCTCATCTCAATGTCACTGCACTGTCTGCCTCTGTCCACGGGGGTCTACAAGCCAGCGTGTGTGTGTGTGTGTGTGTGTGTGTGGGGAGAGAGAGAGAGAGAGGAGAAGGAGGGACAGGTGGAGGGGGAGCAGGGAGGGGAAGGCAGCCGAGGCAAAAGGAGAGAGAGGTAAAGTGAGGATGGCGGAGGGAGGAGGCCGGCGGAGGGCGGAAGGGAGCCTTTATGCTGTGATGAAACCTGAGTCCCGCAGGTGGAAGAGCTGGCCTGACCAGGCAACATGAAGAAAGCTCAGGTGGACTCCCAGCTTTCTGATCTCGCTGTCACCACTCACTTAGGAGCTGGCAGCCTGCCCGGAGGGAACCCTGTGACATCCTGGACTCTCCTGGGCTTCTGCATCTGCAAAGGACGATGAAGTCCCAGAACCCAGCAGGTTGCTGGAACACTGAATTACCTCACAGAAGGAGGCGCTGCCCCCTCCCCTGACGTGCACCGGGCCTGCGTGGGGTCTGTGTCTTAGGCCACTCACTCCTCCATCCTGCCCTTCATGCTCATGGTGTGATGAACGTGCCTATTGCTCGGTGTCCCAGCGCGGACAATGCCAGGCTTGCCCCCCACCCCCCCTTGTGGCTGGCTGGCCTGGCTGCAGGGGCGCACTCAGTGACTCTTAGTTGAACGATTACACTGCAAGTTGTTTGAACAAACTTCTCATGGGTTTCCACCAGGATCCAGCTTTCAGTTACCCCTCTCCAAACCCCTGTCATGAAGTCATGGAGTCAACTTTGTAAGGGACAGACCCAACTTTCAGCCCTGTCATGCCCTTTCTAGACAAGGAATAGCTCAGCTTCCCCTCCTCAGATCCTCAACTCCCAGCCTTTCCTCTTTGTAACGCTCCCTCGCTTATCAGACTCGTTCTGCCTGGATTGTCCTCTTCTGCTTGGAAGCCCCTCTACATTTTTTTTTTGATCCTGTAGACCTGCTCACTTCTGAAGCCTTCTTTGACCGCTCATCCATGCCTCCAAGTACAATTGTCCACTCCCTCCTGTGTGTCTTCAGCTCCGTTTTACCTTTCATTTCCTAATTGCCACTTGCACATCCCCCCTCTGCTACTACCAAAGAGATGATAAATTTGGGAGGGGGCAGGGTAGGTGAGTGGAAACAGTGGAAGGGGTGAGGTCAGAGGGCATACTGGCAATGAGGGAGAGGACTAAAAAGAAGACTGCAAGGACGAGGCAGCCCCAGACACAGCGGGCCTCTAACCCAGGGCAAACTCAGGGTGCCTGACATCTGTAGGGGCACCTGCAGCAGCAGCAGTGACTGAGGATGTGTCCTGAAATAGACCGCACACCAGGTGAGCGTGTGCACGCCAGCACTCCCGCGCCCAGCCTGGCACACCGCCCAGAGCCAGGCGCCCATCCAAATTAGGCTTGAATTCCCTCTGTAAGCAAACTGCAGGGCAGGGAACAGAGGTGCCTGCTAATTTTAAGTGGATCAATGCTTTCTGTGCTGGAGACAGCCTAGAGCAGATCAGGATCAAATCCAGCCCCTTTGCTGAATCAGCCCCGAGTCGGTGGCGCTGGAGGTGTGTGGCGGGGGCTTTGCCTCTGACTCCAGGGACAGCTGGCTGCTTGGCCAGGTTATCCATCTGGGTTTTAATGTAGAAAATAGAAACCAGGGCTATGGAGATTATGCTAAGTGATAGAAGTCAGAATGAGAAAAACAAATACTGAATGATTTCACTTATGTGTGGAAGACAGAGAAACAAAACAAAGGAACAGACAAAACTAAACCAAAACAAGTCCTAGAAATCTGACTGTAGAATTGGGGCAACCAGTGGGAGAAGGTGGAGGGTGGGGAACAACGGTGGGAGGGGCTCAGTGGGCTGCTGTAGAGGACTGAGGTGCCTTGGCGTAGGTGTGGTGTGGTGTGGTGTGGTATGGTATGGACTTACTCAGTTACAGTGTTATATACAGTGTTATAAACCAACATTGCCTCAATAAAAATGATACAATAAAAAAAGAGGAATGAGGGCCATAGGAGAAAAACCTAGGTTTTATAGTCAAACAGGTCTGCAGTTTACTACTGAGTGGATCATCACTTAAGTCTTTTTTTTTTTTTTTAAAGATTTATTTATATAAGAACTGGGGTACAGGCCAGAGGTGTGGGAGGGTGAGAGGATTTGCCAGAGACAGAGTGGGGAGCAGAATAGGCAGACGGACTAGGAACAGCAGGCAAGACAGGAGAAGTTCTGCTGTGCCATGTTGGTGTCTCCCTATGGACCGGAAATCGAACCCATGCTGCAGAGGCTGAGGATGGCTTCACAGCACTGTGTTCAATCCCCTGTGCCACCAGGGAGGCCCTGGTTGATCACTTAAGTCTTTGAGCCTCAGTTTGCTCTCCTACTAATTGGGAATAATTACAGCACCTGTTCTATGCTCTACTGAAGATCATAAGGGATATTGCCCTGCATGGTGGATAGTATTTACCTGTGAATAGTACTTACCTGAGTGGTGGTTCTCAGCTAGGGGGGGGATTTTGTTTTCCAGGGGATAGTTGACAATATTCGGAGCTATTTTTTTTTTGGTCACACTTGGAGAGTGTGATCCTGGCATCTAGCTGGTAGAGACCAGGGATGCTGCTAAAATGTACAGGACAGCCCCACAACTCAAGCAACAAAGAATTACCCAGCCCACAAAGTCAACAGTGCCAAAGGTGGAGAAAATCTGCTTGAGAATAAACTTGGCCACATGGGGGACTAAAAAAGGTAGGTAATAAAAAATAATAATCTCTTTCCATTTACATTTAATGAACACACATTTGGAAAACCTGAAGAAGCTGTTTTCACAGGAATGGTTATGGCTCTTTGTGCCTCCAGACAGGTGGGGTCTCTGTCTCTTCTTGAGTCTAAGCAGGTTCCTTTACTGATTTGAATGAAAAAATATGGCCCAGGTGACAACATGCCAACTTATGAAGCTGGTGGCTTTTCTTTCTTTCATCTTGGAACATCATCTTTGGGAATGCCAAGCCAACATATGGGAATTCTGACTTCTTGAGATGACCGTGATAGAAAGGCCAAGGTTGCTGAACTGGTTGACAATCCTCTCAGCTGAGTCTAGTCTTCCCTGCAGAACACCTGCAAAGCCTCTTAGATTCGATTTTCAAAGAGCATCTCGACCCCTGGAAGAATTCCATGACAATATCACATGGACAAGGATTGCCCCTACTGTGTCTTGCCTGAATTCCTCTGCCCCCAGATTGAGAGATCATATAAAATGGTTATTGTTTTAGGCTGCAATGTATTGGGGCAATTTATGCTCAATACATGACTGGAGAGAAAGATCAGATGTTCTTAGGTGATTTATAATAACTTCACAAGAAAATATTCCCTCAATGAAAAAGAGAAAAATGCAAACCCATTCTTTCTGTTTACAGATAGTTAAAGTAGATTCACTACATAGAAGCCAGTACAGTGGCTGGAGTCCAGTCACAGAGATCAAAGCTCATACTACATGAATGATTTGGGTCAATTTGGTTACAGGAACCTGGGTCTGGCTACTTGCCACTAAAAAGACAAAACTCAAGTGCAAGAGTGGGTGGGAGGAAATGAGGTTTAGTCAGGAGCCAGCAATCTGAGGCCACGGTGGACGGTCTCGAAGGCCAACCCTACAAATCAGAGAAGCAGGACTTATATGGGGGAAGAGGGTGGAGAGAGGATGAAGGATAGTGACATGTTGAAGAGTCTGCATCGTCCACATTTTGGGAAATAGGTGGAGCGCCCATGAGCTGTATTCATACCCTTTTTTCTTGCACATTTGGTCTTGACCAGACAGACCCATGGCTGAATGTGGAAGCGCTTTTTATTGAGATAATGGGGCTTAATCCTTGTCTTCTAAAACTTTACAAAGGATGATTCTTTCATCTGAGAAATAACATTAAAAAACCCTTCCCTCAGATACGTTGAGGAGAAGGCAGTTAAAATGCTCTGCCATATCATTTGGATATTTTAGGGATGAATGCTTGATTATCAGCTCCTCAGTCCAAACTGGAATGGTTTTGTTTAGAACTAAACATATAAACTGACATTTATATTTATATGTGTCGGGCCATCTTAGGGTTGAGAAACTCCAAGGTATTAAGGAACGTAGACGAAAATGATGGACATGAATCATGGTGTCTGGATCTTGGGGCCTCTCTGAACACCCACCAAGCACTACCAACAGAAGAGAGTATGTCTAAAGAGCATAGGATGGTGTTTACTTCTCTCCAAAGAGCATCATCAGTCATCTGATTTTAGCTTTAAAATTGCTTTGTGAGGTAGAAACAGCAGAGATTATTATTCTACGCTTACAAATGAGAGCACTAAGGCAGTTACATGTTTCATGTCTGCTTAATACGCAAACTTTGGGGCATAAAACACTCACTAAATTTATCGTCCATCTGCTTTTTGTCTCCTGATTTTTACTGTGTTGGCAAAAGTATAAGGTTGGAGGAAGGGGCTAATATTTTCTAAAACAGCAAGCATGCCCCATGGAAACAGCTTCATCCTTATGACAACCCTTCAGAGAGATGATTACCTCCTCCATGTTATGGATAACGAAAGTGAGGCTCAGCAAAGTTACTGTACCAGGTTTTGCAGCAAGTCAGTGGCAAAACCTGAATTTGAACCTGTAAAGGTGGTCCCCAGGAAAAGGGGAGATTCCAGGTTCCCTGCCCCACCCAAGGGAGGGTGGAGCTAAGGAGAAGAGAAGAAGCTGCAGAGGAGACTGAGGAAGAAAGGAAGCAGGATGGAGCCAGAAGGAGCCCTGGAGGAGGCACATGGAGCCGAGACACATGTGAAGAAGCTGCGCTTGCCTTTTGGTCGTGGACGGGGTGACACAGATGTGGGTGAGACCCGTGGGAAGGTGACAATGGCAGGTTTTGTCTTGATTTTGATTTTGCTCTTTTCCCTCCAGACTTGTCTGGTTGTTTCTGATCCTTTTCTGTAGGTCCTCACTGGAAAGTGCTTTAGACTTGTGGCAGGCTTTTTGGCCATGGTCTGGGCCAATCAGTTTGGGTGGACTTTTACCCATGAGGGGATGGGGAACTTTGGGTGCTTGATTTAGAAACTATATTCTTTGCCCTTCCTGTGTTGCTTACTAATTGTGTTAAAGTCTCATGTGTTTTGTGTTGATGTGGCATATGGAAAAACCTATTTAGAGCAGGCAGGTTTGCGGGGTCTGTGGTGCCCTGCTCCTTGCCCTGTAACAAACCCAGCTCTTCCAGTTCAAAATATCATGCCCCTGTATCCCAGTGGGTCCCCTCTGTGTCCAGTATTTCCTCTCAACAGAGTGCTATTGCATCTCCAAAATGATCTTCCAAAAAGAATTCTCTGTACTGAAGTGACAAATCTCTTCCTCAACAGAGACTTCACTTACTGGTAGGTCACATATTCATAGTCTTTTCTCTTTGCTCTGTTAACTTAGTTCTCGGGGTGTGGGGAGAGAAAGATCAGAGTCAGCAATTTTGCCACAAGAGTGGATCGGACACCCTTGGCTAGCTGACCCCCAGCCATTCATTATTTATGAAGCATCCTGCACCATTCCTTGCTGCCTCACTCACCTGGGAGAGGTTCTTATTCCCCCAGGTTCTTTCAGATTTGTTGTGTCGGCACCACACTGATATAAAAGCAGGCTTCCGTGAAGCAGGCAATGCTGGATGCTGCTGAACGAGCAAGATCCTGTCCTTTTAGGTCTTAGAATAATCAGCAGCAGCAGTTGTGTGGGGAAGGAAGACAGAGAGAAAAGGGAGGGGTGAAACTAGAAAATGTGCTCTGTCATCTGTAGTTTTAGGGGCCCTGAGTGTGCCCTCCAGGCACTTCTCCTCTGCTTGATGACTCTGTATTGTGATTGAAATCAAGCCTTAGACCACCACCCCCAGCCCTGGCTCAATCTTAACAAGGCATTCCACTGATCAGCTTCTGGGGTCCCTTCTTATACATTAGTTAATGGCCTCTCTCCGGGCATTCCGGGTCATACCTCCTGATGCATACCCTTCCTAGCGTGATCAAGCTTTCTGTCTTGACTGATTTGAAAGGCACCTTGTAGGTGCGGGCTCCTATAACTGATTGACCAGGCAGTCCTGACCTTGTGTAGGAATACAGAACCATAGGTAACAAAAATGGTGGCCGAACAGGCTGCTTAGGACTAGTGGACCCACACAGATTGTTTTCTGACTGTGACCACACAGAGCAAACCTGTTGTCAGTCTAATTACTCCTATTGGCATCCCTACACTCACTTAGATTTAGACAGAAGAAAACATGGTCTATTTTCTTGTCATGGAAAGGACCTTTTGTTGTAGCTGTCGTTAGCTGAAGGCATTCCTCACTGTAATCCTAAATTGGAGAATTTCATCAATATGTAAGAAAGTAACATTCAAGAGGAAACCTTAGCAAGGGGTTAAGTTGTTGTAAATGTCAATTGCTGTGATTGGGGGACTTGATTGTCATCTTCAGATGTTTAGAGAGAAGGTCATTTTAGAAAGGAGAATAGTCTAAGGAACACTAAGTACAGTTGTTCTTTTACTGCCTAAAGGCTTGGAGATTTACAAAATATCTTTTAGCAGAGAGGAAGACTTTATTTTGTAGGTTCGAGCAAAACAAACCAGCAAACCCAGAGTATTTAAGGAACATGTAGTTTTTGTAGGGTTCTGGATTTGGACTGCCACAGGCAACTATCCTCTTTAAGCCTCCAGTAATCCTTTGCTAAAGGACAATTTACTATAGATTAGATAAGAGAGGTGAGTTCATTTAGGTTCCATGGCTATAGACTCTGGAATGTATACCAAAATTTCTTACTTTAAGTCTAGTGTTCTTTTCACCATTCATATTAGCATTCATAGATGTTCAGAAAAATTCTGTACAGGACATCATGCAGAAAACATTAGGACAGCATGTTGACATTGGAAAATATTAATATCTAGGGGATTTATAGGAGTTATGCAGGTCAGTGCTATTGGTAATTAAAAATAGTATAAATTCATATAAAAAATAAAGTTGTTTAGTTCAAGGCAAAGCACATTTGAGATTAATGGCAGGATACTGAGCGATTGCAGAGAGGCAGACTGAGAATTGTCTGTAATTGTCTCTCATGAAAGGAAGCAGACTTGCTTGTGTGGACACAAAGTGCCTTTGGTGTGGATGGAGAAACCAACCAGAGGAGGACAGAGTCCGAGCCAAGCAACAGCAGGAGGGGATTTAGAACAAGGACCAAAAGAGAAACTGTCTTTACTTATTGCCTGAGGATTTCAGGAATGTGAAGGGAGGAGGGTTGAGAAGCATAATACTATAACCAGACTTCATTTATTCATTCTGTGACTGTTTCCTTAGCAATGGATTTATGCCAGACTCCACAGATATCAAATAAATCAAATAAAAAGTCTTTATTGCATGCAAAATCCGGGTATGCAGCTGATTGCATTGAGTATTTTTATATATAGCTTTCTTTAACTTTACATGCACGTATATATTGATATATGTGTAACCTGATATAATCACTGTGTACCTATTTGTGTATGCATTTATCTGTGGGAAATGGGTTAGTGATTTTTCTTAACCAACCATTCTCTTATGTATGTTAAGCCCTAAGTTAGAGGATCCATTAAGATATTAGTGACCCTGAATCAAATGGAATCACCCATCACTTTAACTCACCTTCTTGGTGACTAGAGTGGACAGTAGTAGTTTTTCCCCAAGGATAATTCTTATTAGACTATATCATCTCCTCATAGCCATTCAACATGGCAGGGGGTCAGTCCATCTGGGATTGCTTAGTTCAGCTGGTTAAAGATTAATGTTGAGGCCAAACTGGAAGTTCCAGGGCCTGAGGAGGTCAGTAGCTCTCTAATCTGTTTGCTAATGACAATAAAACTCAGGGTAAGAGAAAGTGAGTGAATCCTAACTATAAGTCATTATTTTGGTCTTAAAAGACAACATAATAACAGGACAGAATATTCCAAAATTCTGGAATCAGAGTTGTGGGATCAAGGCTTGTTCAGCTTATCTAGCAAATTTTAGTAAATTAATTACTTTTTCTAAGCCCAGGATTCTAGTCGATGACAAGTGAATAGTAATATTCTCCTTTAGCTGTGTTGAAGAGGCAATCAGCCTATATGTTTAGAGCAGATCGTGCAGTGCTCAGTGTCAGAGACAATGAATGCATTATACGTACATTTGTCTGTTGCTCTCATCTATCTGCTCTATCATCTGTCTATCTATGTGTCCATCCATCCATCCATCTATCCATCCATCCATCCATCCATCCATCCATGCATCCATCCATCCATCCATCCATGCATCCATCCATGCATCCATCCATCTATCTATCTCAGTTATGTGTGAATGATCAAGGCTCAGCCTGCTTTGTTTCCAGACCATCTTGAAGTGATGAACAAATATATCTCTAGCTGACACATTAACCCTATGATTATTGATAAAGAAAGTTTTATAGTGTTAAGTTCAAGTAGATAGTCACTGGAAAACTTGTACTTATTGTTGAGAATTTATTTAGTTAACATTTTGAAATTAAACAGAATGTCTATAACATGAATTTTGAAATACATCATATATTTTGAAATTAATGGAATTCAAAAATTGTTTATAATAATTTTGTGCACATTCTGGATTCATTATATTTTTAAAAAAAACTACTTATAATTGCCAAAACCTTGTTAAATTATAAATAACTAATTATTGATCTCTCAAGAGCTTGATCATTACACTCATTAAATTTTGCCTCTGAAAAGAAGAATAATGTTAACTGTGATCACAATAAAATACATCGAAGATAGAAGATGGATTAAATTATTATTAATAACCATTGAAGTCATTTGGAATGCCAGCTTATAATTGGTTGTTATTGTCTTTCATTGACAGGCCCTATTTCTGGACTCTCATTATACTTTTTGATCTATATCCTATTCTGTAGCCATCACTCACATTCAACTACCACATGTTTTCCTCTGGTTATATCATTTGCAAATGTGTCCAATTGTTTTATTCAGTAACATGGAAACTAAAAACTTCACTAATTTGTTCATTTGATCATTCATTCACTTAACCTCTATTGAGCATTTAATATTTTATAGGCATTCAATTAGTTGTGGGGGTCAGTATGTAAGATATCATTTTCATGTTAAAGAAATTTATGATATAATTTGAATCGGTAGAGATGCTATACAAACATCAGGTAATTATAATATGGTTGGCATAGACAAGAACTGTCTAAGTCACAAGTAACTACAGAAGACCAGCTAATCAAAACTTGGAGTCTGGTAAGCTTCCTGAAAGAAATGACCCTTTAGCTGAAATTCTTAAAAGAAAATAGACTATCACCATGAAATTGGGGATTAATATTTTAGGTAGACTAACTAAGATGGCAGAAGATCAAATGGTAGACTAGCGTGGGTGCATTATATATAAAGACATGAGTATGAATAAGACATCTCTTTCTCAAGGATCTGTTTTTATAATGGAGAATGGTATATCAAGATGATCAGAGAAAAATGTGTTGAGCCACCAAATTAATATGTATAAAATCTGAGGGGAGGAAAGGGGAGAGATCTTCCATCTGCCTGGCATTATCAGGGAGGGCATCACTGAGGAGGCAAGTTCTTTCCTTTGCACCACTTTAAGCTCATTGAAAACAGTGGCCTTGTTTTTTTAAAGTTTTGTCTACTCTGTTTTGCATAGCATATTAACAGGTGCCTATTGAGAACTGAATCAATCCCTGTTTTAATGTTATTTATTGCAATGACCCTTGATGGGGCTAGAGCAGAGGCTGGTGGGATAAAATGTCGAGAATGGTGGTGGCAGGTTAAGTTAACATGAGGAGGCTAGCATACTGCACAGTCATACTTCCTGTACAGAGCACCATGGTTTCCATCAGTTACATTCATTCATTGACTGACTGTGTTGGGCATAGGTTCAATGCTGGTGAATATAAAGATTAATTGCTCATGGTTTTGCCCTTGGCAAAGTTGAGAATAGAGCTTGGAGATGTAAATGCATTGTTAGACAAATGTGATGTCAGAGAAGCTCTGACACAGCAGAAAGCACAATCACAGAAAGAGATGTGATGGGTGTTGGGAGCTGGGGAGCTCAAGTTTGAGTAGGATATGTCCTTGGTTTTCTTCTCTTCCTATGCTTCTCCCCTGCTGAGCTTAACCACTGTCAGATCTTCCCCTAACCTTGATGTGACTGACTCCCAAATCTATTTCCCCTTCCTGGCCTCTTTCCAAAGCTTTATCCATATATATCTAATTCTTGTGTGACATCTCCACACCTAATGTCTTGCTGACACCTCTAACTCAATTTATTCAATGCTGAGCTCATCTTTTTCCTAGGAAGTCTGTTCATCATCCCGTTTCCTATTTGGTGAATAGCTCACAGGGATATAGTTGTTAAAGTTCAGTGCTAACTTTGATTCAACCCTTTCATTCCCTACATCTGAATCCAGTCCTGTTTTGGTAAATTCTGCCTCTGTCAATATTCTGCCATCTTCGCTCACTCCTACCATGATTATCCTATTTCAGGGCCTCATTTCTTCTCTCATGTAAGCCTCAGACTTACAGCCATGAGAAAAACACCATAATCATTTATAAAGCAAAAACATACCTCCAAGGAGGGGGATCCTGGGCAAGTGATTCTCAACATTGGTTGCTATGGGAAGTACTAATGCCTAGGTTCTACTCTCGAAGACTCTAATTTAATTGATGCAGGGTGTTTCTGGGTATTGAGGGCTTTGACAACACTGCTGGTAGAATCTAAAATGAAGTTGGGGTTCAGAGCCACCAAACTAGTCCAAGAACAATTTTCTCCTTTCTGACTGACATTCCCACCACCAGAGCTTCTCTTATTAAAAGAGCAGGCAAAACTCTTGCACATCAGTGCAAGATGAAAATATCCAAAAAAAATAAGCATAAGGGGGATAAACACAACATACATGAAGTACAAAAATATCATTCTGCTACTATGCTAGTGAACTTTCTCCAGCCTGGCAGATGAATATGTCAACAAAACACAAGAGTCATCTTGCATCTGTATAAAAAGCAGTAGACAGAGAGGCACAGAAACAGCTTTCTTTCAGACTGGTTTCCTCTACTTCCAATTTTCCCCCACTTCGGTCAAGTTCAAGCATTACTGCCCAATTAATTTCCCTAAAAAATAGTTTTGAACATACCGATCTCTTTCTCAAAATCTTTCAATACCTCATTTCTAACAGGAACAAAAAGAATCAAAAGTTCTTTCCTGATTTGTCCTATAACTTACTGTTCCAACTTTATTTACTTTCTCTTTCATGAATTCCTGCCCTCAGGGCTTTGCTTATGCTATTCTGCATCACTGGTTCTTTCTAATTCCACATATACACTATGCCCTCATCCTTAAAGATTCCAATCACATACCACCTCCTCCACAAGCTTTTCATGATCATTTTGTCAGGAAATAATTTTCCTCTCCTGTTAAATAGCATGGTCCTTTTGTAGTCTATAAAACAAATTTATTAACAATTAAAATCTTTTCACATAAAAATTTTTGACATTCATAAAATTAATTATTTTCATTGTTCAACATTCATTGAGCTCCTGCTGTATGAGCTTTGAGCTAGGAATATGCATAAGCCATAGCATAAGCCATTGGACATAGTCACTGCCCAATGAGAGGATGAGCAGGGTACAAGGACTTTAATTAAGTAAGTGACATTATTATTTGCGATTATGTCTGGGAATTTGAGGGGAAAAAGCAAATGAGTGTCAGACTATGAACGTTCATACTCTGATAAGAAATTGAATCATCTTTCTAAATGAAACAAGTAATTGAGCCAATGATAATTACACTGTTATGCCTTAAAAGTTGGTCTTAGAATTAAGCGCGCTAATGAGAAATAAGCTTCTGATTTTGATTAAACCATGTTGAGGAGAGAGGCCAAGGAGTGCCTGTTGCCTCTGGTAACTGCAGGATTTGGGGACAGAGGAATCTGAGAAGGTTTAGCTTTGGTTATAACAAGGCCTTCTATAGTACTTATCTGACTGATTGGGTGATATAGGATGACCCATTTGAATTTTGGGGTCTCACTAAGAACTGTTGGGGCCTCCCTGGTGGTGCAAGGGGTTAAGACACAACCTATGAAGCTACCCACAGCCACTGCAGCATGAGTTCTATCCCCAGCCAGGGAGATACCCACATGGCACGGCAGACCTCTCCTGTCTCACCCACTGCTCCCCTCAGCAGTGTATTTCAATAGATCCACCTGTTCTGCTCCTCACTCTGTCTCAGGTGAGTCCTTTCACAACCCCCCCCCCACACCTCTGGCCTGCATCCCAGTTCTTGTATGCATAAATAAATCAATCTTTAAAAAAAAAAGAATAAGAACTGTTGGTGGAGATACACTGGCAGCCAGTTGTGGGCTGAATGGTATCGCAAATGCCACATCTACCACCAGCTTCATTCCACACTTAGGATAATCTCAGGACAATCAGGGTGCTCTGGCCTAGGAGAAGAGATGAAAGATTAGGGTGGGAATGTGGTTTCTACTTACTGCCTCATCTACTAAAACAAGAAATAACTTATTCTGCTTTACATTTATGCAGTTGACATTAAGCTATCACAGCAACAGACCCTTGCGGAACAGTTTTGGAGACTTGCTGAATGCATAATGGCACAGCAGACCTCTCCTGTCTTAAAAAAAAGAGCAAATTTATCCAGATATCTCCTAATATACCCACTGCCATTTTTACTACAGAGTAATTGTTTGACAGTGATTTTTTAGTAACAAATGAGTGAACTGAGTTAGTTTTCTAAGTCTATTGTAACAAAGTACCACAGACTGAGTGGCTTAAACAAAAGAAATGTGTTGTCACGGTTCTGGAAACAGAAGTCGAAAATCACCATGTCAGCAGCAATGGCTTCTTCAGAGCACCTATTTCAGATCTCCCTGTGTCTCTTCAAATCGTTTTACCGCTATGAATGTCTTTGTGAACAAAGTACCCGTTTTCATAAGGACATCAATCACATTGCATTAAGGCTCATTCTACTGACAAAACTTTAACCTCTGTGAAGACCCTGTCACCAAAGAAGGTCATATTCTGAGGTATTGAGGGTTAGAAATTCAACACATTTAATATTTTTGAGAATTACAACTCAATCTGTAGCAATGAGTAAAGTACCTAAATCTCCCTAGACTGTTCTTTCATCTCTTTCCACCATCTATCAAACAATCATCTAGAGCAGTACTGCCCAACAGAACTTTCTGTAGTAAGGGAAATGTTTTCTACCTGAGCTTTTCAATATGGTAGTCTCTGGGCACATGTAGCTATTGAACACTTGAAATGTGGCTACTGTGGTTGAAGAGTTGGATTTTAAACTTTATTTGATTTAAATTTATATTTCTGTGATTTCAAATATTAGGTCTGCTGTACATTTGCATGGCTTTGAACATCATAGGTAAAACTTCTAGGTTTTGTTTTGTTTTTAATTTTGGCAATTTATTTAACAGTATCCAGACACTCTAAATCTGATTAAAGTAAACACCAAATAAAACGTCCTGTTGGTTGGACGTACCCGTGAGTCTTCCAGTCTATGACCTCTGTTTTGAAACAAAATTTTCAGAGACTTTGTTAGAAGGAGTTTCCTTGATCCTATGACATCACAGGGATCTTGGAGAACATCAAATATTAAGTAATATTTCTGAACAAAGAATTCTTTTTACACATTCTGCTGGAGCGAGAACTGAGATGACAGACCTTTACTTCCACCAGATTGCAAAACTTACAATGCACTGCAATATTCCTGGGACAGACAGATGTGTTCTTGTCTCTGATCTTTTCCCATCAATTCAATTCAATTTGGAGAAGAAAAAAAGAGGAGCCAACAGAAGGAAGATTGACAATTGCTAGCTTTGCAGATGTTTGGAGCTCTCTCTGACATACAGAAATTCTTTGGAAAAAAAAAAAAAACAGTGACAAGCATAGTAAGTTCCTTGTCTCCAACAAAGACATTGAGTTTTGCTTTTTTATTATTGTTTATAAAATTCACTTTTTTCAACCATTTTACACTCACTAAGCACCTGCTTCATGCTAGACATCATCATGTTCTGGGGATAGTGCCATGTCAGTGCAGGCACGTGTCCTGCCTACAGCAAGGCTCAAAGATGAGCAGAGTAGATGGGGCAAAATGCCCCAAAGATGGGGCATTCATTCTGATGAAAATAATTTCTATAAAATGAATGTAGTGAATGCCCTGGTGTTTTGCAATAGGAGACATGTCATCTAGGAGACTGAGTGGGAGCATTCAGAGTTAGCTTTGCAAACTGGGAGGTGGAAGCAAGGTAGGGCAGGTGAAATCCTCAGGAAGGAGATGAGTTTGGCACCATCTGGGGGGGCAAGATGAGTCTAGTCAGGTTGTGGGGAAATTGTAGCTCAAGTTCAAAAATGATGATCTAAGATGCACAGTGGGAAAAACGCAAAGAAGACAGCTTGCGGGGGTTGTGAGGGAATGGAACGGAGGCTCAGAGATATTTAGGCCCCTAGCTGCAGGTCAAGCCAGTGAGACCATTTGATACCATTGCCTGTTCTTTGATCGCTCTCAAGTGACCCCGCTTCAAGAATGAATGTGAGACAAATTTCATTTGCCTCATTTGGAATCAGGCATGGCTGCATTTACGCAAAAACCTCCAAATAGTAAGCAAACACAGAAGACTTTCACTCTAGTGAACATAAATCAAGTCCTAGGCAGAGAGAATAATTCCAAGGATATCAGAGGTTCAGGCTCCTTCTATATTACCTCACCCCTCTTAGCACCTGTTTTCCATTCTCCATGTTTCCTCAATGGCCCATCATGTCAGCTGGAGCTCCAGCCATCACGCCAGTTAGAAAAATGAATAAGAGGTAAGGAAAAACAATAGGTCTTACTGCCTACCCATTTCCCCTGAGTTTTAGGGATCTCCCCAGCAATTTCAGCTTACTGCTTTGCTTACATGTTGTTGACTGCTCCTCTGCAAAGAAGCCTAGGGAACATAATAATATATATGTTTGGCTGAGAAGCTAGTATCAAGGAAGAAGAAGGAAAGCATCCTGGAGAAGCAAGCAGTCCTTTTGCCAGACCACAGTAGCAGGAAGTGAAGCTTAGAGGTTTCTCATGTGGTTAAAAAATCCCAATAGAAAAAGCAACAAGATCATTTAGTTGATGTGAGTTGATTGTGTTTGGGCGCATAAAGCCTTTTAAGACTTCAGTCTGGTTTTACGAGGAACACTCTTTTTTCACAGTTGGATTTTGAAATTGAGAGATTTTTATTTCCCTCTGTTCTCTCCATCTCTACTCACCCACATGTGACCTGCCTCCTGCATGCCTGTCTGACTGGACAACCTCTCCAACCAGTTCACCTTTCTTTGTCCCTTAATCTGTTATTTCTGGTTTCTGCTTCTGTTTCTTTTCCACACATGGAGAGTCTACAGAGTGCTGCCCAGATGATAGTCACTAAACTCACACAACACCTTCTACAACCATGTGCCTCCTTCTTCCACCACCTCTGCTGCTTGTGGAAAGCCTGCCTTTCATCCTCCTGAAGATTGTCTTGCCTGCCTGGTGACCCCACAAAGATGATCCCAGCTGTGATTTTAGAATTGCTTTCAGCTTCTGGGAGGCAGTCTCCACATCACCCCATGACTTTGCTTCTTCTAACCTCATTCATTCATTCATTTCCACATTTTTTGAACATATACTACATGCTGTACCGTCTGATCAGCAGTTCTCAAACAGACTACCTTTCCTGTGATGCTTTCTAGGTAGTGGAGGATCCACAGGGAAATCAGAGGAAAGGCTTTACACATCCATGGTTACAGGGTTTGGTGAGATCTGGGAAGGAAGGTGTTATGAGACATAAAACTGGAGCTATGTAGGTTGGAGGAGACAGGTCTCCCAAGGAAGGGACATTTGTGATGATGGCAGAGGGCTGAATGGGAAGTTAGCCACTCAAAGCTGAAGGAAGAGTTCCGGCAGAGACCAGTTCATGGTGGTGGGAAAACCACTAGCAGAGCGTGCTAATCAGGGCTGCTCTTTCTTCTAGGATCATGAATAGAGACAAACACTATGAGCTCAAGGAATTTGTATTTGAGAAAAAGACTGAAATAAGATGCCTTCTGGTACTGATAAATGTTATGGAGAAAAGAATATGTAGTTATAGGAGGGGGTATTGGGCTGATGAGCAGGCTGGCGTGTAGAGAGCAAGGAAGAGAATGGAGAGGTAGACAGTGGCCGGGTCGCCTGTGTCTTGGAAGATAAGTTTTGTGGAGGTGCGAAGAAGCCATCGGATGTTTTAAGTAGGAAGATGACATGATTCAGTCTTTAGAAACACTACTGAGGACTGCAGTGTGAACCCTATGTAAATGAATGCAAATCCATTTGGAATGGAATGCCATCTGATGGAAGGTCATGTCCCCAGCCCTGAGGTCAGGGAGCATATCAGCTTTGCTCTGTGACCTGGCCAAGTTTCTTAATCCCTTTAAGCCTCTCTTTCTTCAGCATAAAATGGAGGTTATGACTGTCACTCACAGGTTCATGGTGACAATTTGATGAGGTGATATTTTCCAGCAACTTTGCATAACACCTTGCACCTGGTTTTCATGTCAAACATTTTTCTCCCCATCCATGTGCATGGCATTTCCTCTGATCAGTCACACTAGGTCTTGAGTGGGAAAGTTTTGCTCATGAAGCACCAATTTTAGATGGGAACTGAATAGATTCTATGACACTCACTGTCAACAATTTTAGTCTTGAATCACTCTTAAGTTTAAAGGGAGCAATATGTGGTACATTGTCTGCACTTTGAACTTTCAAAAATATTTTGCAAACAACTCAGAGCAGCTCCTAGTGCTTCAAAGATCTCAGTCCCTCCCCCCGCCACATACACACCATCTCTGCAGGTAGGTGAGAGGAAGGGTTGATTGAATTGGAAACAAACATGGGCTCATAGGGTCACTGTGGCAGATGTGAGTGAGATAAAGAATTTCTTCAGAAAGAGTCTTCACAAAATGCCAGAATGTCAGTTTCCCCTTGATTACCCTAGCATCTCAGCTAAATTGGTTCATCAACTTGGGCTGGGACACTGGCCCATCCCATCTTTAGCCTTGGCCCTGGGTCTTGTTATTTTGTGTTAGGATTCTTGTTGAAGGCTACAGCAGGCTCTGCCTTAGACACACCCATAAAACCCAGTGACTAACCACTGTGAAAGAAAAAAAAAAATTGCATATAAGCTGTATCACTTCCACTGTGCTAAAATGCATTTTTAAAGATTTGGAAGAAAGAAGAGGAATCATTCTGACATGAGAAAATCCATTGGTTCTAGGGGATCAAAACAGGTGATCAAAACCCCTGGGATTGTGTTTCCATGAAGAGCCACTCTGAGTGATAATGAAGCATTGCTTGAGGAAGCAGCATGATGAGGAACTTGACATGAAAACTCATCAGCAAGGCATTTTTTTTCCAGATAGAATAAGACAATCCTCAAATACATACTTTTTTTCTCTCTTGAATCCCAAAGAAAATTCCATAACTTAAAGTTCTTAAGTAAAAGAATATTCTATCCATGGGGCAGAAAGAAAGGAAAAAATGAAAGAAAGCATGAGATAATGATTTTTCACTCCATAAAAGAAATGGAGATCAACTGGATCACCAGAACCATCCCTTCTCTTCTTGATGAACACTGGGACATGTGTTAATCAAATGGAGACATACAGAAGTTGAGGAATAGAGGGACTTGTACCATCTGAAATATTGCTCAAGGGACCAGGCAAGGCTGGCACAGATACATGGGTCTACCCTCTACTTTGGAAAGGAGAAGTTGTTTACCACACAAAGGCGGCATCGTTTGAAGAATGAAGGAGATAATGCAAGTATCAGAGCTAGATTAAGCAATGATGGATGATAATTGAAGTCTAGTATAGGGAAAAATTACCAGTGTGTACCTAAGTATTCATATATCTATAAATCTTGCTCTAAATTGTGATGTATCATCTATACGTGCTAGTCATGAACAGACAAATAATTTAGATTATCCCTTTAATACAAAGATATATTTATAGGGAAACAGCCACTGCATGCACATCTAAGCCACTTTCTCTTAGTCTTAACTTTGAGCTTGGGAAGTCTGACTAAAAAACACAATCACCTGTTGGCAGTTTTCCAACTTGTGTTTTGAGGAAATATGTTTTTTCCCGATGGGCCATGTCAACCTAAAACCTATTAACTGTTACAGCCAGCTTGAGCAATCAAAAGCAGTACGTTAGAGCAGTACTGCTCCAGCTATGTTCTGTGGACTGATGCTGATGAGAAAAGAACAGAAATTGAAAGTAAGCATTTAGGGACTTTTAATAGCAATTTGATGTTGCCATGATATCTAAACTAGCCATAGCAAATGGGGCCATGGATCATCTGTGATGGTTTGAAAGCTACAAAACAGAAAAGAGCAAACAAAGGAAACAACTGGTCCTTCATCACAGTGAGACTATAAGAAGTACCACCAAGTTAGAGAAACCAGCAAAAGTTCATCTGGGTCCTTTGCACTACAGTTGTAGCACACCGACCTGCCGGAGGAGACACGTCACCTACGGGTGGTAAGGCCCTCCACTTGGGAACCTGTTTCAGACCCTGAAAACAGTCCTATTCTCAAGAAGGAAGACACTTAAGAAGCCCAAAGTCAACACATCTTTCCAGTAGCTACTTGTAGACAGCTGTGTATGAACTACTGTGGGTTTTAGGACTATAAACATAAATAAGAAACTCTCCTTAAATCAAAGGGCTTAAAAGCCATTTTACAAACAAATGATGACAGTATAAGTGATGACAATATACACCAAAGACATCAATAAACCCTTACCTTCGTTCTTGTCCTCCAGAAGTACTCGTTGCCCACTATATTTTACATACCAAGTGTTCCACTGGTGATCCAGTGCTACAACAATGCTACCCTCCCTTTCACATGGGGATTTCAGCTTTGTCCCAAAGATAGTTATAATCTACATAACCACACTGTTTAATTGATTGATTATTTAATCCATTAATTCAATGAGCAGTAATTACGTAAAGTAAAAGAAGTTGTGAAAACATGTGCTAGAAAACCCTAAATGCCATTCAAAATAAAGTGAAGGTGGGTGGCTGGGCAACTTGGGGAAGGTGCACACCCAGGGTGGAATATCTTAACTGAGTTCTAAAGCGTGAATGGGGGTTATCTCAGGGAAGAGGTGGACAAAGAATCACAAAGCAGCATGTGCAAAGGTCCTATGGCAGAAGGAAGCCAGTGTGGTTGAGAAACTATTAGAGAGGAATTTGTAGCAGACATTTACTTATGCTTGTTCATCTGGCTCTCCCTTCATACCTCTTTTCTTCCACATAAATCAAGAAATTCAAGGAATTAGATTAATGACTGTTCTCTTATTTGGGAGCCCCTACATTATAATACTGTTCTTCCCAGTTCATGACTGGAAGCTAAGAGTTGAATCTTATTCCCTCATTCTTGATCACTGGGCTATATCCATCTATCCAGAATGGCACCATCCCTCTGCCTCATCCTTCCTTTGTGTTCCCTAAACAATACTTCTGGTTAATTGTCTCTATAACTAATTACTGCTGACTATTTACCTAGCCTCCCATCTCATAAATTACTAAATGATATAAATAGTAAACTGGGCTGCCTGAAAGATTTCCTCTTATTGCTAGAAGTGCAGCCCACCTAATTGGCATTTTCCCAAACTCCTTTCATGAGTACCTAAAAGGAAGGGGACTTTACTGGCCTCTATCATGTTTCAGTCAGCGCTTCTCTGTTCAGTTTTTGCCCTCAGAAAGATATGCCTGGGTGCTCATCAAGATTAATTTTTCATTTTCAAGAGTGTCCTCATAAAACATGAGATGGTACAATGGAAGTAGATTTGGGAGACAGATCAACTAAGATTGATTCCAGTTCTGATACTTGCTCTCTGTGTGATACTGGGAAAGCAAAACACCATCTCTGAGCTTCAGTGTCCTGCCTGTGACCCAAGAGGCTTATGAAATGCTTATAACTAGAATTATAGTGACAATTAGTTGAATCATTGTATTTGTGGCAACTAATTCTCCATTAGTGATTCTTTATCAACTACCCAGCTTATGTTTATAAAGCCTATTTGATCATGACCAAACTAACCCATATAACCATTGATAAATGGGTAGACACTTACATTGTCAGTTATGGTCTAAGTCCTTCTCACTGAGGAATCTGAGACAGTCACATGTTGTTTCTTTTTTTTTTTTTTTAAGATTTCATTTAGCCAACATGTATAGCAGAAGTCATTCTATCTCTATGAACTTCTCTTTAACTTTTTCATTAGCTTATTAATGAGATCATGGAGATGGATATCATTTAATGGGACATTTATCCCTTCCTCTGAAAAGCATGGCATTTATAAATTAAAGAGGTCATACATTTGCATCCAGCTGAGGGGATGAAGGGGGAGTGAGAAAGAGAGAACAAAAAGTAGTTAGGGAGATGGATGTCTGTGGATGAGAAAGCAGAGGTAAAGCTGGCACTCATATAGGGAGATTCTCTAAATGGAATATGTTGACATGAACCCAGGTCATGGGGAAGGAATTGGGAGGTCAGAGAAAGAGCAGCCAAGTTTCTTTGGCTCAAGGGCTTCCAGTCTGGCAGACAGGATGGGAGTTTTCGAGTGATCTGGAAAGTATGGAGTGCCTCCTGAATGCTTGTCACTGTGTGAAGGCAGAGTTTCAAGAGATTCAGTCCTCGGCCTAGAAGAGCTGATGATCTATTGGAAGAAAGGAACTTTCAATGTGACATTATCAAAATAGTGTGCAAAGGGCCATCATAGAAATATATTTTTTGAGCATTGGTGAAGATGCAACGTCTTTCTGGGGAGGTTAGGAGTGGCATCACAGAAGAAGAACCTGTGTTAGGTCAGCTCACTAGAAGCAGACCCTGAGATGGAGATTTACTTAGGGTGCACCCTGAGAAGGGCCAGGTAATGAGGGACAGGATAGGGCAAGGAAAGCTCCTATGCAAAGATTGTCCCTTTCCAATTTCCATCTAAAGCAAGGATTGTGGGCAGTTATTCTCCCGTCAGTCAATCATTAATTCACCTTGGCTGGATATGGTCACCTCCCAACCTCTCCAGGGGACATAGCTCTCGTAAGGCAAGGAGAAAATCTCTGAAGAAGGGAGCACACATGAATGCTTAGCAATAGCAACTAGCATGTGCAGGTGTTGACATGGGAACTGGGTGGGGCAGTGCATGGGAACTGGTTGGGGTAGTGTAAGCATTTCTTAAAGTGACATTTGAAGTAGCTCATTTGCTGAGATTGCTTGGAGGATGCACCAACATTCCATGGAGAAGCCAAATCATGTGCAAAGGCACAAACGAGTTGACAAGATTAGTCTTCCTTAGAACAGCCAGAAGCTAGATGTGGGTGAGCTGGGAGTATGAGGTAGGTGGTAGGAGCTGAGCCAAGAAAGCAATGGTTAACAACATGGGTTTGGGAGCAAAACATGTTGGGGTTTGATTTCTGACTGTTGACTCTTGATCATGAGACTTAAACATAATATATTACTTACCAGAGTCTTAGTGTCTTTTTCTGTTGGATGGATATGATAAGACTACTTTTCGGGATTGGTGTAAGAATTAAATGAGATACGGAAGGTAAATCTGAGCACACATCTTTTGACCAAAACTTTCACTAAATAAGTTCAATAGACTGAAATACTTTCAATAAATGGCAGCCATTCAAATTACTATCAAGGTAGAAATGAAGATGAATTTTGAAGATCTTGAATCATATTAAGGTTTGGATTGTATCTAGAAGTAGTGATGATGGTCATGATAATAATGGGAAGAGCAAAAGTTGTCACAAAAATAAGAATTAGGAGGTGGTGTAGGGGAATGTCTCCAGTGAATGTCTTTAAAAAAGAGGATGCTTGCAGGTCTGCACTTTGGAAAGATGCTTTGGTCAGTCCTGTGGAGATGGATTGGTGATAGGAAAAGAGGGCAGGAACCGAAGCCATCGAGTAGATTCTCTGCATAGGTTAGGCAAGGAAGACTGAGGATCTGAACTTGATCAGAAGCGTGGGCCAGAAAGCAACTGAGCCAAGATTAGCACAAAGCTAATGAAATCCCATGGCAACAGGCTTAAATTGCAGGTCTGGGGCTCTTCCAGGTCTCAAACAAGCCTCTCCTGCTACGCATAGAGCAAACTCAGTGGAGGGTGGTTCTGTTCTGGGTAAAACCTTTTATTAATGGAAAATTAGCTTTGTGAGATGCAGGTGGCCCCTGGTAAGGATGATTTCAATGATGATCACGAGCCTTCTCTGTCACTTTTATTGAGTTTCTGTGTACTCTAATTCATTAATAAAAGACCAGAGGAGGAACATGGGCATATTTTACTCTCGTCATTATCTAGAAGAGTTTTTCGATGAAACACATTGAACATAATGCAATCACTGTTTCTGCTGAAAACTCATCTCTCTATAGATTGACCTTGGTTACAATCTCTGATGAAAATGGGGAAACATGCTGTATTAAGGTGGTCTTACAAAGGCTTTCTAGTGTGACTCTGCTATGGAGAAAATCAATAGACATAGCTCAATAGATGAATACATATAAAACCTTCCCATTCAGTTTGGCTAAATTTCCACCTTGTTCTGAGTATTAACACTGTAAGAAGCAAACTCACTACCTCTGGATTATACTGAGTACAATTTGATGGTGTGTGATATCTTTTCCAATTCTTATATTCTGCCTCTGTGACTTCCCAATTACATTTATAATGAGAGGAGTTAATAGTGCTAACACTTATGGAGGCATAACTATGGGGCAAACACTGTTTTAATCACTTTATCTATGATCTTATTTAGAGTCATGGTACCTATGGCAGTATCTACTGCTACAATTCTTATTTTACAGATGGGCATACTGAGGATTGATGAAGTCCAACAGAAATGTATGGGAGGACTGAGATGAGGTTCCCAGTACACCTGTCCAAATTCTGTAAATTACGAATTTTGTCCCTTCCCTCTTCTTCTCACTCATTTTGAATGAAACGTGTCTTTTGACATTCAGAGTAAATACCTCAGCGAGTCATTAAACAGATCCCATACAAACTCTGTATATTTTCTGTCCATGAACTATTACAATTCTTGCTCTTCCCTTGGGTCCAGGAACATCGCCCCACATCATCCTGTGCTGCAGCTGCTTGTTTAATGGTGAAATTCATTATCCTTAATCCCAGTAAGGGCCTAAAAGGCAAGAATTTTTTGTTTCCCACACATTCATTCCGTGTGTGTGTGTTTCCCACACAGCAGCTATAAACAATTAGATGTTGCAAAGACTCAGAAACATATTTTTGGAATCAATTTTTTTTCTGGAGTAATTTGATTGCACAGAAATGAGTTGCTCTTTAGATCTTGCTACTTGTACTTTCATCTCTTTTGAATGTGAATAATGCCAAGAACTTATCCTGGAGGAATACTTAGCTCACTGAAAATTATTGTTGGCCACAAACCTTGGGAAGAAGAGCATCATATGTTTTGTGATATGCATATATGTAGACTTGTATATACAAATATTTAGATGTGTTTATTTCTTGTAAGTATATCTGTACATTTATGTTATAATTTAACCAATATGTAATGGGTAACTATTATGAGCTGAACACTTTACTAGGAGCTGCAATGCAGCAGTAACTGGCAGAGCTTATTATCTAGTAGGAGAGAGGGTAAATATCTATATGTCCATTTTTAGAATTTTCACATGGTATATTTGCACATACATTTGATAAATAGGAACCTATGCTAAAGTATGAAATACATAACAAATTTATCTATTCATTCAACAAACATCTATTGAACATTTGCTATAGTATGAAGCCAGTCTTTAGAGGTGACATATTCTCCAGAATCAGGGCAAGAAAAATTTTATTATGGACATTATGTTGGAGTAAATTGAGAAAGATGTACAGTATTTCTCACAGCTGAGCTTCTGCACACCCTCCTTTGCATCATAGCTCACAGTACTTACTAGATAAGTGATTTTGGACACAACTTTTTAACCTCTACTTATTCAAACCTGTAAAATAGAGATGGTGGGCCTCCCATGGTGGCACAGGTGGTCAAGCGCAGTGCTGTGAAGCTGTCTGCAGCCTCTGCAGCACGTGTTGGATCCCGGCTGGCCGCTGAGAATCCCACATATCGAGGCTGACCTCTTCAGTTTCGCCCACTGCTCCCCTCAGCAGTGTAGTTCGTCAGTTTGCCTGTTCTGCTCCCCACTCTGTCTCTGGTGAATCCTCTCACCCTTCTGTGCATCTGGCCTGTCCCCTGGTTCTTGTATGTATGAATAAATAAATCTTTTAAAAAATCTTATAAAATTAAAAATAAAGTAAGATATTGATGGTAACGATGTAGTTATTTTAGGGCTCTGTAAGGACTGAAAAATATATTGCATGTTAAATGCTTAGTTCAGTTATGTTGGAGCCCTTAATCCCTGCCAGAGATATTTTGTATTGTTTTGTTTTTAACTGAGACAACATTGTTTTACTACAGTGTGTGATTTAGGAGAATGGTTTCACACCTTAGGTGTATGTTGCCACACCACCTACACCACTGAAGTACCCATATTCCTTTATCCTAAAACATTGGGTCACCCTCCATTTTTTCCCCACTACTATTGTCATTTTGTCTTTAGTTCTCTGTTTCCAATTATTTCCTTATTTAATATTTTGTGGATTTTTTTTTTCACTTTGATTTAGACAGGAGTACTCCTTTCAACATTTCTTGTAGTGGAGATCGAGTGTTTACAAACTCCTTCAGCTTTTTTTGTTTGGGAAGAACTTGATTTCTCCCATGTTTCAGAGCTTTGTAGGACATTGTATTCTTGGCTGACTGTTTTCATTTTTGAGTATCTTGAATACATCATTCAATTCTCTCATTGCCTATAGAGTTTCTGCTGAGAAGTGCAGGTCAGAATACTACTTCTGCTACTATCTTTCTTGGGGATACAACATGTGTAGAGCACCCCAAATGTTTTCCTTATTTCTAAGGAGTATGCCTCCAAAAACCTTTGCTCCTCTTTCCCCAGGGCCTCTGACTATTCTGACAGCCTGCCACTAGTGTCTCCTATTCTACACCATAGCCCCCAGGTTTCTATCTCCACCTACCTCCTATTTTATCTTGCTTTAATATCAAACCTGTTGAAGTCTGCACTGTTCTCTAGTACAAGGGGTAATCAATTCCACTTCACTACCTGCAGGACCATCTCTCCAAACTCTGTTCCTCTGGCTTCCTCCTGCATAACCAGGAGGGACCAGACCTTACTATTGCTTCTGCCAGATCTTGTCATGTCTGCTCCCCTTATTTTTCAGGGAATAAGGGATCTGGGCTTCTTAATGGTCCTACTCAAAACCTCCCTGGGGTCTGCAGAGACCTACCATGGTCGAGTAATCGTTATTTAAAAGTGGGAGGGAATGCAGAGCCTGAGTGCCTGGGATTAAAAAGAATCCTGTCTGCTTCATGCACTGCACATCTGTTAACACAAAGAAAGGATTCCAAGTGGGTGAGAAACATCTCCCTGCTTCCAGAGGACTAGATATTTCCTTTTCTTGGAAACTTTCCTTTCATGTTAGGCTTTCAGAGATGAGGGGGTGGGAAGATGCAAAGGAGAATCCTGAATGACAGGTAAGTGGGACCAGAAAAACTCCCAGAGCAAATGCTCTTGACTGGGTTATTAGATTGCTGGGTTTCTAAGACATGACACAGAATGAAGAAACTTAGAAATCAACTACCCTTTGATACAGTCAGAGAGGTGAATTAAGTTTACCATTGTGAAAGCTATACAAGATTTTATGCATGTGTATGTTTTTTTTCCCAGCTATTCAAAGCTATCTAACCTCCAAAATGCCAATTGCATCTCTTTCAGTACAAATCAAACTTTATAGGTAGTTGTTGAGGTGTGTGTGTGTGTGTCTTAGTCCACCAGTAATTCCTTAGATGGAGGTCATCAGTCTGTCCATCTCTACATCCCTGTTACCTATTGCACAGGACTGACACACAGCAGGCTTTCAATAAAATGTTATTGTTACTCTTTGTTGAGTTAATGAAAAATTGACTTCCCCTTACAGTGGCTCCATAGTGCTTATGAGAGAGAGTGCATCTTGAATACTCAGCTCTTTCTGCTTCCCCTAACCCAAGTGAATTATCTCTAATGAGCTTCCTCCCTGTCCAAGTTCAGCTGACTCACTGCCACCTCCATGTTATTTTCTTCTTAGAATTTTCAACTAGAGAATGAAACCTCTGACCTACTGTCATCTTCCCATCCTATCATCTTTTAAATATTAGGGAAGAGCCACGCCCTGTGTTATAGCCATCATAACTTTTTATATCAAATTGATAACCTTTTATCTGAACTTAACAATGAAGCATCTGTCTCTACCCTGTGATCCAGCCATTTGTTAACATAGACCACTTTATTCCTGTTTCACACTTGCAATTAATTTTACCTAGCCTGACTGCAGGCTTCCTGAGGACCAGGACTTATTTTGTTTTTCCTAGAAACTTTCTTCTCCTTCTTTACAGCACCCAGCATAATATCAGCTATGAAGAAGCACAACACTTATAGATACGTTAGAGACTCTTTCCTTATGGAGAAATAATATAAGAAGAGACAAAAGTGGGGGCAGGGAAGAGAAGGAGAGAAAGAGAAGATAGAGAGGAGGGGTGTGAGAGAAGAGAGAAAAGAAAAACATTTTCCTGGAAAAGAAGGTATCCTATTTCCTGTGTCAAGTAGTTTTCTTGTTAATAGTATTCCATTCTCGAAGCTCCCTTTTCAAGGATAAAGTACCTATTACACCCATATGCATAAATAATATATGCTAAAATGCTTCTCTGTGCCACAAATATTGACCTTGTTTAATAATTGATGATGGACTCCACTGCTACCCTGGAACCACACTGATGTAGGTTTGTGCCCTTGCCACAGGCTTATATTTATAGTTTTTGTTTTCTTAAGCCTGAAATTTACCTAAATTTCTTCATGGAGGGATACTTTTCCCCTGGGGCTCTAATATGAATTCAGTAAGGCAAGTAGTGGAGTCGAAAGGAAGGAAACTCACTTTATCATTATAATGAAAGTCACATTTCTTTCCTTTAAATGATGCTCCTGAATGTCCTTCTTTTGTCATATATTTTCAAAACCTATTATTGCCAAAGAATAATATGAAATAGCTAAATTTAATGGACACTTAAGTAAGAGCCTGGTTCTCTTCTAAGCTTAACTTGTATTGACTCAATTAGTCTTCAAAGAATTCCAAGAGAGAACTGTTTTTCTGTTCTACAGAGGAGGACACTGGGATATAGGAGGTTAAGTAATATATTAATCACACTTAGTGAGTACCAGTGTTTTGGTTCAAAACCCAATAGTCTGAACCAAAACCTTGTGCTCTAAGACACTATGATAAAATGACTTCTGCTTGTACACTGATGTATAGGAAAATGGCTGGGCATCCCTTCTAATCATCAGTTCTTATGGGAATAGCACTTCACTTTCCCCTTAGAAACCATAACTTGTAAGCTTTCTATTCATATTCAGTTGATAGTGACTGATTTAATGATTGGCTTTTGACCCAAGTCCAGTATGAGATTGATTGCAAAAATGATCTGTTTTCCACCTTCCATGTACCTATGCCCTTTGCAACGTGACTTTGCAACTCTTCCTATTAGTTCCTCCCAATCCTTTTAATGTACACTGGCTTGTGACTCAAGGTGGCTAATACAATGATGCAGAAGTGATGTGTTAATTCTAAGTCTAGACTTGTCTGGTGAATTTCCACTTTCTCTCTGAGAACCATGAACAAAATCTGAGCTAAACTGCTGTTGGAGGAGAGACGCCTGGAGGAGCACCCAGTTGTTCTGGCTAAAGTTACTACACAACAGCAAGCCTGCCATTGCCCACACATGTAGAGAGGCCAGACAAGACCATCAGAGTCAGTTGTCCCAAAATTGATTTCAGGTGCACCAATAAGTCCAGCTGAGACTAACAAAATGGCTAATCTCACCTGCAGACTCATGAGGAAGAATGAATTATCATTGTCATAGATTATGGTTATTAAGATGATTTTTTTAAATGAAACAATAGCTAACCCATACATCTAGCTAGCGGAGCTCTGAAATTTTTGCTATAGCTATTGGGACAAGAGTGATATTGACTTACTGATATCACTAAGCTATGGAGATTATTAAAGTTGAAGTTAATCATTATTTCTACTCAAGAAGAGATTGCTTAAAATATTAATGCAGAAGAATAAATATGAAAGACTAAAGAAACTTATTTCGAGTAACATTCTTTTATCACCTGGGTGCACCAGGGTCTGAATCCAGTATAGTCTTAAATTTTCCTGTAACATAAGGTAATAAATTCATTTATTTTGCTTAAAACAGATTGGCTTGAATTTTTATCCCTTATAAACAAGAGTTCTGATTAATATGAAGCCTGTAGACCTCACAATAGCTTTTAATGGACATTGTTAAATTCCTTACCTTTTGCCGTCTATTTGTTCACACAAATCCGCATCCTAGAATATCTTTTGTTCATCTCTTTACTCATGCCTTTATCATTTGATTGTCAAGCCTATTTCAGAGTCTCATGAAAGTAAAGTCAAAGAGCACAATTAAAAAAAAATGTTATTTACAAAGAAACAGAATTGAATATACTAAGAATTGAGTAAAAGGAACATTACACTTTGGATCAGATATGACCTGGCGTCAAAATTAATATATGGCATGTACATTTGCAGAGACAAAAATAAGCATGACAAGTAGAATATAGGTTTCAGGTGGTGATAGAAGATGAGGGAGTAAGTGAGAGAGTATGAAAAGGATTGGAACCTTTTTAGAGATGGGAGTCGGTGTATTTACATTACCTTAACTATTTAATGAAATATTCATCATGTTAACTGAACTTTAAAAACCCTACTAAAGTGATAGCATATATTAATTGTATTTAATATTTCTGTTGAATTTGGATGTTTTATTTGTTTTTAATTTTCTCTATCATATTAATTACATATAGTGCTCTACAGACATCTAGATTTCTTGCATTTCTCTCAGCATAAACTTTTAAAATTTGTACCAAGTTACTTTCCATGAAGGAATTATATATTCCAAATACAAATATTTGAGTATACCTAAACACTCACGTGGCACTCTTGTTTCCTAAGACTGAGGTGCCAAGAACACATTATCAACTAAACTTTAATATTGATTTATTTTTGAACTTTGATAAAGTTACAAGAACCAATGATCCCATTACATGCATTTAAAGAGGAAAATCTGAGGCCTAAAGCAAAGAAGTGACTTGTTATAGATCATCACAGAATTGGTGTCAAATGCTGGACTATATTCTATGTTCCTTTAACTCCTTGATTCAGTTATTCTCATCAAGTGGACAAAGCTTAAAGTGTCCAACAGAATTTTTTGTATGAGCAATAAAATGACTCTATTCTTAGTATCTCACTGTCTGAGTACCATCATGCACCCTAACTGGTTTTTTTGTGGGAATATTGTTGTATTGGAATGATTCAGCCAGCTCAGCACCAAGGAGAGCTCCAGCAAGCCTGTGGCCCTTTGCTTCTCTTCAAACTATGAAGTTTATATCCTGAGTAATTTAGTATTATCTGTCCATGTTTCTGTCTTAGGGAAAGAACTTGCTAAACCTTAAGAGATCTGACATATCAGATTGGTTCTGGTCCTTTAGAATTGAGTCATAGATCTCTTCACAGAGACTGCTTGCTCTTCGCCCACATCAGGGTGGCCCATACAACTGGATTCTAGTTAATGGAATAGGAGCCCTAACATGATTTTTTGATTAGTACAAAGGATTTCTGTGTTTGTTTGAAAGACCACTAGCAGGTGTTATTCACAACTGATACTGTATTATTCCAATCTCTTCTTAGTTATACTTCCTTTTTGAGGACATTTATCTCAGTTGTTAATGTATGTAAAATTGTTTGGCCACCTCACTTGACTCATCTCTTTCATATACTCATAATCATCTATCTTAAAATTTCTTATCTTTTCTTTCCTCATTCTGGCAGAATACTTTCTTAGACCTATAATCCCGATTCTACCTTCTCTCACCTTCAGAGAATTTGCTACAACAATTATCTGTCATTTTTTCTTATAACACCAATCTCTCATTCTATATTGCACCAAACTCGTCTGCCAACTATGATTTTTGGTTTTCATTTTCATATCAATTCCTTCCCTCTCTTTTTCCTTCTTTTTTTTTTTTTCACTACTACATTTACCTTCATTCTAACTCCATTCACAGCCAGAATATAAGGAAGTTCAACCCATACCTAACACACTGACTTTCACTGTAGTGGTCTCTTTCCTTCCTTTGTTACATGACATGTTCTATGTTTTCCAGGACTAGAACTGCTCTAGCAATTGGATCATCAGTGCTGTCTTCTCAGGTCTCCTGTTGTTGACTTCTTCCCATCATTTTAACCTTGTCCATCCTTTATCCTCATAGAAAATCTTCTTTTGCCTCCATGTTGAGGAGTTCTCCATTTTCCCCTACATGCTTCTATTTCTCCTTCACTGGTTCTTTTTCCTCTGGCTTCATGCTATATGTTTTCCAAGGGCCCAACTTGAACAACTATAAGCTGCCCTCTCTTTCTAAGAATATTATCCTGATGTTCTGGTCACATTGAAGCAATTGCTGAATTTCAAATTTGCACAATTAATTTGTTTTACCCTTGTTATCATCTCTTTCCTTTATTTTCAATTATAAACCGCAATAGTATGCTTTCTCCCAGTTAGCAATCAAATGTACAATTCATGATGCTTTCTATGAATAGAAAAATCCTTTCTCTTGTGACATCTTTTTACACTTTACTTAAATATCTACCATGAAATATTTTATGATATTATTATTTGAATAGAGTCAGACACGCAGTGGGCTCTCTCCAAGAATGGAATGAAAGTAAGATACAAAATCATCATTTTGGGAGGAATACTTTTGTAAAACTACTACCAACAGCACATGCACAGTCTGTGGCCATCAGGACCCTGAGTATAAATCGCAGTCTCCCTCCATGTGGCCTCATGCATCAAGCTCTGGGTGTGTTCTGTGCCTTTTCTCTCTTTCTTTTTGGAGAATGATGAATCAGGCTCATCATGGTATTCAATTAATTCCACACAGCTGGCTCCTGAGGGAGTTTGTACCCAATGTCCTCTAACCGATGATCAATCATGCTCTGTGGCTGGTACCCAAGGCAGCAGGCAGCAGGCCTGTGACATGCTCCAGGTTGTCGAACAGAATGTGCCCCCATCCAGGCAGGAAAGGTTCTGGTGACCTTTGATGGCATTTGAGAGAAGTCATTTGCTCTGGCTTTTCTGAGGCCATATTGATCTCTGCCCAGGATTCAATTTTAGACAAACAGGCAACATAATTTATGTAAACTGGGCAGGTAATTAAACTCTCCTCCCAGGCAAAAAGGTCAGAACAGAATATTTAAAGTTTCATTTCTAAGTGGAAGCAGTTAGCTAAAAAAGAAAGGAATGAAATCTCTCTGGGATTGTCATGTTGCCAACTGTTATTCTATAAATTATATGACCCAGATTATCTTCCTAAGAATAGTTCTGAGTTCTCTTTGCTGGAGGAGCTATAAAAGACAAGAATACTCATTAAGGACAAAGTTTGCATATTCAAAATGACAGAGAGGTAAGGGACTGAGCGAGAGACCTTGTTGAAACATCCAGTGATTTTACCAGAGTGATTATTATTATTATTATTATTATTATTATTATATTTCATTATTTTGGGATTACATTTTTATTCCTCCATAGGTGCACATGATCTACTCTTCCTCTCTCAAGCCATCTGTGCCAACACCCTTTCTATTTACCTCTTTCACCCCTTTTCAAGCTCTCAGTTTCCTCTGTTAATCAGAAATTTTTTAAGTCCAAGATTTGTTTTTGTTGTATTTTGCCAATTTTTTTTGGTTATTTATTTTCCACAGATAAGTAAAACCATCTAATACCTGTCTTTCACTTAGCATAGTCATTTTGGGATTCATCCATTTTGTGCCAAAAGGCACTACTTCATCTTTTTAAATAGCTGTGTAGTATTCCAACTAGAATATAATCCATACTTTCTTTATGCATTCATTTGTCAAAGGACACTTAAGTTGGTCCTATAACTTGGCAATTGTGGACAGTGCTGCTATGCGCATAAGTGCATACATTTTTTAAATATATAGTTTTGTGGGGTTTATGTTAAATACCTAGCTGAGGTATTGCTAGATAATATGGGATTTTCATTTTTATTTGCTTAAGAACTCCTCATACCATTTTTTCTCTCTCTCTTTTTAAAAGATTTATTTATGCATGCATACAAGAACTGGGGGACAGGCCAGAGGTGCCAGGGGTAAGAGGATTCACCAGAGACAGAGTGGGGAACAGAACAGGCAGACTGTCTGAAATACACTGCTGAGGGGAGCAGTGGGGAGACAGGAGAGGTCTGCTGCCCCATGGGGTAGCTTCCTGGCTAGCTGGGGGTTTAACTCGTGCTGCAGAGGCTGTGGATGGCTTCACAGTGCTGTGCTTAACCCCTTGCGCCACCAGGGAGGCCTTCTTCATACCAGATTGCTTTCCCACCAACAGAAATGAGCATTCCCTTTTCTCCTCGTGCTTACCAGGCTTCGTTGTTTCCATTTTTATTTTTGATAGAAGTCTTTCTCACAGGGGTGAAGTGATATCTCACTGTGATTTTGATTTGCATTTTCCAGATCCCTCACGGACATCCTCTTTTCCCCAGTCTCTCCCCATTGCTGCCCTGTTCCAAAGATTTCTCACCTCACTCCAGCTCCAATAGCTGCTGTCTTTCCCAGTACAGATTCCTCTGTCTCTATCCAAGCTCTGATACCCTGCACTAGGCTACCCTCTCTCCCAATGTGGAGATCCTCTCTACCTCTTTCAGGGGATACCATCTACGTGAAGTCTCCCTTGCTCTTTTTGGGCTCTGAAACTCCATACCTGATTGCTGATATTATCATCCCCTCTGAGCATGCTCCCCTAGCCTGGCTCAGGCACCAACAACCTTCAGGGTAACGCTCCCACTCAAATGCCTTCCAGAGCTCCCTCAGGCTCTGACATCTCATGACAACACCCTCCTCCACCCCCACCACACGGTGCCCTCCAACACCTGATTGGGTTCCAACCCTCTAGACAGAGGCTCTCCTTAGTATGCGCAGGCTCCAAATCCTGAGCTGGGGATCTCTTTCTGCCCTTTCCACCCGTAGACACCAACCTTATGCAGTCCCACATGATCCCCTTTGTTCTGAGTTGTTTGGGAAGGGAACCATAAGAGGAATGGCTTGATCACATTAAGAGATTATTATTACTTTTTAACTTTTAATTGGAAAATGAATGTGACTTATTCCAATTAAAAGTTCTGGCATATTCATCAGAACTTGGTCTTCAAGAAACTGTGATATTCTAGCACACATTTCTATTCTCCAAGAGTTCCAACCTTTGTGTTATCTCATGGTCTAATAAAAGCATCTGGTTTTCATAATCTTCCTAGGTAGGTGTGAACTTCTGACATTATGATATTAACATCTGTAAAATCAGTATTCCCTGCAGAAAACAGATGGCATATGGAAATTAGGATAATTTAAGTACAGTCTAATAAAAGGATTACTTAGAAAACTGTGGGCAAGGCAAAAAGTCCCCCTGGGATCATACTGGACATTAGAGATAGGACTGAGATACATTGCCAGCCTGAATTCCATATCTTTGAATACCTCTGAATACATCCAGCTATTTTCACATCCATTCTAATCTTTCAGAACTGTTCTTTTCCTGATAGACTGTAACTTTCCTCAATTTCTACCCCTTATTCTACCTGCTTTTATGATCTCCTTTACAGTCACTTCTCTAAGTTCGAGTTCCTTGTATATTTAAAAATATATATAAGAAATAGGAACAAAATAAGAAATAGCTATTGGAGTTCTGAGAAATCCTTTACTCTTTCTTCAATGAGTCTGGGTTTCAAGGTTATTATCTCCCAGTAGACATAGGCAAACAGTACTCTTAAAATTCAGAGCTTGACAGTGATGTCTTTCTTCTAAGCATCTATAAGTAAAGGTGATCAGTAACAAGTAGGGGCCATTAGGAATCCACATGTGTGTTTAAAATGTCATATAGATTCTCCCACTAGTCAAACAAGCTGCGAGACAGGTATCATATATCTGACACAGAGTTGAGGACACTGGGGCTCAAAGAAGAGAAGTAATTTGCCTGAAGACATACGACCTGTCAGTGGGAGGTTTGGGATTCAAACTTAGCTTGGGCTGGGTATATGCATTTTTTTTTTTTTTTTACCATAGATGTTGTTGTCCCACCTTCCTCAAAGATTTGATATAGAATATGATAAGGTGTACTTTACTCACACAATAAATGTTTTCGTAATTATGCTTACAAGTCTAAAAAATTATAGTTTGTGGTGAAAACTAGGATCATTTAGTATCTGTGCATAAAGACTAATGAAATTTTATTGTTATAGTCATTTTTTGAAGTAATTTCAGCCATTTAACATGCAGCTGAGTTTGACCCGTCTTACAAGTTACTGATAGTCTAGGAGTCAAAATTCCTGAAGCTTGGGAAGCACAACTATCCATGTGCTAACTCAGTGGTCACTAGGGATGGGGGTGCTATAGGGTTGAACTAGGGTTATGGTTTTGGAAGTAGAGAAAGAGGATAGACTCAAGTAATGATTTATATTGCATTTCAAGAAATGAGATAAATGGGGTGGTCACAGGGGCCTGCTGATTTAACAGATGTGGGAAATGCGGTAAACAGTAACTAAGGATAAATCATAGAGATGGGAAAGATTAGGGAAAGAGTTGATTGGTAGAAGAGCATGGAAACCTTGAATTTTGTTTTAGCCATGTCAATATCCAAATGGATATTGAAGCTTAAATGGAGGTGATGTATCGGTAGTTGGATGCAGATATCTGACTCATCAGTGCTAGAGACACACTTCTGCACTTCCTGGCATATAGTCAGATGAAACCTGTTAGAGCTAAATGTGATCTCCTAGAAGAAGATACAGTGAAAGAAGAGGTAGTATCTTGGACTGAACTTCAAGACACGCCAGCATTTTGAAAGCAAGCCCAAGGTGATTTAGCAGAGAATGATAAGGATAGATTTTATAATGTGGTAAGCTCTTGACATTTCAGAGAGGATCTTATAAGTATAAAGAAAATTAATCATTAAGTCAAATTTGCAAGCATGGAGATTTTGTTCTCTGCCCAGTTCTAAATTGTAAGCTGTAGGAGAGATTGTAATTTCTTTTTTAATTTCCTAACAGCTGGTTATACTTGTAAACACATGATAGTTGACAAGATGTGCTAGAATATATCATTTCTTTTAATGGTCCTTACCGTGGGGGTGTTAGAAACCATTATGCTTTATTTCACATTTTTGAGAGGTTATATGACTCTCCTACATCCTCACTGAAGATAAGAAAGGCAGCAGAAATTTGGATAGGGCATCTGACTTCAGTTTCTTCCCGCCTACTGTCCTTTCCACCATGGCAAATTCTTTGATTCTACCTTCAAACTAGCTCCATAGATGACATGCAATACATGTTAATTGCATTACAAGATGACACTGTTTTCTAGATCTCTCTATCCCAAAGAAAGTGGCTATCTGAGACCCACCTTTCCAAGGGTCAGTGATAAGCTTCTTCCCATGTGGGCACCTGAGCTATCATTTTGCTGTGTCACAGAAGTAGTGAACATTAACCTTGCATCATTGAAGCTTTACTTGAAATTGTGGTCCTGCCTTTCATTAGATGTGTATCATCTAAGTCACTTAACTTCGCTGAGCCTTTGTTTCCTCTTGGGCAAAATGAAGATAATGCCAATTAGTAATGGATATTTATTGACATTTGTGCCCTGCATCTATTATTTCTTCCTATTTCATGCTTATGATGACAATATCACAATTTTGATTTGATGGCCTCACTCTATGCCCCACCCTGGAGCCTTATGCTTTGAATGAGGTTGTCTCTGGTTCTCCCCTCCAACCAGAATGCAAAAGGTGACCTAGAGAAAACCTAAGCCAATTGGTACAAGTTAGTGCAATCTACCCCTCTGGTCTTTATCATTGGCTTAGAGCCCATCACATGATATGATTCAGGTGAATCAGAACCAAGCAAATTTAACGCTAGTAAATCTTTTCTAAACTGATGAGGGAAATAGTTCTCTCTTCTGCTGCACTGGGTGTGATATTTCTTACCTAGAGCCAATGAGATTCACCACAAGAACCCCAAGGGTGGAGTCAATTTAAAAGATGCACATTGAAAAAAAGATTCTGGGAATTTCATTTGAGTCCTGTCTGAGACCCCTGGACTCTACCCTGGAATTGTGTTGCAAGTTAATATCTTCTTTCTTATCCCAGATAAACCGAGTTGAGTTTTTTGTCACTTGCAAATATAAGAGCTTTAACTGATAAAATTATCTTAAAGGGTTATAGTGAAGATAAAATTAATAATTTTGAGAAGAATCTAGAGGAGGCCCTTGATAAATAGAAGCAATTACTGTGATTTCATCTTCAGTGTCCTTTCAATGCCACCACTTTCCACAATAGTGATTGGAGCGGTCTCAAAATTTGATGCTATAAAGAGATCTAAGCAGAAGCAGGTGCTGCAGGTTTGGGTGCATTTTCAAAAGTTCAGCATCAAGCCAAAATGCCAGTCACTCTGACAAAGACTGAATATTCATCATCCGAAGTACATACACATAAAACACATACACACACACACAACTCTATGAACAGCCACCCTTGTATCTAAAGAATATGTAGGTCTCCCCTGGGCAAAAGAAAAAAGAACAAAACTTGGCATATTTTACCAGATTAGTTCAGTGGAGTGTCCAAAGTAGATTATGCTAATTCTAAGAGTAATTTTTCATATTTGTAATGTAATTTATTACCTGATAAGATTGTGAAACCTTCTGACAGCTTATTAGCCAGTGCCATTAAAACCAAATGTCAACTTTATCAACTACTGTCAGTAAAATTAGCAGTGAAACAGTCTCTAAGGGATGGGGGTTCAATTTGTATTGGGTAATGGTAGGAATAATCACTTGGATTTATGTAACACCTTTCCTCTAAAGGGCTTAAAGCGTTTACACACATTGTATGCTCACAACACCCCTGGGTATAGACTAAAGGTACCATGTTTATTGCCCATGTGTGGTTTGTGGTCACTTTACAGTTTTGAGTTCATGAAGCCAGTGCTTACACTAGGGTTCACATCCCTTGAGGTTGCTTTGCTGGTAATTAGGCTAGGATGCCATTCACTGCAGAGCGATACCCATAGAGGAGAGAAGAGTAGAGGCAAGAGAATGGAGTGATTTTCCACTTTATTACACTGGAACAGCAAACAGACTGTTATCAAGACCAATTAATCACAAATCTGACTGGAGAATTAAGCCTATCAGATGTGAGGGGAAGAAGAGGAGGCAAAGGAGGAGGGGACCAGAGAGTCTATGGTGGCACCCAGCTAAAGGGGTGTGATCCTCTACCACTGAGTCATATGCAATGACTTGTAAACCAATGTTACTACATTAAAAATAATACAATTTAAAAGCAGTTAATCACAATGAATTATGAATTGCCATGTACATAAAATTAAATATGTGAGTAGAACACATTTTGAAGATGCAAAAAACAGACAGACTATGGAAGCTGGAGAGTGCCTTAGAGAAATTTGAGTTCAATGCCCTTACTTAAGCGTTATGTATTTTGGTGACCATTTTTATATTCTCCCAAGCATCCATTCATCCTCCTGGTTATGGTACTCCAGTTTTCTTTTGGAAAGTCACATTTTTCTACCCTGTCCATGCAATTTGGGTGGAACTGAAACCAAACCTAATTCTTGGAGTGGGGCATGGCCCAGACTTGGTTGCTGAGAGAACTGTATCCACCGAGCCCCCTGCCTTAGGTATGAGTATGTGATCCCAACAGAACAGAGAGACCAATGGCTGCAGTTTTTTTCTGAAACCATCTGGGAGAGGTTTTCTATTCTCACTGAAGCTGCTAAGCTGGTAAGATAAACACTGAGAGTCCTCTTGCTCCAACATTAGTAGAACAGGTTTGAGAATGAAACTACTTAGGTGAATAAAGAGAAATAAAAGGAAAACAGAAGAATAAATGTCACTCCTACTGACTCTGTTTAGCTCCTAGGTCTGGCTGCATGTGAACCTTAACCCTTTTATAAAAGCCGTGTTCAATGGCCTTGATCACCTGCCAATCAAAAGATCTTACCCACGTGATGTGCACTAAACCTTAAGTGTAACTGATTGCCTATTAACGTAAAATTGCTTTTCTCCCAGGTAAATATGTCATTGGGATGGACCACGGTTTGCTGTGATAACAAATGATATTGACGTCTCAGAGGCTCAAACATACATAATTTTGATAGCTTAACCACAAGTCTACAGTGGCGGGCTGGAGTTTTCGGTTTGTGTTGTCCTCACACAGGGAACCTTGAGGATGGAGCAGCATCAACCAAAGTATTTGTGATCCTCCAGCCAACGAAAAGGGGAAGGCAGATGGCACACAGACTTTTAAAGCTTCCACTTGGAAGGAGAATGAATTACTTGGAATGAATAACTTATTGAGTCTCTGGGTGTTGCTATAGAAAAGCCTGGAATTTACAGTTTTAAATCTGTAGCCAAGGAACAGTCCCTGGACACAAAGGTACCTAAGGAGTATTATTGACCTGTGTTTTCTAGCTGTGAGCATCATTAATAAAAAAAAACTCCTTCTAGCTACTGAGCTTGCCATTTTGCCACAGTCCTTTGCATTTTCTCTAAGTACCCATTCAGTTTCTCATGTGGCCTCGTGAAATAAAGAGGATTTGTACACCCACATCTCAGTAAGAATAAGACATGAAGTAGTTCCACAGTAGTGCTTCACACTGGACTCAGCATGGGCTCCTCAATTGCCTTTTTCCAAATCAGAAGGTAGTAATTTTCCTCTTTTCAACAAGATAATGTTCTCTCCTCCCCTCAAATGTTTGCTGGAGTGTGATGTGGTGCTGAAGTCTGCTCATACACTCAGAAGCAATTCCCTTCTAATTCATACCCTGGAAATACTCCCTTTGCAGTTACAAATCCCGAGTTAATTATGGCATGACTTTAAGGGTATTTAAACACTGGATCAATGGAAAATAGATATGACTTGTATCATATTTTTATATGGGAGAATATAAAAATATGGCTTATATCATCATGCAGCATTTGACCTCTCCTAAAGAGACCAAAGTCAGAAAGGAGGAATTAGTGGGGCACAATTCTTCATCTGATTGATTAAATTAGCGCTTTGTGGAGTTTCATGTGGAAGCTAGCCAGTAATCATCATGATATGCAAATGAATGAAAATTTACTCGAAGATGGAAAATAAAGAAAATGATGATGTACTTATTTCAAGTCAATTTCGGCAGAAAGTGGCTCAACATTCACCACTCACCTATCCATTTCCAACACACGGGAAGAGTGTTCTGCCCATCCTCCCTTGCAGTGGAATCAGGACCACATGACTGCTCTTTGAACAAAGGTAATGGGAACAAAAGTTACGCACATTACATTGAGACCTGAAAATGAAACTCTGCCTCATCATCCATTCTGTGAGACCTCCAATGGGGATGGTGGAGATCACATGTTGAAACTAATCATCAATTCTAAGGAGCTGGGATCACCAAGTCCTTTAGAGAAGATCCGAGTAGGTGATCCAGAGATCAGTGCAGTAAGAAATCAAGTCATCAAGTTTATATTTTTATTTTCATAGCAGGTGTAACTTTTTCCTCTAATACATCAGAACATGCGGAAACAATCTCAATCATTTCATAGTAGTTGCTCCCTTAGACTGCTATGGCATGGAAGTACCAAAAAGAGCATTTAAACCTCGGTTGTCAGAAGAGTCTTCCCAGATAAGGTGACAGTTGGACATTTTTCATAGGAAAAGAAGCCAAACAGAAAGCATTTGCCATACAGAGGGGGCAGCATGTAGGAGGACATGCAGGGATGCAATAGCCTGAGGGAGTTTGGGGAACTGTTGACGTGTGTGAAAATAATTCATTATCTGTTTTCCCTAATAAGGCTGTAACGAAGCAGGTATGGAAGTGATTGTCTTTCCTTTGTTGTGCAGATGAGGGAATACAGAAGTTAAAAAAATAGCATCCAGCTAATGTGTGATGAAGTCAGGGTTGAACACAAGACTAGAAAACCTGTGATAAAATGGACTATTTCAGTACAGCTTTAAGGCTGGTTGTTCTGTTGCATCTCTTTGATCATCCTCCCATAGTCACATTTTCTTTGACCACACCTGGCAAATGTTCTGTGCTTCTAAGATCCCACGTGATGTGGTTGGGTCTACCAAGGTCATCCAGGGTCTCCCCAGCTCAAGATTCTGGGAATTAGGCACCTTCGGGGGTGGGTGGACATTAGCTACCTATCACAGAATCTGAATTCAGTGCTTCCAATGTACTTGCACATGTACCTGGGATTACCCCAGAAATCACTTAGTAAGTAAGAGATTAGCCCATTTTAGAAACAGATATGCTAACTCTCAGGGGTCCGCCACCCTATTTTCAGTGCAGCTAAGGAGTCTTTTTCTTCATTTGGGCAAAGTCATGGATTGATTCTAGAAGCCATAATGTTTGAATATATATATCCAACACTAAAATTATACAGTCTACAGGAATTCTCATGAGATGAACAGTGCTGCAGGCTGAGCTCACCAAGAAAGCAGCTGATGCACACCTCCCGGCTCACACTCAGTCTTGCCCAGTGCTAGTATTTGCATAGCTAAAAAATACTGCTACTTCAACAATCATCTTTCTCTGCCTTAAATACAGAGCATGATGTTTTTCCACTGAATAAACATGGTTTTCATCCTGTAAATCTCAGTACATAAACTGGCAAATGGGAGAAAAATGACAGTATTACAGAATCTTTCCATCAAATACCCCAAAGCCACTCCCTTCTTCATCTCAGAGCCCTGTGGACAGCCTTCAGCTTTTTCTCTAATTCTTGAGACACAGTCCTTCCTGTTCAACAGTCTCTGCCTTCCCACAATCTTTCCCTGTATTGCTTCTTTCCTAAAGGTTCAATCAGCTCATATCTTTCCCAAAGTCTAGAGTCTAGAATCAGTGTTTAAAATGAAATTGTGTGTGTAATAGAAATCACCCTAGGAAGTCCTACAGGAGTTCTATCTGCCCTCCGGCCGCCCACATCACTCAGGTTACTACACTCTCAGTTAAGCAACACAGCCGCTCTATTCATCTCCTAGAAAATGACATTTCTTTCTTGAACATCCAGCAGCTTTGTATAATAGTCCCAAGGACTAGTCTTACTAATTGAACCCTTGAGCCAGAATCAGTTCACTTCTTTTTACGGTTTCCCTATTTTCTAATAACAAATTTTCCACATTTCATTCTTGTCCTCATGATTCATGTCCAACAAGAAAAAAACTCTCTTCTCATAAACACTAGATATCAAAAGACTAACACACAAGAAGGAGCTAAGATTGCCTCAAGAATTTTTATTTATGTTAAATGCAATTTTGGGAGGTGTTCGTGTGAATATGTGCCACTGTTTGAAAACATAGTCATCCATGTAGGTGTAAACACAGTGCACTTGGCTATCTTGAACCATCAGAAAGGAATGGAGAATGAAAATAGGGTGGCAGGGATCTTGCTGCAAAGTACAAGTAAAAAATATGATAATGGCACATAGGACAGGCTTCCATTTTTAAAAATTTTGTAGAGATAACATTGAGTTACAACACTGTACATGTTTCGGGGGAATATTTTCACACCTCTACGAATGTGTGGTTCATACCACACTCACCACCAAGGCCCCAGTAGCCCCCATCGTAGTCCACTGGAGCCTCTCCACATTTTGCACAGCCCATCTCCTCTTCCCACACTCCCACCCCACACACATTTATTTCTGGCAGCCTTAATTTTGCACCCAGACTTCATGGGTTTGTTTTGTTTTTCTCTTTTTCTTTGCTTTGTTTTTTATATTCCACATATGAGTAAAATCATTTGGTATTAGGCAGGCTTATGTTTGTGATATGTTTAATTAGAAATTTAATCCCATTCCATCATAATTTTTGATTATAGGGTGCCTTTAAGCTGGGAACTTATTGCAAGAAAAGTGCACATATTCACCTAACCATCACACATCTCCTATGAGTCTAAGGGGTTTACAATTTTTTAAAGTCCACACAGATTCCTGAGTTAAGGAATTTGATGTCTCTACCTTAAACCCTGGGCAGGGATTTGCTTGAGAACTCTATGTTGCAATCTATGAAAAGATTTTCCCAAGACTCCAAGATTAAATTCTGAGAATTTAGAACTGGTTGCAAGATATTGCAACCAAAAATGCAATACTAATACCTTTTAACTTGAATAATGCTTTGCAAAATATTCTTATAAAGCTCGTTTCCATGTCCCCACGGATGAAGCTTTGACAAGTGCTGTCCACGATGACATTATTGGCAGATGAATTGTGAGATGAGTTGAGTGGCCATACTTAAAGAATATTAATGATGTCTCCATGTCATGGGGGAGAAGTGTCTGGAGAGGAGACTGAAGATTGGAGAATTATTTAATAGTTTCATGAGTTACTTAGGAGATGCCATAGAAGGGATGCATATGGAATATAATGATTATACAATTCAAAATGACATTAACAAACTCAAGTACTAGAAGAAACCAAGGAAATGACTTAGAAAATTGCAATCCAACATGTAGGATGGCAACATGAATTACATTACTAAGTGTGAGTTGAATAGGTTACCTTCTACATTGACTGGCCCAAGTCTGAGGATTCTACTGGCCTATCTGTCAAGGAGACGTCAATGAATTGGAGCAAGGGCCAATGAGACATTCAATGTGGTGGGTGGTTGGGAGTAAGATGGTCTAGATATCATGAAGGCTGGTTTAGGACATGAGGAACCTTTTCAAAAACTATTGTAAATCTGCTTATAAGTTCTTGTAGAAAGTCTATGTGCTGGGTGGTGCCCATGGACTTCTCTAGCTTGTGCAGGGAATCAATAAGAAGGTGTTTTTAATCTGTTCTGAGGGAATAAAAGTCTACCCAGTAATAACTTGTATAGGGTTTGGGTAGTTTCTCAGCATAGTTTTGTATGTAATTACTAGATAACACTTGACCAGGTTTGCTCAAGAAATTATATTATTATCCATGGCTGGTTCAATGGAAGATCTCTTAGGCTCTTACACAATAAATGCTTTGTATGTGTGATTTATTGTAAACCCTAAATCCTGAGTGAGATAAGGACTTATATTTAATGGCAGCATTGGTAATAAGTAAAGGATGATTCATACATTATAGTCATTATTATTTTACAGTCTTGGTATAGGGAATAGCTTTATTTAGAACCAGGTGCTTGATAAATATTACTAATAAAATAACTAATTTTTTGATTGTCTGTAGGTGCCAGATGTTAACATAGTGCCTACAAGGTAGGTGTGACTTTACTACACCGCCCAGAATTTAAATAATAGGGCCAATTATATACAACAAGTACATGGCAGGGCTAAGATTTGAAGTCCAAGTGTTTAATCAATCTGCCATATTGATGCCTCAGTTTCCCTGGGAATCACTTCCTGAGGCTAACATGTGGCACTTGGTCTTTGTAATTCTTAGCCATCTTTTTTCTTCTTATTTTCTGTAGGTCATTTGCACTGACTGAATCATTTAAACTTTAATAGACCAATACACATGCCTGAACTTGACAAACACTTGAAAAGCAAACATCAATGAAAAACATAAAACCCCTTTAGTGGGCTCTCAGGAGTTTTCCTAAGTGAATCAGAGGAAAAAGAGGGAAGGATCACTAGCTGACCATTAGCACACACATTGCAAAGAGTCACCAATGCGAAGCTTTAAAAGTAGATTTGCATTCGTTAAAGGTCACTCTCACTGAGTATTTGCACTTATGTCTAAGACAGGAGAAGGCCACTCTACCTCGTTTCTTCCATTTGTCCGTTCCGTGATCAATATCAGAGTCTAGACAGGAACGTCCACAGAATTTTTTTTTTTTTTTTTCAAATCTAGGTGTCAGATTTTATTAGGAAGACTTGTGGCGGGGCAGGCGGGGCAAGGGAGGAGGGGGGCGGGGCAAGGGAGGAGGGGGCGGGGCAAGGGAGGAGGGGGCGGGGCAAGGGAGGATGTGAAGCACAGAGCATAGCGGAGCAGCAGGCACAGAGAGAAGAGACCTTCTGCTGCACCACATGCGCTCTAGCTCCATGCCCCCTTACGGGGGGTAGCTCCCACACTCCTTGCGGGTAGCTCCCTGGCCGGGGCTTGAACTCAGGCGGCAGCAGTGAGAGCGCTGAGACTAACCCCTAGGCCATCCTGGAGGCCCCGCCAAGGGCTTCGTTAAATGGAGCCTTTAACCTTTATTAGGAGTCTTCAGGAGAACTACTGACAGCTGCTTCTCCAGCAAGTCAGAAGAGACTACGGCTGCCCTTCCCTTCCCTCAGTGATCATCACTGTCTCCTCCCAGGGCCCGTGGGCGCTGAGGGAAGATGGCTTTCAGCGGCACCTCCATGTCTTCATCGGTGACAAGAGCGGGCAAAGTATGGGGATTTTTCAATTCTAAAACAAGTATTTTTCATTGATGAATCAGAAGAAAAACCTACACAGTTCAGAAAGTAATCAGGAGTGTACTGATCCTGAAAGATTTCTTTGGTGATGATCATGTGTAAAATCAATATTTAGAAGTTTCTAGAGATGTAAGTATGCAGACTTCTGATGTCCTCATAGAACAATGAATGCTCTTAGCGAGCTGAACAGACTCAAAAAAACAAAGTAAATAATCCACTCACAAAATGGGCAGAAGAGCTAAAAAGGAACTTCTCCAAAGAGGAAATGCAAATGGCCAACAGGCACATGAAAAAATGTTCAACATCACTTGTCATCAGGGAAATGCAAATCGAAACTACCATGAGATACCATCCCACACCAGTGAGAATGGCACATGTTAAAAAACTAGCAACAACAAATGTTGGCGAGGTTGTGGAGAAAAAGGAACTCTCCTGCACTGTTGGTGGGAGTGCAAACTGGTCCAACCACCATGGAGAGCTGTATGGAGATTCCTCAACCTACCAAACATAGAGCTTCCATACGATCCAGCAACTCCAGTCCTAGGTATTTACCCAAAGGACACAGAACCATTAATTCAAAAGGGCACCTGCACCCCTGTTTATAGCAGCAATATTTACAATAGCTAAGATAGGGAAACAACCCAAATGCCCCAAAATAGATGACTGGATCAAGAAGATGTGGTCCATAGACACCATGGAATATTACTCAGCATTCAAAAAAGATAAACACATGCCATTTGCAGCAACATGGATGGCAATGGAAGGGATCATGCTCAGCGAAATAAGCCAGAAAGAAGACGAAAAACACTGGGTGGTCTCACTCATAGCAGGAATTTAGAAACCAGCAAAGCACCTGTAGTCCATGACCTTAGTCTATCCTTTGCACTTGTTTTCTTCACGTTGTATAGAAGAAATGGATTAAGTAGAAGAAGCCATACATTTCTGGGCATTAAAGAATAGTTTGAGTGGTTGTTCAGAATCATCTTGGAAGGCGCAGTGATTTCTCTCTCCATATCCTCCAGATATTTCTTAGCTCGTAAGTGTCTTCTAGTACCACCGTCTCTTCTCCCATCAGTATACATTCTGTTTGCCTTCCTTGCTCCTAGAAGCTGCCCAAGGACATATGACAATATTCTAAGATCTTTCCAGGCCCTCCATGGATGGTAGTGGTTTCATATCACACTTAAAAAATCTCCTGAGGTTGTGACCCACGCAACATGCAGTGTGCCCTGTAGACAGACAGCCACCGTGGACATGAATAGCATTGCCCAGGAACTGAAGAGGATACTGAGAGGTCCCGGCTTGGGTGATCGTCCACAGACCACGGCTGTACTCCCTGCTCCGACCTGATGCTCTCCTCAGGATCGTTAACACAATGCCCTAGGGACACCAGGTGACTGCAGGTCTCCAGCATCACATCCCGGTACAGGGTCCGCTGAGCTTCACACAGGCACTGCCACTCCTCCCAGGTGAAATTCACAGCCACGTCTTCAAATGACACCATCCCTTCTGAGGGAACATTTCTCATCTCAGGGCCGGCAGCCTCGGGGCGGCCCAGCCCTCGTGGAGGCCCAGGAACTTCCGGAAGGGCGTGGGCGGGGCCAAGCCTCCATCGACAGAATCTTACCACTGCTTAATTTCCCCTAAGATTAACTGGACTTCCTGAAACATGTGGGGTGGGCAGAGGAGGGAAAAGCATCAGAGTGACAAATGTCCTTGTGTCACATTAAGATGCACGATTAACAGAGTTGAGTGCTTCCTGTTATTTATACACACAATTCTACTGGGGTCTTCCAGCAAAGTGTTCATATCTTATTGACCAAATAAAGGAAATGCTACAAGAATGAGTCACAGAATCTTGCATTTGATAGAAAAGTCAAAGATGTATTTGGCGTTTCACACTCTGTCTAACAACATCCCACCCCACAGCCTTCTTAACTCTGACAGGGCCTTAATCTCCCATCTGAAGACTCTGCTAAGTTTCATGATCCAAACAACGATCATTATTCAAATGGCTTACAAAAGCCCCAGGTGTCCCTCTAGGGGCACCTACCCTACCTTTTGTATTCAGCTAAGTGAATGAGCCTCTTCCCTGTCTGACACCATGTTCTAATATAGCTAGGTTTAGTTGCTTAGCTGTATTTTCCCCCCAGTGTCTGAAACCCTGTCTCATCTTTGAAAACCAGAGCAGACCACCGGGACCCCAGTTATCACACTACTTTCCATTCGACACTACTTTCCCTTCCTTAACTCAGAAATCTGTGTGGAATTTAATACCCACCGTTAATACCTACCGTATGCTCACATGCTGGAAATGCAATGATAAACAAGAGCAAGATATTTTCTGATCTCCAGGAGTTTATAGTCTAGTGGAAGGAGGCAAAACATAAACATTAAACACAATAAATGAGATAAACAAGCTAGTTAAGAGAGATCTGTTTAGGAAGTGGCTGTTGAGCAGTCAATCAATTAAGGGAGAAAGTACATGGACAAGTGGGAGGAAAGAGCTCAAGGTATGGGACAATGCCCACAAAGTGTGTGAGGGAGCCTGTGCTTGGTGTGTTTTAGAAAAACTACAAGGCTGAAAGGAGGCAGAGAAGGAGTGAATGAGACTAGAGGCATGGCCAAGAGTCTGACCTGATTCAGCAAGTCTTGGGTGGGTCCCAGATGCTGGCTTTTTTTTTTTTTTTCAAACTTCCCAATCAGATTTGAGAACACTCCTGCAGAACCCGACAGAACACAATAGAGCTGTTTTACTAATTTATTGCAGTAATAGGAGCTACTGGAAAGTTTTGAATAGAAAAAGAGTGACCCAACTTACACTGCATGGCAAGGAATCACTCTGTTGTAGGGAGACTGTAGAACAAAGAAGCAGAAAGTGGACACAGAAGAGGAGTTAGAGCTGGGAAGTTCATGCTGCTGTCTAGGACATGGACCCATCACTTGGTTAGGATGCCAGAAGCGGAGTTCATGAGAAAGATGTACTTTCTAGCAACAGGATTCCCTGACCAATCCGATGTAGAGAACAGAAGAGATATAAAATGAGTACGGGGGTTGAGTCTGAAAAAAATGGGTAGAGAGCCGTGCTGTTACTGAGATGGGAGACTTGGGAGAGAAGCATATTTCTAGAAGAGGTAGAAGTCAAAGATTTTTGAGCTGTCCATTAGCTATGCACGCATGACAAGCAGGCATTGGACCTGTATATCTGGAATGCAGAGAAAATATCAAGAGACTGATTTAAATTTGGAGTCATTAATGTATAGGGAAGGACTTCATTATCTTTTTAACAGTCTGGCGCATTTAAAAAATAATATTTTTGCTGACATCAAAATAAATGAGAGTTTCATAACTAGTGATGACAAAGTTGGTGGCTCAGATGTCCCAGAAATCAATATTTCAGTATATCTCTTACATTCCCCCCCAACTTGGGGGCTCTGGCTCATTGATGCCAAGGGGATTGATGGGACCCCCTAGCAAGAGAAGACACAAGGCCTGCACACTGAGGTTTGAAGAGCTTGGTCAGAAAGAGGAGCAGGAATCTGTGGAAGAAAGTGAGAAGAATTAGACTGTAAGGCAGTAGAAAAATATGGAATATGTAGTATCTCCAAATCTAAAGGAAGAAAGAAATCATTTAAAGGAAAAGGCAGGATTCAACTGTATCCACAACGCTAAAATTAGAACCAGTAATTGACCGTTGTAGTTGGCACTATGAAGATGGCTAAAAATTCAACAAAAGAGCTTTTATAGGAGGGGTGGGGATACAAGTCTGACTGTAATTCAGGAAAGAATGGGAGGGAAGGAAATGGTGGGATTGAAATTCTTGAGTTTTGTTGTAAACAGTAACAGAGATGTAACAGGCAGCTGTAGCTGGCAATGCATATATGTACATGTGAAAGGATGCTTGTTTACAGTAATACTGGTTAGCTGATCCTTGTTGCAGCTGAAATAAAAAGCAGAACATCACCTTGTTTGACCCAACTGGGCAACTCAAATTTTTGCTACTCTGTGAAGGTCCACAGAGTGTTGATTTGGGGGTTACAAGCATGTTTTAGCAAGTTGGTGATTTCACGAACGTAGAATGCACGAATAATGATAACCAGATGATAGATGGATGGATGGATGATTAGATAGATAGGTAGATACATAGATACATACATGCATACAAACATAGAGACATAAATACACAGATGGAGATATAGGTACAGATATAGATCGTGTGTGTGTGTGTGGGGGGTTCCTAAGGAAGAAGGTAGTCAATAAGGGTGTAGAACAATGGGCATAATTAAGTAGAAAGAGAGTAAATAAAATGTGATGCAGCAGAGGGAGGGATTTTAGCTCTAAAGGACCTAAGAATGGGCAGGACCCGGTTCATAAGTAGAAAGGTTAATTAAATAGGAACAGGAACAATTTGTCTATTGTAACAGAGGGGAAGACAGAAATGATGAGTTATTATTATTATTATTATTATTATTATTCAGGTGGGCTGAGTTGTTACTTTTGTACTATAAAAATGAACATATTCTGATTTTTTGTAATGAAAAGGAAGGAAAATCATCTTCTAAGAATTAAAAAGGGGAGAGAGGGTCTAGAAGTTTATGGAGAAAGAAAAAAATGGGCTGGAGCTGGAGAGGTAGTGGGATTTGGAAGCAGTCTTGGGAGATGTGTTGCCCCAGCTAGATCCAATATGGCTGTGCATGAAATAACAGGCGTGTTGCATTTCACTGGGGTTGGAGTTTTGACAGGGGAGTGTGACACAGAGAGAAGCAAGGGGATTGAAGAAATGAATGGGAAAATTAGGGGGATGGGAAGAGAAAATCTTTGTAATTGAGCTTTTGGAAATGACACATTTATTGGCAATGTCAGGTAGAATGGAATGTGAGGGAGATGTGCACTCAGGTGCAGGATGGAAACAGAAGAGGGTTGCAAGGACTGAGCAGTCCATGCAGAATGACTAGAGGTTCACCTCAGATGAGAACTGATAGAGAACTTCCACATCTGGCATTACCTGAAATTCGTCTCCAAATTAAGTAACACTCAAAGCAACAGCTTATTATTGAATTGGTCTAAAAGTGTAGTAAAATCCTATTTTTTCCACCTCCTGCTCCTTCATTTATTGTTACCAGTCAGGTGTAGATTGCCACCTACTCAAACCTGCTTTTCAGTAAGTTCCTGTCCAGGTAAAGCCTGGAGGGCTTGCTGAAGCCCTGTACTCATGGCAGGGTCCTTCGGCAGTTAGACCTTTTTCTTGAACTTATGACCTTCAGGGTGCACAGATGTTTGACATGGTTTGCAAGACCTGCTACTGTTTGCATCTTCAGCCTCTTTGCTCTCTACTCTTACTCTTGTACATTTCAGCCTTCTGGAACCTCTGTAAAAATCTCAAATATGCTATTGTATGTGTTATTACTTCTCTGGGTTTGTTTTTCTCCCACTTCCCCTGGCCACTTCCCCTGGCCACTCCCACTCATGCTGTAGGCCTTGCATTAAATGTCACTTCTCCACCACCTGCCCTGACTTTACTCAGACTGAGTTAGGTCTCCCATTGTTCTCATTCCCATAACTTCTCGCATCCCTCTTTTAAATAATGATCATAGTTTTATTTATATTAAGATCACTTTTCCCTCTGCCTGGTGAGTTCCATGACAGCAGGGTTAGTATCATTTCTATTCATTTAGTTCCTGTGCATGTAATAGGCACGTAGGTAATTAATAGCTGCTAACATTTTTTTAAAATTTTATTTTATATGTTTTTTACATCATTTTTCATTTTTCACAGTGTATGCAATTTGTATGCATTTTCGTCATGGTTATAGTCCCCATACAATCCGCCCCCCCGCCTTGTTTTCATTCTACTCCCGCCTCCCCACCTGTAGTGTGTATATGGTTTATAGTTGCTTATTCATTTCAATTTTTACTTTACTATAATTAGTCTTTTTCCTGGTCTCTTATTTAGGTTTTCTAAATTCCTGCTATGACATTGTTTTAGCTCTTACTAGCCACCAGGAATAATACTCTGAGGATCAATTGTCTGTTCCCAGATCTATTCCTCACTCAGACTCATCCTTCTGTATACAGTAGGTTTGGCTAATGGGAAGCACCAGTAGGAAAAATTGGAGGATTCCCCCACTCTTTGGTGAGTTGGCACAGCTTATTCTCTGTGTCTCTCCCTTCCTTTGTACTCCCGTTCCTTGCTGCACAGCCTCCATCACTCTAGCTGCCATCAGTGGCCAATGGTCCTAGCCTCTGAGCTCTGGAGATTTCACAGTGTCCCTTCCCTGTTCACAGTGGAACTGGCTTTCTGCTGCTGTGTATCTTGGTGTGTCTCACTGTCCCCTATTTCACTTCTCGTATTTTTCAGCAACTAAGTGTTAACTTCTCTTTATTGAAATATCTAAAGTGATTCTTATTTCTTGCCTGGAGGTTGATATAGACATATACTTAATACATAAATTGCCCTATGCAATCCTTGACTTGTGCGGTGAGCGAGATGGGCAGGTAGGAATGACCATAATTATTATAATATCAGTTGAGAAATCGTAATTGCACTTGAGAATTCAGTTGAGAGAATGGAAGTGACTCATTCAACTTCAAACAACTAATAAGTGGCAGAGTCAAGGTTTGAATGCCCACAGTCTGAATCTAGAAACCACCTGACTTCTATGTTGTATTGTCTCCTTGGAATAAATGTCTAGATTCTGATTCCTCCTATGCAGTGACCCATACTTTGCCGTTCAGACGTTTGCACCCCTTACTTTTTTTCCAGGCTTCTAAAAATGAACTTGATTATAGATTAACTTATGGACCTAGTATCTAATGGACATTTTCTTCCCTTCTCCTACCCCTGGCAATCTACTTTCAGCACAACATTCATTTTTTTTAAAGGTTGAGTTGATCAAACTTCTTAGGTCTTATCCAAGGTCACACAAGTAGGAGGTAGAAAAGGCCACTTTTAAATTTAGTTTAATTTGAATTTCAATTTCAGTTTCATCATCTCCAAACAGTGTTTTTTAGACTTCTTTTGTTAGTGTGAAATGGGGAACACCATAGTCTAGTGAGAAGAGCTTGTGAGTTGACATGTGGTAACTGGAATAGTTCTTTGCATATAGATAGTATTAGGACAGTAGCTGTCATTATTAATAACATCTCAGATTTCCTTATTTGTTCAGTTGCTTACTTGACATTTTCACTTTGCCACTTAACTTCAATTTATAATCTACTCTCTCCTCTTATATTTTTTCTTTAATAATGTCTTCTCTCTCAAAGGGTACTGCTACCCTTCAGTTATCCAGGGTGACTCAAGTCCTTTCATCAGTTCTCATCCTTAGTTGTACCTAAACTCCTTTGTGCATACCAGGGTGACCAATTCTTGTTGGCCCAGAGCTGTCCTAGTTTTAACACTGAAAGTCCCCAGACCTGGTAAAACTGGGAATATTAATCATTCTATGTCTATGTTGTTTAATATTCCAGAGTTTATTTCTGTAACTGCCCTGTCTGCCTTCACAGACTTATGTAGGAAATCACATGAGATGAAGATATTTTTGTAAATAGTGGACTCTGTTCTAGTCTGTTGAATAGGTATCAAAGTACCACATGAACGCTAAAGCACTATGTAAGGATATAATATGGCATTATTATTGCAATAATTATTAGGAAAATAAAAGTAAATCCAGAGTAAAAGGGAGGATCATAGGCATTCCCTTTTGAGTATTCACCTGAGTATATCTGCCTTGATTTGTATTCCTAGAAGGAAGAATTGGAAGGACTACATGTTTAAGACATATTGACTCCATCCCACATTTGCATATTATGGATTGCCAGTAGCATGGGATGAGTGAAAATCTTTGTGGAAAAAATGGTGCTGTTTCAGCAAACTGTGCTATGTGGCTTTTATGCACCCTTTTCTTGAATATTTCAGTCTCCTAGCTTTGAGATAGAAAAAAATATGTATATTTCAAGTAACCAGTCCCAAATTGCCACATTAAAATAAAAAAAAATGCAACAAGTGGATCTTGTTTAGTGCTGAAATCTATAAACTGACTACAAAAAGACATCATTTATATAATTAAGGAAATAGGAATATGGATGTGCATAAAATGAAATTAAGTGATTGCTCTTATTCTGTCACACACATTACTGTCATAGTGTAAGAGAAAACACACAAACAAAACATGACTTTATCATTCAGGAATTCATACTGAAACACTTACACATGAAATGACATGGCATCTGGGATTTGCTTTAAACCAATCCAACAAGCAAAGAAATAAACAAAGTTTGGGGGGGGTGACTAAGAGAGGAAAGGTGATATTGGCAAACTGGTGATGATTATCATCAAAGTTGAGTGACCTATTCAAGGGAAACAATGGAATAGTATTATTTGTTAGGAAATTTCTATAATAAAATAACTTCAAAAATGCCCATGAAAGGTAAAAAAGTCATTCCTGGAGTTGTGGAGAAGCTTCTGGAAAGACTTTGTGAGCCATGAGTAATTTTGGAAACATTGCAGATTTCCCTAAGCAACTTGTGCAAGAGGGGGTTGCTGGGCCTCAATGTGGAGTCCATTCTTTTTGTGAATGAGGCTGAGAGGTAAGTTCCAAATGCATAGTCACAGCCGAAGTGACACATTAACTCATAGAAGGGGAAGTGTAAAAAAGTGATGAGCTTTCATCAGCAAAAATAACTTGAAAGTCAAGTTTTATTCTGTGCAGCCCTCTCCTATGCTGGTCTCCTACCCACGACTGAATGGCCTGACATCCCATAGACCTATTTACTTCAATGTGGTACTATATTCATATGTACGGTCAACCCACAAGTACCCCTTTGCCAGAGGGTTGTAGGCAAATGGTTTACCCCAAACTGCAGAAAACATAAAGACTTTGGAACTGGCAAACAGAAGTAAGTGCCTTTGGGTGATGATTACTTCACTTATGGGGTTACTCATTTACTCAACCAAATTTGGGGGACTCTGTATGAGGCACTGTGTATCACTGGAACACAAAGGGTAAGCCCTCCAAAGAATGTCCAGTTCTTCCTAGGAGTCTACATCTTGTTACAAATGAGAAAACGGAGGACCAAAGAAGGAAAACAATAGTCTGTGTGAGTGTGTATGTGCGTGTGTTTGAAATCACACACTAGAAAAAAACAGGCATTTAAACCACAACCACAGAAATACAAATATTTTTAGTTTCATTTTTTGAATCTGACTTCCCTGGTTGCCTCTCACTAATCATAATCCACATGTGCATACTATCTTATAACTAAATCAATCTATTTTTCTTTTCCCTAAATGTGTGACATCTCATCATCTATTTCTTTCCCTGAATTGTTTTCCCTCTTACCCACTCAAGAAGGCCAACTCCTCTTCATCCTTCAAAACCTAGAGTACATGTTATTAACTCTCAGTTTTACTTTGATCATTCTCTTCCTGTTACCCCGAGGAATTATCTACTTCCTCACAGCACTGTTTACAGAGATATGTGGTAGCCTCTAGGCCCTGTGCTATCATTTTGCTTATTTATCTGATTCTCTTGTTCAACTTTGAAATTCTCTTAGGCAGAGTTTTCTGTAACAACAATGCCTAAGTCAGTGTTTGATTCATGTAGGTGATCAATAGGTATATATTTTAAGTAAATGAATACATGAATCACATCAAGTGAAGTTCTCTGAGATGAAGGTTTAACCCTCCAAGAACTGGATACAACAGTTCTTTCAGCCAGTTCTAGGATCTCAAAGTTGGGAGAAATCATAGAGATCATTTATTTCAAAGTCAAAATTCAGCATCACGTTACATCTTTTGCTGGACTGGGGTTTCTGGGCTGGCACAAATGAATCACCTTGCTATGCTGTCATTATGCTACTGATTCTGCATTTACAGACATGGAGAGAAAGCAGGAGAAGCAGAACATATGATAGGGCAGGGCGAGGAGAAGCCAAGACAAAGCTTAACATTTGCAAGGAGGCTTATCTGCATAGACTAAATGATCATATACTGTCCTAATCACCTCCTGTTTAATACCACAGACCCCTCCCTGTATTCCTGATATCCTTACCAAGTTCTAGTCTTTATGCTTTTTCCAAGACACTTAATAACTTTTAATGTACAATTTCACTTACTTATTGATCATGCCCATTGTTTACTATCTTCTGGCTCCTGATTTGCTGTGTCTTTCTTTACATACATTTCACATCTTACAAGTTTATCATATTTATCACCAGCACTGCATTTTGGAGGCTACATGGCATAATGCTTTAAAGTAGGACTTAACAAACCATCTCTTGATGGTGATAGACTTGTCTTCTATTTCCAACCACCCCTGGATCTATACGTGGTCCTTATATGCAGAGCTAGCAGGCAGCCTGCCCACCATGCAACTTACCCTGGAGGTTTGATTATACCAGAACTGCTCTAAGCCCTGTTCCCTGAGATGAGGCTGCTGATTAGTCTCTTGGAATTCAAGCAAATTGTTATAAAATGTCTTACTCTTAGTTTTTAAATTTCTATACTTATCTCTGCACACACTGGTAACCCATCTGGTCTGGCACCAGTGCCCAGACCCTACTTTGGATGCCAAAGTCTCCCAACTGGGCTTGAATTCTAGCTCTACCCTTTTCCAGTTAGCCTTTCAGGATCTAGGTCCTCCTCTGTCAAGTGGGGGTAATTAGTGTTGCCCCAGAGAGTGTTGTCATGAAGATGGCATAGTTTTATGTGTGAATGACTGAGAACAGTGCCTGGCGCAGAGTCAATATTCAATAAATGTCAACTCTTATTGTTGCCACTTGACCTTTTCTCAATCAGGAACCCTTTTTTCAGGTCCTGGTTACTGAACTTCACAGACAAGAATGATATGGGACTGAAGGAACAGGCAGTTGCAGGAGGGCCTGGGGCAGGGAACCACGATATTGTATGGGGACAGATATGGTCCCATTCTTTGATTCCTCTTTCCCTCTAAGCAGCGGTGTGGTCATTTTATGCCTCCTACAGGAAAAAGGGAGAGGATGCACTTGATCTGAATGTCTGACAGTGAAAAATATTTTTCTTGGTCTAATCCTGGTGGTTCTATTTTACAATGAAGTTCTCACTTCTGGATGAAACTTGGTTGGCCCAGAAGAGATGAGAGCTGTTGTTTTCTGAAGTTCAGAAATCCAGATTCAACCAGATTTCAAGGACATTGCCTATCTCGAGGCAGCACCTTAGGAGGGAGAGACACTTTTGGGGGTTGTCAGTAACGTATTAGAAATGGCAATGTGAAAGCACCACAGAGCATGGCATGTCTCCAATCTTGATAAACATCTATTTGTTGAATGGATTTGTATATAGAAACCCAGCCCACTTCCTAAAGAATATTAAACAAACACACCACTTTGACATTTTGAACGTTGAGAACAGATAAAAGAGAAAAGTCAAGTAATAAACGACGAAGAAGTTAATTCTGTTTACTCAGTTGGCTCACTTCATTTAACGACAATTTGAGGATTGACCTGACTAAAGTTATACACATGTGCGTATTCATATTTATTGCATTCTCAGGCACTGCTCTAAGGTGTTCATATGTTTTAATTAATTTCATTCCCTTGAAACCACAGATAGGTGGAGAGGTAAAGAAACTAATGCAAACAGGTTAAGTGATTTCTCTAAGGTCACTCAGGGAGTCAGTGACACAGCTAGGGTTATGAATTCGGAGGGTCTAGTACAGGTCTTTGTTCGTAAGCACCAGGGTATCCAGGATGTTTAGAGAACTACTTAAGACAAAATTTACCCAAAGAAATGTAACCATGCGATCATCTAGTAAAACGAAGCTGACAACTTGGCGAGCGTGTTTTGTGTCTCTGGGTGAGTTACTTCCTCTCTGAACCTTAAGTTCTTAATCTTATAATTGGGATGATTTGATAAAACAATTCTTGGAGACTCTTTCAGTCGCTGCATACTTGTTTTTTCTGTTTGTAATCATGACTATTGCTTCCTTCTTAGCATCTCAAAAGAGATGTCTTCCCAGCTCCTTCTCCCCTACCTTTCTTGATTGCCCCATTTATTGCCCTGTTTTCAGCTCCAATGAGGTGGAAGAATGTTCTGAGTTGCTTCTGCATGAAAAGCAATATATACAACAGTTTTGGGAAAGATCACAAATAGGATAAAATCCAAAAGACCTCCATCTTCATTATGCTGACCCTCCACCCCTTAATCCTCATACAGATGTCATAGGAAAATTCAGGGTCAGAAAATGATGGTTGGATAACCTATAGAAAACCCTAAATTTTACAATCCTCATAAAGCTGAATCTGTGTTTGTTTGATTCCCTGATGCATTCCCAAAATTCAACATGGTGACTACTATATCTTCACTAAATATTTGTAGTGAAAGTTCACTTAACTCCACCCAATGCTTTATGGAATCCCACCTTTACAATTACTGTCAATATTTAAAAGGATTTTAACAATTTTAAAAGAATTCAAACGAGCCTCATATTGATTATCTCATGTACTTGCAGTTATCCTACTTAATTCTTCCTTGATTCTAGTGCACCAAGATTATTTCTGTTCACTTCTTATATATTTTTTTTTTTTTTTTAATAGAGGCATGTTTTCTTTCTTTCTTTATTTGTTTGTTTGTTTGTTTTGTTTATACATGCACTGGGTACAGTCAGAAGCGCGGGAGGGTGACAGAATTCACCAGTGCCAGAGCGGGGAGCAGAACAGGCAGAAGGACCGAAGTACACTGCTGAGGGGAGCAGCGGGCGGCAGGAGAGGTCTGCGCGCCATGCGGGACCCTCCTCCGGTGGCCGGGAAGCAGCCGGGGAACGAACCGGCGCCGCAGAGGCCGCGGGCAGCTTCGCAACCCAGCGCTCAACCGCTGCGCCACTGGGGAGGCCCCACTTCTTATATTTTAAAAGGACTTCCCTCTGCAACAGTGAAAACCTCTCCCTCCTTATTGATTTTCTTCCTCCCTTCCTCAATACAAGACACTTTTCTTTCTGAGCACCTAGTAGGTACTGGACAGTACCTAGGCACTGAAAAGCTAAGGAGAACAGAACAACTAGCAATATCAGTAGGTAGCAGTGACTTGAAGAGCAAGGCTGGTTATGACGGGTAGAAGGAAGGAGAGACACTGTGGACTCTGTAATCACGGAGGCGGGGTGTGGAGGTAGGAGATATCTCTGAGGCAGTGAACTGCTTCCTTCCATTCCACAGCCAAAGGGAAACTGCCTTTCTTGTAATTTTGTTGAGGAGCGACCTTGACACTACTTATGTCTCAAATTACCCTCAAATTGAGAGGAGATAGCAAATCTCTAAGTGTGATTAAGAACCTTTTAAAAGACCAAAGTTCAGAGGGAAAAACAACAACAACAACAACAAAAAACCCACAAAACCCATGAAGAGTTATGCAGTTATGGTTATTCACGATTCATTAGCTCCTTGCTTGAGGATGGAGGGTGTGATATTTGCGCACACGCTAATCAAATTGTGCCAAAAGTTAGGCTCACAGGAGACTTATCTTTCTGCAGAGCAACACGGGCTGCTATTGGTTATCTCTGCAACTACAAAGAGTTCCAAGCCAAGTACTATTGATCCAAGTGGAAGAGATAAAACCTGAAGGACTTAGTGTGTATTTTCTTTTGCCAGGGCAACTTCCGTCTCTCGGATTTCACATTTCATAGCATCATAAAGTGACCTGTGCCATGGCTCACGTGAACTCTGCAATGGCTGAAATTGCCCATCATAACAGCCCCCGAGAGTGAGAAGGAGCTGCAGTAGGATGGGCCATGGAAGAGAAAGCATGGGCTGTGGAGCTAGAAGTTTCTATATCTGCAAATGGCGTCTGTCCACTGCCATGATCTTTGTATATTTCAAAGCTGTTTTGTCAGGTGTGTACAAAGACAATTCTACATCTTTTTGTTGAACTGAAGCTTTTGTCATTTTAAAATCTATTTTTAAAAAATCTCTAAAGATACTTCTTGCCTTATAGTCAACTCTATCTTTGCCTGAAACTAATATGGCCACATCAGTTTTCTTTTGGCGTTCAGGTGTATAGCTTTTCCCTTCCAGCTTCCTTGTAATTTTAGTGTGCTTCCTAAGAAATATATTATTTGATTTTTTTTAAAATTCCAGGCTGACAGTCCTTGTCACTGAATTAGAATGAATCATCCATTTACATTTAATATAATTATTAATTATATTATAATCTAAAGTTGGGCTTGCATTTATATCTTCATATCTGTTTTCTCCTTGTCCTATATCTTTGCCCTTTATTCCTCTCGTCTTGTAAATTCATAAAATTTTGAAAATTATCCCATGATATTTTCACCATTGTTTGGAGGAACTATCTGTCATAGGAATGTTCTCTGTGGTCTCCTTCCCCAGATAGCATCAACATATGGCAAACGTCTGGAGAAGAAAACCTGTTGGATGTTGGTGCAGGCCCCTTTTTCTATCTGACTCTGGACGCTAATAATCCCAATACTGCAGAAAAGAGTCACGCTGGCTTCTCAGCCAGTCTCAGCCTCTGTGCCTCTTCTGCACGCAGCTCAGTTTCCCTGGCTTTTCCAGCTTTAGGATGCTCCCAGTCCCTGTGACTATGATACCTTCACAGATTGCTCTTTCTCCCCACTGGAGACCATTGCTCTAGGCCAACCCAATCCTTAGCTGCTGTCTAGAATTGGAAAATACCCCCAGGGAAGAACACAATGGGCCCTATCAGCTTACATAACAAGGATGTGTTAGGTAATTCCAGCTCATCTAATCCTCTCTACCTCCCTAGTTTGCCACTGCACTTAAACTTATGATATTGTGGGGGAGGGATAAAGTATCATTTTATGTTATCATCTTATTTTAAATTTTTCTTGCCATTTTTATTTTCCCTAGCTCCTGGTTGTAGGAACAATGACTTCCTACTGCCTCCCTAGAAATAAATGTTCCCATTAACATTGAAGTTACAGAGGTACATGCTGGAGCTAAAGTGGACAGGGCCAAAGTCAGGTTGCTTGGTTTGAATTTCTATTCTCCCATGCAGCCTTCATTAGGGTCCTTGGCATGTGATCCAATCACTGGGCCTCTTTTATTTTCTCTTACAAAATAAAAGTGTAGAACTCTTCTCATTGTGAGTGTCTGATAACATGATGAATGTCAAATTTTTCACATGATGCCTTATACATAATAAATGATCAATGATCAGATAGTATTGGTTATGTTAGTGGGGAGCCCAAAAACCATTGGTTTTGAATCAGATGCCACTTAGGAATTGTGTGACACTGAATGATTTATTCAATCTCTTTATGGCTGCATTGACTCATTGTGAAATGATTTTATTTAGCTAAAACCAAATCCAGAAAAACCTAAAATAATATCTTACTTAATAACAAATAAACAAAACTTTTTACTCATCCAGGAAATCTGTAAGTCTGAGAACCACTCATTTGGATATATCAGAATTAAGCCTCCACTCAGGCTTCATTTTTCTCATGTCAGCTTCAGATATATTTTTACACTTGCCATGTATCTACAGTCACAGATTTCATTTTTTCATTTATAATTTGCTGCAGTTTATGGAAGAAATTACATAAGAGTAGTTTTCAAATATTCAGGAATTCTCAAAATTCCTGAAGTAATGGAATAATAAATTATGGAATTAATAAAGTTGTACTCCAATGATCTGAGTCACTTTTAAATTTATATGCACACACACACACACACAAACACACTTGCAGTTGGCCATCCATTATCTGTGGGGTTCTACATTCATGGATTTAAGCAAACTTAAAGCAAAAAATCTGTACAATGTCACTAGAACTATGATGGTTGTATCTGTACTAAAGATGTTCTAAAGACCATAACAACTATTTAAATAGCACTTATATGTATTAGGTGTTATAAGTAATTTAGAGATGATTTACAATATATGGGAAAATATGTATAGATCATATGGAAAAACTGCACCATTTTATATAAGGAACTTGAGCAACTACTATTATGAACACCAAGGATGACTGCATACATGCATATGTGTATATATACATACACATATATATGTATATATGTATATATATATGCACACACATATATATGTCACATTATGGACATTTTAGATCCTTTTGTTACAAGTGAGAGAAACTGAGGCACACAGGGTTTAAATGATTTGCTTGAAATCTCATGATCCAGTGTTGGAATCTAAAAATTATATATTTCTTATATTTCTAATGTTTTTCAGACAAATATTTGATCTCCATTCTGTTCTTCAGATGAGTTAAACATAACAGAAGGAAATAAATGTATTCCCCCACCCCCAGCACATTTCTCCCCTGCTCCAGAAACTCAATTGCAAAATTGTTCTGTTCCTTTTGACTCCTAAATCAAAAGCATGCCCCTAATCCATCTCTCAGCCTGGAGGAGACCCGCCAGCCTTCCGTACTCTGGAGGCTGCCAATCAAAGGCCTGGATTCTAGCACCTAGTTCTTACCTGTGGTTCCAGGAGGTGCACAGAAGACATCTTGTCAGGCTTGCCTGCACCTCAATGGCCTTCTATTTCTCTGTCATCAGCACAGGCCGTTCATCTGGTTTGCACATACTTTGTGGTTTTTCTCCAGTAGAACTTGGAGCCGTGGTAATAAAGTCAGTTTTCAAGGAAGCAGTGGATTGAATGTGACTCTTTCAATGAAACTCAGAATCACAGCACTTACTTGTCTCTTGATGTTGACAGCTGCAGTTTTCTGGAAGGACTCTCTGGCTTGCTTGTGTTTTACTTATGCAGGCTGCACACGATGACATAGCTCAGATCATGGAAGATAGCTCACACACCTGGTCCGAGATGGCCAAGCTCACACTGCATCGACCTAGAATTGATGATTTTCAAATGACAGCATCAATATTTATTTGGCCCGTTCCTTGTCTTTGTGGCTGCATGCTATTAACAATCCCATTTGGCTGATGAGTCGACTGAGGTCCGCAAATGTAAAGTTTCCCCAGAAGTACCAAATAAGCAGTAGGGCAAATGAAAATGAATCTCTTTTGTCTTTAAATATTTTTAGTAACAAACAAGTTTCTCAAAGGAAATTTTATGTAGCATCCCAATTTTCAAACCCAGGAAAACATCAACGCTGTATTATTTCAGAAGTCCTTATTTATTGCATTCATTTTACTATCGATAAATGAAAACAATCATGAGGCTGTTTTGATGAAATAAATATGTGGATTTTTGAAAAACCGACAGGGCAATTATTTCCTACTAACATCAGCACTTAATTTGCTTTTGATGTTGTTTCTTGTTTGGGTTTTGTAGCATCAAGTAAACCTCTATTCTCATGGGAACGTGAATGTAAACAAGACAGCAAGAGAAGGTGCTCCCTTGCAGTGGCTGTTCATTTTTAGGTTAAATGGGTGAAGAAGCGTCCAAGAACTTGGGTCTTTTATACTCTAAGTTGAAACACTAGCAATATCTAATGACTGTCCATATTTCTTATTATAAATGCAATAGTTATAAGATACAAAACTGAGAGCTAAAGTAGAAATGTGATGTTTCATGTAGTACATGGACTTTTATTGGACCACCTACTTCACTCTGCTTGAAGGGATGCATGCATAGAACCCAGTCTGGCATTTAATTGAGTGCAGTATATATGTGCTCAGTTGTCATATTTTATGCAAGCAGATGTGCACAGGCCTGAATTCCAAGAAGAAGAAATTCCAAGTAGAAAGCTTTCTATATATGGATATATTTTCATTGCCATGGGGAGAGAAGCTTTATTCTAAGATCTGTACCCAAGCTAGTTAACGCCATCAAAGATTACACATTAGGGAGTATTTGAGATTTTACAATTCAAGTAACATGTTATGGATTTTAAAAATAAACGATTTGTGTTGGAAGTCTGGGAAGTGCTGGCTGATTTTTATTATTGTCCTTTTTGTTCTCCAATGTGTTACCTTCAGACAATTATATGGACACCTCGTCCAGCCCTATCTTATTTGAAGACTCATCCCCTAATCCTAATTAAGTACTTGGTACATAAGTCCTTAGGAAGCCTGCTGAAATTCATGTTCTGGGTTGGGAATACTGAGTCCTGGGTTCCAGCCCTAGTTCCAATCATGTAGTGGGTCTAACACTTACAAATGACTGATAAAAGTAAGTGCAAGCTTTAGCAGGCAACCTGCCTGAGTAGCTTTCCACTCACATGGGTTTTATCATACCAGGCAGATATTAGAACACTTTCAGGCAAAACGGTTCTGTCTCTAGAGATTTACATACAAGTTCAAAGTTAATTAATCGTCCAAAGCTTTCGTTGTCATGAAAGCAGAACTTCACATATAATATAAGCACTATCATAGCAGCAAAGCTCACGAGGCAGTAAGTGCCTGTTGCTGGGGATGCTCAGTCAGCTCCCCAGGGAAGAGCATTCCCACAGAAGGAATGCTGGGTGGTATCTTCTAATCCTAGGCTGCCAGTGAATAGTAGTGATACTTACTCTCTCAGAGACCAAGACTTTGAATGTGCCAAATGCCCAATAGGATTTTGATTCTATTGGATCTTTACATTTCTCTCTCTCTTAACTTTGTTGGTAATTATGCAAGCATTGATATGTTGCTTGATTAGAAAGTCTAAGACATATCAATAAGTCCAACACAATATCATTCATCTGAATAGTTGCCTGGGTTTCAAGTCTAGGGATTGAGGATTTGGGTCAAGTACACAAGGAGCTGAGATGCACCCTTTGAGAGTCCCTTAGACAGAGACTGATGTGTTCCTGCCTCTACAACTCCATGTTATTTGTAAAATGAGTGTAATAACATTTATCTATTTTCTACCCCAAGATAAAAATAAGATTCTACATGAGAATATTGCTGATAGGTGAGAAAGCCCTATACAAACATGAAAGCCTTGCGATGTGGCACAAAATCGAGATGGTCTCTTACGCATCCAGGCAGAAGCCCTGTAAAGAACATTTACATAAACCAATTTTCATTTCTCCAATGTTGCAAAGTTGGAGACATGATTGTTTGCATGGACCTTGGAACTTTGAGAGGTGAAGTGTAAGAATGAACATTTGTGTGCAGGGTGGGAATAAAAGCAGAGAGAAGGGCCTCCCTTGGTGGCGCAGCGGTTGAATGCTGGGCTGCAAAGCTGCCTGCAGCCTCTGCAGCGCTGGTTCGATCCCTGGCCACCAGTGAAGGTCCCACATGGCATGACAGACCTCTCCTGCCAGGTCCGCTGCTCCCCTCAGCAGTGTACTTTGTCGATCTGCCTGTTCTGTTCCCCGCTCTGGCTCTGGTGAATTCTCTCACCCTCCCACGCTTCTGACTGTACCCAGTGCTTGTATAAATAAACAAATAAATCTTAAAAACAAAAAAAAAAGGCAGAGAGGAAAGTGATGTGTTCAGCACCTGCCTTGTGCCAGGTTGCTTTAGATAGGGGATCTCATTGAACTTACCAGCAACAAAGCCAATGACACAGGCCTTACTATCTTCATACTGTATATAAAAGATTAAGTCTCAGAGATGTAAAGGAGTTTGACTTAGATATACAGGTCATGGGCAGGCCTGCTGGAGTTCTCGCAGTACACGGATGTAACTAGAAATCAGAAATATGTGCATGATGGCACCGCAAGGATTTATCTTATTTATTTGGGCCAGTGTTGCGAGATGGCCTGTACCTCCCTGACCTTGGTGACATAAATAATGGCAAACCCATCCTTTCTTGCTCCTTTGATTCCACAACTATCGCACCTCTATCTCTTAAGTAACTACTTAAGTTCACGTCCAACTGCTTGGAAAACATGGGAAACACAAGACATGGTGTCCAGTCATCTGAACCCCTGCCTGTGCGCCATTCACAAAGCTTGCTTACTCATTTAGCAATGGATGTCACTTTACACCTCATCCCAGTCAACCTTCTCATCGATCCTAAACTCAAACTAGCCCTCTGTGGTTTTGCTTAGGGGTCAGGGCACATGGACTGAATGAGGCAGAACCAGAATTCTAACCCATTTTTATCCAACTTCCTCAATCCTATCCTTGATGTCCCCCCTCTCAGCTCCCTTAGAGTGGTGTGTGAAAGAATAGACTCTGCTCAGCAGATGACCCCCATTTTTTTATTCACAAGAAGATAGGGAGAGGGACTTCCATTTCTTTAAATACATTCAAAAGGATAAGAATTTAGGTGATGTTAGTAGATAAAAATGTTCGCAGATCTGAGTCCAAAGAATAACTGAGTCAGACTAAAGTAGAAAGGATGGCTATTCTTTATTTTTTTTTTTTGTTGTTGGCAAATGAGATGGAATTGATGACTAACTAGTTCTTTTATCATCAAGGTCTATTATTTTTTTCTTGATGACCTCAGAATAGCCATGGCATTTATGATCTTATTCCTATGGGCTCCCTGCCCAGAAGCACAGTGGAGTGAATTTTTTCCTAAAATGAATAATTCTGATGACTTTGAAGCATCTCACTGCCTCCTAAAACAATTCAAATTTTTATTGTTATTAATAAAGATACCTTTCATGAAACCCATGTTTCATTTATTCTGGCACTGAAGAACCTCACAAGTAGTTTCTTCCCATGGTATCTCCAAGAGTTTAAAAAAAAAAAAAAGCATTTCTCTTATTGTTTCTGGACTTTTTCACTAGTGGAAGTGTAGAAAGAGCATGCCTTGGGGGATGGGGCAGCCCTAATTCTAAATGCTCAGACTTGTAGTTTCAGCTATATCTTTGGGCATTTCTTTAAACTTCCAGGGCTTCTGTGGCTTCATCTATAAAATGCATGTGAAAATCAGTAAAGGGATGCCAGCTTTTGTGAGTCCCCAGTAAACCTTATCTCCATTCCTGCCTGTCTCCAAGGGCTTCTGAGTGATGTCTGACCATTTCTATTTATCATTCATCTTCTTTGCTACACCCTTGTTTTTCCCCAGAAGACTGGGACATTGAGAACAAACTTGGAACCAGGAGTTCAAATTTCAGCACCTACCCTATCTTACTTTGGGCCAGCCAGTTGCTCTGTCTGTTTCTCAGTTTCCTCATCTGTAAAATTAAGAGCTCAGTCTTTATAATCTCTAAATTCCCTACAAGATTTACCCATTTATGTTTCTGAGTTACTTGTGTCTTATCTCCTATCCAATAAGAGCTAAAAACCAGTAAACCACGTTTTCTCTCACTGCTCATTTGTCAGTTACCTTCATTGATCTATGAGCTGTTTTTGTGTTTGTGTTAACTTGAACAAAGATATACTGAGGATTATATATACTGGATTATATATACTGGATTATATATACTGGATTTCTTTCTCCTAATGGACCTGGGGTTGGAAAACTGTCTTGGAACTGTTTCTTATGTATCTGAGTTTTTTACTTAGGACCTCAGGAAGGGGCCCAACAATCTCTGAGTACTTTGTGCCAATCACATCAGCCTCTTTTATTTTTTATACTATAGTGCAGACATCTTTAAATGGTTCAAACAAGACATTATATATGTGTAACTAAGGCTTGAATGCTTTGCCATCAAAACAAGAATGGCTTCTGGGAGACAGAGCAGAGATGTAACTTTCATGGACACTTGTGTCAGTTTTGTAGAGTGTTCAGAAGCAGGTGAATTGACCCTCAAATGAAATGCAGATATCAAAATGCATCTAAATAAAAAGTTTTAGACTCCTACAGTCAACAGAAACTGAACTAATGATCATCTCCACCGTCCACATTTGCAAAGTTCAAATTCTCTCTACCATATTGTAGTCAAGGATGTGTCAAGCTCTTGCTGAAATATTTCCTTGGAGGGGACCCTCACTTCCTCAGGAGATTCTTCTGAAGTCTAGACAAATTTATCAGATAGAACATGTGTCCCTATAATAAGCTGAAATTTTTATGACCTTACAACAATTTCATTGCATCCTCATTGGTTTAGAGCTCAAATCCAATATTTCCTTTACCTGGGAACTCTCAATAATTTCCCAACTGCTTTTTTTACCCTAAGACATTACCCTGTTGATATAAACACATCCTTCCATTGTTTCTTATGGTATGTAATTTTAAATCTTATCCTAGTTAGAAAAGAGGCCATAGTTTATTAAGAAGGCAAAGTCTTATATATTTATTCATTAATTCAACCAGTCATTAAACATACATTATCTTATGTGCCTGCTATGAGCAAAGAATTCTGCAGGGTACTGAGAGGATTCATATCCAACTCCTTGATGCAAGTTGTCTCAACTTTGTCAACTTTTCCTCACAGTATGACTTTGAATGACTTGTGTAACTTTTGTGAAACTCAATTTTCTCATTTTTAAAATGTGTATTAATTGATCAGCCTCACAGGATTGTTATAAATATCAAATAGAGTGATTGTGACACCGTTCGCAAATGTTGAAACTCCATAAGAACATTGGGCATGCAATTAGAAGAGAAGGGGACATCACAAGCCACCTGTCGGGTTAAACAGAAGGATCAATATCATAAAAGAATTATAAACAATGTGCTAAGTTTGATGTACTGAAAGAAAAGTGCACATTAAATGTCAAGGAATCTTCCTAAGCCAGGTCTAAATTAGGAGTCTGTTATGTGAACTTGCAAGCAGACAGGATAAGTGCAACAAAGAAATAATGATGACTCTAAGGAAGAAAGGCAAAAACTCGTATGAGAATGGAGACAAGACTGCATTCTAAATTCATTCTATTAGGCTAATGGAAGCAAAATACCTTGCAAGGTGCCTTAAAAGTACATGCATATGTATGTGCCTATCTCTGGCTATATGCACCTGTGCATTTGTCTTTTAGTGACATTCACACCACATGCTCTTCCTGACACAACATATACAACTAACAACCAATGGCCTGACAAGAGTTGCACAGACTATTTTAGAAAACTGGTGGTCTGCTCACTGGAATGTTACTGAATCTGTGGTAAAAGCCCAGCTAGAGCCTCTGATTAAGTTTGTTTCCATGGCATGAGATGGAGTATCCCCAGGGAGACAGAAGGTTATAGCAGATGATAAGATAAGTGCATTTTCCATAATGGGGCATTTTTAACAGTACAAAGAATCATGTTAATAATTACACAACAATGGGTGGATACTGTTATTTTCCCAGGCAAACTGGAATGTGTGGTTTAAGGAATGAGCTTTAGAGGATAGGCTTGATTTCTCCTTTGTCTCTGACCCCAGTTAATTGTGTCACCTTTCCTCATTTTCAAATGAAGTTACCAATATCCATTTTTAAAGCTGGGTTCTAAACATTGAGTAACATACAGTTATGTAAATTCCTGGTTCAATCTTGACACCTGGTAGGCTTGTGAAGTGCATTGGTCCTGTTCCTTTCTCACCTCTGTTTTCCCCTCATTCCTCCCTTCCAGTCTGCCCTCCTCAAGTCTTCAGGCAAAGTCAAGGCCAAGAGTAAACCAACCCATGTTGGATCCATCTTGGGCCATCATAATGAATCCGAGATGTAGATTCAGGCATGACTGAGGGCAGGAAGTAAAGGAGACTCCAAGGGAAGAAAACTAGCTGTAAGTCAGGACGCTTCATTTATTGGAATGTGGGTATTTGGGGAGGGTATAACATAGAAAGTGAATAAAAAAAGAAAATATAAACTTGGAATGCTGAGATTCATCCAAGTATCTCCATTAATTTAAAAATATTGAGAACCTGTTGTATATCTGACCTTGGCATGGGCAATGTGGTGCTAGGAGGGACAGGAGGGATGTTCCCCTCATGAAATGAATAATGTAGAGTTTCAAGAAACCTAAGAGACATTAAAGTGTTTCATGAATATAAACAATGATATTCCAGCAAAAGTGCTAAAAGTATTTTCTTAATGCTCACATCTTTGCATTTATTCAAAAAAATCACAGATGGGTAGTTGGCAGAGTTTCACTTTTTTTGAATGGCTAAGGAGCCCATGAGCAACAATTGTTATTATTAAGTACTACCAACTACAGTCACATCCTCTAATGTAGGTATTGGCAAAATATAGTTTCTTTGTGAATAGTTTGTTGGAACTGAGTCAGACCAATTTATATATGTATGGCTGCCTTCCCCAAGGAGAATTGAGTAACTGGGTTAGAGATCCTTAAGGCTAAAATATTCACCATCTGACTCTCTAAGGAAAAGTTTCCTGATCCCTGCACAAATGAACTTTAAGAGGGATCCCGAACTCATTTATATCTTTAAGCTATGAGGACTTCAGTGCTTAAGAAGTTTTTGAATGTGTTGAACCCAGCACTTGTGTGTCAGGCAGTGTCTAAAATAGTCCTCAAGATTCCCACCTTCTGGAATTCATGCCCTTGTTCAGTCCTCTCCCTTTGAGTATAAGCTGGACTTTGATTTTCTTTTAAAGAGTAGAATGTGGCAGAAGTGATAGAAGTCATTTTTGAGATTGGGTTTTACAAAGACTATGGATTTCTTCTGGGGCACTCTTTGCTTCTCAATTGCTCTAGGACCAATAACTGCCATATTGTGAATATGCTCAGTTAGCCTCCAGTGAAACCCACAGAGTGAAGATCTAAAGCCTGCATCCACTTGAGTATCTTGGAGGTAGACCATCTGAGGCTGCCAATACCACGCAAAGGAGCTACAAATTGAATTTTCCAACCCTTTTTGGGACCCTCCATTTTTTTTTTTTTTGATAAAGACATTGCACTTGCTAGCTTGACTGTTTTGCTTTTTACTGAAGAAATACTAGTTTACAACACTATATATAATTCAGAGGTACAGATTCACACCTCTTCAGATGTACATTAACACACCATACCACTAGCAAGGCACTCAAAATCCTCTACCACACTTCCCTGGGCCCTCTCCCACTTTGCTACTCACTGGTAGCCTCATTTCTAAAGTAATATTTATAGCATTGTTTAGTTTAGTTTTGTCTGTTCCTTTCTTTTGTTTCTTTATATTCCACATATTGAGTATTGAGATGATTGAAGCCAAAACTAACAGCCTCATGCCCCCTCCCCCCACCACCACAATGAGAGACTCTGAGCCAGAGATGTTCTGCTATGCCGAGACCAGATTTCTGACCCATGAAACAGTCAGGTCATACGAGTTTGTGGCCTTTGGTTGCTAATCACAGGAGTATCTTATTTTACAATAATAGATAACTGGTACCACTTTCTATAGTATTTGGCCTTCGCAGCATACTGCCATGCCCCTTTTTCCATGGATCTCCCTTTGTCTCTTTTGGAATGCCAACTGATCAGAGAACACAATTTGGGAAAAGATAGTAAAAGATATGAAATAACTGAATCTTCCAGATATTCTAAACCAAATAAGAAAGCAAATGTTTCCACGCTGGATTTGGATTAAAGCCTGGAAGAGTTTGTTTTATTGTCTTTTTTTTTTTCCATAGGGTATTTATAAGTAAGCATTGGACAATTGACATATTCAGATCAAGGTTGCTACACCACTCAAAAAAGAAATACAATTATAGAAAATCATCAGAAATAACAACTGCCTCAGAAATAAGCCTACTGCCTGCTAGACTTTGAACTGTTTCCAGGTTACAGAAAAAATTGAGATGCTGTGTAACAGAGACATGTTATTAAGCATCTCCCTGCATCTTCACCCCAAACCATAAAACATTACATAGCTATTATTTATTAGCTCTGAGAAATGTTTTGGTTACCCTGGAAGTTGTTTTGTCATCGGATTTATCCCTCAGCTGACTCACCATTTCACAAAAGTTTTGCTGAGTTAATCCCATGAGTTCATGATATTTTATCCCTCATATATGACCATAAAGTCTTTTCCATTGAGCTGGTCAAAAACAGAAGAGACAAAACATTAGAATAAATGATTCTGGTGAGTTTAAATATTCAACGGTATCTTTCATTGCTACTAAAAGTCAAACAAAATGACCATTAGTTCAATGATAACATGATAATGAACTTGTCAGTGGTGTCTATTCTGTGCTTAGGACTGAGAATGCATAAAAACAGTGAGAGAGCTTAGTCCATTCCTAACTTGATCCATGGGAAATTCAAAAGAACATGCACTTTGGAATTAGACAACCACATGGTTGAATTCTCATCTCACCACTTGCTAGTTGTTTGAACTTGGACAAGATGTTCAGTAACTCAAAACTTTTTTTCCATCTGTAAAAGTCATGGGCTTGAGAATTATGAACTACATCAAGTGTCTTGCATGTTGACTGTCTCATAGTAAGTAATTAATAATAATTTATTTCTTAGCTCCTTTCCATTCTAGACTTTACTCATCACAGTAAAGAGCTTGTGAGGTCACTCCTCTGCACTGTGCCCTGAGTGTGCTGAGCTACTCTGCTGATGATGAGTTGGTAGTCACTTATTTTCTCATTTGTTAGACCTTTTTCACACAGCTTTTTCCCTCCTCTAGTTGGCATGCCCTATACTTGAAAGATAGAAAGCTTCAGAGTTTCCCATAGATGACAAGGACACTCAACAGTTAATTTAAAAAAAACTCTAATTTTGAGGATGTTTACTAGATAAGTGATTGCCATAAAGCAATATAGATCTAAAAACAGGGTCAGCAAACTATGGCCCTCAGACCAAACGTGGTCCATTGCCAGTTTTCTTAAGTAAAGTTTTATTGGAACACAGCCATGCATGTGTTTATGCATTGTCTCTAGTTGCTTTCCCAATACAATGGCAGAGTTGAGTAGTTGTGACAGACACCATATGGTGCCCAAAGCCTAAAACATTTACTCTTTGGCTTTTTACAGAAAATATTTGATGACCCCATGATCTAAAGAGTCGATCTCTTTAGAGGGAACTACAGGGGTAGATTCCTGAAGATCTAAATGGATAAATATTTTTGTGAAAGTAAATTAGACTTCGGTAGGCAATGCACATCAGAATGTCAGAAAGAATAGCCTGGAGGATCTGGAACCAAAAGGTAAATTTAGCCAAAGGAGGAGGGAGCATATAAGCATGAAATTGGGAATATGGTGTCAAAAGACAAAAATGATTTAGGCATTTCCTTCACTTTCAAGCCATGTGAACTTTAACAATGAGTTTGCTCTGGAAGAATCAGTTCCTTAATCTGTAAAATAAGAATTGTAGCAATTCCTCTTTCAGAGAATTTTGTAAGTTAATGAGATAAAGTACTCTATCAACATTGAGGTTTTATTCAAACGTTGTATTTAAATATTTATAACTCACAAATGTCATTTGAAATGTTTGCTGAGTGAGTTGAGTTAATACAAAAATTACATTTTCTACATTCACAAATTTCTAGAATTGTACATTATAGTATATGACATTTTAATCGTCAAGTGTGAGTTAAATTCATCTTTGCCCAAAGTTCCAATTATATTTTCTTTTTAACTCAAATGATATTTTAAGGTTTTAAATCGCAGGTGAACTTTCAGCATAGACACTTTCCAATCCCAGTGGACTATGCTCTGTGTATAAAATGTTGAAAGTTGCAAATGCCATTGTACTCACTCCATGCTAATCAACAGTGGCAGGATTAAGCCTCCTTTAATGTCCTTCAGGGATTATTCCATCACAGGATCTGGAACAACTGTTCTGCCTCAGAACCTTTAGGGCCATATTGAATAAAAACCTTTTCTGTTCTTCCTTAGACCTTGGGGCCTGTTGACATCTGGCTGCTTAGGTAAAACTTTCTAAGACCCTGCCCCATGACTCTCTGGCCTTGAAGCAGATGTACAATGCTTATTACTTTGATTTGTAGGTGTCCATACCTATAGGTCCAAGAAGAATCCAGTTGCTTCTACCATAGGGATGAGAAGGAACGAGGGTTGGACAGTTAGTATGATGATAAATAGGTAGGTCTGCCTTGAGGAGGAAAAATGGGATGCATTTAAATGAAAAATTACTGTTCTGGGAAGATGCTGGCAGGATTCCCAGATTCCCCTTTGTGTGAATGGCATTCAGTTCAATTAGGTTTCCAGCCTGTGATGTGCTCCAGCTGTGATTTGTGCTGCCATGTCAGTGATTTACTCTCTGCCACTTTCCATCCACACATTTTCAGGGCTGGTGACAACACATACTGGCACCTAATTTGCAGTGACTGGTGTTGTTCTGACATAAAATGTCACAAAATAGAAAGTACCCATGGGGACAATGTCTTATGAATGTGGGACATGGAAGAGGCAGGGTGCCCAGGGAGAGAAGACACTCAGCATGAGAAGACCTTGGCCCAGGTTCCAAGATGCCTATATTCCCTCCTCTTTGCCTTACAAACATTTGTCTCAAATAGTGTATAGAGGTAAATGTTATTTGAACCATTTCACATGGGAAGAAACTGGGACAGGCAAGTGACTTGTGCGAAGCCACTCAGATAGCAAGATTTACTCTGGGCAGAGAACCCAGGTCCAGTGCAGTGTTTTCATGTTCAAGGGTTCTTCCTATATGTCTTAGTTTCATGTTTTAATGTCAGCAGTGTCTGTTGTTGCATTTTCCCCCCATTTACTTCATTACTTCATTTATTCCTTCTTTTTGCTTTAGAATTGTCTGAGTTACATCAGATAATTACTCCATACCAACAAAGTCATTTGGAATGATTACAAATTAAAGCATGGCAGCCCATTCATAGCAAATCTAGAGTCAAGTTGAACAGAAGAGAATTGTTAGCTAACTTAACCTCTGGGTTGATTTAGGCATTTTGGTTAACTTTTTCTATAAAGGGCCAAGTAGAAAATATAGTAGACTTTGTGGTCATTGGGTGTCTTTCACAACCATTCAACTCTGCAATTGTAGTGTTACGGCAGTATTAAAAAACAAAATTTATCTTTTTGATTGCTGAGTAATATTCCATGGTGTATATGTACCACATCTTCTTGATCCAGTCATCTATTTTTGGGCATTTGGGTTGCTTCCATGGCTTGGCTATTGTAAATAGTGCTGCTATAAATACAGGGGTGCAGGTGCCCTAGTTTGCAGCAACATGGAGAGCTAGAAGGGATCATACTCAGCGAAATAAGCCAGAAAGAAAAAGAAAAATACCAGATGGTCTCACACACAGCAGGAATTTAGAAAACCTAAATAAGAGACCAAGAAAAAGACTAATCAATACAAAGTAAAAATCAAAATAACAAGCAACTATAAACTAGAGACACACTACGGAGGGGGGAGGGGGGAGGGGCGAGGAAAGGAAGGACTAGAGTCAAAATAAGGGGGGAGAGGTGAAAAAAGATGTAAGAATTATGTAAAATAAAATATTTAAATAAAAAAATTAGTGAATAGGAAGCTCTGATTGGCTTTGCTAAATGACTAAGGAATTGGGCAGTGTCTCCTCTGGTAAGTAGAGAAGTACACCTAGAGGTTACACATGATGGAAGACTTTCCTAGAAGGCAAGACAAGAAAGGCACTGGCAAGAGAAAACAGAAAGTTTATTGGAGAAAATTAGTAGTTCAGGTGATGACATTGGTTGAGATATGACATTGCCACCACATAGGCTTGTTGTTGGACAAGAAGGAAATCTTTCTTTTCCTGCTGGATTAATAAAGTAATTGTATTTCTTGTTTGGGGGGTCAAGATGTCTTTTCCCATTAAGGTCTATAACTGAATTTTTACCTATTTGGCATATTAGACAAGGAGTTGTAGAGAATGAGCCCTCCTTCTATGGGCCTTCTAGACTCCAATCTTAGTAGAAATTTCCTTTGCTAATTTCCTCAGCAGCCATGGACAACCTGTAAATGAATGGGTGGGTTGTGTTCCAATAAAATCTCATTTATACATATAAAGCTAGATTTGACCTGTGGCCACAATTTGCTGACCTGTGTACTAGAATGCCTTCAGCTTTAATGGCTCTGCTGGGATTTCTCTGAGATCTATGACAGAGAGACAGCACAAAAGCAAGAAGACTGCCTGGAAAAACATTTAATTGTCATCAGTGCCTCCAGCGAGGTCTAATATCCCTAGAATCCATGTTATGAGGTGAAAGGGATAAACACTGTTTATCACAAAAGCCAGAAAACCAAGAACAACTACCTTTATGATGCTAAAAAAGGAGAGAGCAATTGAAGGACCTTAGTGATCAGACCAGAACATGGTTGAACTTATATACATGAAGAAACATGGGGGAGAAAAGAACATAAACAAGTGAAACATGGTTGCGGATAGGAATCAAGTAGGGACAGGAGTCAGCCATTTCAACCATCTTTCTGACACCAAAGTCAAACTTACTTTGAAAGATGGGATGGACTTCTTCCTGTGTTCTGAACAGTCAGTACATCTTCACTCACCTATCCAATCACCACTCACTCACTCATTCATTCACACATTTACACTAGTCATTGATTATTTACTGTCTGTCAAAGATCTGCATTTGAGGTTTCTGCCTTTGAAGGGTTTAGAGTCTAATGGCATGGAACTTATATGTAACTAACAAATGCAGTAAATTTGTGTGGGTGCCATGATAGACATTTATATCCTGTGCACAAAGGAGGCAGAGGATAGAGATGGGGTGTCTGCCTGAAGTCAGAATACAGGAATGATCTATATCCAACAACTAGGGAGGATGATGACTGGACTCTGCTTAAGTTGCTCCGTTGAAGTTAACACTTGAGCCAGTAAATATGCAAGGTAAACGCTTCCTTGGTGTCCATAGACATGTTTTGACATTCAGAGAAGAATACCTTTTGCAAAGAGAAGGTGGCCCATCAGTTTGGAAAAGCAAAATTACTGAGGACTTTCTGCTGTTGATACCAAGAGAGGTATCATGGCATCATAGGGAAGAGGCCATGCAGTTCAGATTTTCATGTAGTCTGTTTGTAAGACATCCAGAACAGCCACACTCTTTCATATTATTCCATGAGTCTATCTTGAAGAATAAATGAAGAAAATTCATTTTGATGCTTTTTCTGGATACAGTTCAGTTAGGTGTTAAAGCTTTTTATTATCATTTAGTATTATCCACACAGCTTATGCTTGCACAGGGCTTTAGCATTCTAAAAATGTTTCTACCACTATCTCCTTTTTCTCATCATCACAGAAATCTTATGAAACTGGATGAAGATATTGAAACACAGAGGCATTAAGTGGCTTAGTCAGGCCCACACAGTTTATTACAGCTGCAGCTGATTCTTAAAACAGTTCTCCCAATTTCTACTTCTGGTTCTGAATTCTTGGGAACATACTGTGCTGATTTTAGTTCTATTATCTCCCTTACTCACAACTATTAAATAGGCATAAGGAAGTTTTTTCTTTCTTTTTTTTTTTTCTTTTTTAAGATAACAGAAGGGCGGGAAAGATAGAACACTGTGAACTTGGGAGGGAAATCAATTGCTGGGGATTTGCTCTATCAGCTTCAGTCCTCTAAATGGGTAGGGTGCATTAGTGGTCATAAATGTAAGATAATCCTCTCTTAGGCCCTAAAGTGGTAAGGAGATTTTGAAATCTCTAAAGAGAGAGGAGAATGGATCTAGCAATTTCACTATTTTGGGCTGGTGATGAACATTAGAATTATGAAGAATGTCAACTAAGGGTTTCTAAGTATACTCAGTCAATACTGCATTCTGGGCTAAGGATCAAGGAGAGAAGGGAGTGGATATAAACAAAAAGGATTTTCAGGCTCTCTGACAGTCTAACTTGTAGTCCTTCCAAACACTTTTGGAAGTATTATTACTATTTTTAAGCAGTGCTATCCCCAGCCTCATAGAGTAGATAGAGTAGCGGAATTAGTAAGATAAAAATATATTCATATTCTCTCAGTAAGTGATGGAATTGAGATTTCCTTCCTTCCTTTTTCTATGTGAGGTCCACTCACATTTCCAAAGAGCTTATCTGGAGCAAAGATAGCTCTGTGTAAACAAAGCAAATAAGGAAACCCCCCAATTTCTGATATTTTATTCTGGACATTTTAATGCTGCAAGGGTGCAGTTTAGTTCTTATAACCCTGTAGCTGAAATCAGAGCAATTAACAGAAATATGAATCAAGGAAGAGTCAGAGACTCCATTCCTTGAATGCTTTTGAAAAATGTACTTGTATGAATGAAATCAGTATGTATATCCTTTCAAACTGAGGATGTGTTTGTTCCAGAAATTGAACAATCTGTTGTAATTAATAGGTCATTTGTCCACATAGAATAGCTGAACAGAGAAAAGGCTAAGAGGTTGGCAGAGTCAGATCTGCTCTGTCACCATCATTTCTTACTTGTGTGACATTGAAAAGGCAGGATCTTTATGACCTTTCTCAAGCCCAGTTTCTTTATCTGTAGAATGGAAATGATAATATTTATCTCCCAAAGATATCTGTGAAATAAACTAGCAAAGTATGAGGCACCTAGTTAGTTGGTCTATACTTTGCTTTCCATCTGAATGTGAAACTTTCGGAAACTAAATTTCAATGGAATAAATTATGAATAAATAGGATGTTAAGCAAATGACTAGACCTCTGGACCTCAGTTCCTGCAATGCATTGTAAATTGTTGAGATGACTTTTGAGAATTCTTTAGATGGCAATAATACTATGCAAATTATATGAAAAGCACCCATATATATGTGTGTGTGCTTTTTTATACACTAATTCTATGTATCTATCTATCCATCCATCCATCCATCCATCCATGCTGGATTCATCCATGCACCCATGCATCCATCCACACATTATTTCATTAGTATTCATCATGCCCTGGTAGTTATATAATATCATGTCTAGTATGCAGAGGCAGCAAGAAAGATGGTAAGAGAGCCAACAGATATCTGCTCTGAAGGCAGAACTACTGAGATGTGAATCAGATGTGGAAGAATAACAAGACCGCATGCAGGTCCACCATATGATACTGTCATCTCAGAGAGAGCACCATGGTAGCTCTCTACCATGTTAGGGGAACTCCTAAGGCATCTTCATTTCCACACTGGCCTCTCAATGATTCCAATATTCTCTTATTAGGTTAAGTCTTCTGGAACCTAGACAAAATTAGGCAAAAAAAAAATATTCTACAATTTTTCTTTTCTTAACAAGTTAAATCAATAGCTAATGAGTTGGCCAAGAAAGGGTGGATGATTCACCTCTCTTTGTACTCCCACCATCCATTGGACACATGGCAGGGGCTCATCTACCTTGAGTTGAGCTTAGCTTGCACTTTGTCCATCTTTCTTATTCTTGTCTTTGCAGCCTCTTTAGTAAATATTGATCTACTTTATGGAATTTTTTATAACCTTAAAGTAGAAGAGTTTAAAGAGTATTTATTTTAGCACTTTTTTGCTATAGAAAGGAGCCTGGATTCATGAGGTGAGTTGATGGAAGAAGTCCTTTCTTAAGCACAGGGTTCTTCCCCAGCACCTTCCTTAAGTAAGACTGTCCATTCCTGACCCCCATGAACTTAAACTCCACAGCAGGCAACCTATTCCTTGCAGCTAGTAGGAACAAGTCACAAAACACAGGTTAATGCCACAACTGAGATGCCATGAACTGAGATCCTCAACTCCCCTGTTATATAACCCAGCAATATATTTAATCTTCCACGGTGTCATAAAAGTTTTATGGGTCTTAAATGAGATGAATCAAATAAACTTCTTAGAATACTTCTTAGAATGTGATAGTACTTGATAAGTGGGTTTTTTTTAATGACGATGGGTTTTTTGTAATGTGTGTGGGGGGAACAATTTCAGTTGCCTCAGTAACTGGGGGTGCCACCGGCATTTAGATGGCAACTTTGAGAGATGTTTACCATCTTGCAAAAATGCTTACCACAGATTTGCACCAAAGGGGATTTTCCCCACCCTAAATGTCAACAGTAGCACTGTTGGGAAACAAAACTAGGTTCTACAATGTGAATTGCATAATTTTTAATCATTACCCAATACTGTCATTACCCCTAATTCACAAATGAGGTAACAGATTTTCAATAACTTGCTCAAGGTCAAAAATGCTATTAATTAGCATGCTTAGTTTTCAATTCTCAGTTTCCTGAAATGAATTTTTTTTTTTTTTTACTGCACTCTGCTTTCTTGATTGCAGGCATCCAGATATTCGAGTTGGAGTCCCTCTGAAAGATGGAAAATTGGAATGGAGACTGTATTCCTATCATAATTTGAAGAGGCATATCCTAACTGGATGGAAAAGGTAGCTAGTTTACGGGAAAGAAGTTGAAGCCAGCAGCTGCAGCCATGTGACAAGCTCTCATTAACCAGGAGGGAGCTTGTCTTACTGTTACAGGGCAGGGAGAGGGGCAGCCCAAACCCTGCAAACCTGCCTATTCTAAATGGGTTCTGCCATCCCTGTTACATTACTAATCACCAGTGTCTCCTAATCCAGGAACCTCTTCCTTCAGAGCCAGTGCGAACACATGATGGAGATGGCCCTGGGCATCCTTGGTGGCTGATGGGGAACATTGTGTGCCTCATACATAGGCATTCGGAAGCTGAGTCACTGTGTGGTAATCAATTCAAGAGCCAAATACATCAGCATGATAGACCTGGGAGCACTAGAGGAAGTATATACTGAGAAGTATATTTTTTTTCCCAGACTTAAAAGAAACAGGAAGGTAGTCTTCAAATAAGCACCAATTTACCAGTGTTATAAAGTCTCTTCCACAGAGGGGAAACATCACACAGTATTGGATTCATATGTTTATGTTCATTTATTCATTGAACAAATATTTATTGACTGTTCAAGGACTAAATGTGCTGAGAACTGCAGATTCATAGATACATCTAACATGTTATTGTCTTCAAGGAGTTTATGACTTAATGAGAGGGCACACTGAGAAGAGATTACCATCCACTATGAGAAGAATGATGATAGAAGATTTACAAGGTACAAAGGTAGCACAAAAGTGGGACTCTCCTGTGGTGAGCCCAAACAAGTTTCTCTCTTTCAACATTGCTTTGGGCGCTTTCAGGTGTCCGTGGGGGAAGGACTTTAGAGGAAGAGATGAGAGGAGGTGCAACAGCAAGAAGCAAAGGTTAAAAAGCTCAGCTCCAAGTAGTTTTAGCAAGTTGTGCACTGGGTAACAAGGGGAAATGTGAGCATGCAGGGACAGGGTTATGAGGGAGTTCGATTAAGAATTTGCATTTTATTTGGCTGCTAATATGGAACCAGTAGCTGTGAGGGAACAAAATAAAATAAAATAAAATCTGGATACAGCATAGTATTTGATAGAGAAAGAGAAACTATCAAGATCTGCCTTTCCCCTCCATGATGTCCTTGTTAATATCTCAGTCCCCAACTCTGTCTTTTGGGGTTGTATTTCATTTCTTCCCTAACATCCCTTCTGTGATGCCTTCATTCAAATATCCATTCCTATGAATTTGCAGCACTACAAAGGCCTCACAATTAGTCTCTTTTCTGTAATTTTCCTGTATTTATAGTGTTCTAAAATCTGAAATACTAGGAGATATGTGCTAACTACAAGATAGGAACTCAATATATTTCTTGAGCGAATGCTAATCATTGACAAAACTCATATAAGAACTCATAACTTACATTGTCTCACACCCTTTACATCTTGTGACTCTCCTATGTTGTGTTTTGTTCATTAAGAACTGAAGATTGGGCGGAGCAACATGGCGGCGAGGAGACGCTGCGAGTAAGATCTCCCATTAAAAAAAGTTAATAGGGAGGAAAAGCGGCAGGTCCCAGTGAGAACCGGGACACGGAAGATAAACGGGTGACGCCAGCGAACTACCCGAAGAAGAAAGTGGCCATAAAAGAGGACTAGAAGGGAGGGAAGCTCAGAACCCTGCTCCCCTCCCCCGCCCACAGAGGCGGCACTCTCCGACCGGCAGAGAGGAGGGAAACAACAAACCAAAACGGCCCACAAGAACAAACGACGCAGCAAGCGGGACTGTGCGTGGAAAGGAACTATTGCAGCCACCACACCCCGTGAAAGGGAGCTGAGGAGAACCCTACAGGATCCGCCGCGGTGGTGAGCAAACGGCTCCGGGCGCCATTAGAGAAGAACAAAGACCCCGGGAGACGCGCACACAGCCCGGGCTGCCGGTAAGCTGGCGCGGAAACTCGGCGCGCTCTGCGAGCTTGAAAAGCAAGTGCAGACCTGGATCGCGGCTGCCCAGGTCCCCGCGCCTGCGACCTAGGCTTGCGGGGAGACGACCTAGGCTTGCGGGGAGACGCGCGGAGGTCCTCACTGAGGTGAAGGTCCCTCCCTGAGTGAGCAGGAACCAGGCGCCCAGGCACGGGAGCGGTGCAAAAGGCGCCATTCCCGCGCCACTGAACTGGGCTACAGCCCGAGTCCTGGAACTGAGGGCTTTGAACTGAGACCCGGGGCACGAAAATTCGGGGCGTGGGTTCTCCACGACGGTGGGGCACAAGGCAGACACAGCACCCCAAAGCTGTTGAGGTGTACCCTACCATTCCCGCTCTGTTCCCTGTCCCACAGGGTGGGGGGAGGCGAAAAACAGCCCCCCAAGGACAATAGGAGAGATCTCTGGCGCCACCTAGCGACCAGGAAAAAAAAAGTCACTAACACCCCATAGAACAGGAAATTTCTTAAGACTGCTTGAAAAGGGCAGAAGGCTTCTGTAGGACCCAGTGGCCAGCCAGGAAGTTATTCCACGCCAGGCCCCTTCCCACCAGCAGTCTGAGCCCACAGAGGTAGCAGGCACCCACGTCCGGGGCAGACCGGGTGCGCAGAAGAGTGTGCCTGAAACCGGAGGCGCAGGGACTGCATCCCGCTTCGCCATTTGAGAACAGGGACATTTCTTCAGTAAAAACTGCCTAAAACCAGCAGAAAGCTCCCCAGAAGACAGAGATGGCTCCTGGAAGAGCCAGAGGGGAGCGGAGAAGTTCACCCAAGATGTCAGTCAGTCCGAGCAACACAGTGTCCCAACGCATACGACAAATTAGAAAACAGACAGTAGGGAGTAGAAGAACCACACGCAACCTAACAACTCCTCAGGAAAGAAGCACACCACAAAAAGAAAACCACTCCCCAGATTGCAACGACAGCAACTTGGAAGAACTTCTGAGCCTTCCAGAAAGAGAATTTAAAATTGCCATGATTAAAAAAGTGATAGATCAGAAGAAGGAAATTGAGTCCCTAAAGAGGGAAGTAAAAGAAATGCAGGAGATCAAAGAATTAATGGAGGAACTAAAGAACTCCGGGAAAAGCAAGGAAAGCAGAATAGATGAAATGGAAGAACGAATAAGTTCTCTTGAAGACACAGAAATAAAAAGAACCAAAACAGAAAAGGAAAGAGAAGTACGAAGGAAAAAGAATGAAGAAAGACTTCGGGAACTATCTGACTCCATGAGGAAAGGAAATATAAGAGTTATAGGAATCCCAGAAGGAGAGGAGAGAGATGTAGGAACAGAGAAAATATTCCAGGAGATAATTGAAGAGAACTTCCCAAATGCGAAGAAGGAGCTGAAAATTGATATACAAGAAGCAAGAAGAACACCAAACTTCCACGATGAAAGGAAAAGCACAGCAAGACATATAATAGTAAAGCTCCCAAGAATCCAGGACAAGGAAAAAATAATGAAGCTGACAAGAGGGAAGAAACAGATAACATTCAAAGGAAAACCAATCAGGCTGACATCAGACTTCTCTGAAGAAACACTACGGGCAAGGAGAGAGTGGAGGGACATAGTCAACAGACTCCAAGAAAACAGATGCCAACCAAGAATACTCTATCCCGCAAAGCTCTCTTTCCTCCATGAAGAAAGAATATGGACCTTCACAGACAAAGAGAAACTCCGGAATTTCATTACGAATAAACCCCCACTCCAAAAAATACTACAAGGAATCCTAAAGCCAGAACCTCAGAGGGACGAATAACAACGAAAGAAGACCAAAAAAAAAAAAAGTTATTAAAAGAATAAATAAAATCAAAGGAAAGACAAACATAATGGCAAATACAGATGCTAACATATCAATATTAACTCTAAATGTAAATGGACTAAACTCTTCAATAAAAAGACACAGAGTTGCAGCCTGGATTAAGAAACAAAACCCAACCTTTTGCTGTCTCCAGGAAACACATTTAGCTACAAAAGATAAAAATAGGCTCAAAGTCAAAGGATGGAAAACAATCCTACAAGCAAATGGGCCAAAAAAGAAAGCAGGAACAGCTATACTTATATCAGATAAAACAGACTTCAAACTCAAAAAAATAAAAAGAGACCCCAATGGTCACTACATTATGATCAAGGGGACAATACTTCAAGAAGAAATAACACTCATTAACATATACTCACCAAACGAAAGAGCACCAAAATATATCAGACAACTGTTGTCCTCTCTGAAAACAGACATCAGAGAAAACACATACGTAGTGGGAGACTTCAACACACCACTATCAACAATGGATAGATCAACAAGACAAAAAATAAGTAAAGAAACTAAAGCTCTAAATAAGGACCTAGAGCATTTGGGCTTAACAGACATCTATAGAACACTAAACCCAAAAAAAACGGAGTACACATTTTTCTCAAGCGCACACGGATCATTCTCCAGGATCGATCACATACTGGGGCACAAGACAAACATCAACAGATACACCAAGATTGAAATCATACCAACCATCTTTTCTGACCACGAAGGCATCAAACTAGAAATAAATCATAAAAAGAAGGCAAGGAACTATCCTACCTCATGGAGATTAAAAGCCACACTACTGGAAGACCACTGGACTAACGAGGAGATCAAAGAAGAAATTAAAAAATTCTTTGAATTGAATGACAAGGAGGACACCAATATCCTAAATGTATGGGATGCAGCAAAAGCAGTAATAAGAGGAAAATATATAGCAATAGAAGCTCACATCAAAAAACAAGAAAGAACTCAAAGAAACAACCTAATCTCGAAGCTCAAAGATCTAGAAAAAGAACAACAAAAAAACCCCAAAACCAGTAGAAGAAAAGAAATAATAAAAACCAAAGCAGAAATAAATGAAATTGAAACTAAAAAAACAATCCAAAAGATCAATGAAACCAAGAGCTGGTTCTTTGAAAAAATCAATAAAATAGACAAACCCCTAGCCAGGCTCACAAAGGAAAAAAGGGAGAAAGCACAAATACACAGGATCATAAATGAAAGAGGAGAAATCACAACGGACACAGCAGAAATCAAAAGAATAATCAGTAACTACTATGAACAGTTATATGGAAACAAGTTCAACAATCTAGAGGAGATGGACAAATTCCTACAACTCTACAATCACCCAAAGCTAGATAAAGAAGAAATAGAACACCTAAACAGACCAATTACAAGCAGCGAAATTGAAATGGTAATCAAAAACCTCCCCAAAAACAAAAGCCCAGGGCCTGATGGATTTACAAATGAATTCTACCAAACATTCAGAGACGAATTAGTGCCTATCCTTCACAAACTCTTCCAAAAAATTGAGAAGGAAGGGACAATACCAAACACGTTCTATGAAGCCAATATTACACTAATACCAAAACCGAATAAGGACAACACAAAAAAGGAAAACTATAGGCCAATCTCCCTAATGAACACTGATGCAAAAATCCTCAATAAAATTTTAGCTATCAGAATCCAACAATGTATCCATAAGATAATTCACCACGACCAAGTTGGATTCATTCCAGGGGCACAAGGATGGTTTAACATCCGAAAATCAATCAACGTTATCCAACACATCAACAAAAAGAAATATAAAAACCATATGATAATATCAATAGATGCTGAGAAAGCTTTCGACAAAGTGCAACACCCATTCATGATAAAAGCCCTTGAAATTCTTGGGATACAAGGAACATACCTCAACATCATAAAGGCCATCTATGACAAGCCAACAGCCAGTATCATTCTCAATGGTGAAAAGCTGAAAGCAATTCCATTAAGATCTGGAACAAGACAAGGATGTCCACTCTCACCACTGCTTTTCAATATAATACTGGAAGTCCTAGCCAGAGCAATAAAACAAGAGAAAGACATCCAAGGAATCCAAATAGGAAAAGAAGAAGTCAAACTATCACTATTTGCAGATGATATGATAATATACATAGAGAACCCCAAAATCTCCACAGAAAAACTAATTCAACTCATTAATCAATTCAGTAAAGTGGCAGGATACAAAATCAACACGCAAAAGTCAGTAGCCTTCCTATACACAAACAATAAATCTGAAGAAGAAGAAATCAAAAAAACCACCCCTTTTATTATTGAAACAAAAAAAATCAAATATTTGGGAATAAATCTAACAAAAGAGGTAAAGGACCTATACAAAGAAAACTATAAAACACTGTTAAAAGAAATAGAAGAAGACACAAAGAAATGGAAAGACATCCCCTGCTCATGGATTGGAAGAATAAACATTATTAAAATGGCCATCCTACCAAAAGCAATATACAGATTCAATGCTATTCCAATCAAAATCTCAATGGCATTCTTCAAAGAAATAGAACAATTATTGATGAAATTCATATGGAATCACCAAAAACCCCGAATAGCCAAAGCTCTACTGAAAAAAAAAGAAGGAAATGGAGGCATCACACTCCCAGACTTCAAACTATACTACAAAGCCATAATCATCAAAACTGCATGGTATTGGAACAAGAACAGACATACAGACCAATGGAATCGAATAGAAAATCCAGAAATAAACCCACAGATTTATGGTCAACTAATCTTTGACAAAGGAGCAAAGACTATGCATTGGAGCAAAGAAAGTTTGTTCAATAAATGGTGCTGGGAAAACTGGGTCGCTACATGCAAAAGAATGAAGCTTGACCACTACCTCACACCATACACAAAAATCAACTCAAAATGGATTAAAGAACTAGACATAAGACCTGAAACCATAAAATACATAGAAGGAAATATAGGCGAAACACTACGGGATTTGCACATCAAAGACATCTTTACAGACACATCACCCAAAGCAGTGATAGTGAAGACAAAGATAAACAGCTGGGACTACATCAAATTAAAGAGCTTCTGCACAGCAAAAGAGACAATAACAAAAACAAAGAGAAACCCCACCAACTGGGAGAACATTTTTGCACCCAACACTAATGATAAAGGACTGATCACAAAAATCTGCAAAGAGCTGATGAGACTCAGCAACAACAAAGAAAATAATCCAGTCAAAAAATGGGCAGAAGAGCTAAAAAGAAACTTCTCTGAAGAGGAAATGTAAATGGCCAACAGGCATATGAAAAAATGTTCAACATCACTTGTAATCAGGGAAATGCAAATCAAAACTACCATGAGATACCATCTCACACCAGTGAGAATGGCACATATTAAAAAAACTAGCAACAACAAATGTTGGCGAGGGTGTGGAGAAAAAGGAACTCTTCTGCACTGTTGGTGGGAGTGCAAACTGGTCCAACCACTATGGAGAGCTGTGTGGAGATTTCTGGACCTACTAAACATAGAGCTTCCATATGATCCAGCAATTCCACTCCTAGGTATTTACCCAAAGGACACAGAAACATCCATTCCAAAGAGCACCTGCACCCCTATGTTTATAGCAGCACTGTTTACAATAGCTAAGCTTTGGAAACAACCCAAATGCCCAAAAATAGATGACTGGATCAAGAAGTTGTGGTACATATATACCATGGAATATTACTCAGCATTCAAAAAAGATAAACACATGCAATTTGCAGCAACATGGATGGCGCTGGAAGGGATCATGCTCAGCGAAATAAGCCAAAAAGAAAAAGAAAAATACCGGATGGTCTCACTCATAGCAGGAATCTAGAAAACTTAAATAAGGGACCAGGAAAATGAATATAAGAAAGTGAAAATCAAAATCAACAAAAAACTATGAACCAGAGACACTTTTTGGGGGGTGGGGGGCGGGAGGGGAAGGATTGGGGTCAGAATGGGGCGTTTGCAATTGTATGGGGGAATATAAAAATAAAATTTAATATTAAAAAAAAAAAGAACTGAAGATTGTAGGCAAGACATGAATAGATATGAATTAAAGACTCTAGAAAACAGGAGGTGAAAAATTAAACATAGATGTAGAAGTGGGTAATTTACTGAATTGGGTGTTCTGGCAATCTTTGAAATGGAAGAAAATCATGATAGGTTGAATTGTGTCTCCTCAAAATTCATATGTTAAAGTATCAACCTCTAGTACCTTAGCCTTATTTGTAAATAGTGGTTAGTTAAGATGAGGTCCTATTAGAATAAGGTGGGCCTTGAATCAGGACTGGCATCCTCATTAAAAGGGGGAATTAGGACACAAAAACTTGCATGGAATCATGTGAGGAGACACAGGGAGGAGAGTGCCATCTTCATGCCAAGGAGAGAAGCCTACAACAGATTCTCCCCTCAGTTCTCAGAAGGAACCAAACATGCCAGTGCCTTGTTTTTGAATGTCAGATCTCCAGAACAATGAGACAATAAATTTCCATTGCGTAAGTCACCCAGTCTGTGGCGGTCCTTTCAAACCAATACAAATATCAAGGAATTATGTTAGACTTTCGACAGTTGCATCATGTGACTGCCTCTAGTGGGTAGGAGTGGTACTTCACTCCTTGTCCCTTATCTGTCTTTTGCCATTTATTCAAACTCTGCTCCATTTTATGGGACTTTTCCTTCATTTAGGAATAACCCTCAGGTTATTCTTGCCCTACTCACAGACAGTCCTGGACTTTGTAGCCATCTTCACAATGCCCAATGGCTCTTGACCCATGGCTGAAGGGTATGGGAATAGGAACGGTCAGCTTTCTGGGCTCTGAGGTGGAATCTATACTCCCGATATCCACTGTATCTGAATCCTCATCTCAAGCTCTGTTTCTGTGGACCGCTACTTAATGTGTAGAGTTATCTGGTTATCAACTCAAGAGTTAAACTCATCAACATGATAGGACTGGGAGCAAAAGAGGCGGGCATACCTGAGAAGTGTATATTTTTCTCAGATTATAAAAAAATCAGGGGCCTCCCCAGTGACACAGCAGGTTGAGCGCAGTGCTGTAAAGCTGTCTGCAGCCTCTATGGTGCAGGTTCATGTCCCGGCAGGCTGGGGAGATACCCACATGGTGCAGCAGACCGCCTCTCTCTTGCCTGCTGCTCCCCTCAGCAGTGTATTTCAGTAGATGTGATGCCTGTTCTGCTCCTCACTCTGTCTCTGGTGAATCCTCTCACTCTCCCATGCCTCTGGCCTGTGCCCTAGTTCTTATATAAATAAATTTTAATAAATAAGGAATGTAGCCTTCAAAGGATCAAAGTAAAATAAAATTCAGATGCACCATAGTATTTAGTAGAGAGAAAAAAAGTACCAAGATCTGCCTTTTCTCCCCATGATGTCCTATCAATATCTGACTCCCCAAGTCAGTGTAACTGGTGTTTCATGAACCTCCCCATAGCACCCAAGATAATGTTGACTCTCACCATAGCATGCAACATGATTTACATTGGAGTGGGTAATAAGGCTATGTTTCTCCATGAATAAAGGAAGTGAGGTTGCTAAATATCAGGCAAGGTGATAGTTGAAAAGCTGTATGGCCAGATGGCATGTCCCTTAGAAGACAGAATTTTTGAACATGAATGAAGCAATGACACAAATTGGTGGCCACTGGGACCTAGGAGAATGTCAGCACAACCTCTATATCCTTGCTTCACTGGGAGTCATTTATTATGAAGAATCACATGAGCACAGGTGTGAGCCTGCCGCAACATAAGTCACAGCAGATAGGTTTTATCGTTCACACAGCCTGATTCTTAACATGCTGTTTTTACACCTTTTCACTGTGCTCCAGAAGAGTTAAGGCCACGCATGTAACGTGTAGCAGGGAAATGACTTTTTCACCTGCAGAATTTGGCTCAGTGTTAGTTAAATGTATTGGAATTTAAAGTGATTTTTTTCCCCTTTTCTTTAAAATGTCTAAATGCTGTGTTGATAAATGTCACAGAGAATAACGAATGTGATGGAATGTGCTGAGGATAATGGGAGTTACTTTCTAGCTCACCTGAACCATGACTTGTCTACATTTAGCAAGAATAATGAATGTAATTTAATACAGCACCTTTGCAAGGAAGTGACTCAAAACACTTTTCAAAGTGAATATTAAAATGCTGAATTATGCAATAAAGACATAGATTTAAGTAGATAATAATAGATCACACACTCACAAAAGCACGCAATACAGCAGAGGGTACATTTATTTAAATATGCATTATATTGTTATTAGGTGGAAAGATGAATGTAGAAAGAGAAGTCGACACGGAACAAAGAAAACAAAGGTCACATCGAGATTAAATAGCTATTTTAATGAATAGAATCAGAACAGGATACTGCAAAGAGCAGCAGAGCTAGAGTCAGCTGGAACGTGGTTTTATCCACAGAGGCCATCTAGGTGGCTCTAGACAAGTCAATTAACCTATCTGAACTTTAATCTGCCTACATATGCAAAATGAAGTAATTTTACTTGCTTTTAGGGTTTCCATGGGGAACTAATGAGATAATGCATATTTCATCAGAGGCTCACTAAAAGATACATTTAAAAATATTACCTTATTATCAATGAGATGTGATAACCAGTACCCTACTCATGAGGGCCTACTATTCACCTTAACATAACCAGTGATGTTTCACTCAGTAAATCCTAATGCTCCTATGTCTCCATTCCATGGGTGTAACCATAAAGCATGTCTAGAACTTTAAGAAGTAAAATTACCATTAATCTAGTTCAACCAGATTATTTTACATGTAAAGAAACTGAGGCCCAAGAAAATGCAATGATTTGTTCACAATAACACATAATTCTCATTGCCATTTATTTTCTTTCAGGGACTCTGCCCTGAACTTCACTATATTCGATTCTTATAACAAGTTTTTAAGGGAGATGTTCTTATTATCTCTGTAGAAAGTGAGGCATCGGCAGAAATTATTTCGGTAAGATCCTGGCTTTTCAAATTAGGTCCCACATATCTTATGAGTCCCTCCCAATTCCCACCTCCCTGCTCTTGCTGAATTTCTCTGGTGCGAACAGGAAGCTCAGGTCCTCTTCTTGGTATTTGTGCAAATAGATTGCTGGTCACTAATGTCACTTTCTCTTTCCTAGAGATTTTCTATAGCCCTTTCGGGGGTGTGACAGTAAGGAGGATCCTGTAAAACATCTTTTGTTTTGCCCTACATGCTGGTTCTTTTCCAGTCAGCTTCATTCTCCTTCACTCTGAGTCAAAGATATGAGTCAGGAAATCCAGGCCTTATTCTGCGTTTCCAGGCAAGTCTTAAAGGCATTCTGGACTCAACTTCCCCATGTGAGAAATGGGATTCTAATAACATAGATAATAAAACCAAATGCAGCTTTCATGAGGATCAAATAAGGTGTGAAAATCATTCAAGAACTGAAAATTGCTACATAAGGCTATTTTTAAAATGTCAAACAAAAAGTGAGACTTCTAATGGGTTTTCAGATAACTCATGTTTTATGAGTAAGGTGTGTTTGCTCATCCACTACACGGGACACAAATTCACATGCAAAAAATTTGCTCTGTTGAATTCTTAGAAGACATGATGGCTATATAATTTTTAAAATATAGGACAAAGGTGATATATTGGTTGCTTTGAAATGATGGTGAAGGAAATGGTTAGGAACAAGAACTTTCACATCAGGTCATCAAAATCACTTTCTAAGCCAGCAAACTCCTTGGCAGCAGCCTCTTTAATAAATCATCATGTCAAAAGAAACAATGTTCCTTCACATGGACCAGGAACAAAACCACTGAACTCTCCAAGGTGGACATGGAACAGAAGTCTCCAAGACAACCTCAATACATCTCATGCCTTTCCCATTCACTGAGGGCTAGTGCAAGGGGAGATGGAATTCCTTCAACCCAGTCAAGAGGCTCACCAATCCAGAACGACCCTCAGAGCCTCAGATAACAGGGTGAATTAATTGCCCATTGTAACTATTGGTATTTTTGGTCAAATCAACTGTTAATCTCTCATGTGGGTAGTACAAAGAATTTTGATTCGGACCACAACCCAGTAAACAAAGAAAAAACACAATAGGTCATTGCAGCTTTCTGAAAACAATCAGAGGGGGTGATTTGGTAGTAGAAATCCAAGGCAATGACTGTGGGATGTTGTTTTCAGTCTCATAGATTTCAGAGTTGAAATGCTATTTATACATCACCTTGTTCAAACTCCATGTTTTATCCAGGAGAAAACATGAACCCAAGCTAGAGGACAAGTTATCCAAGGGCACACAACTAGTTATATGACTGAATTCGGTCTAGGTGTTGGTTTTACTCTTCTTTTCTCCATAATACAAAATGACTTCTTTAATTATTAACTATGACCTGACACTCCACCATGTAGTATGTATATATTGAGTGCTTATTATGTGTTTAACTATGTTTCCAGGATCAGTTCTAGGGAAATAGTGGATTAAGTAACCAATAATCATTTATCAATGCATGTGATCACATTTAATTCTTACAACAGCAGCTACAGTCTGAGAAAATTGTCCCTATTATAAATGAGGAAACCAGGTTTTACTTATGCTGACACAGCTAATTGATGGGAAAGCTGTGATTCATGCAGAAGCTGTCTAACCCTACATTCTAGGCTTTCTACCTTGCCCCTTGTTGCTTTTCTCAATCCAGATCTTTTCCTCTTCAACTCTTGCACGCCTTACATACTCATTTCCATAGAGTCTCATTCTAATCCAGTTGTCGGGGATGAACAATGACTGGAAGTTTATAAAGCTCTCCATCTCAAACTGTTGACAATCTCAAGGTGGTGAGCATAGACCAAAGACCATAAACAAATATTTACACAATATTTGTTAATCTGGGATAAACGCTAAGAAAGAAAATGAAGCAATATAGAAGAACCAGACTGGGTAGGAGTGGCAGTATTTTAGGTGGCCTCCTGGGCAAAAGTCCCCTGAGGAAGGATCCTTGGAGGAGAAGCTTAATATGAGAAAGTTCAGGGATAGAAAAGGAAAACTGGGCTGAGGACCCCAGGGTGGTGATAATTTGAACACAAAGGGAGATTTGGGGGTGTCAATAGAGTAGGGTTGTTCAGAGCTCATATTCTCATGCCAATGCTCCTTGGATTAATTACCTACTGGGATGTGCATTGACTGACTTGAACAAGCTCATAAAAATTCTCAGTTGTTTCCTCTCTAAAATGGTGACTAATAGTAGTATTTACTTCCGGGGTTACGTGAGGATGGATTGAAAGCAGTGTACAATAAACAAGAAATAGCAGCTTGATTTTTTTTTTTCTGTTTAGCTCTAAATGATCTGCCAACATCCCACTAACTTAATATCATTGCCCTAGATTCAGTTTCCACACTTTATAATAAAAGCAGGAATTTTTAAAACATTTTTATTTTTTCAATAAAATATTATGAGGAAGGCCAATAAAATAAAATAGATGAAAGGAAAGTTGGTCTGGTTGACTGCAGGGAGCAGCAGGCAAGCAGTGTGCTCGGCCCCACCCTCACCTCCATGGTGGTCCTGACATGACCCTGGCTCCTGCAAGCAGAGTTAATAACATTCCCACTTGACAGAGCTCTAACACAGCGATTGGCACAAAATTGGGGCTGAACATGTAATTGTTAAAAGAATGTTGAAAATTGCATCGTATCATCTCTTGGAGCTTTTTTTCTTTTCTTTTTTTTTTTTTTTTGAGAAACGATTACTAGGCCACACCACACATAGCCATCCTTCTTGAGGTGGATGCTGAGGGTTGTTTACTTAGCTCAGGCTTAGTCACAAGTTCAGAACATTCTGTGGGTTTTACTGGAACTCAATCTCATGGCTCATCCCAAATCCGTTCACTCTGGCTAAAGCTGCCAATGAATGACCTCCCTGGGGCAATGGCCAGGTTCTCAAGCTCCAGTGGAGCTAATGGGCCCCTTGTTTCTGCTCCAGCCTCAGGGACAGCCTCTGTTGTCTCCTTTCAAGGAATGTAGAGTTTTAGAGCTGGAAGCCTTTGGCAGGTATGTCTGTACTCCATGAGCCAGCTTTGACCACATGCTAGATTCTAGAAAGCCTGCTAATCTGCATTTCTAGAAATATTTCCAATCACCTGGGGTCAATAGGCTGTGTTTTTATTCCTGTGTGTTGCATGAATTTGGGTGTGGTTAGCCCAAATATGGGTCTGTTGTTGAGGGTTTATTGGCCTCTTGCCTGTTTACTTCAGTTCTTCTCACCACAGCATTTAACCAAACCCTCTTTTGTTCAGAGTTCCCAAACCTCACCGTGTACTGGGAAAGACACTCACATGTACTGAAGACCCTACTACGTATCAGCCAGAGGAGAGGAACTTAAAGAAACTGCTCTGTGAGGAAGGGGTTATGTTCCCTCTTGAGATTAGGAAAATGAGACCCAAAGACATAAATCAGTCATTCAAAGTCACACAGTGAATGAATAAAAGAGGGTCAATTCAAATCAAAGTCAGGTAGAGTGAAAAGTCTCTTTTCACTGTGCTGTCCTTTAATGAGAAAAATCCATCTAATTAAAAAATTGCCTGGTGTATAGTTTAATCTTCCATGAAATATTCACATTTCTAAGACTAGAGGTTTACTTATCCAAATTAATTTTCAAAGGGAATAATTTCACCTTCTCCCTCCCACCTCTCCCTCCATCTCTCTCACTCAGAGAAAAAGGCATACAAAATAAACAAGAATCTAAGGGTGAGATGTGAGATCTCAGACAACTGTGTTCCTCTCTGATCTTCAGTTTCCATAAACTTAAAAGGAAAAGTTTAGCTAGATCATGCCCAATGTCTCTTCCAGATCTTCACATGGAGTCTCTCCAGTATGCAGAACACATTCTGTTTTCTTCTTTCTCTGTCTCTTGTGTTTAAAGACCTTTGGTTTCCCTGTGTCCAAATCAAGTCTGACAGAAAAATCAGGCAAGACACCTGTAATATAAACTCTGCAGTAGAGCTTCTAGGTGCACAGACTATTAGGGAATCCTATGGACCTGACAGGAAGTTATTTTGTGGTAAGCAGATTTTCCTGGGAGGTACTGATTCAGCAGTGGTGGGGACTAGGATCACTCTGATTCTTTGGTAATCAGTCACTCCTATTTTGGGCATGGATGAGGCATGTGAGGATGATTGGGTGGAAGATGCCTGCAGAGGCCAAGTCCACTCACTGAGGATAAATTAGGCACTGAGGGTTAAACATGGTGGAAGTTAAACATGATAGAAGGTGACATGAAAAGTGTGGGCAGAGATCGTGGTAAGACAGTAAATGAAATGGGAATGTCATACAAATACATCCAAAGAGCAAAAGTCTAAGGAATAGGTCTGAGAGTGGACAAAAGGGTATTCTTTATGAAGGCTGAGCAGAAGTAGGTGTCTGCCCTGCATGGCACAAGAAGTATGGTTGATAGCTCACACTGACCAACATGCATTTATTTCTTACCAGGTGAGTTTAGAAGTCTGTTTTATAGAAACAGGATTCAAAGGTGGAAGGGACTTTAGAAACTCTACTTCTTTTAACTTCCTTTGTCATGCCTAAACCACTTCAAAACTGATATTCTTCAACATCTTCTAAAAATGGTAAATATTTCCACTATTTTTCACACTCTTGTGATCTTTTGAAGGACATTGTGGGTAAAAACACAGGTGGTAGAGAAAGACAGTTGAGCTTGGGATGGCAGTCATGATACTTAGTTACACAGCCTTGAACAAAACACTAAATTAAGTTTCTGTAGAAGGAATTGGGAATCTTTGTGCTTTAGAGGAGATGTACTGAGTATTAAATAAGATACTTAGCACATGTGTTAAATAAATGTTGAGCATCTGCCTGATACCAAAACCAAAAAAAAAAAGTGCTCAATTCATAATATGCTTTATGTTAATACATCTATTTTAATCCTGTGAGTGTCCTTTGTGGTAGTAATTATTAGCCCATGTAAATGAGAACAGATTGAGTCTAAGAGAAACTGAAATAAGTTGATCATTATAACCAAACTAATAAATGGAAGAATTGAGAAATAAGACTAGGTTTTTCTATTGCAAAGTCCATTTGGTTTGAATTAAATCACAGTGCCTTCCACGCTGAACCATATTCTGCTTTCCAGCAAACTGGGAAATGACTTAAGGCCATATGATAATACTAAATTCACTGAGATAAAAATAACACACCTTGCACACTGGACATAAAATACTCATTTGCGTAAATTTCCACTAGTGTTTGTGTCGCTACAACACAGCCTGGTACAGAGCAGTTGTTCAGGAAGACATGGATGAATCTTCAAGGACGTGTACTTGTCTTTTTCTGGAGCATCACCTATAAAGTCTACTTCCACCCAAGCTCTGTCCATATCTGTGGACATTTCTCACATCTTCTTCCAATCTATTCTCAGGGCTACTTGTTGGCATTCCCTCACCTTCCAAGCAGTCATTTGTCTTATCTTTGAACATGGATTGACTGCCAGGGTCACCATTCGAGAACCCAAAGGAGTAAGTCACAAACCTGTTCCCAACACTGAGTCCCTTAGTCCCGGGCATCTGGCCTCATTTCTGTTTCCTAAACAAAACACACATGAGACACTACTCTGATTCCCCCATTTACTGTGAAGAAAAGACGACTTTAAAACACAGTTGAAAACTTTAACCAGTGTGAGGCCCACATGGTGGAAACATTTGATGAGCTGGTAACACTTTGCAACCTGAACACCATGCATTTGCAATGGGAAGTGGTTTTTTAGATCTCAGAAGAACTACCTCATTCAGATCGTTGGTCTTTTTTAAAATCCCTTTCCCTTTATTTTTATGTTTTTGTTTTTTTTTTTCAACTACCATCCCTGTCACAGTCTGCAAGGTGATAGAGCTGGCTCTCTGGCCAGATAAATGAAAGAGGCAATTTGGGAGTGAACTTTTAATAACATGAAAAACAAAGTAAAGCAGTCATGCCAAATACATATTGAGATGGGTTAAATTAAGCCTCATTTATAGAAATATAGGCAAAATCTCAAAAGAAAGAGAAATCTTCAAATAGCACAAATTAAGAAGAAATTCAAATTGGTCATAGATAAAATATTTGAACTGACATTCTGGCCACTTGTAAATGGATACAAGACTCAGAGTAGTCTCTCTAGTTGATGTATGAAGTTTAAATACCCCCTTTATGATTAAGAAAATGAAAATTTGCATGTAAGTACAGTATAGAGGTGAACATTGAATTTTGCAGATACAGGATGCTTCTAAGTGGTTCCATTTATAATTAAAATAGGTACCAGATAAATAAGAAATGTTTCCCATGAAGAATCAAACTCAAGTTTATACTGTTGAGGTTATAGGGCCTTATATTACAAGTCCTATGTGGTGTAGAAATGCCAAACAGCTATTGATATAAAAATTCCTTACAGATTCATGAAAAAAAAAAAAAAAACCTGGGTGTCACCATGGGAGAAAATATATAACAATCACAACTTCACCTACATGACTCCGAGAGAAAGAAGCAACCTCCACTGAAGATGAGCTCTCAAACAAAAATTATAAAGCTTATTAGAAAAGTTCAACTGCAGATAATCCCCCAGATACAGCCCTCGGGATAGAGCATACCAACAATTCAACATAATAGAGCAATCTGAAAGGGACCATAAAGTAGAAAAAAACATGGACTATATATTAAATAGAAGTAAAAAAAAGATTACAACCCAAATGAAAGAATAGTGTACTGTGAACAAAAGGATAGGTGCATTTTATAAAGTACACACACAGCAAAGTTCTTAAGATAAGAAATATGTAACTGTGCAAAAACTCAAAAAATAAAGAAGGAAGAATTAGTGAATATGGATCTGAAGAAATGTCACAAAATGCGATTCAGCAAAATATATAGAAAGTGCAAGAAAAAGGTTTCATGACATAGAGGGATGAATATTTATTCAACATGCATCAACGTGCATCTAGTCAGTTGTCCAAAAAAAGAATAATAGAGAAAGGAAAGTGATATTTTAAAAGGTGATGACTTAAAGGTATCTCAACCAAAAGCTAGATATAAGTCTACAGAATAAAGAAGTACACTGAATTCTGAGGATGATAAAGACCCACAAACCTCAAATAGACATGTAATGGAGAAATATAGAACATGGAGCACACAATTTTTAAAGCAAGCAGAAGGGAAAAAAACAGAGTATTTATGACAATGCAACAATGAGATTGGCAGTAGCCATACAAGGTGGAAACCAGTCCAATAGTATTTGCAAAGTGCCACAAAGATGAGCAAGAGAAATTTAAGCAGCAATGATGAGCAAACAAATTGAGAAGCATGTTGATGAATCTAAATATGTCTTGACTATAGAAAATAACAAGAGTATTACTTATTGAGGCATTGCAAGCAGGATAAAATTAAAACACTACTTATCAATATTGGGAAAGATGAAAAATGGCAGTAAGAGTTTAAGTGTGCAAAGATATTTCTATCTTGGAAATGATAAGCAAACGTATTTAAAAAACTGACTTTGTTAAATAAGGTTGGTGATGAAATTAAGAGTAATCTCTCATGCACAGCATGGAATTGTGCTATAGTTGTGCATGAAGAGAGGTAATAGGAATAAACATAATTCTGTCAATCTATGTGAAAACAGGGAAGGAGGAAAATATGGAAAAAGAGAAGAATGAAAATTAGAAAGCACAAAATAAATTAATGAATGGTTACACTAGAGCCTAGAATAAGATTCATTTATAAATGAGACTAGTACATGAAAAATCATCCAGAAAGGATGGACCTGTCAATAAATGGTACTAGAAAAATTGACCATCCTAGTTACATGAAGTAAGTACAGAAATAAATGAGATCCACCTCCCACAAAAACAAATTTCAGGCGAATTAAGGACATAAATTTGAAAAATAAAACTTTTAACTTATAGAAAAATGTAATAGATTATTTTTATAGTATTTAGCTAGAAAAGGACTTTACTGAAGTTTGGTTTAAAAAAAACCAAAGAGTTTGGTTTAAAAAAAATCAAACATCTAACTTTAGATATTTCAGTTCAGAGTATTTTCATGACAAATGGACCAACATCAAAACGGAAAGACACAAACTGGGAAAAATTGCTAGAAAAATTGTAATTGGGCAAAGGTTGGTATTAAAAGGAAATACAGAGAGGGACAATAAAACTAATTAGAGTGAGCAAGTCTCCAAATTGGCAATTTATGGAAAAGGACACAAGAATGGACCATAAACAATATCCCATTTCACATCTTTTAGAGCTGACATAAATAAATTTTAAAATATATCACAGTGTTGGTAAGGATGAGGAGATGGCAGTGAAAGTTGCGGTTGGCAGGAGTTTTAAGTGGAATTCAATTTGTACAGCAATTCGACAATAACAGTAAATCTAAGAACATGTACATGGTGCCTATCACTTGGTTTCTCACCCAAGCAGATCATATATTTAAGGAAAGTTGACCTCAACCCTGGATTTTGGGGAGGGGCATGTGTGTCAATACTAAAATCTATGCCTTGGAAACATGCAGGCAGAAGTGCTTTGCCTGTGTGTAGAACAGCTACATGGCTTAATGCAACCCGATCAGACAAAATTCAGGAGTGTTTCTGGATGCATTCTCCTTGCTGTTCATGCATCCTGCACATGTCCTCTGTGAGCAATGGCAACAATTTTGGCACCACTAGGGGAGAAGTTTGCCAATGCTGAGTGATTGGACCTGAAAAATGGAGAAAAAGCAAACTTTGGTTTTATTTCGAGTCACAGACCAAGCATCTCCTAAAATTAGTTAAAGCTGGATTTTCAGTCACATAAACCAAAAAACTGTCTTGTGCTGTTTTAAGTGTTTTTGAGTTCTTTTCCTTGTAACCACAGTCAATAGCATCCTAAAAGGAGTAAGACTTCACGAGGCATACGAAAAAGAAGAGACTAACCCAGACAAGGGGGGTGAGATGATTAAATATCAATATTATATATATATTGTACTTTTAAAATATTTATTTTATATAATTCTTACATCATTTTTCATTTTTGCACAATGTATGCAATTTCATTTTGGTTATATTCCCCATACAATTGCAACCCCCCCTTATCTTGACCCTAATCCTTCTTCTCCCCGGCCCCCCCTGTAGTGTGTCTGTGGTTTATTGTTGCTTGTTGATTTTAATTTTTACTTTGTATTAATTAATCTTTTTCCTGGTCCCTTATTTAGGTTTTCTAAATTCCTGCTATGAGTGAGACCATCTGGTATTTTTCTTTTTCTTTCTGACTTATTTTGCTGAGCATGATCCCTTCTTGCTCCATTCATGTTGCTGCAAACTGCATGTGTTTATCTTTTTTGAATGCTGAATAATATTCCATTGTGTATATGGACCACATCTTCTTGATCCAGCCATCTATTTTGGGGCATTTGGGTTGTTTCAATGGCTTAGCTATTGTAGATAGTACTGCCATAAACATAGGGGTGCAGGTGCCCTTTGGAATTAATGTTTCTGTGTCATTTGGGTAAATACCTAGGAGTGGAATTGCTGGATCATATGGAAGCTCTATGTCTAGTAGGTCAAGAAATCTCCACACAGCTCTCCATAGTGGTTGTACTTTTCTTCGTATATGTTCGCCCCTGCCACCTGTACTCCCTAGTTCATCCTTTTCACAACTAAGTGTTACTGCTTCTTCTCAACTTAAAGGTGCAATATATACCTTGCTCACCGATGTACCACGGTGTCCAATCCAGCACCAGGTACATGGCAGGTACTTTAATAAACATTTCTTTAATTAATGTTGAATGAAAAGCATTATGCATCAGTATTATGCAGGATTAAAACCAACAATCGGCAGAAACCCCACAGAGCAGAACTGAGTGGGCATCATCAGATTCAGTCCCTGGACTGAGAGACAGGTTCTGGGGAGTGATAGCCTGTGCAAAATATGAGGAGGAAGCCACATCTTAACAATGACATGGAAAAAATAAGTTTGAGAATTCATTTGCATTTTCACTTATTTTAGAGGAAATGGGAACTGGGACTTATATATGTACCAGGAACTATGCTGAAGCCTGAAGTGTACATCTAATTTTTATGCCATCCTGTAGTTGGGTAATGTGAAAGAACCTCCCAGCCTACCTGTGACTTATATAGGTGTAGCCAGGTGTCCGAGTTAAGGCAACAGGATGTGAGCTGAGTGATATGCACTGCTTTCAGGCCTGGCCCATAGTGATTTTCCATAATCAATCCTCTTGGTCTTTCTCTGTCCCAGCTCAATGGATTGCAAGGATGTAGAAGAGGGTAGTCTCATCAGCAGAAGGTGCCTGGGTCCCTGAGTGGCTATGTGGACCATCATCCTGTCTTCTCCCAACAACTCTCACTGGCCTATGCCATAAGTGAGAAACAAAACATTATTGTATTAGACCACTGATATTTTAAGATCTTTTGTGGTAAATGGTTTATCTACCCTGATTAGAGTAGTTAAGAACTACTCTGAAGCTCTGCTTCTTCATTTGTAAAATGGAGCTAGTAATAGCTTATTACCTGACAGTCTTTCCCTTTTTCTTTGCTAATAACACTCCAATCATGATAGGTTAATAGACAGTCTTGTGCATTAAGGGAGTTTATGTCCCTCCTCAGCCCTAGTCACAGAATGGTGTGTGGTATGGTGTGTGTGTGTGTGTGTGTGTGTGTGAGTGTGCGTGCACGCGCATAATATTTCATGCATGTGTGTAGGCCAATTTAAACAAGTGTGGCAATTCCCCCTTCCCCACCTCCTGCTCTGCCAGTGATTGACTGAATAGTAGGTGTGGGTCAAGGGAATGAAGTCCTCTGAGGAGCTTCTGGGAAATTTTCCTTTTTCTTAAAAAGAGGCTAATATTGCCCATTGTTATGTGAGGATATGATGTTGAAAATCATGACAGCCACCTGTACTCATTAAGAAAAAAATATGAAGGCAAAGCAGACAGGCTGAAGATGGAGGTGTCCCGAGGTCGTGAAATGAATATCCCGGATGTTTCCACATCTTGCTCCCAGAAGGCTTTTGAGTAAGATGATGATATTTTATTTATGCCATCCTTAGCGGTCTCTTTCATTATCTATGTAAAACATATCCTAGCCAGGATTTTCATTAGGATTAAATCAGTCAAGTCTTAAGCATTGTAAGCCATTTGATAGGTGATTGAGCAGATTGTTACCATTGTAATAACCACTGTGACCACCACATGGGGGTTCAAATGTCCTGCTCAGTAAGTCCTCAGACAACACCACTACTATGTTCTTGGTTACTGGGTGGTTAATCGAAACAACATACAGCAAAAGTAGATAGATCTTGAGTCTCCCAGGTGGCGCAGACGTTGAGCGCTGGGTTGCGAAGCTGCCCGCGGCCTCTGCAGCGCCGGTTCGATCCCAGGCTGCTCCCCGGCCACCGGAGGAGGGTCCCACATGGCGCGCAGACCTCTCCTGCCACCCGCTGCTCCCCTCAGCAGTGTACTTTGGTCCTTCTGCCTGCTCTGCTCCCCGCTCTGGCTCTGGTGAATTCTCTCACCCTCCCCCACTTCTGACTGTACCCAGTGCATGTATAAACAAAAACAAACAAACAAACAAATAAATAAAAACATGCCTCTATAAAAAAATTAAAAAAAAAAGTAGATAGATCTTCAAATAATGTCATTTATTCAACATTAGCCTGGATTGAATTTTATTTTATTGATCTTATAATAAAACAATATTCAACATATTGACATTATTTGAGGACCTGCTATACTGCAGAACTGACTCCCCTCTGATCTCAACAGTAAATAAAATCTTCTTTTGGACTGTGCACAATGTAGTCCTAGGAGTGGGAAACAACTTGAGAGAGACAACTAGAGTTTTGTCCCTTTGGGAAGCTGAGGCTGTGGAGGAAATGTGGTTATTGATAGCACTAAGATGTATCTTTTGGGTAATGAGATATTTGTAGGATAAAATGAAAGCTTTGGGTAACAGGTGTCCTATACAAATAAGGGCATTACTAGCTGGATAATATTTAACAAACACTCCCTCCTTATCACAAGTAATTCAAGGCAATAGAATAGAATATTGCAGTGCAAGGCAGGTAGTTATTTCTAGTAATTTAAAAATAAACATAGCTGCAGAGACCCTCTCCATCCCAAGTTGTACCTTCCTTCTGGCTGTTCAAAAGACAGATGCTTCTTTAAGAAAGATAATGCCAATATAAAGCCTGTCTTCATCCTTCTAAAATCCAACGAAAGGAATCAAATCAGATCTAACCAGATTTGTGTGATGAAGCCCTAGATGAAGAGGCTATTTTCTTATCATTTAATGACAATAAGAATAACAACAGTGTGAAGAAGTAATGGAATAACAGGAAAACAAGCACTTGTCTTTGCTGTTTTCCACTTGATCTTTATCTTTTGTGTATAATCTTCTGTTTGAATTTGATGCTTGAACAAACCAGTGAGGTAGCTGCCATTATCTTCCATTTAATAGACAATGAAATTGATGCTCAGTGAAACTGATGGACTTAACTGAGATTTCAGCCAAGGGCCTACAATCAGTTCCCAAGTCCTAATACCATGTTGCTTTTGCTTAACCACATCACCTTACTCTTCCTTCTCTTGAGTTGAGACTCTGGGGTGGGCTAGAAATTAAGCCTCAGAATGCCAGGCACCTTTCTGTCTGAGGGGCTGACTGAGATGTAGGAAGGGGCCATGGGAAACCACATGGGGTAGGGCACAGGAAAACCTGATTTGGGGTTTTTGCAAACACTGTAGACAGGATGTGATCTGGGGAAAACAGTAAATCTCTGGCACCTTCTCTTTCTTTAGTTTGACAAGTAAAGAGCCTTTTCTAGATTGCAACTCAGATTTTTGTTAGTGTAATCATTTTCTTTTCTATTTTGTTTCATCCCAGTTAACCTCTATTTAAAAAAAAGAACAAAAAGAAAGGAATACGGCAAAGCCATTCTAGTCCCTGTGCTGTTTACACTTGCCCAATGTAGGTGCTTTTTGTTAACATGCGTGCGTGAATAACGGGACTTGTGAATGTCACCGTGGATGTGAATGCTGCAAGTTCTAAGCAGAAACTGCAAGTTTTGCAAGTACAGAACTGAGCATGTGAGCAAGTTTCAGGGTTAACATCACCCCAAAGACTAGAGGAAAGAGAGACCATTGTGTCACCATAAATGACAATAAGGATAAGAAAAGAAACACGGGAATCACTGAGAAGAGAAAGGGAAGGAAGAACAGGAAATTTTATTTGTCCTTTCATCGTAGGAGGATTATTGCAAAGCTAACAATGCACAAAAGGAAGCCCACAAACACTATCATGAATCACAGTCCCCAGCCAGCTATTGGGGGGTCTGCTCTAAGCTCTCCTGCCTGTATCTTTTTCATGGAAAATGGACCTGTTAGAATCCTTCCTCACACAGACTGGAAACGCAACTAGACTTAAGACAGTTTTCCTCATTGGGTTGAATTAATGATTTGGATTTCCTTCTGGCTGAGTGGCCTGGCTTTCCCTGGATAAAAGTTCAATGGGAAGATTTTGCCCCAAACACCCCACTTCATGAAGAACCCCTACTTGTCCTTACATGGCCCTTCTGCAGTGGTCTGGAAGCATCCATTTACCTTACAAGCTGTCTGCGTCGCAGGCACGTGTCTCTCATTTATTGTGTAGAACACGTCAGGCATGGGCTGATAATCCCATTCCATGCAAAGAGAAGCCTTCTCAGGGAGATTAGATCCCAAGTCACAGCTGGTGGGACTGAGAGATTAACCTAATCTCCCTGCTTAAACACAACTCTATAAATTATTGGATGTACTGTTACTCTGATGTCTCTGAAGCTATGGATAACCTTACTCCATAATCCATTCATTTTCTCTGCCTCCAATTCCCTCCCTATTAACAAGACAAAAAATAATAAGGCTGAGTTACCTCTGTTTGGTCTCTTGAAATAGTCTGATTTTTTTCTGAATCAGAGTGAATGCAAATCGCCTTGTTATTTCACTAATTAATAACGTCCGCTTGGAAATGCAACTATTAGTGCACAATAAACGATAAGGCTTATAATTATGGATGACAGTAATTACTTTTTTTTTTTCTTGCCCTTACCTTCATCCCAATTTATCTTCCTGAGTTATAGCTACCTCTGTAAGGGTTAGGGAAACATATCAAAACAGTCAAACAGTAGTTTTCTTTCCCAAGGGTTTGGAAAATGATGAATCATCTTACTCTGCTTGTAGCATACAAACTAACCGTGGAAAAAAGTGGTCTCTTTGAAATTTGAGCTGTCCATGTCACCTTTCTAGCGGGTGACCTGTTCCATTTGCCACCTGACCCCCTGTGCCCAACGTCACCTGGGGCCTGAAATCTGGAAGCGGAAAGTCCTTGACTGGAGTCAGTGGAGAGAAAATCCTCACCTGCTCGGGCACAAACATGCCTGGTGACCACGTCACTGTTTGTTAAGTGGGATCAGCTAATAGTTGCACAGCGGGCCTTCAAAGCCCCGCTGTGGGCCTGATGGAGTTTCTGTAAATGCACTCCCTGTGTGAAGACCTTGGACTTTGAATCTCAAGTACCCAGGGAGCATTTTGAGCTTGCCGACAGGCTCTCTGGTGGACTCAGCTTGGCTAAACTGCAGTAGGAAGGAACAGACTTCATTTCCAGCCGCTTGCCCTGGGCCTTTCTACTGCAGTCACACTCCTGCCTCAGGACTTTTGCACATGCTGTTCCCTCTGTCCTATACACCCTTCTCTCCTGGATAATGACACGAGAGCCTCCTGTGTTTTACTTAATCTTCTTAAAAATCACTTCCTTAGTTACTTCCAGACTGCTCCATTCCTTCTTATCCTGCTTTATATTTCTTCATAGCACCTGATTCTATTTTAAATACTGGTGGTCTGTGACTAGTCTCCTCACCAAATTACAAGTTCCTGGTAGGCAGGCACCACATCTCTTTTGTCCAGGTATATGTCCCCAGTGTCTACAGTAGTACCCGACTCATAGTAGACACTCAAGAAATATTTCTTGAATAAATGAATGAGGGAAGAAAAGGTTTTCCCTCAATTTACAAGTGGAAAAACTTGGAAAAAGTAAGAGGAAATAAACTACTCAAGTTCAATAGCCACTTAGCAGCAAAACTAGTATTAACACTGATTTCCTAACTTGCAAAGCAGTACTTTTTTTCTTCCCTAAAACACTGTTCTCTAAATATTTGCAACCAAGACACCTCTTGGCTCACCATTTATTCATCAGTCTTTAACCATTTTAAGTCCGCACTGATGAGCCACCTCTTCTAGTCAGGGAGAGAACTACAATTTTTTAAGAGATAAGTGCTAATTGACAATTCTTATCGAGTGTAGCTGTTTTATAATTGTTTCAAGGACAAAGGAGCTTTCAAGTTAGTTAAGTGTTGTTTTACATTTTAAAAATATTTTAAAGACTGTAAGCATTCATTGTATAAATGTTGATAGACACAAAGTATAATTAGTAAGCATTGTAATTCTATGTAGAAGTAGCCTTTTGGAAATATTTTATATGAAATTCATAATTGGAATCATATTCCATGCTAAATTTTCTGATCTGTGATTTAGCATGTTATATTTTAGACACCTCCTGATGTCATGAAAGCTAACTGTTGTTTTAGGGCCTGCTAAAATTGCAGTATCTGCATGTGTCAGAATGTTACTCAATCATTTTTGTACTAAAGATAATTAGTGTTATTGTTACATTTTATTTGTTAGATTTCTAGGTTTTAGTCTTTTTGTATTTCTAACTTTAGTTATTGTGTTATTATTTCTATACTTATGCAAAACAAAGTTCTTACTAAAGTGCTGCAAATGATCATGAGTTCAAAGCTATTCTTTAAATCAATAAACACTGAAAATTTCACTCATTTACACTTCCAGCCTTTGAGGTTTGGGGTGGAAGGAGGGAGCAAGGGGTGCTGGAGCTGGATGCATTGACCAATTTGAGAGTAAACAGAGGTTTGGGGAGTGTGTTTACAGTTCTGACCTGTGTGTGTGATTCTGGCCTTTGCAGCCAGAGGGATAAAAAGCCAGGCTCGCTTTTGTGGCGTCTGCACCTTAACAACCCTGGCACGCGTTGTACTGGGTTCAAGTCAGCGTGACTCAGCACAGGAGTGAAGGTCAGCTGCCCTGCACTCTCAGGACTTAGTCCTCCTGCCCAGGACAACGGGGAACAGAAAGACCCCCAGAGGGTCACTTGGTCTGAGAAAGGGCCCTGCGTTCAAAGTGTGGATGACCCACTGGGCTTTTCCAGCCGTGACTCTGGTTCATGGTGTCCTTGCTACACACCTGCAGTTTTTGTAAAGCCCAGTAAAGATCAATCCTGCTGAATGCTCATATGCCAGGGGCCCTTAGTAGGCCTTCTCACTCGATTCTCACATCTCCTGAAGGCAAGTATTTCTGAATGCATTTTCCAGAAAAGACACAGAAGTTCGGAGAGATTAGGGAGCTTCCCGAAGTCACCAAAATCCAGGCATTAGCAGACACTTCTGGTTCTGCAAAGTCAAGGTCTTTCCGTCTGCTCAGTTCCCAAGATTCCTGGGACAGGTGTCATGGAATGTATTACACTAGACTTACCCATTCAGCAATAATTCCATTTACTGGCACTAAAGGAACAGCTGCTTTGTGCCAGGTTCACTACTAGTTTCCACTGAAAGAGTGGCATACACACTTTCCTGACTGGCAAGGGGAGAGAGGTAAATACTGAGAATAAGATTGTGGGCTACTTAAACGTTCATCCTTAGACTCTAGAATACCACAGGCACCACCCTCATCTTGGAAGGGCAACAAATATTTGTTGAACAAAGGAGGGATGAAGGAGCACTGACACATGGTGACACACTTAAAACCCAGGCTGAAGACATGGAATCTATTCTCCACTTTGCATTCACCTGGCAACCTTTCAGAGCTATCTTCACCTTCCTGAACTGGCCTCCTTATTTGTCAACATGGGGACAGTTAGGCTTGCCTGCTTCTACTCATCAGATTTTTGGGATCCAGTGATCAGAGGATCAATTATGGGTATGAGAGTTACTCAAAAGCATACACATCATCTTTCATAGCGTCAGGAACTATATTTGTTGGTCAATTCCATGCATATTTCCTGTATACCCCATGCCACTTGTTGGACTAAGTGTTTTCAAAACTTACACCTTTTTTTCTTTCAATAACACCCTGGATTGATGGTGACAGTTTAGAAGCTGGAGCCAAGTCGCCAGCCACCTGGTGTGGGTGACCCTCCTGGCTGCTCCATCAATGGCCCCTATGGCTTTAGTGAAATTCATCCCACTAGAAATTTTTCTCTAGGAACAGAAACCAAGCAACTACCTAGTAAGCTAGAATCAGCCAGAGAAAGTCAACTCGCTGGCAGTGAACCCAAACTGCACAACTTTGCAAATATAGAATCTTGTTCTATCTTCAGGTCTTTGCCTTTCAAGTCCTTTCAGGTCTGTGTCCAAGGCCATGTATTTCACTCTGTCCATGTGTCTTCAAATTTGAAGTGTGTGTGTGTGTGTGTGTGTGTGTGTGCGTGTGTGCACAGGGCAGGATCTATGAGTATTGTGGGAGAAGGTAGAATCCTGAGATTTTGCATAGAAGAACCTATCTATGCCATATGAGACATTTTTTTTTTCCTTCTTTTAGGATCATGTCCTTTCTTTTAAACTTTTTTTAAACCTCTGGATGAATTCCACTGCTATGTGTCTCTGCCATAGCCCCCCCTCCACATTGTTGCCCAAGTGGTCTTTGTTGGATACACCTGATCCACTTTACCTTTCGTGTAGCCTTTAGAAAGTGAGGGAGAGGCATTCTGTTCACATGCTTTCATACCATGCCCTCAATGTCACCCTCCTTCCCAGGCAACCCTACATGCCTTAGTTTTTTGCTGGTCCTTGAATTTTCCATTATCTTTTCCTACCTCTTTGTGCATCTGATATCTGAACTGGACTCTACTGGCCCTTCCAATTTTGCTTTTCCATTCTTTTCTCCCTTCAAGGTCATGTTCAGGCATCAGTTTTCTAGGGCTTGCCAAAGTAGCACTACTTTTCTTCCTCCTTCTCTGTGCTTTTATGCCACATGGCTCTTAATTTAAAAGGAAATTTGTAGGGTATTAGAATACTGGAAGCAAAACAAATAACCCAAAAAAAATGCAAAAGAAAGTTTTTTTTTTTTTTTATTATTAATCCCCTGCTAGGACTATCCTAGAAGCCAGGTTCTAATTATGTATTTAATTCACCTCTATCCTCAATGGTTTCTTTTGATGGCTTTTTTGTTTGAAGGGTTTATCACTATTCAGGAATAGTCCTAAGTGGGCTGACAGTGGCTTAGTTCAATTGATTACCTAGTTCTCTAGGATTATCACTAAGAATGTTTTTCTTCATTAGGGTTCTGGCCATCACCTCCTCATTTCCACCTTTTTGGCTCCTGGTCATGCCACGAACAAGGGGAAGAAAGGAAAATGGACAGAGAGGACAAAGAAAAGAGAGGAAGAAGCCTGATATCAATTGTCAATTGTTTTTCAGTGTTTGGTTACTCATTGCTGAGGTGCTTTTAGAAAGATGTATTAAAAGTTTGAAATGAAGGCCTCACCAGTGGCACAGCGGTTGAGCGCTGGGCTGCCAAGCTGCCCGCAGACTCTGCAGTGCCAGTTCGATCCCTGGCCACCAGGCAAGGGTCCCACATGGCACGCAGACCTCTCCTGCTGCACCCGCTGCTCCCCTCAGCGGTGTATTTTGTAAGTCTGCCTGTTCTGTTCCCCGCTCTGGCTCTGGTGGTTTCTCTCACCCTCCCGTGCTTCTGACTGTACCCAGTGCTTGTATAAATTAAAAAAAAATAAAATAAATAAATAAAAAATCTTTAAAAAAAAGTTTGAAATGATAAAATGAAAAAAAAAAAAAGATAAATGGGTATGTGTGCACCCTCCTGCCAAACATTAGGTATTCTCATTATTAAAAAAATAAGTTAAAAATCCCTTTTAATTGCTTCAATGTTTTATTTATTTGGTTACTCATGAGCTTAAGTATTTTCCAATTTTTTCTTTGCCAATTGTTTTCCCAGTTTATTGAATTGTCAATTCAAAGAATGGAAAAGATTTCACTACTATGCTTAGACAAGTGTTTTGGAGACTTGTTACTAAAGGATTTCTCAAAATACACATGGGTTTCACTGCAATGTACTTGGATAAAATTACTATTCCCAGCTGTAAAATGGGATGAGACTATCTAATAAGTATCTGCCTCTTCATAATGGAAACACGGCCACTGAGCTCATATTCAGAGTTTGAGCTATAGGCTAGCAATCTAAAAATACTCAATGCATGGTTCCTCGGCTCCAGGAGCTCATAAGTGCATAGGAAGAAACACAGGAAAAATTCATTAGAGTGTTATATGATAGGTGCTTTAAGAAGAATAGGCATATTGTGTTATGAAGCCATGAGAAAGTTCATGCAAATAAAATACATAGTAAGAAAGGCAAAAACTCCAAATAAAGGCCTTATGTAAGCACCAGCTGTGAAATAGGGGGAGGGGAGGAAGTAGGAAATGAGCGAGGTGGACTGGGAGTGGAATTTGAGCTGTTTGTCGACCTCCAGATATGTGGCCTTTCTTCCTCCTTAAGTTCCTTTATCTGTCCCTTCCCCACGTGTGTGGCATGCAGGTATTTGCTGTTTGGATGCCCACAGGCTTTTCTTCCCTTTCTTCTCATTCCCATTGAAAGAGTTTTGTTTTTATTATTATTTATTTTTTATTCTTATAGCATGAAGACACATCAAAGTTATCAATGACGGTTGATGAGTATTGGCAACAATATTTTAAAAAGGGACATGGCGTAGGATTACTGGGGCACTGGTGGTGGGCATGTCATGAAAATACACATTTGTAAAGATTTCAACCTATCACCCCAAAGATACAATGATGTAAACCAATTTTACCCCAGTAAACATAATTTTGGGAAAAAAAAAAAGAAGTTTGAAGACCATGTGATCTGTAGGATGATTAGCAGGATCCATAACCTCTACCCACTAGAGACCAGTGCCATCTTTACTTGTTTGTGACAAAAAATGTCTCCATACATTCCCAAATCTCCTCTTAGAGAACAAAGAATCTAGAGGAAAATGTGTGGGGTACAGCTTTCCAGTGGGGAAACCCTCTGTGCAACTAAGGCAGGGCTGCGATTCCAACTTGTGAGACAAGGCTGGGTCATGGAAACCAGTGGGCTACTGATGCCAGGTGAATAAAAATATAGGAGTACATCTATCACACCAAATCTCATGCATGTGGGGATTTTAATGGGGTGAAATGAGTAAAGTACACAGCATTCTCTCACTATGGAAAATCCATGCTTAAAAACCTACACATTTTTTTCTCCTTTCTAAAATCCATATATCTGGTTCCAGTGGTGGATCACACTGTTCACACACCTTGAGCATAATTTGCATCTGGGGTCACACAATCCCTGTAGAATTTATAAGTTTGATTGGCTCTTTTATATTATTGCCTATGACATTTCAGTTTCAAGCTTCACTCAAGAGCTTAAAAAAAATCTCCATTTGCAATGTGTTAACCTTTTCAGCTGTAATCATTTCTCCTATTTTGCCTTTCTTTCCAAATCCCCCCCACACACACACATTAAATCTAACACAGTGACCTGGCCATTATGTCTTCTGGGAGCCTGTGTGTGATTACAAAGGCTCTTCAACCTGATGACTTATCTCCTTCAACCTGATGACTTATCTCCTTAGCCACCTTTCTTTCCCCATAGATTTGCTGTTGATCTCCCCAAAGGAATAGATGCAACCATTCATTTTCTTGCATCTTCTTATCCTGAACTTACTGTGTGATGGCCAACATGGCATCTTGGTAAGATGACTATGTGTAGAAAGGGTGACAGCTTTCCGTGGTTGAATTATGTCTACCTTGAGAATCGGTACTTATCAGATTAATCCTTTTGCAGTTCATTGAAAAAAAAAATGCCACATCATTCTTTTTCCAAGTCCACATTCACTCCAGCTCTTACTTCTTCTGAGTTGTGTCAGAGCAATTGACTAAAATTCAACTCTACGATTCCTTAGGGGAAGGTTCCCCTCTTATTCTTCCCAGTACCTACACATTTGTGTTTGCTTCCTTTTACTGCATTTGTTATTTTCTAGTTTCTCTTCTACTCTGTCCCTGGGCTATAAGTGATGTGTCACAGTTGGAATAAAAAAGTAAATTCATTCCTAGGGTTGATAGGGCTGGTAAGTATCAGATTTTGGAGTTAGATTAGTTCTTAAGCAATAGGATTCTAATTTTGAGGCAAGTTATTTGTAAGTAGTGAAGACAGAAAAAGCTGTGCTTAAGAATACCTAGAAATGATTTTTCCCACATCCTATAAAATTATATATGACATGGTGTAGACAAGTGTAAAATGAGATCAGGTAAGCATGAGACACCAGAATTCAGGCAGGCAAGGTCAAATTTCCTGGAGCACCAGTACAGGAACACTGAGAAAAGTGGTCAAAGAAATGGGTGTCTTCAATGGTGTAAGAGATTCAGTTTTCACAAGTAATTCCCGAATTATGCATCTCATTCATACTTCCATAACTTACCAATTCAATTAATATTTATGGAAAGCTTACTATAAGCAATCAATGAACATTCCAGGGTGAATTTGAGTAGTTACAGGTGAAGTCAAAGGTTACTTGGAAAGTCTTTGACTCTTACCAATGTAGAATTTAAAAGGGCTAGAAAAGAAACTCGAACTTTTCCCTTTGCCCAAAGAACAGTCACACCTGTCACTGGGGTATCTGAATCCTTTGGATGAAGTGATAACTCTGAATCTCACCATGGCTACTGAATAGATAAATACATAGCTAAGATTTTAAATTCCATTTAAGTGGCTTGCTTCACTTGGCATAATGACTTTAAGGTTCATGCATGTTGATACAAGCATCAGAATTTGCTTCTTTTTCCCTCTCATTGGTGAGAACAAGTCACAGTACCCCCACCTAACTTATAGGAGACAGGAAATGCAAATGTACCTTGTGTCTATAAGCTGGAAAGTCCTCCTACAGGGGAGCAGCACTAGTATTTCCATGAAGAGCAGATTCAGAGAATCCCCAACCTCATTGTTTACATTTTCTGATGGGAGAGCAACTGATCAAAATACCTCTACATAGATATTTGTAGAGTGATAATAACAAGGAGTGTTACAAAACAGAGGCATATGATGCATGTGGGAGCTATATAAGGAGCTCTGAAAATTGAAAAAATAATGGGAATCGATTAGATGATGGAAAGAGTGCCGCCAAGACAACAGAAACAGCACATGTAAATGTTGTGTGGTTGAAGGGAATCTGATTTGTTCCAATGTAGCAAAGATTACTGTGTCTGGAGGGTTGAAAGTGAGAGGAAGATAATGCTGGTAATGTAGGTTATACTTATTTCACAATCAATAGGAAAATTTTTAAATGTTTTAAGCTCAAGGATGATGTTTTTGTTACCTGACATTGAAAAGAGCGATTTCAGTAGAATGAAGAGAATGGAAGGAATGGATTGAACCCTACTGGATCAAGGGGACAGATGTTAGTTGGAGACAAGATGGGAGACTAGGAAAAGCATAGAAGTGGCTTTTTATGGAATGGTTTCCTTTGTACTTGACCTGATATTAGAAGAAAACATAGTTTTACATGGTAAATAAGCAAGAGGGTGTTGCTATGGGGGGGAGGGTGTCTTAGTTTTGTCACTTGTAGTGGTCAAGGAGAGAAGTAGTATTCTTCAAGGTTTTTTACTTCTATCATCTTTATATTCCACTTAAGCTCTGCAAGAGTAGGAAGCTCAGAGAAGTAACTTACACCAGCTTTAGATGGGTCCTGGTGGAACTGAGTTTCCCGTGACAAACCCTGTAGTGGTTACTATATTAAATCTTGGGGAAGGAAAAGAGGGGATCTATTGGAGTTGATGATCTTTAAATTTCATTTATTTATTTTGGAAAGATGCATACTTTCAGAAATAGGTCTGGGGAGAGAAGTTGCTTCAGTTCTCTTCATTTTTGTAGTTCACTCATTTCTATCACCCTTCTATTATTATGCTGGCTTTTCATAACATAACTTTCAAACCTTCAATACATTAGTTCTTGTTTTTTTTTCCTCAACAGGCCTACTGAAGTCCATAGTTTAGCAAAAATCATCAGAATCAAGAACTTGACTTACATCTTGCATGTTTATAATTCCATTCTTCTTCCCTTGTCTTTGATCTCTTACATGAATTTCCAAAGCACATTACCAGAAATTGATGATCCAGCTTATCATTTGCTTAGTACCATTCAGATTTTAGAATCTGACTCATTAGTTGGTCCCACTCAATCAGCAAAAAGACCAGAACATAGCTGCTGCTTTAGTAAGTGAGAAGGCAAAGTAAGATTTGTGAATAGTTTTGTCTCCATTGCTCATCACTAAGTCAAGAAGATTTCACGTGTCTAAGCAAAAAAAAAAAATGACAAAATGACATTTTAAAGTAATTTTCTTCTTTTCTATGAACCTGAGAATAGAGTTTAATTCACTGATTATTTTTCAGAGAATGATTAAGAGCAATGATTAATTTCCTAGGAAAGATACTAACTTTTAATTATAGCCTTTAAAAAAATAACCATTTCTGTCTTGAATATGGACTAAGAGTTCCTTCCAGTAGTTTCCTTAGAAACACTAATAGATTTGGCCAGTTTTTCCTTAGTAGCCATTCTCTATGGTAAAACAAACTTTATTTGTTTTTAACCTGTGATAGTTAAACCACAGGCTGCAGAGTTGAACTGTCTTGGTTAAATTCCTCATAGAGACATTTCATGATTACTTTAAAAGTAATCAGATCAAATTCCTAAAGTCTTTGAGACTCAGTTTCCTCACTTGTAAAATGGAGATACTGATAACACGTATTTCATAGTTTTTTATATATTACTTAAGTGAAACAACCTACATAGAGTTTTCCTAATAATGCTAGTTGTGTTACTGTTTCACACACACACACACACACACACACACACACAAATATGGTTCTGGTGACCACTTACCAAGGTAATCTGTTATTCAGGACTTATTAAAGAAGGTGGAAATCAGTCATAAAATCCTTTTGTGTTGCAGTAATTATGCAGATTTGATGAAGACCTATTGTGTGATAACCCCTAGTCTTACTACATGAATAAAGCATAGCTATTTCCCATAAGATACTAAATTCTAGCAGGAAAAAGCCATAAATGTCTCTGATTGAAGTAGGAAGAGAAAGAATAGAAGAACAGGGGGATGAACAGATGCAAGAAGAAACCAAAAAGAGATTGGTGGCAGTGGAGAGAGCAAAGGAGAGAGTCTCTGCAGTTTTCTTAGCCTTAGGAGAAAACACATTTTCTAGTTATTGGTAAATACATGCTGCCAGACTAAAATTTTGACCTGAGATGCACTGAAGAAGCCATGATTTGAAAATATCTGTCTACTCCTTACATTAATAGTGACAACAGTATAAATGACAGTTTATATTCACTGAGCTTTTCCTAGATATTATGCCTAATACATAGCACTTGTAATTTAAACTTGCAACAACGGAGGAAAAGTTCCCTTCACTGATGGGTAAACTGAGACTGACTTCTACTCAGCATCTTTGTGAAGGAATGTGGTTCTTTAAGGACAGCAAGTCTACAATCATATCGTGTTGGAAACGAGAAGCTGAAAATCTACAGAAGTAGGAGTTCAGAATAAGCTGGTATAAAAACAGGAAGCCTCCTCTACCTTCGCTGAATCCTTGGAAATACTGGGGAAGTCCTGGAATCTCCCCAGACCTTGGAACTGTTATTTCTCACATTTTAATTTTATGTTAAGAGAATCTCTGTGTGTTTAGTCCTCCAAGTCGCATAAGCCACTATAACATCTTGACTGACGTCATGACAAGGGAAGATGCTGGGGCTGAGCTACTGCTGCTTTGCTCGGAGAGTTCCAGGGGGAACTCTCTAGGAAAAGAGGAATAGTGAAGTTAGGGAGGGTAATGCAGTAGACAGCATCAACCAAGACAGGGCGATATGGTAGGAACCACAATTAAGTAGGCAAATGAACATGACTAAATTGTTTAAAATGTCACCTGACACTCTGGGAGAACCCAGAGAGCTTCATTCACATTCTAATGACGTTATTTTCTATGAAATTCAAGCAACTTAATTCTCTGCTTTCCTAAGCCTCAGGAAATGGTAGGTGAGGGAGGGAAGGTAAGACTGGGACAGGTACTTCAAAGGAAGTGGAAAAATGTAACAATCATAAAATCAGACATAAAATTTTAAATGGTGGCAGACTTTGTCCATGGAGTACAGGGATGGGCTCAAACCCCCACAGAGCTGCTGTTTCACTTAAGGATATCTTAACCAGATGTTCTAGTCCAATGTTATGGGCTGAATCTTTAGCTTTGATTTACATCAAGAGGGAGGAACTGTCATGATGAGGTTAGCATCCTTGTACAAAGAGGAGGAGACAGCAGTTTTTGTTTTTTTTTTTTCTCCCATAGCCATGTGAGGACACAGCAAGAAGGAAACCATCTGCAAACCAGAAAGAAGGCCAAGCCCTGATCATACCACCTCCTGAACTGGGACTTCCCAACCTCCAAAACTGCAAGAAATAAACGTCTGTTATTTGAACAACACATTAATGGTATTTTGTTATGGCAGCCAAGCTAGGACAGTCAATTTGCCTCTCAGGAATATTTCAGATATTCCTGGAGCATAGTGGACCACTCACATCTTGACCTGTTCAGTGCTGTGTAACTCATCACGTTGTAGCTTTGGGAACTGAGAAAAAGATGAGAATAAGATGCCTCTGAGTGCTGCTCTGAATGAAATGTTGCATTAATGTGAGATGCCGGTTTAAGTTTGAGATAGCTGCAGAACACTAGGGAGAGATATGCAGCAATCTTGGCATCTGAAGTTCATGGAGAAGCCTGGGGAAGTAATTTAGATTGGGAAAAGCAGTGACTGAAGTAGGTCATTTGAACAATGAGACAGTAGAGAAGTTTGCCTAAGAAGCTATGATTTTCCAGTGACAAGGATGTCGGCTAGACTCCAAGTGCTAAAGAAAACCTGTTGGTGGCCTCCCTGGTGGTGCAAGGGGTGAAGGCGCAGCCTATGATGCTGTCCCCAGCCACTGTAGCATGAGTTCGATCCCCGGCCAGGGAGCAACCCACATGGCGCAGCAGACCTCTTCTGGCTCACCCGCTGCTCCCCTCAGCAGTGTATTTCAGTCAATCCACCTGTTCTGTTCCCCACTCTGTCTCTGGTGAATCCTGTCACCCCCCAAACCCTGTGCCTGTAGTCTGTACCCCAGTTCTTGTATGCATAAATAAATAAATAATTAAAAAGAAAAGAAAAGAAAACCCATTGGGATAAGGGAATGACCTCTCTGTTTTAGCCTTTGATACTGCAGCATTTGTTTGCCCTTGTTCAGTGCTGGTGTCCTGAAATAAATGAACTTCCACCTAACTTACATTAGCATCTGTAGTTCTGCAAATGTAGCTAGAAATATGAATATTCTATCAACCATATTCCACTGTTGACTCATTTTGAATATATAGTCAAACTAAAACCCATGAGTTATGTTCTCATTAACTGTTATAAAGCTAAGTTTCTGTAACTTATGCCAATACAGTAGGTTTTTTACCTTATATTTGTCTTGTCTGCATTAATTTTTTTTTATTTTTTGTTCCTTGCTTACCTGGGTCATCAAGAAAAAAAAATGATGTTACCTTTCGTTACTTTGATAGAACAAGTCAGATAAATGATTAACAAAAATTATCACTCAAAACATTTTAATTAAAAACTAGCTTAAAGGGTCAAGCTTCATTTATCTGAGTGATCATAAAAATATATATCTTTTTTAAATTAATTCATTCTCTAGATTTCCTCTAAATGTTACTTGCCGGGAACTGTACTAGTCAGGGTATCCAGAATGTAAACAGTCCACTTTATTTCCTCATGGAGTTGAATTTCAAGTAGGGAAGATAAACATTAAGCCAGTAATTAGAAATATATGCATATGTAATCATTATGAGTGCCAAGAAGGGTAAGTGCAGGTTCCCATAAGAAAAAAATAATAGGAGGATCTATGTTATTGGGTGAGTTGGGGAAGGTTTTTCTGAAGAAGTGGTACTTCACACCTGTCAGTGTGAGGAGGCCTTCTTTAAGAGTAGGTAGACTGGATAGGGCAAGTCTTCAAGACGGACTGAAGCAAATGCAAGATGCTGAGGCAGGAGATGCCTGTGTGTCTGAAGATTCAAAGGAAAGTAAAAGTTGATTGGATTGCAGCAAGGGGGTAACCCCTGATGGGAAAGGTAAGTGGAGAAGCCAGGTCATTCTAGCCTGGTAAACCATGCTAATATTTATAATTTTTTTAAAAATATAATTTATGGTTTTACCAAATGCAATGGGAAGCTACTGAAGTAGTTTCCATAAGAAAGTACATTTTCTCTTGATAAAGATGACTCTGGGAGATCAGTTAGAAGGTCATTAAGGTCCAGGTGAGTGATGAGAAGGTCCAGGTGGCTTGTCCTAGGATGGTGGCTATAGATAGCAACACTTATGATTGGCTTTGACAGGTTCTTTCGGGGAAGGTATCACTAAAGGTGGCTATGTTTCTGATGTGTTCAGCTGGGTGAAATGAGATAACCTTTAGTAAGATAAGAAAAACCAGGGTAGTAACAGATTTACAAAGGCAGGTCAAGATATCCAATATGGATGTGTTTAGCTTAAAAGCCTGTTAGTTGTCCAAACAATCCTGAATATAAGAAAACACATGTAGAGCTGGAGATACAAAATTTTGGAGGCCTTGATGCACAGATGAAACTTAAAGCCAACAGATGAGGTTGTGTAGGAGAGAGTATAGGTCAGGAGTGGCTTCAGATCAGTCCTTTTGGAATTTCAAAATTGTGCTGAGGACTTAGTTGGCCAATTGAAAATGAAAAAAGAAAAAGTGAGAAGAAATTCCTGGATTGCCATTTCTTGGGTTTCAAGAAGGAGGATATGATCAATTTCTTCTAAAATGTCAAATAAGTATCACTGCTTTGTGTGCTGCTGTCATAGATATGAAGCCCTTATGGCTAGCCGTGACTTTATTTCTTTCTAGGTACCCGTGCATTCCCTAGTGTTCTCAATAGATTCATAATTTTTTTTGTCAAAACAATGACTGAATAAGAGAGCCAAACTTGGTAGAATTTTTCAATATATAATTAAAACTCACAGTCACACAGTGAGTTAGGTATCAGCTCCATTCTCCAAAGGAAGAATTGGTGTCACAAAGAAGTTTACTTTCTTATCAAAAAATCAGTGCTCTATGGTAGTGTGGCCAGGACAATTCTATTGTTCTACAGCAATATCCCAGTTTACTTGGGCTGTGGGGTAAATGAAAACACATAACCAGGAATTAACATAGATTAATATGTATTATACTACCACTTAAGATTTATATCTGGGGATATACTGGCATATGGATATGTGTATTTGTGTGCAACTATATTTCCCAAGACTTGAAATTACAAACAAAGACAGAAATCATGGGATTAGCAGTCTGTTCACAGAAATAGTAGTGGCCACATTCCCTAGAATAAAGGAGACACAATCGTAAAAAGCGTCAAGAGGATGGATTGAAGGGAAGAGGCTGAGAGTGTAAACCCCCAGCTGCACTGGCTTGACAGGAGTGGGGATGGAGATGCTGGCCACCACGATGGAGCTGCCCATCGCTCACGCTCATTAAAAAGAAGGCAGACTCAACACGCACTGGGTGTAGAAGGAACTGGAGTTGCATATCAAGAATTCTAGCCTTGGGCCTCCCCGGTGGCGCAGCGGTTGAGCGCTGGGTTGCGAAGCTGCCTGCAGCCTCCGTAGTGCCGGTTCAATCCCCGGCTGCTCCCCGGCCACCGGAGGAGGGTCCCACATGGTGTGCAGACCTCTCCTGCCGTCCCTGCTGCTCCCCTCAGCAGTGTACCTTGGTCCTTCTGCCTGATCTGCTCCCCGCTCTGGCTCTGGTGAATCCTCTCACCCTCCCGTGCTTCTCACTGTACCCAGTGCTTGTATGTATGTATGTATAAATCAATAAATCAATCAATAAATAAATCTTTAAAAAAAAAAGAATTCTAGCCTTATTCACACATGGGAAAACAGTGCAACTGCAGTGACATCTTCAGAGAGTGAGCACAATGACCTAGAGTGAGGGAATTAGTCATTCTTCACCTTCTTTGTCTCACATTGTTAACGGTTAACGGATGGAAGGGGTGCCCTTCTCCCCACCACCCCACTTCCAGTTCCCATCACATCTGCATGTCCACATTCACAAGTCCAAAATGTGGGCTGTGGGGAGCACAGAACATCGAACATTCAGGAAATTTTGCTTTTGGTTCTATGGATTTTAGCATGATTACCAATTCAGAAATTGCTCCTTCTGCAATTTCCCTTCTGTGGGTTACTTCTCAGCTGATTTGGAAGTGACTGAACTCATAAAGAATTTTTTTCTCCTCTAGGCACAGATTTAAAAAGAGAAGACCCTTGTAATTTCCTATCCATGTGAGGATAGGAGTTAATTATTTTCCAGAATTTTGACTCACATGGCATTCTAGAGGAGAATCACAAAAAGGAACATCAAAGTTTCTTTGGCCCTTGGACCTTGTGCTTTCTGAAGATGGGCCCTCACCACATAAGGCATTTCCAAACATTAGGCCAAAGATCTAGGGATGCTGCTGGGTAAGCAGAAATGCTGGAAATACACTCCTCATGGTCTGTACTCCTCAGTGGCTTCATTTGTGTGGGTGATCTTTTCCCAACTACACATTTAATTATTTGAACTGTGGACTGTTATAAACCAAAAGGAACTCTGTCACTCTCTGAGATATTATGAAAAGCTCAGAAGATGGCACACAATGGCATACTGGGAATCTCCCCAGACCTTTCCAATGTGTGATGAGTCCAGTGAATGGTTCCTTCTAGAAAGGATCCTTGGATGAAATGTGTGTGATAGAATCCAGTCATAGTCTCTTCTTGCCACTTATGAAACCTCTTTCTTGGTGTTAAGAAAATCTTATGATTAGGAAGCCAGTTCACTCTGATTTATCCTTTGCTTTCTAATGTCTTTCACTGGAGGACTTACTGTTTTTTTTTGGCTTTTGTCATCAGGGTGCATTTTATTGAACATAGATTTGACAAAGCACAGCTAGTGCCTATCTGGGGAAAACTTGGGTTTAAATCCTGCCTCTGTCATTTTCTAGGTTATTGCGCTGACTACCCAGAGTTGAATGAACTTGGGTAACTCATTTTAATCTCTGACGCTTTATAGCAATAGTAGCGCTCGCCTCAGCAATGATTGCAAGGATTAGATGAGGTAACATAGGTGAAGTGCCAGTCACGAGGACTGGCAGACGGAGCATTCCTGCAAACATTAGCTGAAGATGAATCATTGCACTGAAGGAATCAAAATAAAAGCAAACAGGGCCTCCCTGGTGGTGCAAGGGGTAAACACAGCACTATGTAAATATCTGCAGCCTCTGCAGCATGAGTTCAGTATCTGGCCAGTGAGGGAGCTACCGACATGGCACAGCAGACCTCTCCTGTCTTGCCCACTGCTCCCCTAAACAGTTTATTTCAGTCAGTCTGCCTATTCTGTTGCCCACTCTGTCTCTGGTAAATCCTCTCACCCCCAGCACCTCTGGCCTTTACCCCAGTTCTTGTATGCATAAATACATAAATCTTTTTTAAAAAGAAAACAAACAGAAAGCACTTCCTGTAATGATGAAGACTCTGCGGCAAGCCTCAAGAAACATCAAATATATATATGCACACCAAGACTCCATATCAAGAATTACTATCTAACTTTTTGCAGCAGGTATACACAGTCAAAATGCTTTAGTAATTCAGGACCCATCCTTGAATGCTTCTAGTCTTTTTGAAAAGCTAGAATTGGAAGGTAGACTGGGAAAGCCAGCCCCTGCATCAAACTTCTTGAGGAAAAACAACCTGGACTTGGAATGCTAAGAAAAGCACTTCAAATACTTTTCTGGGAGATGCAAATCATTTTTTGAATGTCGAATAGAAATTTTGTGACACTCCATTACAACATTATTAATGCCAGTTCTAGTCACGATGCAGAACAAGGTGTGTATAGTAGAAAACATTTTTTGCAAAGGAAGCTCTTTGTGGCCTGCCAAGTTTAAAAGGAAGTTTGACGTCAGGTTCTCTTTCACTTTTAAAATAAGTGAATGTATTATTTTTTCAACTAGCAAGGGATTGCTCTTCCATTGGTTTCTGAACAGAATCTCCTATACTAGGGAAGTCCAAGTCAACCCTGTATTTGAAAATTAGCATATGTTTACCAGACTTTTGACCAGAATGGAAATCCCTAACTGATCATTCAACTGCAGTGAACAATTCTGTCTTTGAAATTAAGTGAACCAGCTTTCTGGGAAGGTTTATCTTGTCCCGACCTGAAACTGGAACACATTAGTCACCATCATACCTTATTAAAATCAGGCAAAACAGTGGGTGAAATAAAATCTCTGGTTGTACCACTTAATTTGACTAGAAATTGTCAGTTAACATCCTGAGAACAGTTTGAATCAAGGGGAGAAGACCCTGGATTCAATGGGTGAGAAACTTACTCAGTAACAACTGACACCTTTAGGCATTTCCAATAAAAAGGAGGCAACATTTTCTCAAGAGAGGTCTGGACTCTGGAGGAGATGACTCAGAATCACAAGCCATCTGTCAGACACTGAATTTCCAGGCCCTAGATTTGAAATGCAAGATTCAGGGTCATTCTGATCAACTAGGCATCGGTTAGTTACATGAAACACCTGTGCTTACACCTGAACCAATCCTGAAACAGGGTTTTCTCCATGGAAGCAGTTTGAGGCTAGTTGTGACAAAAATCTGCCCAGTCTACACAAAACTCTAAGCAGTTAAAAATGACATTCATGAACTTATTTTGGAGAAAAATGATCTCACCCTAAAATTTTACTGAGAAATTTTAAATTTGCTCAAGTTCCCAGCTGAGACCAAATATTAATGATGATGTCAGAGTCTAAGAAAGGAAAAAGAAGGTGAGGCAACTTATATTTATTGGCACCTTCTTTAGAGTCACTGGATGAGTTGATTTGCATACACGCTCTCTTCTGTCCCTGTTACAACAGTGGGAAGCAGACATTGTCATTGCCATTTTACAAAGAGACACAGAGAGAGTCAACTTTTTTCTTGGTTGAAAGTTTTTATTTTCTTGCACTGTTGTTCATTTCTGTACAGTATTTGATCTGTCTCCTCAGGTCTATTCTCCACAGATCTCCCACCACCACTGCACGGGTGAAGCGTCACCACAGTTCCTTGTACTAGAAGACCAAAAACTTGTTCAGGATCACACACTGAAGAAATTCAAGTTCTGCTCTTCTGTAAAAGCAGGGCTCTTTGCTTCTCTTAGCTCTCTCCAATATGTGTTTTATAGATGGAAGGTCTGGATGTTACTCAGTAAAATAGGATTCTTGTTATTTTCCTGAGTTACCTCAGCATGCAGTTCTTCTTGCTTCTAAGTAAATACCTAACACTGTTGAATGACAGAAACTGTGCTTTGTCATCTTTTCATACGTCATCTACGTTAGCCTTGGTAGCAAACCTATGACAAGTTCCAGCTCTTATTTCACAGCTGGGAAATAGAACCTCCTAACACAATGGCAAAGTGTGTTGCACAGCATTGCACAGTTCAGAAGTGGCCACGACCAGGATTAGAGCCCAAGTAGACAGTTTCCAGATTTGTTTCCTATGTCATTATATGCTGAGGTTAAAAACAGATGCATAGTCTATGCATTTGTTCTGCAGATTCTCTGGCCTTGTCAATTCTTGTCAGAAATATTGTCATGTCATCAATAGAACCAAGAAGGAACCCCATTCTTTTTCTACATATATGTTCTGGCTATCTCCTTCTGAAATGATGTGGAGTGATCCTGGGAAGGTAGTTGCTTTGTCATTGAGTAGTTCATCTTGATTAATGGACTGTCATTAAGTTGATGAACCTTTTAGTCAAAGTTGGTAACACACAATTTATGTATTTATATTGGCAGACCAGTTATCAAAAAACTTTGAAGACTGCTCAACAGAATTGCACTTACCATTATAGTAAGAGGTCCAGGGCCTCTATGGTGGTTCCAAGGTTAAAGTAACAGTACTACCAAGCTATTGCCAGCCACTACAGCAAGAGTTCAATCCCCAGCAAGGGAGCTGACCCACATGGTGCGGCAGACCTCTCCTGCCTTGCCCGCTGCTCCCCTCAGCAGTGTATTTCAGTCAATCCACCTGCTCTATTCCCCACTCTGTTTCTGGTGAATCTTCTTAACTTCCTGCACCTCTGGCCTACACCCTAGTTATTGTATGCATACATAAATTAAAAAAAATATTTAAAAAAAGAGGTCTATATACTGCAGTGTGTTCTTGAATGCACATTCTGATATACTAGACTTTAATTACAAGGATGAGGAGCCTGTCTTCTTTAGAACTTTCCTATGCAACAGAAAGCTTGACCAACATAACTAACATGAAACACAAAGGCTTACAAATTTAATTTTAAAGAAAGCAATCTCCCATACACTTTCCTGTATTTATCATCATTTCAAAACATTATCAACAATAACAAAGCGCTACTTTAGTCTCATTGAAATATGTCAGCCCATTCACTCAACCACATCACACACATTTTAGTTGTCTCTAGAGTATGTGAAAGTCCAGAAGGCTTACGACTCCACTTGAAGAGATGGCAACACAACTAGAAAACAGTCATCAAGTTGTGTCTCCACACTGATAGTAAAGCTCATGTCTTAGCCCTAAAAAGAGTGATTTTCAGTGCTTGATCAGAACAGACAGAAAATATCCTTTCCAAAATGAGTCTGCTTATAAGAGTTCACTTAGGTGTGTCTTACAGTTTAAAATATTTTAGAGTCTGGTTTTATCTTCAGGGATATCTATAGCTTTTCTTACTTATTTTTTTCCCCAAGGATTCTCAATGAATGTCTCAAAATGTTCATGGGGTCTACATCTGGATTTCCCTTCTAGGAGATCAGTGAGGATCCCACAGCTCAGGTATGGGCAGGGCACTGGGAGGGCAGGGCTAAGCGTGCACGTGCAGGGCCAGACTTTCTGGTCATGAAGCGCAGAGCTGAGGACAAGCCAGGAGCTGAATGTGCAGGAAAGGTTGACCCAGAAAGCATGGGGAAATACTACATGTCGGTTCTGCATTGATAGTGCCAAGGAAAGAAGCTAATATACATTGAAAGATCCAAAACAAGGATCAGGAAAGGCTTGGGCTTCAGGCCTGGACAGAGCCCCTGAGAAATGCTAAGTGACAGAACTGGACCTGTTCCAGGAAGGCCAGCATGTTTTATCAATACCTGCAGGCTGGCCGTAAGTTGTTTAGACATTCTGGAAGGTATACACCTCCAAATATGATTGAACAGAAATTAGATAAGATTTTATGGTGACCTAAACCACTTCTGTCACAAGTTGAATCTACACATAGCAATTCTGTATGTAACCAGTGTTTCCTCTACATTTTTCAGGTGAGATGCGTTGTTTTGATTAGCTTGCCCTTCATTTTGAAGCTCAATTCCATGTCTCTGGCCCTTCCCATAATGCTAACGCAAAGAACCCAAAAGTTGAAAAGGGTTATTAGCCAATGTTTATGTGGTGTTATAAACACAATACAGAGTGTGGGGGAGTTTTGTTTCTTAAATATAACAGTTTATTTTGGTGAAATTATTATAACTTGTCAAACTCTTTCATTGTGTTCCAAAATCTGAGCAATTCTTTTAATTAACATAATTGTTTTTGTTTTTGAATTACATGTATGTGTTTCACAAGTAATATAGTCATTTTCTCTTCATTGGACAGGTATAAAGTCCAAACGGACAAGAATGAGTGTGCAGCTGGATCTCAGCTACTTCCCAGCTTGCAGTGGTACTAGATATGGGGAAACAATGAGTTGGTTCAACCTAATCAAACTTGAGATTTCTCGGAAAAATGAGCTCCAGAGATGATAGCAGACATTCTTTGCAGTTCATGTTTTAGCTCCTTCCTCAAGACCTCTCACTTTTAACTCTTATCCAGAGCTGCAAGGATTCATTAAAAAAAAAAAAAAAAAAAGAAAAGAAAAGAACATCTAAAGTTTCTCAACTGAAATAAGGAGGAGGAAATGGTTGCATTTGATTTCAGGAGTTCTGGAATCAAGACACTTTTTCCCCAATTACTGGTTGAGCAAACATGGAGTGATCATATCTTCACTCTGGGCCTCCTGATTATCCAAATAGGGTTGCCAATCTTCTTTTTGTCTTAATTTTCTGCCAAGATTTTTTCTTCCATCAACTAAAATATTGTGGCGTAGTCCAGTACTTTGGAAAACCAACGCAAACAAAAACAACACTTTTTTAAAATTTTCTTTTCTGTCTCTTTGATCAAAAAAAGATAAAATCCACCAGGTCTTCAAATGACCAAAAAGTAGTTGTTGAGTCAGATTCAGGGTTGTCAAGTACAGCAGTGCAGCTTGCGCACTGCACAACTGGGGCTGTCAGGACTGGGTGAAGAGGGCAGTCCAATCTGATATCTGCTGACAAAGCCATATATACTGACAGGGGCCTGCTTTGTTCATTTTTGGTAATTTACACAGAAAGTAGATTCACAGTAGCAAAAGTCTGGATGGTCTATGAAAATGAGAGCTCTGCAGAATCAATCCTGAATATTAAATTAATTTATATTGATAATGTCACTTGATTATGCCCAGCTCAGAGCAAAGTTTAGAATCATGAAACCTGGATGATTCTAGTCCTGGTTCTGCTGGAAATCAATAATTATAGCAATCTCTTCAGCTAGTTTAGGGTTCTGCTGGTGATTTGTTGATGGAGAGGTTAGCTTCTATCTAATCTGACTAGTTAAATTAAATGTAAATACATTTTTTAGTACTCTGAAAATGTAGAGAGCTTCATCATTCATGGATTCTCTGGGTACATCTTATCTAGTTATCTGACTTATTTGAAAAGTCCTGACAATCTGTAATTGGCTCCAAAGAACAATACGCTAAATCTTTAAATCCAGAAAACTTACGTAGTCAGCCACCACCTGATGTACATGAGGGCTGGTGTTCTTTACCCATGGCAAAAGACCCACACTCCCGCTTTATCTTCTTTCTCCATCATGTTTGGTCTCCAAATTCCCTTACTCATCTTGCTAAAAAATTGCTTGCTGGCTATTGCGTAAAAGATAATTGATTTAATTATTTTAGCTTAAACAAACACAGTCAAACATCACACGATGGGATTACCCGCGGGCATTTCCAGGGTCTGAAGTTCTAAGGCACCCAATTTAAATTGCATGTTAAACAGTAGGTTCATAGAATGATGAAGCATATGGGGAGAAGGGCCCAGTGGGATGTCAAGCTTATCTTCCCTGTTTTGCAGAAAAGGTATTGAAGATCAAAGTACAGCAAGACTGGCACAACATCACTCTGTCTTGCGCACAAAACCGGGATGTCTGAATTTTAGATGCATTGCTTTTTCAATGACATCATGACTTTTCTTTGCCAACCACCTCTCCCACCAGCTCACTAAACTTCTGAACCTCCCAGGGTTGTACCCAGTGTCTTTTGGGAAAATACGACCAGACAACGCTTCCTCTGAAAAGCCATGTGCCATGGCATAGAGCTTTGTGAATGGACCATGAGCTGGCTTGCCAGAAGTTCTTCACATATGCTGAACCTGTTTGCCCCACAGGGCCTTTCCAATTTACTGTTCCTTCTTGACATGAATCCTTTCTATAGATACCCCTTGAGGACTCTGTTTCTTTCTTAAAATAGCTGTTCAAATGACACCTCTTCTGAGAAGTCAATATCTATCACCCCATCTAAAACCCCCAATCTCACCATTATTCCATATTGTGGCTGCGTTTCAATTTTTTCATAATGCTTATTTGAATTCAATATTATATTTGCATTTTAAAATTTTATACTTGATAATTTCTTTCTTTACTCAAATGTGAGTTCCATGAGAACAAAGCCCTTTTTTCCCTCAAATTTCCACTTCATCCCCAGTTTCTAGCACATAGTAGTTGCTCAACACGCACTGCTGAATAGACAAATGAATTCGTGTGTTCCAGAATGAGCTATTCTTCTTATTCTCTAGAGGGTTTTTCTTTTGCCTCTCGTTTAGTAATAAGGCTAATTGATCTGGGTCCTTCTAAGAAATTAGATTAGCATAATTCAACCTCAATTTGATACTCTTTAAATGTCAACTCCCTCTTTTTCTCTTAACACTCAGTCATTCTTATTCTTTTTTACTTTCATTTTATAAGGCAGTGCAGCATATATAGCAGTAACTCCTGCATGTTTCTTCTGGAATGGTAACAATAGACTGAAAGATCAACATGCTGATTGAGCATTATATTTGTTTCTCATTGGTTGATTTTTAAAAGAAAACTCACCTTGCCTTCATTATGAGCTATTGATGCTTGATTCAGATACCTGTCCTGACAGATATGCTCTGAAGTCAGCACTGTGCTTTTCTATGTCCATGGAGTCTCAGCAAATGGTACCATGCTAATGACATTGTCTACTTTAAGCCCAAAATATTGATGGATAGTGGGTTAAGAGTCCCAGTGGAAACATACTGGCTAATCTTCTTACCTATTATGACATTTTTATTTGGCTCAGTCTTTATTTTCTAATCTACTTTCTTTAGAATCACTTCATTTGAAAGGTTATTATTCATAGTAAGAATATTCTTTGTTTTTCCCCCTGTGGCAAAGAGAAGAGTCTAGAGGTTGCAGCTGATGCCAGGGAAAAATCAAAAGCAATTCATGCCAGACTCTGGCCTCTGTACATAGCCAAATCCATCAAACAGAAGAGATGAGACAGAAAAGTCTACTCTTTAATTAGTTCCTACCCACAAAGAATGGTTTTCAAGGGGGATGAAAATGTTGAAGTCCTCCACAGAAGTATCTCCTTGTCCCTGAGGGAATTTCTATAACCTCAGGGAGAATTTGTTTGAAGATTAAGCTTTTCTTTGTTTTAACTTAATACATTTTTTTTAATTGTGTGAGTGTTTAAAGATCTAATTTATTTAACCATTCACAAGACATGGCTGCAAGGTCTTGAAAGAACAAAAGTACTCTTAATATTCAGAAATATATGTAGCACCTAGAGTCTGGCACAGAGTAGGGGTTCTCTAAGTGAAATGCATTCATTGTGAATGAATGCACAAATGAGCTAATAAAGTAAATCAGTGAATTTATTCTTCCTACCTGACTATAATATAGGCTTAGTAAAAGAATTCTATTTGAGTAGTTATTTGGAAATACCCCAACCCCTTGTTTCAACTGACATAGTCTCAGAGTTCCTTATAGAATTGAGGACTCAGCTGTAACTGCACCATCTGCCCCTGTCCAGCCCTGCCCCATCTCTTCCTGATCGGTGTGATTCCCATATGTACTCCTCCAGACATTTCCTGCATGCAAATCTCAGTTTACAAACATTTCAAGGACATCTAATATCTAGCAACCACTGAGTTTTTGAATTACAAAAAAACTAGATGTCTACAAAAGGATGGATACCATCTTACACCAGTGAGAATGGCACATATTAAAAAAACTAGCAACAGCAAATGTTGGCGAGGTTGTGGAGAAAAAGGAACTCTCCTGCACTGTTGGTGGGAGTGCAAACTGGTCCAACCACTATGGAGAGCTGTGTGGAGATTTCTGGACCTACTAAACATAGAGCTTCCATAGGATCCAGCAATTCCACTCCTAGGTATTTACCCAAAGGACACAGAAACATCAATTCCAAAGAACACCTGCACCCCTATGTTTATAGCAGCACTATTTACAATAGCTAAGCTTTGGAAACAGCCCAAATGCCCAAAAATAGATGACTGGATCAAGAAGATGTGGTACATATACACCATGGAATATTACTCAGCATTCAAAAAAGATAAACACATGCAATTTGCAGCAACATGGATGGCGCTGGAAGGGATCATGCTCAGCAAAATAAGCCAAAAAGAAAAAGAAAAATACCGGATGGTCTCACTCATAGCAGGAATCTAGAAAACTTAAATAAGGGACCAGGAAAATGAATAACTATAAGAAAGTGAAAATCAAAATCAACAAAAAACTATGAACCAGAGACACATTTTGGGGGGTGGGGGGCGGGAGGGGAGGGATTGGGGTCAGAATGGGGGGTTTGCAAATGTATGGGGGAATATAAAAATAAAATTTATTATTTAAAAAATAAATAAATAAATAAAAGTATAGAGAAAAAAATGTCATATCTGGCCATCAGGGAATGTTAAATTTCCTTTTCTTTCCCCCTCTTGACCTGGCACATGCTCATGGGATGTCCCCATGAGTCTTTCTTGTGTCCTGCAGACTGGACACCCACACTAGAGGGAGGTCAGGACGGTGACAGGCAACTGCAGACCATCTCAGTTAGCATCTGCAAATGAAACCTCAAAGCTTAACTTTGGCAAAGTGCATTTGCTATAAGTTTGGCTTTCTTTCTTCAATGAGAATAAAGCCCAACCATTGCACTAGATTCTTCTTGTCCCTTAGAGCGGGCTGAGAGAATTTTTGTCTTCTTTTTCGGGGGTTGAGAATGGTTTCCATCAATAGAGATATTAGGTAACTACCAGCCTAAGGAGTGGTTGCAAAGATTCTCCCAAGAACCATTTGGTGCCTCATTGTACTCTGCAGTTTGACTTTAGGCTTCTAAAGAGAAGCACTTTGGTCAAAGGCAGAAGCCAACTTGCCTTTCCATTTCTCTACTACAGTTGTCCTTGAAGGGAAGCTGAAGTGCTTACAGAGCATCCATTGCATCTCAGGCAACAGTTTTTGCAGATGACACTTGACCCTGATTGTCTTACACATGTGCATGGATTTTAGGCACCATGGGGACTTCCTATGCCTCAGTCTTCTTTCCTGTAACATTTTGTTTAAATATGGTATAGATATCCACTCACTTAAGTGCATAGTCTATTTTTAATGGATTCTTGCTGCTAGGAGAATGTAAGTATAGTTGGCTCTACCATTTATTGAACATCTTTCATGTGTTAGAGTCCCATATTTGCTGTCAGTTGGCTATTACTGTAATAATGTTACGTAAAGGAAAACCAACCCAAACAAAAGGCTTATGAACAACAAGCATTTGTTTTCACAGTCAGTCATGGGATTTGACTGCCATCTGGCTGGCTTGGCAGAGTGACTCTGCTTCAGGCTATAGGTCGGCTCAGCTTGGTTCCAAGAAGTGGATTTCGTGCATATCTGCTTTTTTATGGATTTGTTCTAGAGCCTGGAAGAAAGGCACTATGCTATCTGTAATAGCCTATCTCTATCAGGGAAATCAAGCCCCCAACCTGGAATCTACAGGGTAGTCACTATTCTCCATCATTACCCATGTGTAACTACCTAGCTGTTGTCTGCTGCTGAGCTTTGGAGGGGCAGTAGTTGTTATTCGTCACTGGATCCATTATCTGTACCTTGGAAGTTGCCTAGCACACAAAAAGCGCACAGGAAATGTCTTGCAGTTAAAAGATACATGAATGAATAAAATCTGCATAAACATGTACCAATACCCTGTAAAAAGCATGTGCTAGAATGATGCATAGTAGAGTTACAATTTGTAATTAGAACAAGCTTGACCTGCTTGGGCAGTTGCTGAGTCCTTTGAAGTAGACTTTAAGGAGCACAAATGACAAATGACCCTTCGTGTCAGCACTAGAGCCCAACGCTGGGCAGAATGGGCCCCAGATCTGAACCAGTGTGTTTTCCTTTTGTATGCATTAATAGGAATATGGTTGAATGATTGAGAGATCTCAGCAAACATTCATGTGGGACGTTGAGCTCTGTAAATTACTGCATTTGGAATTACTTGAAAAAAAATTTATTATCTACGAAGTATTAACTAAGAAACCATTCTGGTAAGTTACCCACTTACCTTCTGGAGATCAGATCACAAACAACTCTATAAAGGCAAAAAAAGGCCTGCATGTGGAGTCTTTGTACCAGATCAGCAGTAAAATGGACTTGTAGAATCTCAGCCTCACTGGAGATGCTTAGAAATATCCAGCAAGTGATGAAGACCGAGCTTTTATTCCCTCCTTCACCATCTAGAAGTAAGTGAGGCTGGGCCTTTCATTAGTTTCTCTGAGTCTCAGTTTTCTCTTTTGTAAAAGGGAGGTAATACTCTCTCTGCATTTTGTTGACTATGAAGGTTAAGTGGGACAATGCATGTGCAGTATTTGGTGCCCTCTTCCTCTTGGGTATTTGATGCAGTCATTTTCTTTTCAAATTTCAAAAATAACTTTTTTTGTGGAATATTGGTGAAACTGACATTTTCTGATATAACTTTCTTTTTTGACATATCTTGGTTTGCTATACAAGTATAAAAATTGTTTTAGTATCTATCATCTCTCTAGAATATATAAATTATCAATATGATATGGGAAATTAATTTATTGAATATATATTTAATTTTAATTGATTTATGGTCAGTTTCTGTGGCTCATTTATTTAGTCTTTCTGAGCCTAGTTTCTTCATGGCATTAATATTTAGAGTTTATGGAAGGTGTGAGAATCCACAAATTCTACATCTGGGGCCTCCCTTGTCGTGCAAGGGTTAAGATACAACATATGAAGCAATCCGCAGCCTCTGCAGCTCGAGTTTGATTCCTGGCCAGCCAGGGAGCAACCCACATGGTGCGGCAGACCTCTCCTGTCTCACCCGCTGCTCCCTTCAGCAATGTATTTCAGTCAGTCTGCCTGTTCTGCTCCTCACTCTGTCTCTGGTGAATCTTCTCACCCCCTACACCTCTGGCCTGTACCCCAGCTCTTGTATGCATAAATTAATAAATCTTTTCAAAAAATTCTACATCTATCTTTTCCATCTACTTATTATTGCCTATTTTCTCATCTATGTATCCTTCCTTCTCTAAGTCCATCACAAATGCTTTTTATGTCATTCATAAAATGACACTTTGTAGTGAAATGAGCATTCCTATTAACTTGAGTTTATAGGTAAACAAATAAAATTAACCAAAACATCGCTGACACCAATGCAATCAGGTGTAATAGATGAGAGATATCTACACATCATTATATACTGAAGTATTTCACCTGGCCAAATAAAATTGATATGGCATGCAAAACACTTTTAAGCTAACCCAAAACATGAAAATTCTAATGTAGTAAGCAAATAATTTAGGGGGTTCTTGTTTATACCCTAATTAGTTTGAATAGGGATATTTTAAATTATAAAGTCTTTGACACACTCAAGTGTGATTTACTTTATGAAAATCTAATCTATATACAGAATTATTTTTCAAGAACATATATCCCATATATTCCACCAAAGTGGTCTTATTTGCCATTTCCATTAAACGTGTATCGTTTTTGTTGTTAAAATCTAATCTTAGATCTTTGCTAATTCTACTCTAAATTCAGCCTCTAAGAAAAGATTATTCTCTAGTTTCCTCTCCCACTCCACTCTTTCTTCCTTGATCCAGATACTTAGGATTTTTCTTCTTGTGTTTTCAATGATTCCCTATATGGAAATTCTGACTACAAAGCCACCCTGTTCAACTCAGTTCATCATCCAACCTGGCAATATTTAGATGTATGAATTTAATTCTAAAAATCCATTCAAAGATTTCCCATTTACCTTGGCCTAAAGAACAAATCCCTTAGCAGAGCACACATCCCATCCCTATTTTGGCCCCACACTCTTCATTTCTCCACCACCTACAGCAAGATGGTGGTGAGCTGAACTACTGACTGTGCTGTAAGTGTCCTTTGGCCTCTGTGCCTTTCTGCAAGCCCTTTCCCCTCCAGGAAACAGCCTTTCTCCATGAACACAGTTGAATCCAACTTGATCCCCTTAAATACCTTCTCCTTCAAGAAGCTACCTCAGCCCATCATACACCTACCTTCCCTCTATGAGCAATTACGGTGCTCCTCTTCCCTGCTTCAATGACACCTTTACTGACCTAATGCACTGCAAAGTGATAATCTATCATAAACAAATGTTTCTATCTCCCCCAATACACTATGACTAGCTGAGTGCAAAGGTCCCTGCACCTTATGTAGTGCCTGGCACCTATTAGGAGTTCAGTTAACATTTGTTGAATGAACAAAGTCAGTGAACTTTTTTAAAAAGCCATGGCAATTTGGTTGTCAGACACAAGAGTTCAAATAAAAAAGAAAATTTCCATACTAGATGATTTGTCCATGTGCTTTGTTTCCTTGTCATATTATGCCAAGGATCAAAGGAGAGCAGTTTTTCTTTTCAAATTGAAAATAGCTTTGTTTTTACTGCTTTTTTGTTTCTTATTTTAAAGGGAACTCTCATGACAGATTTTAATAGGTCTTGATTGTCTCTGTATTCTTATCCCTCAATATCCTGCATTTCACCGTAAGTCAGCAAGATCAAAATCTTCTTCTAATTATCTTTACTACCTGCTGAAATATCTGCTGCTGGGAATGTGTCAGTTGCTCCCAACAATTATGCCGGTGGTAACGGCACACATTCCCATGAGCAGGGTGGTGATGCCCACACTTCAAAGGGCCCATGCCAAGTGATGATGCAGGTTGTAGTTCAATTAAAGCGTAATTAAGGTGGCATGCTGTATTCTAACTTCTGCTTGTGTGAAGTGATCATCTTCATTAGTACACACTGTTACCCAATGACAGCTCCAAAGTCACCCAAGGGATGGCAGCGTATCAAGCTACGACTCCTCCAGTGTCCAGTTATATGAAGAAGGCATTGTAGGGTAGGTGGTACCAGATTTATTTCAGTGCACGCACAATGAGCTGGTGCTCTGTGCCAGGCTCAGTGGGAGTCTTATGTACTACCTTTCACTGGTTCCTAGTGTTATTCTCATTTTCCAGGAGGATTAAAGCTCAGAAAGTTTCTATGACATACTGCAAGTTGTGAGATTTGTCATTCAATAAGTCTGTATCCAGGAGCAAATTTTCCTAACTTCCGCAATTCATTGTTTTTATTTGAAAGGGAATTAATGGCTTCATCACTGGCTGGTCTGTATGTAGTTTGTCATAAAACACGCACAAAACATGTATATGTTTATATGTATCCATCATTTACATAGGTATGTATGTACCAATCAATAGATTCAATCGATCATAGTGCAATCAACAGAATAGGTACTCGGTACTCAGTAATTTTTTTTTTGAATTGTTGCAATTTTTTTATTTTCAAAGACTTCCTAAGGTGACTGATGAAGTCTCTCAGTTTTCTTATACTCAATGACATATTGAGCTTCGTGAACTCTACTCATTCTATCCAGGAGTAAGTAGAAATAGCACATTTGGTAGGTCCCTAAGGTCATAGGAAAAGACCTAGTGAAGACTCTGTTCCTCTCATGCATGTCTTATTCTCACAGCAGCAGTGCGGAAATGGTGGATTGAAGGGTATTTGGAGGAGGTCACTGAGGCTCTTTAACAACTAATTTTCTGGTCTCCCACTGGTGGCTTAGTAACCATGCAGGTTCAGAAACACAGAATTTGTAGTTAGGAAATAAATCAGCTTACTTTCAGTCATTGCCATTTAATAGTTCTGTCAATTTAGGCAGTTTTATAATCTATAAAATGCAAACTATAATAACACTGGCCTCACAAGGCTGCTGAGAAGATTAAATTAAATAATGAATGGAATGCTCTTGGCATTATATCTGTAATGTTCTTAGGATACAATAAATAAACACCATCTCATCATCATCATTGCTATTATTATTACTCTAACTTACTTTCACTGTCTCCTCTAATTTCATCTCTTTTCATACACAATCTCAGCCAACCTCAAGCTCACCTCAAATTTTCAAATATTCTTGAAGGTACTATTATCCAGTGGAACAAGTAAGTAAAATCACAGACTATATGCAAATTACCTCTGGAATTCATTCTCCCCACATCTTTGCATGTCAATGAGATTCACATTTCAAAGGCTCAAACCTGGGTCTGACAATTCTCCTGGCAATAGCTGCGATGAAAACTTGAAGACAGTCTCTCAGTCCTTTTCAAAAAAGCCAGGTTTCCTAACTATCACAATTAACTGATTTCAGGGCTGGCAGAGTATTATCAGTGAGCAGTATCAGACCTTCAGAATCATGAGCATAAAACTAGGTTGCATTGGAGTGCCCCGAATATGATTCTATCACTTCCTGTGTAAACGCAAATTGCAAACACCAGAGTGGTTCCTGTGACAGCATTTGGGTGTAACAGTATGTCAACAGTCTAACAGCATGGAATTCTCTTCATGTTTCAATTGCAGGGCAAAATTTAGTGGAGTATGAAGTTGTTGAAATCTTGATAGGCAAGTGAAAATGCAGTGAGGGAGCAGACAACCAACTTAAGGAGGATAAAAGAGAAATGAGGAAGTGAGGGAGGAGGAACAGACAGACGGTCTTAGATGGTTGTCGTGCAAATACTTGGTATCGCAAGACTATTTTCTAAGTATTTGCTATCTGTTAAGAACTTTCATTTTCCCCTGATATCTAATGTAGCCTTTAGCAAAGGATATTAAAAAAAATACTGAATGAATTCTTATAAGTGGTATTAAAATTGAGAGAAAAATATTCTCAGTTTTTAAAGAACCATGGCCGGCAATTAGAAATTTGAACAGTTGGCCAGTTATTAAATATTCCAAGTTTACAGGCAAACTCCATTTTCTGGAAATAAGTGATTCCATAGGATCAAATCTTGCTAATACTTTGTATACAAATTTGTCTACGCTAAAGATGCATTTTATTATTGATTCTATTTTCCCTAATATTTCTTACATACTTCCTGCCTTTTCGAAGTTGTGACTGTAGACCATAAAGTAAATTGGATCTTGCCTTGACATGTGAACATGCTCATTATCACCATCAGTTATCCTGCAAAATGACTTCAGGGTGAATATAGGACAGAATACATAGTTATTACACTGGTTGGACTCATCCTGTTGTGTGTTAGGAATTCTTGTTTTTTTTTTTTTTTTTTTTTTTTAATAAACTCTGTCCCACTCCCCTCTTTCTGCTGCTACATGGTGCTTTGCACAATTCCTCTGCCTGGAAGAGGACCTTCTTTTGGCTCTGGTCTGTAATGACCAAAGGGGAAAATTTAGCAACAAAATCATAAAATCTTTATTTTCTCCCTTTCAAAAAATGTGTTAAATACCTATACCCTGCAAATTATGTGCCAAGAGTTGAAGACATAATAAAACCAAAACAGACATAATAAAACCAAATGATTTGTGGGGCATTTATAAAATTAACCATAATGTGATAAGAGCAAAATGCTCTGACAGTGATCTTCAACTCAGATGTCAAGAGAAGCTGACCAGGTAGAATGAGTTAGAGAGATGCACAGACTACAAAAGAATAGAGGGAACCATCCTGTGAGAGAAAATAGGGGCATTCAATACTTATTTCCAGTACATTTTGTCAGATCAACGTGGAAAGCAAGAGATGGAGACAGGGGAGTGGCGTTCTACAGACATAGCACCATACTCTGTAGCTTATTTATCAGTATATCTCTTTCTCCTCTTTTCCACTGGGAAGAAGGGAGGTACTCGTGATACTCATTGTATATGTGTTGAATACATTTTAAAACCCTCAGACACAAAGATGATAGCATTTCATACATATACTGTATATGTAAAAACTGTACAACATAGTGGGTACAAGTCTTTGACTTTGCCTCCTTCCCTTTTCATTTATTTAACAAATAAGTATTGACAATCCAAATTATCCTAGACACTGTTTTAGACATGGAGAACACAGCAGTGAACCAAGCAGTCACTGTGGCATTCTAGTAGGGAGAATGTGGAGAACAAACAATTAATTATATACATAGTGAATGCATATTTAAAATATATAATGACTATATACAAACATGTTTATATATATATATATATATATATCTCAACATATTTGCTTATTCTCTAAATCTTCCCAATTAGAATCCTAAGTATTCTGTGTGTGTTTGTTTGTCTGTCTGTCTGTGTGATTATTGTGGTTCTATAATTAAAATTAAAGAAAGAAGGGTAGATTGTACCTTTGCAGCTGTGGGAGATATTTTTAAAGATAGAAGGTCAGAGAGCATCTCAATGAGAAGGTGAGTTTTAACATAAATAATAAGAGCATCAGAGGTACCCACAAATTAAAACAAAGTGATGTATTTGGAAATTCAGAAAGGAAATGCAATCAGAGAATGGTAACCTAAAGGAGAGCCATAGGAGATGATCTCAGCGAGTTAGCAGAGGTCAGATTATCCAAGACTTGCTGGACATTTTAAGGAGGTGAGAAGCCATTGGAAGTTATTGAACATAAGCGCGACATGATCTGACTTGTGTTAAATGGACTACTTAAGATGCTGATTTAAGATTAAATATATACGGCAAGAATAGAAACAGGAAGGATTGTCAGAGCCCATTGCAGTTAGTCAGATACACAATGAGCATGTGACAATAGTGGGAGAGTAAGAACTGATCTGGTTCTAAGTAAAATCACCAAGATTTATTGATGGACTAGATATTTCGTGTGACAAAAAGAGAGAAGGAAAGGATGATGCTAGGATTTTTCTCTGAGCAATGGAAGGATGGACCTGTAATAAACTGTGATGTGAAAAAATATGATGAAAGCAAGTTATGAAGAGATGAGATTGTGAGTTTGATTTCGATCTATTAAATATCCAAAAGGAGCTGTAAAACCAACAGGTCTAGATGCAAATCTGGGTTGGGGAGCATCTGAATTGGGGCATAAATAGAGTAGTTAGATGATATTTTAAACATTGAATTATATTTTACACTTTACCTCTAGTTCGGTCAATTGAAGAGTACATTTGCTAGAGAAGAGACCAGTTCTTGAGATTGAGCCTTAGGGCACTCCACTTAACATAATTATTAAAGATAAGGGTAAAGTAGGAAAATGGGGTTGAGGTGGAGGAGAACCAAGAGAGAGAAGAGACTGGGATATTACTGGAGAAAGTATTTTAAGAAAGTTTTGGGGATTCATAGACCGAGTAAGGTAAGAGCTAAAATGGCTGTCAGAGAGAGAAAATGATGCTCATCAGCAATTTTGAGGAAGAGCTGCTGGGGAGAGTTCCAGAGTTCCAGAGGAAAGACATAGTTTTCTATAAAGGGGACAAGAGAAATAATGCAACTGTTTGGTCAAGAGATGGGAAATATTTTACTTTACAGCACATTTGTTGTGGACAGGAATGAATCAGTAGAGTTTAAATGTGCAAGAAAGGAAATTTAGTGTCATAAAGTCCTTCAATAAGGATAGGGAAGGAGGTCTAGGGCACACGTGAGGGAATTGTCTTAAATTTGAGAGCAGACAGTTGATCCACAGTTATATAAAGGATGATAGTATTTATGAGTTCAGAAACCATAGGTGGATTTAGGTAATGGTATGAGTGTTTAGAAGTTCTCTTCTAATTGCTTCTAATTTTGCTAAAATAAGAAGAAATGTATTGGCTGAGAGTGAGAACTTGGGAGGAACTGGAAGTATAATAAGAGAGGTCTGAGAACTATTTAGGACATTGGGAAAATGACTAACTAGAGAAGTCAGGTGGCCAGAATTCCCATTTGACATTATTAGCCATTCACTCAGAGGGAGACAAGTGAATATGATTGTTTATTTTTCACAAGCCATTTCAGCAGCCTACAGAACAGGCAGGGAATTGGCAGTGAGGCAGGGACACCAGTTAAGAGAAAGGAACCCAAGTTGGAAATCATGATATCTATAGTAAGTGAGTGAAAGTCAGGATGGAGAAGAGTTAGGATTGGAAACAAATGTGAGATTGCAGCTGTGCTCTGGAAGAGAGCTAATAGCTATCAAGAGAACATGAATGGGTTAATTTGTTAATTCAGTATTACTTGTTGACCTCTAATGTGCACTGCTGCTCTCTTCTGGGCACAGAGCTGCTTGCTGTCATGGAGATGACATTCTAATGGAAGACATAAATAATAAGCAAGGTAATAAACTGATAATCAATTAATAAGTAAGCAAGGAATAGGAGTGTAAAGGAATGCATGGTTTCAGATGAGGTGCTATAGAAGACCTCAGCATGAAGGACATGAAATAAGTGATATATTAATTCTTTCTGCCTTTCCCATCTAAAACACTAGCAATCTGTTGTACAAAACCAGGGTTGTTATGATAATTAAATGAGATTGCATAGTGGAAATTTCTAAGTTAGTCCTGGGTCTCAGTGAATGTTGGCTACTAACTGGATGAATCTGATCCTCATATTGAGATGAAGCCCTGAAGCTGGTTCACATCTGTGTACATTTTTCCTACACAGTTCTACCTACCTAATTTTAAATACATTTAATCAACTCCACTACTCCCCCCCCACACACACACACTCTTAATGTGATAAGTAATATTTGCTGGCAGCTGCTATAGTTTGCACTTAAACTTGTTTCTATTTGTTCACCTCTTTTCAACCCCATAGTCTTGGGGAAGCAAGGATGTGACTTATTCTTATTTTGTCTGCTTCTGGGCATTGTTAGAGATATTCATAAAAGGAACAGATGAAATTTGGTGGTGGTTCCAGGTCATGATCTAAAACATCCTGACAGATTTCCCCAGGTCAGTTACAGGTGTGTTTGTGGCCAAGCAGAGGACTGGATAGCACAGTGGCTTGCAGATGACCTTGGTATTATATTTAACCTTCTTAGATCTCAGTTTTCTCATCTGTAAAACAAAGGGAGTAGTGACCTTCTCTGACCCTTGAAAAGCGTTAGGAGGGGGAAATAAGTTAATGTTTGGAAAGGCCTGTGTGACCCTTCCAGCCAAGACATTATCAAAGTACAAAGTAAATTGCAGGCACTATTTGCTATCCCATTAGTAACTCAAATAGTACAAGAGGCTCCTCTTGTCAAACCTTTGTAGGGTAAGCTTGTAAGACACACTTGCTTTTTCACAAGGTCAAAAATGGAAATAAAAGAGTTGGAAACTCTCTTTGGACTAATTTTTAAAAGGCTCTGCAATGGAATTCTTATGATTGTAGAAATAGGTTGCCTCCCAAATGCACAACCTGCCCCCATCCCCTTTTCCAGCCCAGGAGTGAAGAAACAATATAAGATTTGGAGCTCAGAACATGGACTAAAAGTTGTGGGACTTTTGTGACTTTAACCAAGTCACCTATCATCCCTTACACTCTGTTTCAGGGCATGTAAAATGAGTATCATCATTCCTTCTTGGTTATGATATCTCTCTAATATAATCTAATATATAAAAAATATACAATTAACTCTTATGAAGCTATCATCCCCTTAAATTCTAACAAAACCCTTATGAGCTATAGCCTATTGTTATCCTTAACACTTACATGAAAAATAATAAGGCTGGGGAAAGTCAACATATCCATAGTTATGAAGCTCAAAGGCAGGAAGCCCAGAATTCCCTGTAGAACTAACTGATTCCAAGCTGGAAAGCCGAACCTTTGCTTTTAATGCTCTAACATCTTTGTATTCACTCAACCTTGCACATGGTAGGTCAACATTCCCCAGTGATATGCAGCTGGACCGCAAAAATGCTTTGCTCTTTGTAAAACATTACTTAGAAGATGGGATTTGGATTAATACATTTTCACAGAACAAATGTGGCCCATCAGTCCTTCTGCAGGACAGCAAACATTGGAGACATTTGACACTTCTTCCTAGGTATCTCTGGGAATTTGCAATAATAAATCATTTACTCAGATGAAAATAGCAGGGTTAGTACTTGGCCGGCCTGAACTGATCCTTGGATCTCCTGAAGATGTATCAGACCCTTTCCAACTGCTAGCCTGAATTACTAAACCAAATTATAGCTATCAAAGTCGTCAAATTATTCTCCTAGTAAGGAATGGAGATTTGGGGGTTGTGTGCTGAAAGAGGGAGGCACAGCATAGTGTAAAAGTACATGTCACTCCCTAAGCTACATGACATTTTGCAGATTATTAGCAATAGAGATCTGACATGTCCCTCTTTCCAAGTCACTTAGAAGGAAAGACAAATTTTAACTAAATGTTTATGAGAAGAGAACAGTATTCAATACTTAATTACTTAATACTTTCCCAACTTTTATAAGACAACTCTTGAATTTTCAGTAAGCTTGGTTAATGTTGCCTCCAAAAATTTTGTACTTTGTTGGGGTAACAGAGGCAGGGCAACAGGAGTTATGGGTGGATGGTCTAGACACCCAGATCATTAAAAATAGTTGATCCATTAGAGACCATGTTGGTCTTTTAGTTTTGAAAGTTCTACATTGAAATTAAAGCTGTGCCTGCGATAAAGAAAGAGGGTTCAAACCCAATGAAAATACTTCATTGTTGCTGTGGAAGCAGCTCAAATACATAACCTTGGGTATCAGAGTATTGAAAGAGACAAAAGATTTTTCTTTTAATTTCAAGGGGGAATCAATACTTTTAAAATTGTCTCCCAGCCTCTGAACTTATACCTTCTACTTCCAAATTCATAAAGTGGTATCTCATCATATTATCATTAAGATCCCATAAATTCAGAAATAGTCTTCATAAAATAAGGACACAAAAATTAGTTTAGGTTACTTCTCCTATCACTTCACTAAATGTAGTAATGTGCCAGATTAATCTTCCAGATTGATTAATAGGGTCTCAAGTGCAGAAAGAGGGCCAATGTTCTTTGTAAAACAAAACAAAAAATGAAAAACTAGGTGGCTGTACCTATATTCCTGAAAGGATGAATGTCAGCCTTTAGAGTGACTGTGTACTCTTCTAGTCCTTTGAAGGTAATTTTTATTATATATTCTTTTTATTTTGCAAATGTATTTAGAAGTGCATATTTCAGAAAGATGTGGTCCTATCATGCCACACCCAAATAGTTTTTTAAAGGGAAAATTAAAACAAGGGTCTCATGAATCAATACTTTCTCATTCATTCATCCACAAATGCTTAATGGACACCTGCTATTCTATTATAGGTTCCAGAAATACATCGTTAAATAAAACAGAAGAAAATCCATCTCCCATTGAGCTTTTGTCTCAGTCCAGGAAGACAGAAGATAAATAAGCAAATATATACATGACCAAGATGATAGCACTTAATGAAAGGCACTGAGGAGAAAGCAAACCAGAGTGACTGGAAAGAAACTGGTAAATCAATTTCAGACTGAGCTGCAAAAAAAAGTATCCTTTCTGAGAAGGATATTTGAGCTGAGATTTAGTTAATGGTTGGTGGGAAGGATCCAGCCAAAGGAGTGTCAGAGGAAGAGGATACTAAAGGTACACATCATGCAAAGGCCTTGGGCTAAGAATGAAATCGTTTTATTTGAGGAACAGACAAAAGGTCAGCAGAGCTTGACCTTCAGAAGCATTAGCTGCTGGTAAGCTCTTTTCCAGCATATAAAACACTACTTGATCTAATTCTACTGACTGTTTGTTCCTGTCTCTCAACATCTCTCTCTTACTTCCTTCTAGTTTGCTGAATGACTTGGAGGCTGTGGCATGTATGTGCCAGTTTGTTCTGTCTCCACTTATTAGTACCTGTGCTTCTCCCTGTCTGAGAGGTTCTTCTCCACTTTGTCGTCTAGAGACTCTTACTCATCTCTCAAGAAAAATCATCTGTTCCATCCCTGTGGAATCAGAGAGGGGATGATTAACTGCCCAAATTCCCCCGTCTTCTACTCTCTCAAAATGCCTTCTCATGTCTTTTAGAGCCTATGTTCTAATTGAGTATTCCTTTTCTTCACTCTACTTAGGCTTGTCATCAAATTTAGCATGCCATTTTAGGTTGTGCACTTCAGAAAAGTCTGCACCTTTCTTGTGTTTAGCACAGAAATACACTCACCACTCAGTAACTAAATCAGTCATGTCTTCCTCTCGCCCTTCCTCCTCATTCCAGTTCATTTTCACTAAATTTAAGCATAATAAATCTTGGTAGTTCCTTTTTCCTAATCCTTGCAACCTTGTTATGAGAATAATGATCTCAGCTCAGCTCTGGTAACGCAGGCTTCATCTCTCCATCCTTCCCCTGCGCAGATGTGATCCTGGCAGCTCAGGCTCCCCACATGCCTTCTTATCACCAAGAAACCTCTCGCAACACCTTCACAGTTTCCCCTCTTCAGACCTCACAGAAAGACTGTCCCAGACACCACCCTGTGTCATGCAACACCCTTCCCTGTGCTCAATCACATCATCAGTTATTTCTTTCATGTGATTTATCAAAATACTTAATTAGCTGCTTGTTTACTTTTAATTTTTCACATACTCTCCTTCGTTATAAGTTATTAAGGGCAGAACCCCTGAAGTCTTTATCACCAGTACATTCCAGAAACTAGAATAACCTTTGGAGCATGCACTGCTTGAATAAGGGAATGAAAGAATGAACATGTACATTAGCACCTGCAATTTGCCAGACTCTGTTAGGTAACAGGAAATACAAGTTTTTGAATTCCTGTCACAGTCTTTGACACTATGGTCCACTTTTTTTTTATTTCTCATGCATTTTTTTAAGAATATTTATTACAAGTTAAACCTTGTGATGATCCCCTAGAAGTCATGATTTTGTCTGGTGGACGGAGAGGAATAGGTTGCCCTTCTCTGTATTAGATGGCGCCACTTAATCTGTTGAGGGTCTGCATAGAACACAACAGCCTACAGAGCAAGTGAGGATGTCTCTCTGCCTGCCTCTGAGATGAAGCACTGATCTTCTACCTTTCTTCTAGAACTCAGTTCTCCTGGTTCTAACACATTCAGTCTTAACCTGGAATGACACTACTAATTTTCCCAGGTCTCCTGTTAGCAGATGCAGGAGCATGGTGAAGAATAGCCTCCAGCATTGTGTAAGCCAGTTCCTTCCAGTGAATCTCTTTTTTGGTTCCGATTCTCTGGAGAACTATGTCTAATCCATAACATTTCTAATTTTTGGATAACCAATAATCCTTATAGGTAATATATATTAACAGAAACACTCAATTAAGCAGGGCACTCCTGTTTTGACAGATTCTTGAGAAAATCCTTAACTGCCTTTCTTTCCTTAAGATATTTGGGGAAAATGATAAAAATACAGACGATACATGATGAGTAGCCCAACAATTATTGACCACCTCTGTTGGGGAAAATGGACTCCAACAGTAAACTGAAAGTCTTGGTGGTTTTAATTGTCTATATATCATCTTGGGCAATCAATCCCTCACCCAAACTTTAATGTCAGTTCCCTATAAGTCTTAGTGCATTACTACAGTGTTTCATCAGTCAGATTTCATCTGTATCTCCATAGCCCATATTCTTGACCTTTTGTCATCTGGACTGCTGATGTGCTCATGGGCTCTTTGTGAAGTCTTTTTGATGGTTTAATTATGATTTGCACACAAAGGTCAGACAGCAGGGCTGTGGAGACTTTCCATCTGGTCTGGGCAATCCTTTCTTTTCAAAATTCTTGTGTTAGCCCAAACAATGTGCATTGGAGCCAACATTCACACATTATACAAAATGTAAAAATAAATTTAAAAGTCAACTTTAGTCTCCAAAACAGATTCTATCTTGTTCAGGAGGCCCATTCCTGTTGAGGACAGGACCATTCCCTTCTCTTTTTCAAGTTCTGTGGCCATTTTTTTGTTTGTTTGTTTTGTTTTGTTTTGTTTGGACAAATAGAGACTCAAAGCTCAAATTTCCTACTAAGGATATTTTTCTCTTCTGTCAAGAAATGTCCTTGTGGTATGCTGAGTTCTCTTTACCTGCAGTTTGCAGCAATACTTGACATTCAAATCTCCAAGATCAACTTGTGCTTTGTAAAGGGAGATGCTTAATTTGAAAACCTCTTTTTCTCACACAACAAAACCTGCTTTCATGGCTTTCGTCTTCCTTTGGATTTTATATACAATTCAGGAAGCCAGAAATTGAATATTGATGTTTCTTTCTCCCTTCAATTTTCCTAATATTTCTGGGGACAAATTGATGCCTCTATCTGTGCAGAAAGAAACACCACACCAAGAGCAGACAACTTTTAATCATATTTTAAAAGCTAAGTTATAGTGGTACAAATCACTTGTGAAATGACCTAAAGGAGACATTAATTACAAACCTTTTGTAATTCACCCATTTTGTTTGGCTCTACCATCCCTACTGCAAATGCTTCAAAGTAATATGGACTTCTTTTATGAAACTGAATGCAATGCAATTCAACCAGTTCATTGCAGTTGCAACTAACAAATTTCACTCAGTGCCTATTGTGTTACAGACTCTGTGCTAAGTTATGGGAAGACTGATTAAGGTGGTACTTTCATCTTCTTTGAATATCTCACATCCTACAAGCAAATGAGACCTATAAATGAAGATATTACTTAAATTTAAAAGTTCAGTATGATCATTTCAAAGATTATAGACAGGTCATAAGAGAAATCTTTGACTTCTGTAAAAAGACATATTGTTGTGTCATAGAGAAGGGAAAGTCTGGGGGCTTGGGGATAACACTTCAGAGGAAGTGATGTCTGGGTCAGGTTGTAAAGGATGACTCATTAAGTGCACAGGAAGGGGAGCAGAGAAGATCAGTGCATTCCTTGAAAGAAGAGATATTTGACTTTACTGGCCCTATGTATTCATGAAAAGTGGACAATTTTTATGCATTGGTTAGATTTTATAAACTGAAAATTGAAAGAGCTAAAAAGCCAGTCCCTTCTCTCAAACACCCATCGTGGGTACAGGAGAGGAGAGACAGATTAAGTAAATAATTAAAATTGAAATTACCAAGAAAAGTCTATGGGGGACAAAAAGGAGGATTAAATAAAAAGTGCAAGGCTGGGTTATGCACTGCAGTTTCTAGGTAGAAGACAAGAATATGTATACCTTTACTAGACCTCAGGTCTTATTTGGAAGGCAGAATGGAATACAGAGACCTCTGTAGATGGAGTAGTACTCAAGAATAGCTAGTCAGTGACATTTAGAAAGGCTTAAGTAGCACATTTAAGATGGATTAACACAGTCCCCTTCTCACCAGATTTTCTAATATCCTGATTTTTGTAAGTAATTGTTTTCCATCGCCATTTAGAAATACACTGGCTGGATTGTGTTTTGTTTGTTGTTGTTGTTGCTGGTTCTTTTTTGTTTTGTTTTTTTATTTTTTTTATTTTTTTTGAGCTCAAAGACAATGCCAGAAGATAAATGTGTGCTACTGAGCTAAATAATTAATCAATCTTCAGGAGAAAAATCACTTATGGCCATCTTCTAGACTTTTATAGCTTAATTCTATAATGACATCGTTTAAAAATGTATACATTGTAGCTGTGCTTAATGTTAAGCATAAAATGTTTAACCTTAAGAAAATTCACTATATTCAATAATAACTTAGTGGTAGAGCCAGAAACAGATTCTAGGCCTCCTGGTTTTCAATTTAATACTTTGTCTCCTAGTTGATATTCAAGATGTTCTGAAAAACAAACAAAAAACTCCTGCATTTCTGTATAATGCTGCATATGGACCACTTGCCTTTAAAGGAGTTTTATATTATTTTTATGTAATATCTGTGTTATAAGTACTTAGACAAGCACTCATTTAGTCTTCAGAAAAACTTCATAAGGTGTGAAATCTACTATTTTCATTTTAGAAATTTAGAAATTGAGATCCTAAGTAGTTAAGACCCTTAGCTAAAGTCATAGAGCTGTTTAATGTCCAACTTGACCTACATATACTATACATTCACCTCCAAAGTATTGCAAAACTCTGATATTTTCATGCTTTTGCAGTACTTGAGCATAGAATTTGAAGTCATCCTTGATGAAGATATGTGTTATTAGGAAATGCCTTGGTTTATTTAGGGACAGAGAGGAACTGAAAGCTCAAGATCTCTAGAATATGGTTGAGATGAGGCAGACAAGAGTTCTGGAGTTCCTGAAGGGATTGTGCAGGTGGGGAGTCATCACAGGTTGAGAGTGGAATCCATCACTGGGTACTCTTGCAGAGTTCTTGGAGTGTAAGATGGGCCCTGGTAGATACAGAATTGGGAGGGGAGGCAGAAGATGAGTTTGGTGCCCTTGGACTTAGGAAGACAGACTATTTGATAAATTGACTTGAAACCCAATGTGAGAAACATTAATATTGTGGCCTCAGTAAGTTAGAGAAAGAGAATTGAGGGAAGTGAGGGGATTTGCAAGTGTATAGAGATGGAGGTAGGCTGATAACTAGGGATAGGAGGGTAAGATAACTATGTGATTTGAGTTCATAAGGAAATAGTCCAGGGAAAATGGGTTTTCACCAAAACTCAAATCAATAACAACTGCAGAAACTTTGGTGATGGAGCTAGGGTCTGAGGGTGGAAGAAAATTCAGAGAATTTCTCTGATATGTCTTCACAAATGCCTTTTTTACATGTTTTCCAAAGTTTATCTTAAGAGACTATCCTAAACTTATATGCTTATTTAGCAACCTCAATAAAAAGCAATAGGATTAATATGCCTGCATTTCACCAAATCCTTACATGGAAGAGCAGTTTAGACACCATATTTTGTGATTTAAACATACTATGCATTGAGTTCTTAAATCCTCCATACCACAGGAGCTTTATTCCATGGCACGTCCAATGATCTTGAAAGCCCCTGGATGATGGAGCTCCCAGCAAGTGCTGGGATACCATGTATGATACAATTGTATGAATGATCCATAAAGACAAATCCATACTGTAACAAAATAGGTTAGTTCTTTTAGGGACTGGAGGGGAAGAACAATAAGATGTAACTGCTAGTGGGTATAGATAACTTTCTTTTTTAAGATTTATTTATTTATGCATACAAGAGATGCAGGGGGTGGAGAGGATTCACCAGAGACAGAGTGGGGAGCAGAACAGGCAGATCTACTGAAATACACTGCTGAGGGGAGCAGTGTGCGAGACAGGGAAGGTCTGCTTCACCATGTGGGTAGCTGCTCCCTGGCTGGCCGGGGATGGAACTCATGCTGCAGAGGCTGCAGATTGCTTCAGTCTGATGCTTAACCCTTTGTGCCACCAGGGAGGCCCTAGATAACTTTTTAAGGTGATAAAAAACTTTTCTATAGTTTGGTGGTGATGGTTGTAGAACTGTGTGAGTATACTAAAAGCAAGTGCATTGTACCCATTAAGAGTGTGACTATGAATTGCAGTTCCATAAAATAGGAAGATAAGAAGGCTCTAGTTTCTATTGCTAACATACATTTGTACAAAATTCTGTGATTTTTTTTTTTTTTACTGAATTCATCCAGGAACATAGTAGAAAATATAAAAAATTGCTGGTTCACTCTTCTCTTTGCTCCTGAACAGCAGCCCACAATTTTTGATGCCGCTGGCTTTCCTAGCAGTAAGAAGATGATAATTATTGGCAGATTTGCCAGATGGGCAAATTTGGAAAGAAGGGAGAACATGTCCCAGGATTGTGGCCTTAAGAAATGAAAGATAAGTCCATTTTTTTCTCAGTGGGTTTCAGTGAACAGTTTGAACTTGAATTCAACTGATTTGGCTAAGATACAAATAGTACACATTATATGCAAATTTCCCAAGCACATGAACACAATCACATTCACAGTTGGAAGAAACAAAATCTATATATAACAGCATAATCATTTATTATGCTAAAAATATCCTTTTTCAAGACCCATTTTTTTTTTTTTTTAATCCAGAGATTGGAAAATAACTTTATACTCTGCCCTTTTTGGTAGTGATGATCAGTTGCAAAGATAAGGCATAAAATTTTAATCTGCTATTGTTTTCCTGCTGATTCTTGAAAGCAGAGAAACAGAGTATCTCTCCTGTTTTCCAGTCTGAGCAAAAGTGATAATTTTAAACTCTGGTTTTGGTCTTAAAAATTGTAAAATTCAAGGGTCCTCCCTGGTAGCACAAGGGGTTAAGACCCAGCATTATGAAGTTCAAATTCGATCCCCGGACAGGGAGCAACCCACATGGCATAGCAAAGCTCTCCTGTCTCGCCTGCTGCACCCCTCAGCAGTGTATTTCAGTCAGTCTGCCTGTTCTGTTCCCCACTCTGTCTCTGGTTCCCCACCCTACACCTCTGGCCTGTACCCCAGTTCTTGTATGCATGAACAAATCTTTAAAAAAAATTGTAAACTTCAAGACTGTCTATGGTGATGCCTGGGGGATACTGGTGCCTACATGGAGACTGATGAGCTTTGGTATGTTGTTTCCGATCATCACCCATAACTGAAATTGCTGCAGTTCAAGGAAGAGGCTGAGCTCTCTCCTCGGGGTCTGCCTCAAAGCTCTCCTTTGCTCAAAAGGCTGGACCTAGAGAAGAAGGTACTGCAGGTGCCAGACTCTGTCCTCACCTCCCTGCACCCACTGGGCCTTGTCTTCCTTCGCCCATGATGGTGGCAGTCAAGGAAGCTTTATTGCTTGTCAGATGGTTTCCATGCTGCTTTTCAAGGAATGCTGGTATATATGAGATTTTGAATATGTATTTATGATTACAGAAGGACAAATTCTTTGTTTCCCAGTGGTTTTTCCCTACTCTGTCCCAAATAGAAAAGGCTTTGCATGATTTCTTGGGAAACTAGAAGCCAAAAAGTGGCAGGAGAGCTGGAGCTTAGCAATACACCTCCACATACGAAAGATTCTAACCACTCAACAGAAAGATGGTTTTCCAATAAATTCTGTTTGGGAAAGTGACATACAGTGAAACACCTGAATTTTTATCCTGGCCCATGAATCACATAAGGATAAAGATGTTGAAACTTATGTTTCTTACTGTGTGGCATGTTTATGTACAAGAATCCTTTTCAGACACACTATACTATACTCTTCATTATCAAATAAATATTTTCCATAAAATTGAAAATATCTATCACTTGTGGTTATTCTCATCTAACTTCAGGATCACATATAAAACTATGTTTCCTTCTTAATTGGGATTAATGATTCTTACTTACAACTAACACACAATCTCAATCATTTAACTAACACAACTAACAAGATTTATTTCTTCCTCACCTCATAATGTAATGCAGACTGGTTCACTCTCCTATAGAATATTTTAGGGATTCAAACTCCAGCAACTTTGTTGGGGGGGTTCCTTCATTTTCAACATATTGTATGGGTTCATATGACAGATATTTAGGACCTTGTGTGGAAGTGTCTTCCTTCCTTTATCTCCACCTTTCCTTGACCATAACTAGATATAACTGTTCCCTCTTATATAAGGTTCCACATTCCACAGTTTGAGCTAACATTGTTCAATTGTGGTCCAGAAATATTACTCAATCCTATATACTTTCAGAAATAATTCTTCTGTAAGTGCATGTCTTCTAATAAAAGGAAGCCATTGGTAGTTTACATCATGAAGTTCAACTTTCCAAGCACTTCTCTAAGAACTCCTGGTTGACTAGGCTTATGATCTGTATCCCAAATTATTACCAGCCATTTTAAAACAAATGTTTTATAGCTGCACAATTTGGAGTGTTATCCTTCTAGCCTTCTCTATTTGCTTCCTTGACACCTATCTCTGAATGCTTAACCAATGTCAATTGATCTTAGCTTTTTATTAGGGCATCTCCTGCACTGAAGTATTGATCTCCAACTATTCTGAAATCTCAGTGACTTACATTAAAAATTCTTGCTCATTCAGAGCTTGTTGCAGATTGATGGCTTTCCATCAAAGGAGGGTCCAAGAGTCTTCCTTCATGTCACTGATATCTCTGGATTCTATTGTTCTTGGCATGTGAATAAGTAGAGAACGGAAGTAGATGACTTTGGGTGTATTTAGAGACTTAGATCTGTAAGTGGTGCATATCACTTCTGTTCACATCCCACTGACCAGAAGAATTCCTAAGATTAAATGTCATTCTAGGAAAAGTAATCATTCTCTGTGCATGACAAAATGAGGAGATTGAAGAACATTTAGTCCCTTGCTTTTGTTCTTCCAAACTCACGTATTTCTAACCTAGATTATCCACCAGTTGAAAATAGATATTAAATAATAACTAAGATTTACATGGCATTTCAGTTTAAAAGATACTCTCATAGCATTCTGATTTGATCCTGAAAACCTCATTGTATGATATGAATTTTAATCCCTGCTTTTCAGATGATAACACTAAGCTTCATAAGTTTAACATTTCAACATTTATCGAGCTGCTCTAATGTGTTTAAACTCTGCTAGACATTAGTGACACAACATCGACCCAGAAATGGTCCCTATTCTATAGGTTATTCCATAATGAAGAGACATATAGTAAAAAAATAGTAACATTAACAAATGTTATTTACAGAGTAAAGCAGTGCTTTCTAAGAAAGATAAATGATTGTGTGTGAAAAATAATTTTTTTAAAATATAGCCTACTGTTTTATTTTTATAATGATTAAAATCTAAAAATTAAATAATGACAGTGGTCTTGCATCTCTGTGAGTATACAAAAAAAATTAGATTGTACACTTTGAATGGATAAATATATGGATTATATATCAGTAAAGCTGCTTGATGAAAGAAATACATGCAGAAATAAATGCAAGAAAATGTACCCATGCCAAATGAGTCATGAATACTGTAAATGTTTCACACAATCTAAAGAGATAAAGAAAACAGACATTTCAATTAGGTCTTAAGTTTCCCTAGATGTTTATTTTTTCTTTGATAAATCAGGTAATGTAAAAGAAAGTGTATGCCAACATACTGACTCTCTATTTTTAAAATTTACCCTATTCTTGGGGAAAATTATGCTGATACAGTAGAAGTCACATTTTCCCTTGATGACTTCTTCTGAAACAGAAACAAATATTGGTATAGCAAAAGGTCTCCTATGTTTTTCATAGTAATACAATAGACACTGAAAGTAAAAATAAAACAAAGCATACAAAACAACCTAAACTGAGGGGCTTAATGAAAGTTTCCTAGGAGAATCCTAAATTGATACCTGAAACTGAATTGGAGTTCATAAGGGAAGCAGGTAGAAGAAAAGCTTTCTGAATAGAAGGGATTTGGGCTTGCAAATTAAGGCACCAAGAGAAAGTTTGTGGAGCAGAAAAAATAAGCAGAAATTGGGTTGGAGGGGTCATGAAGTGCTAGAGTATGTCAATCCTGCAGATCAAGTTATGATTTTCCATTTTACTTTAAATGATTCCAAATCATGGAAAATTAATGAAGACTTTTAAGGTGAAGAGATGAAGTTAATTTGGGGAAGAATTCAACTTTGTAATTGATCTTTGTCACTCAAATGAGTTGCCTATGTCCATCTCCAAGTGGTTGAGTCTTAGGATCTTCTCAAGATACCTGACTATGGAAGCCAACAGACAGTATAAGTGCAGTTGGTAACAAACCCAGAAAGTATCCTGAGGATGCAAGAAAGAACTCACAAGTATATGACCTTATTTGCCAATATAGTGGATCTTTGAGAGTTGAGGCGCTCCTACCAAATGGCAGGCAGTAGAAGGTTTTGAGGTATACTGATGAATAATCCCTCACTCAATGTGGACTGCTCAATTATGAAGTTGCGGCACATCTCTGAGCAACCAGGGTGGCATTGGAAACCATATATCTTCCCACTGGTGTCTTCAAGCCCTGTGCTTGCTTTTTATTGCTTTTGTGCGAATTCAATATTAAACCAGAGCAAGGATATATGTTCCAAATCTAAACCTCGACTCCAGCCAGGCTATGGCTTGTGGGTAGGCTGTTCAAAGTGTCATGGCCATCTTTGTTATTTTCAGTTGGCATTAATTCTGTTTAATCAGTGCCCATGCAGTATCACTCAACTTTCACCCATGATCCTGGCCAGGCTTCAACCTGGGAATAGCCTTTTGTGAATCAGTTTGGCTCAGTTTAGCTGTGAAGTTGGAGCAGAGATTTACCATTTGATAAAATATTCTGCCTTCTTTCCCTCTAACAACCTAAGTGTGGACTGGCAGAGGCCTCTGATACAGTTGGCAAGATGTGTGGAGCAAGTTTAGATAGGTGTGGGGGAAATAATGGAAATAAAGTATTAGTCAAAAGCTGTGAAACTTGAGATCTTATACTCAGACATACAGTAGAGGGGGTTTCCCACTTCTACCCCAACAATCCTGGGAAATTCTCCAAAGCTGCCCAGTCCCTTCATATCTGCTTCATGACTGAAGTCGTGGGGACTTTTTTCCTTCATATACAACTCAGAGTGTGCAAAAGGTAAGGGCGTACTCTACTGAAGAAGGTCCTGTAGTAGATACTGAGGTTGGAAACTTTCATGGGTGATATTATTTAATTTTTTATAAAAAAGCTAAGTGAATGTGTGATTGTCCTGATTTTACAAGAGAAACTTGAGTGTCAGGGCAGTTAACTGACATAGTAAAGATCATGCAGCTATGAGGTGGCACAGCAGGGATTCAAACCCAGTTCTTTTTAGTACACCAGCACATGTTCCTACTTACATATTCAACAGTACACTCTCCTTTAAAGTATTTTGATAAATAAGAAACCTTGAAAATCAAATTTTATGTGTCATGCCAAGATCATAGGTTTATGCAGAGTCAGAATTATGCTTTGGTGAGTATCTGTTGAGCTATCTCTTCCTGTGTGAGCCTATCCAAGTGCTTTGGGACTAGAAAAATATCCAAAGTGAGAGAGTATCTATCTCATTCAAATTTGAAATTTAGGTGCAAAAGAACAGGGCTAATTTATAAGCAATATATCAGAACCACGATCACTGAGAGCCAAGTCCTCATGAAGCTAGTTGCAAAGATGCCCCTTTATCCCAATGGTTCTGGGTGGCAACAGAGAAATGAAGAAAGCTACCTGGGAAGCCCTACCACTTTCCAACTGGTTAACCTGGAAATTTTTCTTTCTGAATCTGGATCTAGAGAAAGATATGAATGCCAAAGTCACAGAAATGCTTTAACATAATTTCTTTGATCACATAACTCTCTTGATAGTTCTCTCTCTCTCTCTCTCTCTCTCTCTCTCTCTCTCTCTCTCTCTCTCTTTCTCTCTCTCTCTCTCTTCCCTACTTGTCCTTTTCCTTTCTTTCTTTCATCAGTGGTAAAGCTATTTTCCAGCATCTCACTGTATTAACAGTGCTGATTGTTTCCTAGCAGATGGTAGATCTGACTTCTCTGCTTTCCTGGTTTCCTCTGCTGGAACTGCTTTACTTTTTTATTGCCTTCATGAGATTTTACTCATCTTTCAAAAACCAGCAGAATATTCCTTTACTGGCATATTTTCTCTCTCCCTTTTCCTTCCTCCTCAAATAGAACTGATTAATTCTCTCCTTTATTATTATTATTTTTTGCCCCAATTGTACCCTATACATATACTTATGATCAAAGATTAGCTTCAGGGTATTCTGTGCCTACAGTCTGTATGTCATTTATGATTGTGTCTGGCTTGTTGATAAACAGAACTGTCATGAGACATTTTAAGAAGGGCTGAGCCTCACAGGAGATAATTCATCCTAGTAAGGAAGCCAGGGAAAGAATCTTGGTTTAGTCCTTGGAAACAAGGAAAACAATATCATGTCTACTACTAGAGTTGACCTCATCCTTTTCTCATATCCCTTTCTTACCCATTTTTGAATTTAGGTTTGGATTTATTAAAAAATAGATTTCATCTTCTTTGCAAGGTGAAGTGGGAATTAATAAATGTTTTTCATGTGTAACCAGCTCAGTGAAAGTATCTCATGATTGATTGATGATTTTTGCCAGGGTCTCAGAAAACGAGAGTGGATACACACATATGCAGATTTACCATCCCAGACCAGATGATTTCCAGGTCCACTTCTGGCCCTGAAAGATTTTGAATAAAATTTAATCAAATCTGACCTCTATTTAATGCTTCACAAATTATCCTGAGGTCTACATTATGAAGATCAGTATCAAGGTGCTGATTAATGGAGATCTCTTTGTGATGGACTGCTGTATAAACCAGCTCTGTCCTTATCCGTAGGCAGCCTCCACACTTGGCACTTCACAGGACAGGTTTATTAACTAAGTTATCTAACTAATGTCATTATGTCTTACTATACGTTATGAAATCCTATCTGCTTCATTTTGGTTAGATTGAGAAACACTAAGTTTCTAAGTTCCGTTCAATGTGCAAAATTGCTGAGGACACACTGCTGAGTCACATACCTACTGTATTAAAGATGTCCCCTACCATTCTCAGGAACTCAAACATGGAAGCAAAGGAATAAAACGCAGGCTGAGGTGTGCAGCCACATACTTTTCATCATTGTTTCTTAAAACTTTACACCCAAATTAAAGTGAAAGCTTGCGTAGAGCAAAGAATCTGCAGCCAGAATCTACAACAGAACAATTGTAAGAGTAAATGTACTAAGGACTCATGGTTGATATTTTAAGAAAATTTAAAAAAAAATCAATATAGTTGTAGATTTCTTTTTGCTCATTTATCATTTTTTTTCTCTTAAAATCTTCACGTATAATTGGTGAACCATCAATGGGTGGTCCAGAGACCTTCCCATACTCAGCGGAGTAAGTAGACCCAGCTCAAGAAGCAACGGTGATTCCACAGAAAAGGACTACAGAGTGGGGGTTGCTGGTATTGTTTCACCAAGGGAAAACAAGGAAAACTTCAGAGTTGAGATCAGCGTTGAGTACAAAGAAGGAAAAGTCATTCAGAGAAAGAGTGTGTAGAGGCATAGACATATGAACTAGCACAACCTACCCAGGAAACTGCAGAGTTTTGTACCGTTGGAGATGAACTTTGCAGACTGAGCATGGCATAAATAAGTCTACAGAGGGAGGAAGGAGCCAACACACACAATAAGCAATCTGTTGGAAACATTATATTCTTTGGAAATATGTATTCTTCATTAAATTTGTAATTGCTCATTTCCTTCTTGCATGACTTCCCACTCACAGAGCAAAAGGCAGATCAAATGGAAGTTGTTTGTTTTTTTTTTTAACTTCATTCATAAATGGTGCTTCTGAACCAAACCATCCATGACAAACCTGTGTTTGGCCTTTGCTACCTGAAAAACCTCCTCTCACTGCTGATCCATGGTTGTCTGGCACAGACACTGAGCCAAGAGGAAATATCACTGATGAAAGATCAAGGCAGTAAAGGCGTGAGACCCCAACGTCCTGCCCAGAGTGCAGGCTGAGTGTCTCTTCCCAACTGAAAGTACATTCTCAGCTTAACCTCCTGGTCCTACTGGGGAAACATTTCCCACGTAAAGCTAGTCATGTTGCAGAAAAGCCAGCTCTGCACGAGGACCATTTGCTCTGACATTCCACAGTTAGTGGGTTGCAATTACACTGTATCTCCTCTATGATAATATTTAATGTGGAATCCACACTGGAGTAACCATGGTAGCCTGGGTGAGAGCCTGGAATACCAGGGAATTGTTGCTTGTTCACACTTGGAACTCCAGTTTTTAGAATATGGTGTGTAATGAATAGAAAGAATTTATGCTATGGACTGGATGGTTTATCTTCGATTTTAAACCCAATTAAAAGGAGTTTGTCTGCAATAGAGATTTTTTTCTGATACACATATTCAACTTTTAAGGAATAGCCAAGTCAATGAAAATTCACTGAATCAACTTTACCCACAGTTTGGGTTCTAACAATCGAAATGCTGGGTCTAAGACTATATTATCTGATGAAACTAATTAGGAAGTGAACCAAATCTTACAACCGTTATCTGATGGGTAGATTCCCCCACACAATCTGTGATTACCAGTTGACATTTCCCTGCAGCTCAGCCAAGTTACAAATAGGGGTGTGATGAGAAAGGCAAAGCAGGTAAAGCTTGGAAGACCTGAGTGGCCACCTGGCCTGAGGCTTTCCTGGGAAATAAACCCAAACCTTAAGATGCAAAAGGAGTTGAAATAAATGTTTTCTTTATGGAGATGCCATCTGGAGGGCTTGTCCTTAGTCCTAAGAGTCATACCGGGCTTTGCTTTATTTTTCAGCAATAAACTATTCTTTGTTTGCTTGTATATCTATCTACCTAAACTTTCTGGGACTTTTCTCCTTGTATAATAGCCAGTTATTTCTAACGAGCAAAAGTTCCCATGACTTGGTTGTGTGTTGGGATCTCTGCTAAGTAGAGTGAATGAATGAAATAGTCACTCTCCCTACATCCTGGGGATTTTACTATTTAGAAAATGTATTTAAAGGTATCATTCTATGTGTTCTCCAGATTATTCCAGGAAACAGATGTCAATGTTGAAGTTTTAACACAATTCAAGTGAAATGTTCAGACTGAGAGTGAAGTGAAGATGCTGGGAATTCAGCCAGGTGTTCAGACCCAGCTCCTTTGCTCATTCATTCCACTGCCCTGGGCCACTAAGTGAATGTCATCCTTGCTGTGATGCCATGGGTTCTGCCTGTGCTGAAAAACAGAGGAGGGAAAACGGCTCTATCTAAAAATGATTGAATATGAATTGATGGGAAGCATTCTGGAGAATCTGAATCAGGTATGACTCTTCCTTTTCATTTAAAATAGAACTCTAATTTATCAAATCTGAGGAGGTAGTGATAACTGAAGCTGAGTGCATCCAATTTTCTCTTAGTTTATTGGCACTTGAGAACATTTCCAGCAGAAGGTTGGGACCAGAAGACTGTCCAGTGGGCTGGAATGGAAAGTGACAGAAGCTCTATCCTACAACTGGGGTGTCTTCAAGAAGACTCTTTAGCTAAGAACTTACTTTGCAAACAGACTGATCAGAGCATCAGCTACTAGCAGATAAGGAAAGATGAAAGAGGTCACCAAACTTGTGAAAATCTCTTTTAGGAAATGTTTTTAATAGGTAACTCAGTATAGGATCAAGGTCCTTGAAATGTTCTATGTAAATAGTCACACTTGGCTGGACTTACCATGACAGTAGCATACAGTGAAGTTGAAACGATGGAGGAAATAGTTCTAATTTCTTGGACCATACTCTTTCTAAGTGTAGTTTATAATTCCATCAAAACATGTAACACCTGGAAGTATTCTGATTGTCTAGAATTATTTGAGAAACACAGGACTTTATAAAGAAAGGAGCAAGTATTTTTAGCTGTAGTGCTCTTACTTTGTAATCACACTATTATATTTCTAATTAAAATTTAATTTTGTGATAACTAAATATTTATATGCAGTTGTAATAAATAAATCAAATGGATCTCATATCACCTTTACCTAGTTATCCCAATGGTAATTGCTTGCAAATGTACAATATAATAGCAAGAGGATATTGACATGGACACAATCAGATACAAAGAATTTTCATCACCTCAAGTTCCTTCATGTTTCTTCTTTAGAGCCATGCCCACCTCCCTCCAATGTCACCCTATCCTGTGCCTGTGACAACACTAGTCTCAATTCCCATTTCTTAATCATACCTTCCCAATAGTGTTATATAAGTTGAACCTTACAATATACAACTTTTTTGGATTTGTTCATTTGTTTGTTTGTTTTACTTGGGATAATGATTTGGAGATTCATCCAGGTTGTTAGTGTAGCATTCTTTTTCATTGCTGAGTAGTATTTCATGGGACAGATGTACCATCATTTGCTTAATCATTTATCTTTTGAAGAGTATCTAGTTTCTACCTCTGCCCCAGGTGTTTGCTATTACACATAAAGATGTTATAAATTTTTGTGTATACTTGCTGGAGTCCTGCTCCAACTGGGGCCGGGTTTCCACAAGGAGGAGACAGCATCGGCAAAGTGGAGGGGAGAGGGGAGATGAGGTAGATGAGGTAGTGAGGAGACACTGACGCTTGATCAGGGTGCAGACATCTCCTGCTAATAGCCTCAGCAGGGCTTTATTTATACATCAAAAATTGTTATTTGATCATTATATCATGAGATCATGATTGATTTTACTTTTACATAGTTTCAGAAACCATTAGTGATCATTAACAGAGCACAGTCCTTTTTTTTTCAATTTTCCTAGTCTATGATTAACTTGATCACTTGGTTACATATTTTTGTAGGTGATGTATGTTATTCAGAAAATAGAAAAAGGTGCTATATGCAACATGATTTATATGTTCAAGCTAGGTAACTAAAACAAAACTAAGCAGGAGTTCTAAAATCGAGGGCAGCTTCCTATTTTCTATAAGGAACCAAGGGTCCCGGTACCATGGGAACAGTATGTGGTGTGTTTCTCTTGGACCATTTCGCCTCCCGGGGCACCTCAGGGCCTTCTCTAGTGGGGGACTTTTGCCGGGCTCAGTTCCATCAGTTCTATCAAGTGTGGTTTGTTAGAGAACTCAATGTTACTCATGGTAACTGAATTACAAACTGGAGGACATGGAGAATTATTGGAAAGCATTTCATTATCAATCATGTTGGAAGGTACATTTTTTCAAACTACAGAGTTGTGCATTCCCGAAACTGGCATTGATGCCAACACTCATTGTGTTATTCTAAAGCTTATAGAAAATTTCCACGGTTTCAATAATTGCCACAAACAAATAAAAGAGAATAGCAGGAGCCAGCTAGGAGCTTTCTGACTTCAGAAATTTCCCCCATGCCCGGACCTTATCAGACAGCATGAGTAGGATGGCCCACGCCATCTCCCCTCTTCTGTTTTTGCCCTTAAG